>NC_047052.1:3849000-4490500 GCF_011762595.2 Tursiops truncatus
GTCTGATTAAGACAAGCCAGTGTCACCAGCTTTGGTGGAAACTAGGATTTCTGGCTCCGGTGGCCATGACGGTGATGACAACTCAGAGACGTCTGCTTCCCCAGACCCACCGGGAGCAGGTCCTGCTTCGGCCTTTGCAAAGCCAGATAGAAAATTAACTGCGCCCCGTCTGGCTCCTCCCGGGCAGGCAGCGTGAAGGCAGGCGCCTTATAAACAGGGCGCACGCCAGGCCTCCCACCCTCCGCCTGCACAGCTGACTTGCAGAAAAGAAAGACTCTCTTCCCACCGGGAGAAATGTCTGTTTGGGCCACTGTCCCCTGGGTCCCAAAGCCCCATGTCTGGAAATCCATCTCCAGCTGCTATTGAGCAACCAGAGAGCCTCAAAGGAAAGGTGTGAACTTGGGTGGGAAATTCTGGAAAAGCTAAGCTGAGCGGGAACAAGAGGAGAGAGGAACTTCGGATGTGTTTAAACCGGGTAAGTACGGAGACCTCTCGGTGACCTGCATGGCTGGACTAATTACCAATGTTATCAGGCGGATGACAGACGTGCCCCGAACTTCCTCTGTTTGATAGATTCCGCTGCAAACACACTCAAGTTCAGGCCCATGCCTGCTGTTCCCAGCAGTGCCCTATTCTTCCACAGGACCACTCTCGGCCCCCAGCTCCCCCGACCTGCCACATGCCTCCAGGCCAACGCACCCACCAAGCACTAGCGGGGTGACCCCGGAGGGCACCTCTTGCTGGAACACACCACACAGAATCGGTGCAAACTCCTCCCTGGCAGAAGAGAAAACAACATCTCTTCCTTCCCTGCTGGGACTTCAGAGAATGACACGAGAACTGCTTACCTTCCTCGCAGCTGCCACTGGGGAGCTCCAGCCCACGGGTCCCTGGCGGGTGAGCCCTTGGCCAGCACACACCAGGGTCCCGCACTCTGTGCAGGCGCCGATTATCAGCTGCCGGCCATCGTCCACTAAGAGGCTGTGGCTCGCTCGCAGGGTGTAGAGAAACAAGGGCAGCCGGGCGACCCGCACGGCCTTCAGCCCGAGACACCGCTTCTTCTCCTGCCGGCAGAAGAAGCACACGAACGTCTCCACTTGGTACTGCCGAGACCAGGGGCTGACGGCGTGCTGGGTGCCGCGGGCCTCGTGCTGCAGCCACTGGCCCAGCAGGTCGTGGTAGCAAAGCACGCAGGTGGCCACCAGGCCGGTGGAGTCGGCAGGCCTGGCGCGCGGGGCGGGCGGATAGACGGTGAGGAAGGGAAAGAAGGGCTCTTTCTCGCCCAAGCGGCTGGAAGGGTTCACGTTGAGCTGGAACTCCTTCCCAGGGCCCAGCTCAGCCCCGCAGATGTAGCAGATGGACGCCGGGCTGCCCTGGGCCGACGCGGGCGGCTCGGAGAGAGCAGGGTCTGAGGCCGAGAAAGCCTGGTGGTACCTGCCCAGGAAGCCCTGCACGGAGGTGATGAGCTCCTCGTTCTGGCAGGCCCGGTACAGGGCCCAGACGTCCTCCAGGACGCTGAAGCACTTCGGGCAGCTGCGGACCTCACAGCGCTTGTTGGGGCCCTGGGCATTGGGGGGGCAGGGCAGGAGGCTGAGGAAGGGGAAATGCATGGAGCCCCTGGTGTTGCCATTGAGCATCCTGGAGGCTACTGCCCGGGCACCCTGGGTACAGTCCTCCCCGCAGAGGTAGCACGCCTCTGGCAGGGCCCCGGCGGGTGGGCCCTCTTCCCTCTGGAGCCTCCTGCCCTTGGAGGCCATGCCGGGGGCGTGGCTGTTCAGGGGCACCACGTAGAGCCTCTGCAGGACGGGCACATCGGCCAGCTCGAAGCTCTGCCACTGCTGCATGAGGGACGAGAAGCAGCAGGGGCACACCAGGGTGCTGCCGCCCTCGCTGATGGGCTGTGCTCCCGGGGGTGGGCTGTGCAGCCACAGGAAGGGGAAGAAAGGGACCTGGGCCAGCTTCTCCTGCTTCTGCACGTGGATCTGGTGCTGCGAGGCCGGGGACAGCGCCGACCCGCAGATGTAGCAGCAAAGGCCCTCTGGTGGGGCGGCCCGGCTCTCCAGGGGAGCTCGGGGCACGCGGCCGCCACCGTTTTCTGTGTCTCCGGGGCCACGGGGGCCTGAGGAAGGCTCTTCCTGGTGGCCCTCCTCCTCACTGGTGATGTTGACGTCACTGTCCTCAGACACGCAGCAGCCCCCGCGGGTCTCCCCCAGCGGCCTGCTCTCAGGAGTCTTGGCGGCCCTGCCGGAAGGGGCTCCTCTCATGCTCTCTGCAGGGGCCACCTGGACTGCAGGCCCTTGCCAAGGGTCCTGAATGCCCCTCAGGACGCTGGCCCGGGCCTCCGGGACCCAGTGCCTCCCATGGCCCTTCCGCCGGCGCCGGATGCCCGCCTTGGGCTCCCCGTCCACTCGGAGCTTCGAAGGGACCTCCTCCTTTTCCACGTCCCCCGCTGCGGTGGTCTCTGCGCCCTGTCCGGGAGAAGGGCCCGGCGCCAGCCTCCACTCCGGGCAGCGGCCCCCGCGAGGCCCGGGCCCCGGGGCAGCCCGAGCCGCCGGCGCCCCGTGCTGGTGGGGACTGGCGGCGTCGCGCGCGGCAGGGTCGGGCTCGGAGAGGGGGTCGGTGTCCGACAGCTCCGACAGCTCTGAGTCTCGAGGCTCCTCAGCGGCCGCGCGGGGCCCGGGGCCACCGCCGCTGCCACCGTCGTCGTCGTCTTCGTCGCCGGCCGCAGCGCCCAGCGCGTAGGCGACGTTCCACTCGCGGGGGGCCCCGGCACCCCCGCGGCGTCCGCCCGCACCCGCGTCGCACTGGTGGGGCCGCTTGAGCCAGTACATGCGCTTGTCCACGGGCGTGCGGGCGCGCTCGAAGGCGGCCCACTGCTCGCCCAGGAAGCATCGGCACACGGCGCACACCAGCACGCAGCCGTCGGCCGGGGACAGCTCGCGCGCGCCGGGCGCCGGCTCCTGCTGCTGCAGGAACGGGAAGAAGGGCTGCGCCGGGGCCCCCACGCCCGCCGCCGGCTGCTTCACCTGCAGCTTCAGCTCCTTGCCGCGCCCGATGCCGCCGCCGCAGATGAAGCAGGAAAGAGGCGCGCCGCCGCCGCCGCCGCCCGCCGCCCGCTCGCCCACCGCTGCCATGAGCCGCTGCTTGCGGGAGACCGGCGCCGGCCGCCCGCTCATGGCCGCGCCGCGCCGCCCGCCCGGGGCCCCGCGCGCCCCGAGCCGCCCTCACCGCCCACCGCCGCCGCCGGGCCCAACTTGGAGCATGTGTGCGCGCTGCAAAGTTTGGCGGCGGGCGGCCGGCGCGGGCGCTCGGCCGCTCGCAGAGGCGCCCCCCCCGGCCGGCCGAGCCCCCGGCGGCGCCGCGGCGAGCGCGCCCGGAACGCAGCGGCGGCGGCGGCGGCGGCGGCAGCGGCGGGCCCGGGGCGGCTGGAGCGGCAGCCGCATGTGCGAGCTCCGGCGCCTGCCAAAGCGTTGGGTCATTTAATTGGGGAGGAGGGAGGCGGGGCGGCGGGCGGCGCGGAGGGAGGAGGGGAGGAGAAGGGCGGGAGGGCGGGAGCACGGCGGGCGGGGGGGGGGAATCCCTCCCTTACGCTTCCTCCCCTCCCTTTCCCTCCCCTCTGCCCGCCCCCCTCCTCGTCCTCCTCCTTCTCAGCCCTGCCTCCCCCTCTCTTCCACCCCCCCCCCCCCCCCCCGCGTCCCAAACTGCGCACAATAGCTCGCCGGCTCCTCTATCTATTTTGTGTCCGGCCGGGAGCCGCGCTCGATGATTCATTGCACCAATTAGGGGTGCTCTCCTGCAAGCCCGGCGCGAGCCCTCTGAAGGGTCTCCTCGGGGACCCGCGGAAACCCATCAGCCGCTAGAGCTGGTCTTTAAGTAAAGGTCAAGCAGGACGCGGGAGGAGCCAGGTAAGGACGCGCCCGGCGTCCCCCGGAGACCGAGGAGCCCGGCGAGGAAGGGCAGCTCTCCGGAGGGGCAGCCTCCGCCCCCAAGTAGGGACGCCGCCAAATGAGCTGGGGCGGCCCCGGCCCCCTCCCCATTCTAAAGGGCCTTTTACAGCCCTGAAGAGCCCTGGTTTGGGGGCACCTCTCAGGGCCCAGGGTTCTAATCTTGGTGACAGAGGGACCAGGAGCTGTCCCCTATCCCCCAGAACACATTAGCGAATGCACCGTCCTGGCCCTCCCCACCTTCGGCCAGGGGCAGAAAGGGTCCTGTATGCCTGAGCTGTGTGTTCCAGGGCAAATGACTTGACAACTCTGGGCCCTTTCTTCCTCTTCTTAAGCAGGAGCTCTGGCAGGGGATTAACTGTTTCCATGTATTTACTTACCTATGTATAGATACATGTATTTATTAAACAGAGAGAGAGAGAGACCTCAGTACGTGTCAGGGGCAGAATCTAAGCACTTTATACACATCTGCTCAGTCGCTCCTCCCAATCACTCTGGGTTAAGTGCCGTGATCGGCCCATTCTACAGATGAGAAAGAAGAGACACTGAGCATTAAGGTACTCTTCAGGAGTGGCGGAGCTGGGATTCAGACGCCAGCAGCCGGCTCCAGGGCCCTGTTCTCAACTCCCCGGCTGTGCAGCGTCACTAAGCAAACGTCTGGTCCCCGTCATCCGTCTGCTGATGGAGACTGTCCACGGCAGGAGACACAGCCAGGACCTCTCCATCCTCCCTGCCGCTCTGGCTCCAGCTGGGAGGCCTTGTGCAAATCCAGGCCTCTCTGGGCCTCACATTTCCCATCTGCAAAATGCCCACCTTCCAGCTTCAAAGATCTACGAGTCTCTGATTTCTGAGCACTGAACAGTCGTCCCAACCTGCCAGCTGGACCCCAGAGTCAGCCCGGGGACAAAGGTGCCAGGTGAGCCCCTCTGCCCTCTGGGGCACTGATGTGTAAGTAAAACTAGGCTTCCTCTTGGCACGGAGGAGGGCCATGCATTATAAATAAATGGAACAAGAGAAAAGGGCCACCTCTTTGGAATCCCTGGTGGATATTCCAGGGATCGCAGTCCAGGGGTCAACAGGAAAGTCACCATCATCATCATGGCCAGAAATGCAGGACTGCGGGTCCTCACGCTGGCCAGAGAAAAGGCTGTGTCAGCAAAACTGTCCCGAAGGAATGTTGGGGGCAGGGCGAAGGGGCTTCCCCGCTTCTGGCATTTTTTTTTTTTTTTTTTTTTTTTTTAATACCTGCTGCGAGGAGGGGGCCTGATTAGGAAGACTTTAAAGGGTGAGGCCTGTTTAACTGTGTCCTAGCACGTCTCTCAAGCTCCACGCAGACCGAGAGCTTGCTGGGAAAACAATCCCTGGCTCAGGAAAGGCAGGTCCTCTATGGAGTTGCACGTGGGTCGCCTAAGGCTTGGCACATGCCGCTCCTTGTTTCAAATGCTTTTCCAGGCTGTCTTTGTGAAGCCAGCTCCTCTCCTCTTTAAGGTCTTGGCTGCAGTATCTCCTCCCAGAGGACTCCATGCTTTGTTCATCTAAAGCTGCTTCCCCTGGCATTCTCGGTCTCAGCTCATCGGCATGGGAGTTTGCCATCGATTTTATTGTTCTCTTGTCTATTCTCTGTCTGGTTTCCCCAGGAGCCTGGTTGCTCCCTCCTGTGGGAAGCAGGTCTGTCTTGCTCACTGTGTAGATTCCAGGGCCTGGCTCACTGCCTGGGTGCCACACACCTGGGTTCCAATCCTGTCCCATCCCTCTCGAGCTGTGTGAGCCTTGGGCAAACCTGTTAGCTCCCTGAGCCTCAGTTTTCTGCTCTGTGCAACGGGCGAGAATCACAGGGGCCTGGCACGTCGTAGGTGACTCTGTACGCGTGTGCGTGTTCACCCTTCCTGGCTCTGTCCAGTGGCTGACGAGGTTCTGCTACTGTCTGTCTGCACTCCGAGGTGAGGGGGGCGCTGTGGTGAGGCCACACACACGGTCTGAGGGAGGAGGGCCACAGGGGTCAACAGGACCAAGAGGGAGGTGGATTTTGGCTAAGCTGGAATCATCCAGAGAGTGTCCTGAGTACGTGCCACACGTGTGAAAGTTCGTGTATACATGTGTTGGTGTGTGCAGATGTGTGCATGTGTATGCGTGTGTACATGCACGCAGGCCTGCCTTCACATGAGTGTGCACGTGTTAGTGTGTGCATTCCTGTGCGTGTGAATGCATGTGTTCGTGCGTGTGCCTATGTGTGTGTATAAGCAGGCCGCGAGTGGGAGGAGAAAGACATCCACTGCATGTTTCTGTTTCGTTCACTGACCCGGTGACTCAGGAAAGCCCCTGGGCACAGGTCTCGGGAGCCGGGGAGCAGGTGAGCACAGATCAGAGGAGGAGAAAGGCAGGTGATGACGGCTGGTCATTTGTGGACGGGTGACCGGGCTGGGGACACTGGCGCAGCCCGACACACCACAAGGACATCACAGCTCTGCCGTTTACGAGCTGTGTGGCCTTGGCCTACTGCTTAATCTCTCTGAGCCTCGGCTGCCCCATCTACAAAACAAGGATAACGAAACGATGCACCCCACGGGGCTGGGAGAAAGGTGAAGTGAGACGGTCCAGGCAGAGCACACCCTCCGGACGCAGACCCATGTGCTTGTGCACATGGGTCGATGGTGAAGCATACACAGTCCCTGGTGAATTTCTGCGGCGAGCCAGCGAGGTAGATTCTGTTACGTCCTCAGTTTCCAGGTGAGGAGACAGAGAAAGGAAGTAGAGGCCCAAGGTCACGCAGCAGGTAGAGCTGGGGCTGGAGCCCAGGCGGTGTGTCTCTGTCACTCCCTGGCTTTGTTGTCCCTTAGCTTTGCCCCGAGCCCCGCGATGCCAGCCTGTCCTCACACATGTCCCCACTTTCACACCTAAAGCGACTGAGACACAAAACAGGCTGTGTGTGTGCCAGAGACACGGGGCAATCTCAAGGTTCATGCGTATCAACTTCATATCAGAGCCACGGCCTCCAGACCCCAGCAGAGCCAGCTCCTGGCTTCCCTCTGAGCCCCGCAGCCCTCCCTGCAGCTGGGGAGAGGGTGCCAGGCTCCCCCTAGACCACATGGATTGCCATCCAGCCCTCTCCATCCTCATTCCTAGGACTCAAACGCGATGGACTTGAAGAGCAGCGACAGATGCTCCCAGGCGGCCCCGGCACTGGGAATGGGGAGAGAACGCCCACCTCGGGTCTATAGGAGACCAGGAGGCCGTGAGCCTGGAATATCCGGGCACCTCTCAAATTTGCGGCTTCCTGTAGGGTCGTCTTGGCCCAGGAACTACGGGAATCTGCCCTCGCCCTGCGGGGGAGAGCAAAGCTTCCAGGCTCCGAGCACTCATCACACGTTGGATTATGTGTCTGTCTCTGGGTGACTTCCCTCGCTGTGTCCCACAGCGTTACAAGGCCGGGGACATAGCTGGGGCCCAATCCATGCTGAAACATGGGATACCAGACTCTATCCAAAACCTCACAGTGCCTTCCAAGTTCCAGGATCTCCTGCCAGCTTCCAGTCTTTCATTCTTTTGAGTGCCAGCAATCCAGACTAAAGCCTTCCATGTGCCCCCAGCTCCCCGCACCAACCCTGCGGTACCTCACCGGTACCCTTCTCCGTTTCCTCCTCTCTCTACACTGCGAAAGGTCCTCTGGCTCCTCTCCCAGGACCCATTCACCTTCGGAGGCTGGTCCATCGTTCCTCTTTCAGAGGCTACGTGTGCTGTGTGTTGGCCTCTGGTTCACTGGGGACCAGAAAAACAAAATTTATCATCTGACTGTCGTATTTTTTTTTCTTTCCATTTTTTTTTTTTTCCCCGTAAGAATGAAGCAAGCACTTCTCCTCTGTGCTCAGAAAGAGCTTCAAACATGGCAGGCCACAGGCAAAAGCATATCCTCCTCCTCAGAGGGAAGGAATGCAACCGTTAACAATAAAAAAAAAAAAAAATCCCTGGGATTTATGGAGGCCTTGGGTTTAGGAGCTGCCTCACATCCGTTAGCTTGTAATGACACAGAGATCCAGGGGGGGGCGAAGCAGGATCCACCAGCTCCATCTAAGAGACGGAGAAGCTGAGGCTGCAGAGCGCGGTTCTGGGGGACCAGGAGAAGCCCCCAGCTGCCGAGGCTGGTGAGATATCCTTGCCTTTGTATGTGGAAACTGGGCTGATTTGTTCACTTTAAACATTAAAAATATACGGAGTGTTCGGTGACCCTGGCTTCGCATCCCTTCTGCTTTCAGATGCAGGAGTGTCAGAGGGTGGAAGTAGGAGGCCCACTTCCCATCTCTGGGGTCTGAGACGGCCAATGCAGGAGCATTTTGTAAGCTGCAAAGGGCTTTGTTTAAAAAAAATCACTGCTTGCATGACACAATTAAGGATCGGAGCACAGGGTACTGAGTCTAAGAGCAGATTTCAGGTGCCCCTGAAATCTTGCCTTGCTCCCGTGAACCTGAAAAAGAATCCGGAGGCAAACAGCCCAGGTTCCCCCTCTGGCGACACCCTCGGCCCCGCCTCCTCCATCTCGAAACCTGAGGCCACTGCCGTGAACTTCAGGGCCTCGTAAAACTCCTTTGATAAATGATCACCAGGGTGGACCTGCCACTGGGGATGATGGGACAAACACGCCACATAAATCTTGAGGGTACTCAGAGACTCCCCGGCTGCTGGTTTCTCAACAGACCCCTGATTTGCAGCGCAAAATCCACAGTAATCATTCATGTGGTTGGCTCCCCGCCTTCCAAGCTGGGGAGGTTTTGGAGAAGGTAGGAAATAGGTGGGTGGGGGAGGGGTGGGGGGAAAAGTAGACAGTAGCAACCCCATGTTGTCTTAAGAGTCCCCAGCATGCAACGGGCGCTCAGTATGGCCCAGTTCATGTCCTCCAGTGTGCACTGACAGCAGCTCAGGTATACTGTGTGCTGACGAAATGCCAGGCGCTATGTCCAGCATTTACATCATCACCTAGTTTAGATCTCACGACAGCCCGAAAAACAGGCGTTATTGTTGACTCGATTGTACCGACGGGGACCCTGAGGCTCTGAACGGTGAACACGCGTCCCCGAGGTCCCAGAGCTCAGCTGGTAGGGCTGGATGCAAACCCAGGCAGTCTGGCCCAAGAGCCTTGCTCTAATCCATGCTGCTAACTGTGTGCCCAGCTCCTGGCCTGCCGGGCCAGCCTCCCCTGATTCTTGTCCTTGGCTGGGTCCGGCCAGGGAGGCTAAGGGTAGGGTTTGCCAGACGCCTTCGAGCCCTGCCTGTGGCTCCACCAGCGGCCACAGCCCAGCTTCCCCTGACCCTCAGCAGCCCAGGCTCTCAGGCCCCGGAATACTCGGTGGGCTGCGGCCGGGTCCTCAGCGCTGGCTAATGGCGGGGCGGGGGTGGTGCGGCAGCCACAGATCCCTTCCAGCTGTTCCTCTGAGTCACTGAAGGATGTTCCAAAGCCCACGGCCAGCCCGCCTGCCCTGGTCTTTCATTTCTGCGGTTGGTTGGTACTGGACTCCTTGATGGGGATGCAAAGCAGGACTGAAGCGTGTGTCCAACCCTCAACCAGGGTGCAGTGATTTTTAAAAGCTCTCATGAGGGGACTTCCCTGGTGGTCCAGTGGTTAAGAATCCACCTTCCAATGCAGGGGACGCAGGTTTGATCCCTGGTTGGGGAACTAAGATTCCAACATGCCGTGGGGCAACTAAGCCCGTGCACCACAACTAGGGAGCCCGCGTGCCGCAACTACTGAGCCTGCACACTCTGGTGCCCACGCCACGAGAGAGCCTGCAGGCCGCAGCAAATATACCACGTGCCACAACTAAGACCCAATGCAGCCAAATAAATATTAAAAAAAAAAAAAGACTCCCAGACCTAGTTCTAAAATAAATAAATAAATAAATAAATAAAAACCCTCGTTAGGTTTTTACATATAGAAAAGTGTGTCCATGTACATATAGAACCGTGGGCATCATGATACGGGTCCAGCTTGCAGAATTTTCATAGACTGAGCACAGCTGTGTCATCAACACCCAGAAATAAGGCGCGTCCAGCCTCCCGGCAGCTCCCCTCGCGTCCTAGTCTAGGCCCTACACCCCTATCAAGGGTAACGACTCACAGCCAGCATGCCAGGCCCCGGCTTCTAAGGCCGAACTGTTTGGGGTGGTTTTTTTAGCAGCATTATTGAGATATAATTCACATACCACACCATCCACCAATTCAACGGTGGATGGTTCAATGGCTTTCCGTCTACTTAGAGCTCTGCCACCATGACCAGAATCAATTTTAGAACATTTTCGCTGCCCCCAAAAGAAACCCCATGTCCACGAGCTGTCACCTCTAGATCCCTCCAGCCCCTGCACGACCACTCATCCACCTTCCGTCTCTCTGGATTTACCCATCCTGGAGAATTCATGTAAATGGCATCACCCAACACGTGGTCTTTTGTGACTGGCGGCTTTCCCCGAGCACGTTGTTTTCAGTGTTCAGCCACGTTGTAGCCTGTGTCAGTTGTCAGTACAGACCGCCCTTGTCTTTTATATAAACAGAAGTGTATCATATGCAGTCTCTGAGTCTGGCTTGTGGCTCTATGTTGTGTCTGTGAAATTCTCCCGTTTCTGCACCTAGAGGCGCCCGATTCTTTTCCTTGCTATGTAGTATTCCACGGATTTGTTTACCATAATTTATCCATTCCACTGTTGACTGGCTTTGGGGTAGTTCCCATTTTAGGCTAACGTGGACACTGTTTCTCCGAACATTTTCGTCCATGTCTTTCGTTGAAAACACGTGAGGCCGTTTCTGTTGGAGCTGCTGCTAGGGGGTAGGTATATGTTAGATGCCAGTATATACCTAGGATATTCGAAACCACGTTCGTGGTGGCTTGTGGAATTCCCAGGGTTCCCCAGTTCCTGAGCCCGCCTCTGAGCTGCCCACCTATCAGCCTGACCCCGTGGGCCATCTTCCCGCAGGACACCCGCCCCCTGCCTGCCCCAGCAGCCCCCATGCAGCCCACACGGGCCGCAGAGGAAAAGGGCTCGGTGGCTGACATCTTCGCTGGGTTATGGGAGCACGCATGGTTTCTCCACTCTGGCTCTGAAACTGTGTTCCTTTCATAGGCCAGAAATACTTAGGCACGGCTCGCTCTAAAAGGGGAAACACATTTTAAAATTCCAATCTGCCCAGGTCTTAGAATGATTTAGAACATTCCAGCTGTCCAGAGGACAGCACTCACCAGGAACAGTGACTTACAGTCCCCAGTTCCCACTCTGGGTCCCAGCTCCACTCCCTCCTGGGTTCAAAGTGTATTTCTTGAGCTCCTGCCCACCCAGAGGGCTGGGTCAGACGCTGCGCAGGGTCCAAGCAGACAGGCAGCGGGCTGGCTCACCGGGAGGAACATGGGTTTCAGGAGGAGGCGGTCCCAGACCCTCAGCTAGCCAGGCTCTGTTCTAAATCTGTGTACATCCTCTCACTTAATCCTTCCCACGGCCCCATGAGATAGAGGCACAGGTAGTATTTCCACTTTATAGATGAGGACACTGGTGCCGAGAGAGGCTATGCGACTTGCCCAAGGTCACACAGCTTCTAAGCGACAGAGCTGGAATTCAAACCGTTCGGCACTACGCTGCCTCTGGCTTTCACATCTGGACGGAGATCCCAGCCCTGCCACTTATTCTCTGCATGGCCTTGGGCGAGCGGCTGAACTTCTGAGCCATGTTCCCTTAGTCCTTATGAATGCGGAGAATAACCACCCCTGTCGCCCCTCGTTGCCTCGGGGAGATCAAAACACCCCTGAATGTAGACGTGTTGAGAACTCAGCAGGCGATGCACGGGGGCGTCCATTTCTGCACCCCCTCCCCGTAGCTCCCCAACATGGTTCCCGCCTCCAAGAAGTGTATATTTTTGAAGAGTTGAGGCTGTGGGTGGGCCCTGTCCAGCCCACCCCATTTATTGAACAGGTGGAGGGGACGTCCCTGGCGGTCCAGTGGTTAAGCCTCCGTACTTCAACTGCAGGGGGCACGGGTTCGATCCCTGGTCGGGGAAATAAGATCCCAAATGCCACGTGGTGCCGCCAAAAAATTAAAAAAAAAAAAAAAAAAACAGGTGGAGAATCCAAGGCCCAGGGTGTAATACATCGTCCGAGGTCACACGCAGAGTTTCGAGGGGAACTCTCAGCCCATCACTCTTTCACCCTTTGGAAAATGGGGATCCATGGTTTTGAGACCAAGGTGCCCTCACCCAGTCGTTCAAGAACTGCTTGCTGGGACTTCCCTGGTGGCGCAATAGCTAAGAATCCGCCTGCCAGCGCAGGGGATGCAGGTTCGAGCCCTGGTCGGGGAAGATCCCACATGCCACGGAGCAACTAAGCCCGTGCGCCGCAACTACCGAGCCTGCGCTCTAAAGCTTGCAGGCTACAACGACTGAGCCCGTGAGCCACAACTACTGAGCCCGCGCGCCTAGAGCCCGTGCTCCACAACAAGAGGAGCCACTGCCATGAGAAGCCCACGCACCGCAACGAAGAGTAGCCCCCGCTCGCCACAACTAGAGAAAGCCCGCGTGCAGTCACGGAGACCCAACGCAGCCAAAAGTAAATAATTAAAAAAAAAAAAAAAAAACTTCTTGCTGACCCCATCTCTTCCTCGGGACCCCAAAGCTCAGCCCACGTGGTGAGCAGTTCCAGCCTTCAGAGAGAACCAGAGCAAGTCTGATGCTCTGGGCGGCCTCCCAGGGCTCCAGGTTCACCTCCCCTCCCGGAGTGGGGTGGGGGCAGGCATGGAGGCCAGAAGTCAGGCCCGGGTGTCCCGTTGCGACTCTGGCCGGGCACCCCGACTCGCCTTCCAGAAAGACTATCTCCCAGCAGGGCCACCCGGGACCCTGCTCGGTCATCAATATTTATCAGACCTGAAAACTGAGCCGCGAAAAACAGCTGAGAACAGGTGCCACGGTGGCGGGCACCCCAGCCCAGGCTGCAGGCAGCCGGGGGCGCTTAGAGGAGGGCGCGGGGGTGGACGAGGCCAGCTGAGCGCGGGGCGGGGCCCTCATCTGGGGAAAGATGATCAAGGAAGGGGCCGCCTCATTAGAAGAAGCTGGAGCTCTCCTCCTGCTGTGGGCGCGCAGGGCCGGAGCCAGGGGAAGAGTGGGGGCACTGCCAGGCCTCCTGGGGTGGAAGCTGGGAGTTGAGGTGGGTTTGGCAGGGCAGCGATGGCCCCCTACCTACCTGCTTCCCCTATGCGGGTACCTCATATCTGCTCTCCACCCAAGAGCCTCGCGGTGTGATCTGTTCGAAAGTGCAAATCTGGTCGTGGTCTCCTTCTTGCTGCAAATCCTCAGGCTTCACAACTCTCAGGTGACAGATGGAGCTCCCTGTTTCTGGCCCTGCCCACATCTCCAGGAGACCCCAGGACCTCTGGGCCCCTTGTGCCCCGCCCCCCCGGTGCCTTGGCCTTCCCAAGGGGCCCCATGCACTCTGCATCTCAGGGCCTTTGCACATGCCGTTTGGATTGATTGGAACTGGATTCCCTCCCCTCTGTGGCTATTTAATTCCTGCCTGTGCCAGACTTAAGCCATTCTTCACCCTTCTGCTCTGCGGGCCAATCCTGCAAACCACATTGCTCAGGTCCCCCGGCCTCTGCCGTCCCCGGGGTTCAGCCAGTGGAGGCACTGGAGGGACACCCGAGTGTGAGAAGCCGGGGCATCCGTCCTCCCTCTTCCTCTCCCCCCCTCCATCTCTCCCCACCCCCCCCCACCCCCGCTTCAGGCAGTGTCCCTAGAAATGGCTCTGTTTGCTCTGTGACTCCCCTGGCAGCCCCAGTAACTGTGTCCTCTGTGTCCATCCAGCCCGGGGTTGGGGGACAACAGCTTCCTGCAGTTCCTAATCTCCTCTATTTGCTCTTTCAACTACGTTACCACTTTTGTAACCAGGTCCCTCTATTTAATTCCCTCTCTGGAGCCACCTGACACAGGGGCTCCTTCCTGGCTACCATGAGCTCATCCTGCATGAGGATCCAGGTCCCACAGGGCCCTCCCTGGCCCCCCCAGGCCTGGCGCAGGAAATTCTGGGATATGCTGGGTGATTTCTTTTCCTTCTGGGCACCTAGTGCTGTTCGCAATTATGAATTCATGAGTGTGGTTATTCGATTAACATCTCTCTCCTCCCAAATTTGCAAGTTCCATGAGGGTAAGGGCCAGACATCTGTTTCTGCTCCCCACTGTATCTCCAGCACCAGAACCCGGTCTCGTGACCGGCGCCTAGGCACAGGCAGCAAACATTTGCTGAATGAGTGAATGAACAAACGAACAAGGAGAGGTGTGAGGAACTCATTCAGTCAGAACCACTTACTCTAGATGAATCTTTTTTCTGTCTTTCATAAGGTTGCTGGATAGACTGCTTGGAGAAACTCTTCGTTCATTCATTCTAGTACGATTTACTGGGGACTCACTGGGTGCCTGGATGGATGGATGGATGGATGGATGGATGGATGGATACGTGGATAGATGGACGGCAGGAGAGAGGAAGAAAGGATGGGTGGATAAGTACATGAGCGGGAGGGAAGAAGGATTTACTCCTGGAAAAGAGGCAGGCAGGGAGGGGAGACAGACAGGCTGAATGAAGACAAAAGACACAACCATCTTTTGAGAAGCAGCGAGGGGCGGGAAACGCGGCACTCACACGGGAACCTTGTGCTGAGTCCCTGAAAGATGCAGGGAGGTCAGGCTCTGAGAAGGCAGCGGGCTGGGAAAGCAGTTTCTCAATGGAGCAGCAACTCCCTCGTGGTCACCAATATTAATGACTTTGGGTTGCAGAGCCCACTTCCTGCCACAGCTTTGAGGCCAACAGGGCACGCCCGGTAGGGTAGCTCTCGGGCTGCCCTGGAGACACACGACTCCTGAGTTGGCAACTCAGGCTGACATGCCCCTGGCAGCAGGGACAGAGGCAACACTGAGCCCCCGAACACATGTCCAGTAGGAGCTGGACAGCATTTCTCTTCACTCCCGTCCCTGGGACCCAGACAAGCTCAAACTTGACGAGCCCCCGAATCACCCTGACCCGTCGGGCAAGCTGCTGCCCGCGGCACTCCCGGGACCTGGGTCCCGAGGCTGGTGGGAGGCCTGGAAGTCTGCACTGCTTTAATGACCATCCAGGGATTCTGATGCAGGTGGTTCACGAACCACAGCTTGGAAAACACCGATACTGGTGCCATCGCAAATCGTATCAGGAGAGCACAGGGCGGGAGGCGGGGACGCAGCGTGTGCTTGAACTTGGCCGCCAAGGATCCGGGTTCCATCCTGACCCGTCCGGGGGACCCCCTGAGCCTCCGCATCTCCATCTGCCAACCGCATACACCACCAGTGTTCTCCCTCTCCCTGTCGGCGTAAGCATTACGCACCACACACCCGCAGGGAGTGTTACATCCAGCGAACGTAAGCGCGGAACGCATCCACTCAGGAAAAACCGAGTTCACCTCCGCGCCGCAAAGGAATTCCAGAATTCAGAATTCTGTGCGTTTTAGAAACATAAAATGCTACCCAGGCCCAACGTTACCTTATACCTCAGTGGGGTCGGGGGCAGCCCCCTTAACCAAACCCACCGATATTTCTGTACCAAAATATATGAATCTTCACACTAAGGGGGAGCAACAGAGGCTATAAACAGCCTCATGTCAGTTCAAGGCAGATTTCTGCAGCCAAATGAGTTACAGACGAACTTGGCTTTTCCAGCCTTTATGATTTTGCAACTGCGGATAAGGCAGGGATCGCTGTACAAAGATGCGGCCATCCAGAATGATGCTATGAAAAAAAAATCACACACTGGCCACCTCAGTATGGGCTGAGAAGGAAATTCACACCAGATTGTGAGCGTAAAAGAAGAATTTTTTAAAAGTTATTCGGGTGTTCATGGAAAAGAGACCAGAACAGTAGGTATGCCTGACACCTGGGGCTACAGACGGTGGGGTTTTTCGCCTTTTGCTTATGGGTACTTTCAAAAGTTTCTACCTTGAACCATGAATATATATTGCTTCGTGATTTTTGTTTGTTTGTTTAATAATAGGAGTTTCGAAATCTTTGCGAAGATTTGGTGAAATGACCCCTTCAGGGGGCAGCAGTGGGCCAAGGGAGCTGGAGACTTCGGGGCAGCATGACCATGGCTCGTCTCGGGGTCTTCTCGGAGGGTGGATAAAGCCCCTTGACCGTCTGCTCAGGGCCTCCCCGCCCCCAGCTGGAGAACCAGGCTCTAAAGGGAACCAGCCTCAGTGGTTCCCCTCTCTGTGAGACTCCCAGGCCCAGAGCCCCACCGTGGATGCCCCGGGGGGCCAGCACGGAGCAGGGAGGGTGGGTGAGAGGCAAAGGCAGGTGGAGGGAGGGAGGGGCACGGGCGGCAGAGGGGCCGCTGGGCGGGAGCCGCTGATTCAGAGCCACCCCTCAACAGGTGGCCTGCCATCTGCTCCGGCTCCCTGCCCAGGCCACGTGTCAGGCTCTCTTGAGTTTAACTTTGGCTGCGCACGCGGCCTGAGTTCATACAGCCAGAAAAAGAACTCACGGAGAGCTGGCCAGGCCGAGGACAGAGCGTGGGTCACTTGTCGCCTGAGAGCAAGGCTAAAAATGACCAGGGACCTTGGAAAGTCCCTGTGCTCAGGCCCTGCCCTGCATTTCTATTCACTGGGTTCCTGGAGTTTGGCCTAAAAGCTCTTGAGAGCGCCCATCCTCTGCTTGACAAATATCGAAATGCAGGCCCAGAGACGTGACGGAGGTGGCCTGGGGTCACTCAGCTTGACGTCCATTGAGTCACTCGCTGATTCCCTAACTGTTTATTGCACGGGCTCCCTCCCCGCCAGCTGCAGAGAGAAGGCCTTGGGGAGTCTGTAAACCCAGCAAGGAGAGGCCAAAACTTAAAAACGCAAGCGCTTCCCAGCGCTGCAGCTGACAACCTGCGAGAATTCTTGAAGCTCCCCGAGCCTCAGCTTCCTCATCTGTGAAATGGGAGTAGTAGTAACAGCGCCGAACTCCTAGAGCCGAGCGTTGGATCCTCTTCTTCGACCCGAGCCTCACACACTTTTATTCTCACAATGACCTTGTGTGGTCAGTACCATCAGCCTTTTGCAGATGAGGGAAGGGACGTGTCAAGTCATCTGCCACCACGCCCAGGGCAGGCCCGGACTTGGGCCAGGTCACCCGGATCCCCAGCTGCACCCCCGCGCTGGTCCTCCTAGGCCCCCCTCCTTCCTCCTCCCTGAATCCGCCTCCACCCTGAAAGGGAACATGTTGAAACCTGCCCCCAGGGCGGGGCCCAGCTGTCACCCTCCCAACAGCTGGGACTCTGGTGTGTGGTGACCACTGCCAGCCTGCAGGCTGAGGCTAGGAGACACAGCTTCTGACCCCTCGGGGGCGGGGAAGGGGGCCCTGGGGCCAGACAGGAGCCACCGTTGCAGCGTGTTCTTCCCTGCGCTAGCCTCTGCTCCCTAACAGGCCCCTTCCTCCGGGCAGCCAGCCCTGCCTGATGCCTTGTCTCCCCTTAGAACCCCAGGGCACGCAGGCCAGGAGTGCTTGCATGGGGGGCAGGAGGCAGGTCCCTCCCCGCGGTGCTCAGGGCCCCAGAGTTGATCCTAAAGGCGTGAAGAAGAAAGCCAGCCAGCTGCAGGGGGCGGGCAGTGGGCGGTCCTGTCCCCGGAAAGGCCTGCCTGCCAGGCCCTGGCCTCCCTGGGCTGCAGGCCTCTTCCCGCCGGCCCAGAGGCGCCAGAGCCGGCCTGGGAAGGAGCCGCGCCAGGTCAGGGCGGGCCCGTCCCCTCCCTGAGAAGGGTTTTCTTGCCACTGGAGCCAGAAGCAGGAGAGGACACGGTGATTCTGACCATGCAGAGATGGAAACACCAGAGAGAAAAGACAGAAACAGAGAGACACAGAGAGAGGGAGAAACAGACTCAGAGACAGAGACACAGAGAGGGAGAGAGAGGTGGAGGTACAGAGACAGAGAGTCAGAAAGAGACAGACAGTCAGGGAGAGAGAGACAAAGTCACAGACAGAAACAGACAGGGAGACACAGCGATACATAGTCAGAGAAAGACAGAGAGACAGAGTCAGAGAGAGAGCCATACACAAAGAGACAGAGACAGAAACAGGGAGAGACAGAGTTATAGAGACAAAGAGAGACAGAGACACCGAGACACCGAGACAGAGACACAAAGACAGAGAGACACACATACCAAGACAGACAGATACAGAGACGGAGGGAGACAGAGACACAGAGAGCGACACACACACACCGACACAAGACCACATGTGTGGAGAAACACAAAATCGGAGTCAGAGATAGAGACAGAAACAGAGACAGAGACAGAGACCCGCCCCCACCCCAGCCGGAGCAGGCCCTCTCCAGCCCGCTGCCGTCATCACCCCCGAATCCGCCACTTCCTGGGGGAGCAGCTGGAGTGCAGCCTGGGGCCATCCTTCAGCCTCAGAAGCTGACAGTGTCCTACACCCTGACCCAGCCTCGCTCGGGGCCGCTGCGTCGCACAATGGGGGCGCCTGAGCTGTGGACGCGCGCCGGGACCAGCCCCCTGCAGCCCACGTTTGAGTGCCGGGTCTGCCCCCGACCCGCCTCGAGACACGGGTCCAGGGACGGCACCTCTCTGAGCCTCAGTTCCCTCACCTGCAGGGTACAGAGAGGGTGGCTGCAGGGTCTGAAGGAGACCTGGCCTCCAGCCCCAGGGAGCGGGTAATGAGACCTGCGGCCCTAGGCTTGGGCCCCAAGCGGAGTTGTCTCAGACCTGGGCCCCGCCTCCATTCAGGGGGAGTCAGGGCAACCCGGTGGGGAGGCCACAGACCTCAGTCAGCCCGCAGCCAGGCTTTCCAGCGGGTCCACTGTGTGCCGTGCACCGGCGGGCTCAAAGGCGCTGCAAACTCAGGGACCACGCGAGTCAAGGGACCCAGGCTGTGTGGTCCAGAGAACAGGGGCTGGGGCACAGAGGTCGAGGAGAGCAGTGGGCACGTGAGGCCGGGACACACAGCTTCTTTTCTCAAACTGCCTGGTTGGAGGCACAATTCACATAGTGAAACGCATCCATTTAAGTAAGTGCGTCACATATATACACCTGACTGGCCGCCACCCAGACCAAGATGACCGACATTTCCATCGCCCCAAAAATCCTCCCTCCTGCCCCTCCCCAGGCGACCCTCCACCCCACCCCTTGAAAACAGCTGATGTGTTCTCTGTGGCAGTAGAGCTGCCTTTTCTAGAATGTTCTAGACTTTTCTAGAATTTCATAGGAACAGAGTCACACAGTGTGCCTGGCAGCTCTCAGCAGGTTTCTGAGGGCCTTCCAAGCAGCGTGCAGGGGTCACTCCTCCCTTTCTGCTGATACGTGGTGTTCCATTGTACGAAGACGCCAGCTTGTGTGTCCGTCCCCTGTTGATGGACATGTGGGTGGTTTCCAGTGTGGGGTTACTATGAGCAAGCTGCTGTGGATGTCCGTGCAGCTCCCGGTGTGCATGTGGGTTCTTCTTCCTCTTGGATACACTCTTTGCTGGGTCATAGTCAGGTGCTGACCTTGAGCCAGTAGCTGGTTTGGCCCCGCTTCCCTTGTCTTTAAAATGGAGATTTAAAAAAGTGGAAATAACCCATATGTCCATCAACAGATGACTGAATAAATAAAATGGGGTCCATCCACACAGTGGAGGATTATTCAACCATAGAAAAAGTGAGTTGCTTCCCTGGTGGCGCAGTGGTTAGGAATCCGCCTGCCAATGCAGGGGACACGGGTTCGAGCCCTGGTCCAGGAAGATCCCACATGCCACGGAGCAACTAAGCCCATGCGCCACAACTACTGAGCCCATGTGCCACAACTACTGAGCCCGCACGCCTAGAGCCCGTGCTCCACGAGAGAAGCCACCGCAATGAGAAGCCCGCGCACCGCAACGAAGAGTAGCCCCCGCTCGTCGCAACTACAGAAAGCCCGCGCGCAGCAACGATGACCCAACGCAGCCCAAAATAAATTAAAATAAAATAAATAAATTTAAAAAAAAAAAGGAATGAGGTCCTGGCACAGGCTACCACGTGGATGAAAACGCCATGCAGAGGGAAAGAAGCCAGACACAGATGAAACCGAGCAGGACCCTGTGCGGCTCCGGGGCACAGAAGCCTTCCTGTGGCCTCCATTTCTTGTTTGCAGGAAACAGCCTCCAGCCTCCGTGACTCTCTCTGAGTCCCAGAGGACACATTCGAAGAGTGGCTGGTCAGGGAAGGGAGGGGGCGCAGAGACAAGGGAGGAGCAGCCCTGGGGCAGGGTCCTGGTTCCCCCTCAAGGGATACACATCCCAGGATCTTTGAACTCTTCTGCAGAACTAAAACCCCCCAACAAGTGGAAGAGGTCAGCACCCTTCATTCCAGAGAAGGTCACAGTTTGATAACTTCAAGAA
Source organism: Tursiops truncatus (assembly GCF_011762595.2). NCBI lineage: Eukaryota > Metazoa > Chordata > Mammalia > Artiodactyla > Delphinidae > Tursiops > Tursiops truncatus. The sequence goes on from NC_047052.1 coordinate 3,869,337, forward strand.
GCTCATCAGGAAACCACCTGAGGCCCTGCACGTACCCCGATCCTTATCGGCAACCCTGCCCTTGAACCACCGCTATACAACCCCTCACCAAATCCCACCCCGGCTTTGAGACACACAGCGTTCGAGGCACGAGCCCTGCTGCGTCCCGCTTTGCCTGGCAAAGCGATAAAGCTTTTGTTTTGTACTTCACCCAAAACCCTGATTCGGCACTGGCGCACAGAGGGCGAATTTTTGGCATCGCAAAGGGCCACAAAATGTAGGGTTACATTTCTATGAGATGTCCAGAACAAGTAACTCCAGGGACACAAAGGAGATTAATGGTTGCTTAGGGCTGGGGAGGGGGAATCAGGAGTGATAGCTAATGGGCAAGGATCTCCTTTTGGGGGTAATGAAAATGTTCCAAAATTAGGTAGAGGCGAGGATTGCACAACCTGTGAATGTACTGAATACCACTGAATTATACGCTCCAACACAGTTAAATTGGTGAATTTTATGGGATGCGAATTCTGCCTCAATTTTTAAAAGTTGGGTTTAATCTGATAATAATAGTGCATCTTTGTTAGATTTCTATGCAGGGTGAGGAGATGAGACACAGCAGCGCTTAGCGCGGGGCTGGAACACTGCCTGGCGCAGAGTAGGTGCTCAACGCACATTCGTCAGTCTCCCCAGTCCCTCAGGCAAAGCCCTGCCAGGAAAAACGATAATGAGCATGTTTGCAGCTATCCTGTCCTTCACCTGCATTATCTCCAAGAAATCTTTAAAACAATCCCACCAGATGGGAATCCTTTAACATTTATGATTATTATTAATCTCCCCATGTTTACAGAGAAGGAAATCAAGAGAGGTTAAGGAACCCGCCCAAGGTCAGCCACCAGCCTGGCCCAAGGTCAGCCACCAGCCCGGGCTGGCCGACATCCGAGCCCACGGGGCCAGGTGAGCACACGGCACGGTCAGCCAGCCCCGCGCCCCAGGACGCATGTCATGGGGTCTGGATGCAGGGGCAGATGTGCCCTTGGCCATCTTTGCAGAGTGAGGGCTTCTCCCCGACTCTCAGGCTGGATTTTAACAGATCTGAGGGGAAGGGAGGCCAGCTGTATCCCTGTGAACCTGCCCTGAGAGCCTGGGCTCTATATCTCGGCCTCACCGACCCCTCCCCCTGGCCATCACACCACTTCCTGCCTGACTGTGGGACAGTCTCTCCTAGAGGCCTCCCCTACCCTTCTCCCCACCCCACTTGGCTCACGTCACTCCCCTGCCCGCAAACCATCTGTGGCTCCCTAGTGCCCCAGAGAGGCAGTTTGGAAATTGGCAAAAAGGAGGAACTCTGTAGCCAGGGTATGTGGGTTCATATCATGGCTCCACCACAGACAAATGGAGTGACATCACCAAGTCCCTCCACCTTGCCGTGCCTCACTTTCTCCATCTGTAAAATGGAGCAGGGATGGCGCCTCCTACACCAAGTCACGGGCAGAGTCCATGTGCTGACACCACATGGAGAGTGTCTGGGGCAGTGCCAGCTGGTCATTCTGAGTATTACAAACACTGGGGAGAGAAGCAGTCCATCTTCTTCGTCTGGCCGAGGCCGTGGTGTCCCGGGTCCACCCCGGCCAACATGCACAGCCCCCATCTCGCTGTTCCCATCCGGCCCCGAGGACGGCTGTCCCCATCACTACAATGTCACCTCCCGCCTTCTGCTCCGTGCTCTGCACATCGCAGTGGGGACCACCAAGTTGCGTCAATGGGACAGGAACAGTGAACGCTCACAAAGACCTTGCCAGGGCCCCTATGAAGGGCATCCCGTGTGTAGACCCATCTCATCATCATCACAACCCTACGAGGTCGGTACTGTTCTATTCCCAGTTGACAGATGGGGAAACCAAGGCACAAAGAGGCCAAGGGTCACCCAGCTGGCACAAGAAGAGGCGGGACTCAAACCCAGGCATCCCGGCTCTGGGGCCTGCGGTCTTAACCACCAGACTACGCGGCCTCTCTGCAGCCTCAACATAGGCCCGGCACACAGTAGGTGCTCTGTCAACGCAAACGTCCCTCAAGTATGAGTCATGGCTTGTGCAGGTACACAGGTGCACGTGGCAGGAGTCGGGCCGGTGGCAACTCTGGGTGGCTGGTGAGTGTCCCTCGGGGGCCACCCTGCACGGGCTCCAGGGGTCCCGAGCAGAAGGGCAGCACCCTCTCCACTCACCAGCTCTCGCTGTAGCCACTGTCCTGCACTTGATCTCCGGCACAGTGTCACCGTCCTGCACATCGTCTCCTGGTGGTTCAGGGCTTTGGTGGCCCTGGTGTGTGGCTCCCGCCAGGAGCACCAGCCCGGCCACACCCTGGGGCTGTCCCCGGTCAGTGACCTCTGGGTCACTGCCCAGGTCTGTCCCTCCCCAGAGCAGGGCCGGGCCGGTTCACAGCCATCCCGGGCCATTCATCAGATGAAGGGACCTTGACAGTGAAAGGGCACTTCTGGCAGAGCAGGGCCTCAGCTGAGCTGCAGGCCTCTGCCCAACCCAAACCCATCACTGGGCAGAGCTCAGCGGCCCGCACTTCTCCCCTCTGAGGCCCCCTCCCCTGCACGGGACCCCAGTCCCTGCACTGATTCCCCCTACCTCACTTGTTCATTCATTCTACACACACCCCCTTAGGCACCTACTCTGTGCCACTATGAGGCCCCCGGTGTCTTTGCTGCCATCAGAGTTCTTTCTGGGACATCCTTTACTTTCTCAGCTTATGAGATGGTCCTGGGACGGATCGTTTCAACCCCGGTGCGGCCTGGTAAGCACACACGCCCGTGGCACCGTCTCCCCGGGCCCAGTGCAGGATGCCCGCGTGGTCAGCTGCCACTGCAGGTAAATCATCTCCTGTGTGCCAGGCACTGTGTCACACAATTTTTTTTTAAATCTCATTAATAGCTTATTAATATATATTTTTAATTAATTAATTAATTTTATTTATTTTTGGCCGTGTTGGGTCTTCATTGCTGCGTGCGGGCTTTCTCTAGTTGCAGCGAGCGAGGGCTACTCTTCGCTGCGGTGCGCGGTCTTCTCATTGCGGTGGCTTCTCTTGTTGCGGAGCGCGGGCTCTAGGCGCGTGGGCTTCCGTAGTTGGGGTTCGTGGGCTCTAGAGCGCAGGCTCAGTAGTTGTGGCGCACGGTTTCATTGCTCCGCGGCATGTGGGAACTTCCCAGACCAGGGCTTGAACCCGTGTCCCCTGCATTGGCAGGCGGATTCTTAACCACTGTGCAACCAGGGAAGCCCTGTGTCACACAATTTATAAATGCTTCTCATACCCCCCACCCTTCACCTGCAGAGAGTGAAGCTCAGAGAGGTAGAGTGACCTGTCCCAGGTCACACAGCTTGGCTGGCAACTTGATTTTGGCCCAGGCAGACCCGTACCACACTTCTGACTTGCAGAACACTAACCGAATAAATCTGTGATGTTTTAAGCCAACATGTTTGTGGTCACTTGTAACAGCGGCCACAGGAAACTCCTACAACACCCTGGACGTCCCCTATTGTTGTCAGGGACCCAGCCACGTCTGTCCTCCCTTTCCCATCCCGACCCAGCCCACGCGGGCCTCGCCTGTCTCTGGGCCGCTGCACCCTCACCTCTGCTTCTGTTCACTTTCTTCCCAGGCCTGCCATTGTTAGTCACTTATCACGCCTCTGCATCTCACCTAGCGTCTAATTGGAATTTCCTCAAAGGCAGGAAACCTGATTTAGGCGTCTTTGTCTGTCCCATGGCACCCAGCGTGGTGTGGGCTCAGCCAGAGCACACGTGGCCTAACCATGTTTGCAGGTCCAGGGGTCTGCCCTCCCCCGCCTCGCTGCACTCCAGGCAGGCAGCCCAGTTCAGCCTGTCAGCTGAGCCTTTGTCCAAGCAGCTGCTGACTGCTTGTCCCCTCTCGATGCAAAGCTGTCTGTTCTCAGGGCTCAGCAAGGTGTGAGAATGTCCCCTCTTCCGAGAAGTGCTCCCTGATTTCCTATCAGAGATCTCCCATGTGGCATGCCTTGCAACTGGAAATCGTTTCATTTATTGCTTAGCTTTTTTTCCTAGAATCTTCTTGAGGGCAGCACCGTGCCTACACTGAGGAGGGGGATGCACAGAGCCCTCACAGACAGTGAAGACAGACGTCCCTGCTTCCAGCCCAGGCCCTCCTGACCAGCTGGGTGCCCTCTGGTGAGCCGCAACCCCTCCCTGAATCTGGGTTTTTCACCTGTAATGTGACAAGAATAGCATTTGCCTCCCAGGATGGCGATGGCCGAACAAGACGCCCAGGGTGGGGGCCCAGCACAGGCTGGCACATAGTAAGTGCTCAGCTAACATCAGCTCTCATTTCCCTCCACTGTCCCATGGTGACCCGTGACCCACAGGCCGGGGAGGTGGTTAACTTCCCTGGCAATGGAAATCACGGCCCGCAGAAGCCCCGTCCTCCTCCCAGCCTGACCAAGGGCGAGGTGAGACCCACAGCTGTGCGGTGTCACCTCTGGGGGGAGAGCCACTTTCTAGGTGAAGCCACCTAACTCAGGATCACGCAGCCAGACTTCCAGCCGGCTCTGTCGGGTTTCCCCCATGGCATTTCACTGTGGTCTGCGGGAAGACAGTAGGGTTCAGAAGCATTCTGTAGGTGGATAGAAACATCCACATCTGTGCTCAGCTCCACAGTCTCCCGGGAGCAGCTCATGTCAGTTTCCCGGTCGGGCTGGGTGCGGATGGGCACAGCGGGGACAAGGTGTTCTAGGTGGGGGGACGGAGGGACCAAAGAGACTTGAGGGCTCCGAGGGCGAATCCTCCAGCCACCCTGGGGCAGAAATCAGGTCCTTGACACCCAGCCCAGCCCAGGCCTCACCGCAACCCCCAGGCCAGCTTCTCACGGGAACAGTCAGAGGCTGGATCCAGGCCGCAGGGACACGCACTGGCCTCGGAAGTTTGATGACAGGAAACGCAGTGTGGCCTCGGCTGGGTTTGCAGGCTGCAGCGGGCCAGGCTGTGCCGCGGGCCCCGCGGCCTCGAGCCATAGGTCTCGCCTCCCAGGAGGTGGCAGGTCAGGGTGCAGGCGGGAGTCCCCTCACCCCGGCCCGGCAGGGCGGCAGGGTGTCCTCCCACCCCCACTGTCTTCCCTGGACCCCGACACCCATTCACTGAGCCCCTTCTGTCTGGTCAGCGCTGGGTGGACACCGCGCATGAATAAAATTCCGTTGTGGCCAGCGTGTGTCCCCACCTCAGCCAACAGCCAGCCGGAGGCCGCGAGGGACAAGATCTGGCCGTCTCGGGGGAGGGTGGGGGAGGGGAGTCAAGGGTGACCTTTCACATCTCACCCCTCCACGTCCTCAGAGCAGCGGGTCGTGCCCCGTGCCTGTGGGAGGTGGGCGTGGGGCTGAGGACGGGGACACAGCCCCCCGTAAGGTACCCGACAACCCACATGTCATTTCTGCTGAGTGCAAAGAGCCGGGGAGCCCATGACGGCCAGCCGGGGTCAGGAGCTGACAGCCATTCCCACCGTGGCCACTGCAGAGGATGCCGGGAGGCGACCCCCACCCAGAGCCAGGAGGCTGGTGGACGGGGCTCCGGAGGCCCCCTCGGCCCCATAAGCAGAGAGGAGCCACTTCCGGTAAGGCCCTCTCCCCAAAGTCCCATAGCAAACATCCCTCCTGGGTCTGACCCTGGCCAGGCAGCCCAGGGCTCTCTGGGGAGGGTTTTCACAAAGACTCATCCAGCCCCTGGGCCGCTACAGGAAATCCTGGAGGCCAGCATTACAATGCATTGCTTCCGGCCACCGAGGGGTGCCCGGGCACAGGAAAGAGGTGCTGGTAGTCCTGGTGCTTTCCAGAGGGACTGGGCCAGGTAGCCCCCGGGAATGCCACGGCCCTGCTTGGGGAGGGGTGGGGAGAGAAAGGCTGCCCCGGGTGAGGGTGACAGGCATTTAAGCCTGTGAGGGACAGCCTTCCTCACGCCCCCTTTCTCATGCTTCTCCTCTGCTCACACAACTTCGGTGGCTCCCCACCGCCTACGGGATCAAGGCTACACACCGAAGCTCGGCACTCAAGGCTCCCTCAGGCCTGTCCACCGATGGGAGCTTCCTCCCCATCCAGGCTCTGCTCTGACTCCAAACGTCCCAGGCCTGAGTGAGGCCTCCGTCTGGGAGACTGTCATTCCTCGCACTGTCTCAGCTCCAATGGTCAGCCCACTTTATTTAGTGCTAATCGTGATCGACTCTGACGGCTCCTCCAAGTCTAACCTCCTGGGTCCTGGACGCTGCCCCGGACTCTGCCTCACCTGCTCCCAAGGAAGATGAGCCCGGCGTGGTCAAGACAGCCAGACCTGCCTGATGCTGGTCCTGCCTCTGCTGTCCTCTGGTACCCCAGGGCTGAGATGGGAACACCACCTCCCCAAGGGTGGCCCTGTGGCTGGTACCAAAGCCCGGTGCCTGGCGGGTCAGAAGGGATCGATACATGTTAACCACTGTCACTGTGGTCAGAATAATGGTTCCAAAGATGTCCACGCCCTCATCCCCGAAACCCGTGAATATGCGACCTTAACATAGAAAGATGTAATCAAAGTGGGATCTTGAGATGGGAGATGACCGTGGGTTCTCCAGGGGCCCAATGTCATCTCAAGGGTCCTTATAAGAGGGAGGTGGGGGGGGGGGTCAGAGTCAGAGAAGGAGATGTGACAACAGAAGTAGAGGCAGAGAGAGAGAGAGATTGTAAGATGACATTGCTGGCTGCCAAGACAGAGGAAGAGGCCATGAGCCAAGGAATGGGGGCGGCTCTAGAAAGCTGGAAAGGCAGAGAGCGCACCTCCTCTAGAGCCTCCAGAACGAACGCAGCCCCGCCCGCACCTTCACATTAGGGGTCTGCCCTCCGGAACTGCAAGATGAATAAACCTGTGTTGTCTCAAGCCACTAAATTTGTGGGAATCTGTGACAGCAGCCACAGGAAACTAACACAGTCATCATCCCCACTGAAGACCTCATTAGCCCTCAGGGCACTCCCGTGACCAGGCTCAAGTGGTTGGCTCCACAGCCCGTGGTCTCTCTGTGCTGTCCGCGCCCCTCCCCCAGCTCCGGGCGGGGTGGAGGTGGGGGGTTCGCTTTGTTCCTGGACTTTTACTGATAAGGCTGTTTGCACTTCATTTCACACAGTCACCAGCTAAGCTGGCAACTCCTTGAGGGAGGGATGTGTCCTCCCTGGAAAGTGCCCGGGGGTGGGAGTGGGCCCGACAAACGGGGGCTTCACCGGCCAAGTGGAGATGACTGTATGCAGTCTCACGACTGTCCTTAGCCCACTTCCCTTTAAAATTACCTGTGAGTTTAAAAACAACTGTTTCCCAGGCTGCACCCAGAATGTATCCAATCAGAATTTCTGGGGAGTGGGGCCCTGGTAAGAGAACCTTTTCCGGTCCCCAAGAGCGTCCCGTGTGCTGGCAGGGCTGAGAACCCCTGCCCCCTGGGGCTGGTGCAAGGCTTAGAAGGAGTAACATGAGCTCATCATAGCAGCTAATATTTATTGAGCATTTACTATACACAAGGAAGTCCTGCACCTGCGTTTGCTTATTTCATCCTCACAGCAACCCCAGGAGGTAGGTACAGTCATCACCCACATTGAACACCTGAGACGGACGACGCACAGAGAGGTCCAATACCTTGCCCGAGGTCCCACAGCTAGTGAGCAGTGGGGCCTGGGCTTCAACCCAGGCCCTTCAGCACTTCAGTCCACACCCTTAACCAGAGGTAGCCCCGTGGGGTGTGGGGATAGGAGAAGGAAGGTTTTATCATTGATACTGTTTAGAATAAAAGGCCGCTCAAACACTGACAAGTTTATCCTAAATGTCACGAGGAAATGCAAAATTCATCTGGAAAATTCCAAAACAATCTTGAAAAAGAAGAACAAACTTGGAGGACTGACACTTTCCTGATTTCAAAGCTTTCTACAAACCTATAGTCCTCAAGACCGCGGTTTCGGCATGAGGTCAGACACAGAGATCAACGGAAGAGAAAAGGGAGTTCAGAAATAAACCCTCACATTTATTGTCCACTGATGTTTGACAAGAGTGCCAAGATCACTCAATGGGGGAATACTGTCTTTTCAACAAACGGGGCTTGACGTCCACGTGCAAAAGAACGAAGTTGGACCCTTACCTCACACCATATACTTAAAATGAATCCAAGGACTATACGTAAGAGCTAAAATTATAAAACCCTTAGAAGAAAACATAGGGGAAAATCTTCATAACCTTGGACTAGGTAGTGGTTCTTAGAAACGACACCAAAAGGACAAGCAACAAAAACAACAGGGAAATTGGACTTCATCAAAATTAAAACCTTTTGCACTCCAAAGGAGACCATCCAGAAAGTGAAAAGAGAACTCACAGAATGGAAGAAATTATGTGCAAATCACATACCTGAGAAGGGATCTGTATCCAGAATGTATAAAGAACGCTTACAGTTGAAAGGTAAAAAGACACGTCACCTAATTTTTAAATGGGCAAAGGATCTGAATAGACATTTCTCCAAAGAAGATGTACAAATGGCCAATAAGCACGTGAAGAGCTGCTCAGCACCATTAGTCATTAGGGGAATGTAAACCAAAACCACAGAGAGGTACCACCTCCCACCCCCGAGGATGGCTAGAATCAGAAAGAGAGAAAGAAGCGCTGGTAAGAACGTAGAGCGATTGCAGCCCCCACACACTGCTGATGGGAATGTAGAACGGGGCAGCCGCTTTGGGAGACAGTTTGGCAGCGCCTCAAACTGTGAAACATAGAGTCACCACAGGACCCGGCAATTCCACTCCCAGAGAGAATTGAAAACACCCATCCACACAAAAATCTCATCTACAGATGTTCAGAGCAGCGTTATTCATAATAGCCCAAGGTGGAAACAGCCCAAATGTCCATCAGTGGGTGAACGGATCAATAGATATGGTCTATCCATACCCTGGAATATTATTCAGCCTTAAAAAAGGATGAAATACAACACAGACGAACCTTGACCACATGACAAAGAGTGAAAAGAAGCCAGCCACAAAAGACCGGATAGTGTAGCATTCTATCTCCAGGAAAGGTCCAGAACAGGTAAATCGCTTGAGACAGAAAGAAGATCAGTGGTGGGGCTTCCCTGGTGACGCAGTGGTTAAGAATCCGCCTGCCAATGCAGGGGACACGGGTTCGAGCCCCGGTCTGGGAAGATCCCACGTGCCGCGGAGCAGCTAAGCCCGTGCGCCACAACTACTGAGCCTGCGCTCTAAGGGCTGTAAGGCCACAACTACTGAGCCCACGTGCCACAACTACTGAAGCCCGCGCGCCTAGAGCCCGTGCTCCGCAACAAGAGAAGCCACCGCAATGAGAAGCCCACGCACCGCAATGAAGAGTAGCCCCCGCTCACCGCAACTAGAGAAAGCCCGCGGGCAGCAACGAAGACCCAGCGCCGCCAAAAATAATTAAAATAAAATAAATTTATTTAAAAACAAAAAGCAAGAAAGAAGATCAGTGGTAGCTTAGGGCTGGGGGCTTGAGCAAAATGGGGGGTTGGTGGGAATGGAGTTTCTTTTGGGGTTGATAAAAGTGTTCTGGAATTAGGTAGTCGTGATGGTTGCAGAATCTATGAACGTACTAAAAACCATCAAATCGTACACTTTACAGGGTACGCTTTACAGGGGTCAGTTGGGTGGTATGTGGATTATAGCGATACGTCAGTGACGCGGTTACACGTTAAAAAGCAGGCGGACTTTTAGCTGCTTTGCTGTCAAGTTCTCTGCAGACCGCCCCCCACCCGCCCCATCGCGTGCACTGCTCCCACGGCCCCGCTCTCAGTCACTACATGCTGTCACCTGTGTGTGATGCCCGGCACACAGTAGGTGCTCACAGAGAGAGAACCGGCCTCCTCTCCCCGCTGCTCCTCCCGGGGCAGCACTCATGGCCCTGCCGTCTGCCCCACTGACGCCCCTGACACACACCTGTCATTCACACGCGTGTCCTTTCACTCCGGTGACCTGTGGGGCCACCCAGATCCCTCCAAGGGGACGCGTCCCAACCACTGGCAGTGCTGTCAGCCACACCCAAGGTCAGGCCCTTCCCAGGCGGCCTGGGCTCAGTGACCCCACGACGCTGGTGCATAAAGGCTCGGCCACCTCGGCCCAGCTGGGGACAGCTCCAAGGGCCACCCCAGCTCTGCAGCTCCTGGTGGGGCGGGCCGAGCTGCCCCCCTCCCCCACGGTGCTGACCCAGGGCCTCCCCCCAAACGCTTGCACACTGGCTCCCTCCCAGAATGGGCCTCATGCTACTGGTGTCTATAGGTGGACATCAGGGATGGTGCCCACCATCCTGCAGGGCACAGGGCAGCCCCGCCAAAGAGGACGAGCCAGCCCTAACGTCCGCCTTCCTGAGCCTGAGAACTTGAGAAGCCCTGACAGTGCGGGGGGTTAAACTTTCACGTACATATGTGTTTACGTATATATATGTTTACATATATAGAGATTCTACTTCGCAGCAGACTCCCAGGACTGTGGGAACCTCTCCAAGACAAACAATCCTGTTTCTTAAATAAATACACCGTAACGAAACAGAGAGAGAGGGGGAGAGACAGAGACAAAGAGGTCGGGAGGAGGGAGAGGGAGACAGAGGCAGGGAGAAAGAAATGGAGGAGAAACCTATATATTAAATTAGGAGTTTGGGATTAACTACAAACGCTACTATATATAAAATAGATAATCAACAAGGACTACTGTACAGCACAGGGAACTCCACTCAGTATTCTGTAATAACCTATATGGGAAAAGAATCTGAAAAAGGATGGCTATATGGTATGTGTATAACGGAATCACTGTGCTGTTCACCTGAAACTAACACAACATGGTAAATCAACTGTACTCCGATACAAAATTAAAGTATTTTTAAGAAGAGTCCATATATTAACTCCTCACAGTGTGGACCTTATTTGTATTCTGATACAAACCCACCCCGGGGTCAGGCAGTGGGTGGTGAGGGGACAGTGTTAAGAGTGGAAATAAACGGGGCACATCTTTGCCCGCAAATGGCGAGTCGGAAGAGCGCCTGTTTTCCCCGGGAAAGGCCCACGAGGATGACAGGCCCGCACTGAGTTAAATGGGCTCGTTAATGCTGACGTTACAGTTACGGGGTGACAGCGATGAGCCTCGTCAGTCCTGGTGGGCCTAATTCCCGTCATCAGTGTTTCTCCTTCCATTCCATCCACTGCCCCAAACACGGCCTTTTATGGCCAGGGGGCAGCCACATCCCAGGCCAGCCTCAACGGCTGCTCCGAAAGCCCCCCACAGGGAAGCACTCAATTGCTTTAAATATTTTAGTTTTTTTTGTTTTTCCACTAGGTTATTATGCAATAGCTTTAATGGTCAAACCTATTCTACACTTTCCTCTTTTAATTAAAAAAGATCTTGTTCTGAGTATACCCCAAAACAGAACGTGATGCCAACACCTGGATCTGGGCAATGCTCCTTCCAGAGGTCAGAGATGGGGCCAGGTGAGTAGGCAGGCCAACCCCAGGCCACCATAAAGCACCAGACCCAGGAGGAAACATTTAGCCATCAGAACTCTGGGACCCATAAAATGGAAATATCCCCCAAAGCCTAATCTCACCCCTCTGTCGACTCATCTGTCGCACGGCCAGACAAGAGCGGGGCTGGGACTTGAACTTGGATCTCCCTAACTCCTGAGCCCACTGCGCCACGTGCGCCACCTTCCCCCTGAGGCCTGCTGGAGCTCAGCTGCTCGGTGGCTGATTCTCATAGGAAGAAGCAGGAAGAAGCCGCCAGTTAGAACTGCCTCTTCTGGACCTGTCTCCCCTCCCCCAACACCAATGCCACCAGTAGCCACCCGGATGGCTCAAAACCACAAAACTGATGATGACACTGAGGCTTAAACCCTCCCGTGGCCCCAGGGCCCACAGAACAAAGTCTTCCGCCCTCCATGACCTCAGGCCGGTCACAGCCCAGCCCTGCCTGGCTCCCCAGCCTCACCTCCTCACCTGAGAACACTGACCTGCTGGAGTCCTCAAACCTGCATGCTTCCTCTTGTCTCTAGCCCTTTGCACAGGGTGCTCCCACTGCCCGGAACAGCGCTCTCCTGCTGCCCCAACCCCCTTTCTCCTGGCTGTTACTCATCTTTCCATTTTCAGCTGAAATGTCTCCTCCTCCAGGAAGCCCTCCTGATTCTTCCGAGATGGGGCTGGATGCCCGTCATGAACTCCTGCAGCCCTCAGGGCTGCCTCTATATTTTATGTTTTTTACTCTGTTTTGTAAGTGATCATTAAATTGTTCCGCTCACTAACTAGGCCCTTACAGGGTGGGGACCCTCTGACTTCCCCAGGTTTACCCTGCTGTTCTCTACCTCCAGGGCACCATCACCTCTGCTCAAATGATTACAATTGACTCCTCCCCGCTCTCTCCACTCTCTGCCTGCCCCCATGCTCTCCTCCACCTGGTAAGTGGTCTTCCCTTCCTAAAAGGTAAGCGAGACCACATTGCTCCCCTGCTTAAGCCCATGCAGTGACTTCCTTCCTGCTCTTAGAACAAAGCCCAAAGTCCTGCCCTCAGCTCACAGTGGCCCAGTTATCAGGCCCCGTCCCCCCAACATCCTCTTGTCCCTCTCCCCTTCCTTCCCCCTCTGTTCAAGCCCTGCTGGCTTCCATTCAGATCCTAGAAGCCAGCAAGCTGTTCCTGCCCCAGGGCCTTTGCATGTGCTGCTCCCACTGCCTGGAGCATTCCTCCCACTCCTCACAAGACGGGGCCCTCTCTTCCTGCCCAGCCCAGGTCGAAGGAGCCCCCGCTCTGAAGCAGGTCAACCAGGGACCTATGGGTTTCGGTGCCTCTATAGGCCCACCTTCCTAATTGTAATTATTTGCATTTACTCACTTGGTTTTGTCTTATTTCCAACATTTCACTAAAATGAAAGAGCCTTCATTTGGGCGGGGACCTTCTGTCTTGCACACTCTTATAATGCAGATACCTCGCACATGCCTTGACACCCAGGAGGACTTGGTCAATATTCATGAAACAAAGGAATGAACAATAAAAGGGACACAGTGAACGTTCCTGGCCAAGCCTTGGGTCTGGTGAGAGCCTTAGCGACCCTTCAGGACTTCTCTGAGCTTTGAGGAGACCAGGGACTAGCAGCCTCTGGCCCCTGCCCCCCTAAGGCCACCCAGCCTCCCCCGGTGAGGTTTTTCATTTGAGAAGAGTTGACACTTTCAAACAAAATAAACATGTCATAATAAATCTGAAAAACGGCGTAATGTTGGTGGGGGTCTGAGAGGTGGCTGTTGGAGGGAGCCACAGACAGACACACGGACGGATGGATGGATGGACAGATGTATGGACACAGGGTCAGGTAAGCAAGGGGCTGACTGATGCCCAGCCAGCCAGGCTGGTGGGTTTGTGGATGCAGCAGGAAGGGCTCCTTAGCACCTCGGTCTAGTTCACGGCTCCGCCGAGGTCTACGCAGCCCTTTCTGTACCTGTGTTCACCTCAGAAGCAAGTGTCCACGACCCACGGACACCAGGAAATCTCTGGGCCTGCGGCTGGAGGCTGAAGGGTCATTTCTCTCCTTGAAAGGCTGGAGGGGAAGAAGGCACAGCACATGATGGAGAGGGGCAGGCAGGGGCACAGCCAGCTCCTCCCCTGACCCCGTTATCTTTAAGCAGAAAGACTAGGTTTGTCTAAAATAATGTTACTTGTTCAGGCTCTTGCTTCCTGCTGTTTCAAAGGTGGTTCTTAAAGATGTGCTCTTTGAGTGGGAAGATTCAAAAGTCATTTCAAGGGGAGGAGAGAGGAGGGGAAAGGAAGGAGAAAAGAAATAAAGAAAGAGAGGAAGGAAGGGAGGGAGGAAGGGGGAGGGAGGGAGGAAGGAAGAGAGAGAGGAAGAAAGAAAGAAAAAAAGAAAGAAAGAAAGGAAGGAAGGAAGGAAGAGAAAGAGGAAGAAAGAAAGAAAGGCTAAGGAAGAAAAGCAAAGAGGGGAAAAATAAGAAAAGAAAAAAAAGAAGGGGGAGAATTAACACCTCAACCCCTAATCAGAGAAGCCCCACCGCCCAGGCCCGAAGCCGCCCCAGGGGCCCCTTTCTGGACTTGGCAGGCCAGGCTGGCTGGTGGGACCCCACCCTGGGCCCAGGCTGTCCCCTCCCTCCTGGACAAGGCTGGTTACACAACCCCTCTGTGGAATCGGCCCAGGAGGCCGGTCACATGCGGCAGCTTCGCGGGAGGGGCGGGGGAGGGAGGCGCTTCCCAGACCCAGGCTGTCGCCACGGCTCCCCACCCTGCCCCCATGAGCTTGGCCTGGGAGTCAGCTCTTCAGCCCACTGGCTCGGCCGGACTGATCCGAGAGTGTTCCCAGATGTGCGCCGAGGGTAATAAAAAGGCAAACGGTTCCTGTCAGCAGCAGGAAACTCCAGGAGGGCGACCCCCAGCAGCCAGCAGGGCAGATGTTTGCAACGTGTGCTCCGGCGGCAGGGAAGGGAGGCCTGAGGCACCAGGACAGCCGCACAGGGACTGCACAGGGGGTGTCACTGCATCCTTGGACACGTGGCAGAAGGGGTTGGGGGTCTCCATGCATTCCCCTTGCTGGCCCCGCCTACCTAGTTCCATCCCACCCTGCTTCACCCCACCTTGGACTTAGCCTAAGTGTGGACATCTGGCGTTTGGGCTTTCCTCAAGAACTGCACAACTGCGTCCCTGACTTGGGGGAGTGGCTTCTCCCGCCCCAACCCTGAGGTTCTGGGGGCAGGTGCCAATCACAGTATTTTGCTCTTGTCCCTCTGCAACAGGGGAGAACATGTGACCCAGTCTGGGCCAATCACTGGTTCCCATTCTCCTAGCCACTGTGATTGGTGCCAGGATGGCCATGTGACCTAACCAGGACCAATCAAAGCCCTTCCCTGAGACTTTTCTAGGAAGACGGCAGAGGTGGAGGTAAGTGTCACCCTGAGTGAGGACCTTGTGGGAGGTGGAGCTGGAAGGAGGTTCAGGTCGCCTGAGCTGCTCCATGGACAAGGAAATGGGGTCCAGACTTGCAGGGAGAGGAAGTGAGCTGCATGACCCTGACCTTGAGCCTTAGAGCACCAGGAACTCGGAGCGACTGGAAGGGTCGGGGGTGCCGCAGCTGTGCAGCGTGGGGAGACCGTCCTGGATGGTACCCAGAGAGGTCTACTTTTGCCTTAAAATGCAGGCTGAGGCCAATTAAACCAAATGGGCGAGGTCAGGCCCTGCCCAGATGGCTGAGGTGACTTTGGGCAGGGGAGGGGTTAAATCTGGGCAGGCCTGATTGGCCAGATTGGGACAGGAAGTGGGGCCAAAGCGAGGCCAGGCCCTGGAGGAAATGGAGAATTCTTTCCCTCAGCCCTCAAACTGACCTTTTGGGATGGCCTGAGCCTTCTTCCTTTTCTTCCTAATGTGTATGAGCACTGAGGAGGCCGCTAATTTCGTCTTGCTGGCTTATCTACTCCTCACAACCACCCACGAGGTAGGAACTATGTTCTGCTCACTTTCCAGATGAAGAGACTGAGGGTCAGGGTGGCAGTACATCCACCCAGGAACGCAACTGTTAGCAACTGTCAGCACTGAGGTTCTCCTGCCCACCCCGGGCCAGGGCTCTCTCCTCCACAGCACAGTGGCTCCCACTGACAGGGCTTCCCTGGGGATCTGGGGGGCAGACACGGTCCCCATGCCCCAGCGACCCCCACCGGAGGAGCCATGCCTTCTCTCTCATAACCACTGCCCCCCCCCCCCGGCCTTGTGGCTTGAGCGTGTTCCCTGCCTGCCTTCCCCTCTCTTCTCCTTCCAACCCCTCCCACTGTCCGCCCCCTCTTCGCTCTGACAGCCAGGCTCTGAGGAGACATCGGTTCTCCAGGTGAAGGTGGTAACTAACACACACACACACACACACACACACACACACACACACACACACACACACACACACACACACACACACACACACACACACACACACACACACACACACACACACACACACACACACACACACACACACACACCCCCGGGGTCTGTCCTGGAGAAACTTCAGAAGGAAGCAACACGACCGCTTCTGGTCTCCCCCATAAGAACACTGTTTGGGCAAAGTTCATCCCACTTCCTGGCCCATTTAGGGTGTTCTGTTGGATGTCACTGGAGCCAGGAGCTGGTGGGGGTGGGGCAAGGGGAACGTTCCCTCTGCTTCCAGCACAGTCCTGGGCATCTCCACCAGGGGTGAGAATCCCAGATGCAGCGTGGGTGCGCGGGCTGAAGCCCTGGGGTGTGCAGGGCAGGAAGGCAGAATGCTTAGACACTCCCAGTTTGGAGGCAGACGTGCTTGGGCTCAAACCTTGACTGCCTCTGATAAACTTACTGTGACCCTGTCAAGTCCCTCAAGCTCTCAGAGCCTCAGTTTCCCCACCTGTGAAGTTGGGATAATGACCCCAGCCTATGCAAGGACCGCCGCGCGAGGCCTGAGGGAGTGAGTGCAAAGGGCGTCCACACGGTCCCATCACACAGGGGAGCACTGCTGTCTCAAGACCCACCCTCAGCGAGCGTGACACACGAGTCGGCTGCACAGAGCCAGAGCCG
Organism: Tursiops truncatus; assembly: GCF_011762595.2. Lineage (NCBI taxonomy): Eukaryota > Metazoa > Chordata > Mammalia > Artiodactyla > Delphinidae > Tursiops > Tursiops truncatus. The sequence continues at coordinate 3,885,929 of NC_047052.1, forward strand.
TCACCCCCTCGTGGGGGGCTGAGGCCCCCAGCCCCGTGCCCCAGAGGGACAGCCCAGAAAGGCCGGGGCTGGTGGCAGGCAGAAACTGGAGCAGCAAGGCCAGCAGGGTGGGGGCCGGGAAGAGAAGGGGCGGCCACAGGAAAGCGTGGCCGGAACCCCCGGAGCCAGCAGCTGGAAGGAAGGAGTCGCCAGGTGGGCCCCACCCTCACCAGGCGGCGCTGGGCGGGCAGAAGGCCAGAGCACTTGGCAGGACTGGTCCAGCCTCCGGAGACCCCGGGATGTCCTTCGGGAATGAGGGCCAAGCATTGTCCCTGATTACAAGAGGCTCTGGCCGGCGGCTTTCACACGGCTCACTGTGTCCCGGGGCCTGTGGGAACTGGCTCTCTTCCCTCGGCTCAGTGGGGTTTCAGATTGTGGCCCCTCCATCTGCCACCACCCCTGAGCTCAGGGCCGTGTGGGATGCAGACGAGGGGGTGGGGAGAGGAGTGGACTTAGCTTTCATTCACACAATCATTCATTCAGGCTGCCTTAAGGAGCCCACTGCATGCCAGGCCCTGTGCTAGGACTCGGGAGAGAGTGATAAAAACTGGATCTAATCCCTACACCTCTATTCCTTGCTTTCTGATTCATCAAGTGCTCTTTGTCATTAGCAGTGAGAAGCTGGGATGGGGCCAAATCGCGAGCCAGCTAAGCCATGGGAGGAGCCTGGCAGTACCCAGGCTCTGGAAAGACAGCCCCGGGTTCAAATCTGCTCACTCATCAGGGCTGCCGTGTTCGGTTGTTTAGGTTGTGCACTGCACAAGGTGCCATATCCGAGGGGATGCTGTTCACACTGTGAACATCTTTATCATTTAAAAACATTTTTGAATTTTTATTACAGTTTCATTGACGTGAAAGGTGGGCTATTTGCGCATCATTTATGCCCATTTTCTGTCAGATGGCAGGAAAGGGACCCGCTATAACAAAATGGGCCTAACACGATTGCCTGAATTACTCCTAATCGTTATGAAAAATTTGAATTCTCCATTATTTTATGTTCAACAGTTTACAGAGAATGCCTTTACAGCTGGCCTCCTGCTGTTAAACAGAGAATAGTACAACTTAAAATCATCTACTGGGGAAGAGATGGTTCTTTCTACGGAGCCTGGGTCAGCCCGTGTGCCTCTCTGAGCCACGGTTTCCACATCTGTCTTACGGACCTAATGGCCCGTCCCTTGCAGGGATGTGTGCCGAGGATGCAGGGAAGCCTGCGGTACACAGTATGTGCTCGGCCAGAGGTACTTGCAGTCATTCTCCCCCGACATGCAGTCCTCATTTAAACTCTCTCTGCAAAGTGAAGGTACGCTGGTGCCTCAGTTTACAGCCCCCTCCCCCAAGAAGCAGAGGCAGCTCTCCCCAGGACCACCGCTGGGGGAGAGTGTTCTGCCTTACAGAGAGTCCTATTCCTGCCTGGGCTGAAATGCTTGCCCCTGAGTTTCTCCAAATTTGGTCCTGCCCAGACTCCCGAACCTGTTTCCTGTCCCCCGCCCCCGCCGCCGCCCCTCCGTGCTGGCCGCCAGAGGGGCCGCCACTGATGGGGGGCCCTCCCCAGAGCCCCCAGAAGCCGCCCAAAGAGGAAATCCTCTTCCTCCCCTTACAGGCTGGAAACTACAGAATGTTTCTTTTGGAATCTTTTGGCTTTCACACTGCAGAATGTTCTAGCCTCATCAGCCACAGGTTCCCCTTCCCTGTTGGCCAGCAGTTCTTCGGCCAAAGATGTGCTTGGACCTTACCTCCCCTTTCCCCACCCCCTTCGCCTATGGTTGTTGCAAGCCAAACAAAATATGCCAAGGAGCCCAGAAGAACCGACCGAAATGACCCAAACACGCCTACGGCTGATCCCTTCCAAAACTAGAGCGGCCGGGGTAGCAGGAACATGACAGCTGCGGCCCCCAACATGACACAGGGCGGGAGGACGGGGTAAATCTGAAGGGCCAGGTCGGATCCTGCCGTGGCCTTTGAAAAGAAAAATCCAGCTCTTTATTCATTTAGCTCCCAACCCTCCCCTCCTGGCAGCAGAATAATTAAATATTCATGCATTTTCTCCTTTCCCCTAAGAAAGCGATAAGTCAGATTTCTGCACACACATAGAAAAAGTGCCCCAAGGCAAGGAGCCGGAGCCACATTTCAGGGGAAGACAAAGCCTCCACTTCAATTTACGAATGAAAACACCCTTCACCTTTGCTGCTGTGAATTTCCTAGATACACATGGTCAAGACAATCCGAGAATTATGAGGCTCCAGGACCAATTAGGGCTGTTTGTGTTGACGTAAAGTCTGGGGGAATTTTTTTTCTTCCCCTTGCAAGTATTTATGATACTGACAGATGCAACAGGAAGAAAAAAAAAAATCCCCTAACAGGAATCAGGCTCCTGGGGCCACATGTGGACGAGGATCCAAGGTGAAGAACAGCCTCTGGGCTTCTTTATTTTTTAATTATTTTTTTGACTTTTATTTTTATTTATTTTTATACAGCAGGTTCTTTTTTTAAATAGATTTTATTTATTTATTTTTGGCTGCGTTGGCTCTTCGTTGCTGCGCGCGGGCTTTCTCTAGTTGCGGCGAGCGGGGGCTACTCTTTGTTGCGGTGCGAGGGCTTCTCATGGCGGTGGCTTCTCTTGTTGCGGAGCACGGGCTCTAGCACAAGGGCTTCAGCAGTTGTGGCTCTCGGGCCCTAGAGCGCGGGCTCAGTAGTTGTGGTGCACGGGCTTAGTTGCTCCGCGGCACGTGGGATCTTCCTGGACCAGGGCTCGAACCCCTGTCCCCTGCATTGGCAGGAGGATTCGTAACCACTGCGCCACCAGGGAAGCCCCTCGCCCCTGATTTTGTTTAAGCCACCAGATCTGTGTGTGCTGCCACGTGACGACGGGGACAGAGCTGTCGCCACAGGTGCCAACACCCTCGCGGGGACGCTGCACAGAGTCGGTGGTGTCAGCCACACAACAAACCTAGGGCGAGGTGTTCATCCCATTTTTCAGGTGAGGAAACTGAGGGCCAGAGCAGCCAAGTCGTTTTCTCAAGGTGGCAAGGCCGGGGGTGGGGTGTGAACACGGGCTCTCCCAGTGGCAGAGATGACCCCGCTGTTTGGAATTCAGTCCATCTAGGCCCTACTGTGTGCAAAGCACACTGGGGCATGAGGAGGTGCAGGCGGGGAGCCTGCTCCAGAGGGGCCAGTGGGAGGCAAAGGACAGCAACCTTGGGACTCCGTCCTGAAACAAGCTTCTTCTGGGGGAAGAGGAAAGTCGGGGAGAGGGGAGCAACTTAAGGGGTAAAGGCCCCCACATCAGCCTCCATGTCTGACCCGGCCTCCCAGGGACTGCGGACCCCCTCTGCCTCTCACAAAACTTCCTGGAGAGGGCCCGGGCACTGGTGCCCATTACTGCACCCAACCCTCACTCACATGGGCATTTATCCAGCACCTACTGTGCGCAGAGGCACAGTGTGGTGGTGTGATCTGGTATCCTCCATGCTGGGCCTCAAGCCCTGGACAAGGAAGTGACTGAGCTCTCTGACCTCCCTGTCCCATCTGGAAAATGGGCACAAGGAGAGAAACCCCTGGCAGGGGGTTGTGAGGATTCCGTGAGCCGAGCCAGCACAGGATCCCCGTGGGTTGATGCAGCCGGAGGCCTGGGTTTAATCCTGCCTCTGCCATTCACTGTGTGATCTCAGGCCTGCAACTTACCCTCTGCATCTCAGTCTCCTCCTCTGGAAAATGGGACGGTAATGAAGGTTACATGTGTTTATAGTCTGTTAGACGGTACATAGATGTTTTGTGCAGTTTTCTATATATGTGTTATGCTTGGTAATATAAAGATTGCACGTGATGGGGGAAGAGGCATTGCACGCAAAATCCCTTAGCGCAGTCTGGGCATACCGTAAATGATTAGGCAGTGTGAGCGCTATGTTATTATTATTCTAATTTTTATCCTGTAGGTCAGTGGGAACCATGGAGAGTCTCAGAGTGGGGGTGGGGGTGGTGGAAGCGGAGTCACACTTAGCAAAGTTCTGTCTTAAGCGTCTTAGAAGTAAAGATACAGGAGCCAGGACCACTAGCCCAGGTGGTGCCTTTGTGTGTGAGGAAAAGATGCTCCGCTGGGCCACAGAACCCCACGCCAGGGCACGCGGCTTGCTGGACGGAGCCAGGTCTTCGCGCAGAATGAACGACCTGCCCGACAGTCCCCGGCAGCCCCGGTTGAGAGGGAAGAATGGAACGGTTGGTGGAGGGGTAGGGGGCCTCCACCTCTGAAACTCTTTGCCTCTCGGGCCACTCCCCCCATCTCCACAGCTCGGGCAGCCCACACGGCAGATGGAAAGGCTCCCCGGCTGGCATGTGTGCGGGTGGGCGGAAAGGGGGCGGAGCAGCCACTTCCGGTGCCCCAGTCCCAGCTTGCTGGCTCCCTGAGCTCATTTTTCCACCTCGCTTCTTTCCTTTTAATGCGCTCATACGTCTTAAGATCTAGATTGTTTTTTGTGAATGGAATGTAACTGGAGAGCTGGAGATGCAAGTCCCGGGAGGCCCTGCAGATGGAGAAGGTCCCCTCTCCGTGCGAAAGGCTCCCTGGTGGCCCGGGGCAGCCTGCGAGATGGACGGGGCCAGGTGGGGAAGGTCACGGTGCAGGCAAGGCCGCTAAACAGGAGAGGCCAGGACTCCCCCCGCTCCGCCCCCCGCCCCCCCCCACCACGCGGGGGCCCTACAGCTGTGTTTTCTGGGCTTTGTTCTGATCACACCCCAGGGTGGGACCACCCATGGAGACTCTGACCTCTGCCAGGATGGGGCACCCGGCGGCTGTGGCCTCTTCTACCAGGGGTCTGGTGACTTCCAGGGGCCCATCCTGCAGTCTCAGCCCAGTCCCCAGCACTGAGCAGGACACATTCATTCATTCATTCACTCATTTGTTCAAAAAAATATTAATTACGTGCTTACTGCGTGCCAGGGAACGCACCAGGCGCTGGGTACTGCTGTGAATGGGACGGCTGGGCCCCTGCCCTCATGGACTGATGGGGAAACACAACCAGCACAGGATTGTGAAGCAGAGAGATTCAACAACTTGCATGAGAACAGAGCCAGCTAGGTTGGACCCAGGTCCTGTTGACCCCTGGTGCGAGCGTCTAACCACTGCACTTCCTGCAGCTAAGTAAGACCAGCTCTAGGCATGGAGAGGCCTGGGGTGGTGGAGAACTCTGGCTCCTCCCAGTGGTCAGACAGGGCCTGCTTTGCAGGAAGGCTCCTGCCGGAGTTGCATCCCTCCCAGCACAGCTGTGAAAGGAGTGGGAATTAGGGAGAATCATGAAATTTCCCAAGGCTCCTGCCTTCATAAACTGAGAGTAACAACTCTCACCCAAGGGTGAATGTGAAGATTAAACAAAGTTCATCGTAGAAAATGAGCTCAGTACACTTTCTGGTGTATCGCAAATGTTCAATCAATGCTGCTTGCACAGTGAACAACCTGCCCAACGGTACCTGGCAGTACCCACTCTGTTCTCTTTCCTTAAAAGGCTATATATACATTTAAGTGGAGAGGGTCCAACAAGGGCTGGCTTTGAAGGACAGAAGGGTTTGAATGGAATTCAGACCTCCGAAGTAAAGCAAAGAGGTGACTGTCTCAGACATCCCTGTGGCTTCTGACACACGTGCGTTTTCTGAGCCCTTACTGTGCTCAAAATGCGCTAGCACCATCCCTGGACGGCCCAGGCCACAGAAATAACCGCTAGCAAGAAGATCACGAAGAACGGGCCACAGCTCTGTGGCCTGTGAAAGCCTGGAAAGTTTCAAAGGAATGAATATTTTATACACTTTCCAGGACTTACGTGTGGAGAGATCCTTAAAAGATTGAAAGCGCCCGTTTCCCGGCCCTTCTCTCTGCTTTTTTTAATGTTGAGCTATAATTCATATACTATAAAATTCACAGTTTTAAAGTGTACAATTCAGCAGTCTTTTTAAAAATGTATTCACAAGGGTGTGTAACCATTAGCACTAGGTAATTCCAGAACATTTTCACCGCCCCCCAGAGAAACCCTATATCCTTTAGTGTCAACCCCCATTCTCCCTGCCCCCCAGCTCTGGCAAACACTAATCTACTTTCTGTCTCTATTAATTTTCCTATTCTTGACATTGCGTACAAGTGGAATCACAGTATGTGGGTCTTCTGTAACTGGCTTCTTTCACTTAGTAGGATGTTTTCAAGGTTCATCCACGTCCCAGCCTGTGCTGCATTCCTTTTCACGGCTGAATAGCAGCCCAGTGCGCGGACAGACCACATTTTGTTTATTCATTTACCCATGGATGGATATTTGGGTCGTTTCCACTTTGAGGCTATTGTGAATAGTGCTGCTGTGAACAGTTGTGGACACTTTTCCGTGTGGGGGCGTTTCCGTTTGTCTTGGGTAGATACCTAGGAGTGGAATGCCCGAGTCACGTGGTCACTCTATGTTTAACCTTTTCAGGAGCTGCCAGGCTGTCTTCCCAGGCAGCTGCACCAGTTTCCAGTCCCAGCAGCAGTGCATGCTGGTTCTGATTTCTCTGCATCCTCGCCAACACTTGTGACTGTCGATCTTTCCGACTGTGGCCGTCCTAGTGGGGGTGATGGGGCTTCTCGCTGCTCTTACCTTGCTTTTCCACCAGATCTTCTGAACACAGTCTTTACCACCCACGGAACTGCCAAGCTCTTGTTTAAAGGGGGGCTCCCCCGGGACTTCCCTGGTGGTCCAGTGGGTAAGACTCCGTGCTCCCAATGCAGGGGGCCCAGGTTCGATCCCTGATCGGGGAACTAGATCCCGTATGTATGCTGTAACTAAACGTCCCACGTGCTGCAACTAAGACCCGGGGCAGACAAAATAAATTAAAAAAAAAGAAAAAGTTGAGCCGCTGTAAACATTTAAAAAATAAATAAGTAGGGGCTCCCTCTGGACTGAGACTCCAGGAAATCAGGGCGCACACCTGTCCTGTCTGCTGTGGTCCCCTCCAGGGCGCAGTGGAGAGCAGCTGCTCGATCACAGTCTTGCTGAATGAATGGATGGCTTTATGATCATCTAAGCACCCACGTGGGAACACGGATCCTGACCGCATGCTGCGCTCTGAGCTCTAACGACCTCTGATCATTCAGAAGTCCAAGGAACCAGACCCAGACTCGCATTCTGTGGAAATTTCCACATTCTCATCAAGTTCTCCTCTGATATCATGTCGTCACTGAAGGCCCCGCCGGGTTGGACGGCGTCCTCCGGGCGACTGTCCTGGGAGGGACCTGGTGTCGGGCCACACACACCCCCACCCCTCCGAGTCTCCAGCTCCGCTCCTGGACGGAGCCCATCCCCCATGCCTTGGCCTCCGCGGCGTCCATCCCGGCCAAACGCAGCGGATGTGCGATGCCGCCCTTGTGGGGGAGGAAGCACAGGAGCTCAGCACTTATTGTTTAGAGGAAAAAGTTCCGCGGAGCCCGAGGAAGACGCTGAATTGTGCCTGTGGAACCGGGGAGCCCGAGGGGAGGTCACCCTTCGGTGCCTTGGACAGAGGCGGCTCGGATGCCTTGGTGGAGCCGGAAGCCAGTAGAGTTGACCTTGGCCAGCCTCCCACTTTCCTCGCTCACACTCCCCCCGGCCTCCCCGTCCTGAGCCCAGCCAGGTCCCTGCCTCAGGACCGGGAACAAAAGTGACCATCACTTCCGGGCACTCACCCCACGCGAGAGCCTGTCGAAGGGCTGTCTTCCTGTCCCCGTTTTACAGATGAGGAAAATGAGGACCCAGGCAGGTCAGACCTGGGCCACAGTCTCAGGACTGGCAGGCGGAGGAGCTGGGATTTGAATCAAGCAGTTTGGCCACCGGGAGCTCAAAAAAGAGGAGCAAAATAGGGCCCCTGAGCGTTTAGAATATGTCAGCGTGAGGGGGCAGCTGGTACCTCCTCTGAGGTCATCCGCGTGTGTGCGCGTTACAGTACTCGTTCCTTGAATAAAATGCTGTGATAGGGGAACCTCAGGTTTTTTTGGCTTTTGAAAAGTGTTTCTGCCTGGGCCAAATAAAAAGGTGTCTTACCTGCACTTGTTCCCCCCAGATTATTATTTTTGAATTTTCCTGATTGGTGAAATCGGGACCCCTTGTGGAAGGGAGGCACAGGCTTTGGCGCCCGGCTCTGTTCTCCTCGGGCACAGGGCGCAAACCTTTCCGTGCCTCAGTTTCCTCGTTTGGAGGGCTGGCATAAAGGTGCCCCTGCCACACGTCCCAGAGAACTGTATCCCTGGAAGCCACGAGCATCCTTTCCCCCCTCTCTCACTGACAGAGGTGGCTCACCTATCTCCCAGATGAGAATGCCCCTCCCCCTTGAGGCCTGGGGCCCGTGGACACTGGGACAGGCTGGACGGTAAGAAATTCAACCTGCATACTATTCACAATAGCCAAGACATGGAAATAACCTAAATGTCCATCGACAGATGAATGGATAAAGAAGATGTGGTACATATATACAATGGAATATTACTCAGCCATAAAAAAGAATGAAAGAATGCCATTTGCGGCAACATGGATGGACCTGGAGATGATCATACTAAGAGAAGTCAGAAAGAGAAAGACAAATACCAGATGATATCACTTATCTGTGGAATCTAAAATATGGCACAAAAGAATTTCTCTACGAAACAGACTCACAGACATAGAGAACAGACTTGCGGTTGCCAAGGGGGAGGGGGTGGGGGAGGGATGGAGTGGGAGTTTGGGGTTAGTGATGCAAACTACTATACACAGAATGGATAAACAATGAGGTCCTACTGTAGAGCACAGGGAACTACATACGATAGCCTGTGATAAACCATCATGGAAAAATATACGAAAAAGAATGTAGATATATGTATAACTGAATCACTGTATTGTAAGGTATAAATTCACACAACACTGTAAATCAACTATACTTCAATAAAATAAATTAAGAAAAAAAAAATTCAAGTTGTAGGTGAGAAGGCAGGAAAGGGTCACGATGCCTTGGCCATTCCCATCCTCTGTGAGTGAGTGAGGTGGACCCAGTGGCAGCTCCCAGCCCTTAGATGTCATAGATTAGTAATTCTTCTTTTTCCCCAGTTTTGGGAATTAACAGAGGGTTGCCAACTCTTTGTCTGACCAAGAAAGGACAACTTCTAAAGTACCACTTACAACTACTGCCATCGAGCAAGAGACACGTTAGCACCAAAAGCAAAGGAAATCAACCATCTCGGAATTTTTTTTTTTAATGGGATCAGCCCCACTTTGTGAGTACGCTTTTGCGTCTCCCATGTCCCTTCCTGTCTGTTTGCTTTGGACTGTGCAAATGCTTAAACAGGCCTGCTTTGGCATGTGGTCAGCCTTTGGGGACCACTGGGCTGGGCCCTGCTGCGGTGGCATCCTACCCACAGCTGGTGGCTGTTGTGGAGACGTGGCTGAAAAAAGTCAGGGACCACTTGGCACTGGTTTCCCACGGGCTGGGGGATGCCCTGATGACTCCATCGTACTGAGGAAGTGGGCCCCGAACTGATGGCCGAAGTCCCTGTAGAATATATAAACTAGATAACCAACAAGGACCTACTGTACAGCTCAGGGAACACTACTCAGCATTCTGTAATAACCTATATGGGAAAAGAATCTGAAAAAGAAGACTATGTATATATGTATAACTGAATCGCTATGTTGTCCACCTGAAACTAACATGACATTGTAAATCAACTCTACTCCAATAAAATTAAAAATACACACAAACACACACACACAAAACCCAAAAGTCCCCATACAGAACTTTCCCCCTTCTCAAGGGTGCCCTGAGCTCCCGGGAAGGCTGAGTTGCACGTTAGAAATTCCCCTTCGCCTGCTGGCTGTTGGCTCCTTGGTCTGGCTACGTTCCGCACTGAACGCCCGCTCAGGAAACGCAGGCCTACGCTTCCCTGACGTGGCCCCAGTGCCTAGGAGATCGCTGGGCACAGAGTAGCCACTTAATAAATATTTGTTCAGTAACTGACTGAGTTCAAGTACACCTACTGTCATGGAATATTATACAGCCAATAAAACAAGCTCAAAGACTGGCAAACGTTAACAGTATTCGAATCTAGATGGTGGGGACACAATCTATGTTGCCCTATTTTTTTCCACTGTTCCGTATATTTGAAATCTTTCTTAATAAAAAGCTGGAAAAAGTAACAAAAATTATACCCATGCAGAGTTTATAAGAAACAACAGGGGCAGACCTGTGATACATAGAAATTATGAACTCATATAAATTATTTACTAAAGAGATTGTGAGGAAACGTACCCCAATGCAACTAATGGATATTTCTGGATGTGGGTTACACCTTTTCCCTCCGTACTCTCTACCTACGTTTCTGGATTTTCTAAAATTAGGGGGAAAACAGCTTTGTAAAAAATATGAATAAGATGCATCTTAGGGTTTTCTTTTCCCATCGTCCTTCCCTTTCTCTCTTCTCCCGGGGAACTGCTAATGGCTCCTAAATTGTCTTCTCTTTGCCTAGGAGCGAACAAGGCTTTCCTGTTCTGGAAACGTGTGTGTTGCCAGGAGTCCAGCAGATGAGAAAGAATTGAGGAGAGAAGCCCCTTCACGTGGAGCTGCGGCCGGGCTCCCAGGAACCACGGGTCCCCGGGGCAGCGCTGAGCTGTGGGCTGAGGGTTTTTCAGAAAGCTATACAGGGTCAGAGTGCAGGGTGCCCTGGGAGGTGGAACTGATCCCCAGGGCAACAGAGATGGGGGGACTCTTGATCCCACCCTCTCATTATACAGAAAAGAACATGAGATCCAGAGAGGGGAAGTGACTGCCCGGGTCACATGGCACCCAGCCGCCAAGGCGGACTTGATCCCACGACTCCCGAGCCCTCCTCCCGAGATCCCTCTCCCCAGTCCTTCAGGGCACTCTCCCAGGAGTGCTTCTGGATTTTCCTCTGTTCAGTGGACCCAGAGGGCAATCACTCCAACCCCTTCCCGACATTCTGCATCACTGGGTTTCAAAATCACCCCTGAGTTTTCCAAGGGAAACATATTTTGGTTTTGGTTCTGTTCTTCCACTCATTTGAAGAAATCTGAGAGCCCTTTCTAATTGTTTGGTCAAGACTGCAGACAGGCAGCGAGGCACGCCACAAACGAGATCTTGAGCCTGGGGAACCCAAGGCCACCGCTGGCCTGGAGAAAGATGGGACACCAGGCCTGTCCCGGGTGCCTGCTCAGCCCATGAGCCCCGAGTTCTTGGAACACAGGGTGGGGTGTTTGCCAAGTTCCCCAGATCCCTGACATTGGTGTCCTGTTGGGAGAGGCTGGGGCTTTGGTGTCTGTGAGTGCATACTGAGTCCATGCGAAGTTGGTAGCTATGGGCCCTGCCAGAAGTGGGGCCCTGCAGCCTGGACTACATTTCCTAGCCTCCCTTGCAGCTAGGTGTGGCTGTGTGACTAAGTTCTAGCCAGCAGGATGTGAGTGCAAAGTGACGCACAGCTTAAGAAAGGGGCATGCCGTTCTTCGCCCCGCCCTTCTTCTTGCTTGCTGGATGGTAGATGTGATGACCTGAGTTCCAGCAGCCATTTTGGCACCTGGGGTGACTCTAGGAATAGGAAGAACAAGATGGGAGAAACTTGGGCCCTGACATCATAGAGCCCCCTGCAGTGAAAAATAAGTTTCCATCTTCTTTCTTTTTTTTTTTTTTTTTTGTCCACGCTGCACAGCTTATGGGATCTTAGTGCCCTGACCAAGGACTGAACCCAGGCCCTCGGTGGTGAAAGCGCAGAGTCCTAACCACTAGAACACCAAGGAATTCCCCATTTCCATCTTCTTAAAGCCATAATTATTTGGGGTTTCCTTTGATTTGTGGACCCCCATGAGTCCTCTGCTCCCCCAGGGTTCACACTACCTCTGTGTCCTCTGCAGCCGGCCCCAGAGAGCAGATGAATGGCCAGGCTTTGGATTAAAAAGGAGTCTCCTGGGGAGGCTGTAACCAAATGACCCCAGACAGAACACGTTTATTATCTCATGTCTCAGAGCTCAGGAGTCAGAGCAGAAGCAGAATCTGGCGGGGGGTGAGGGGCGAGCAGCACGAGACACCCCCGCCCCACCCCAGACGCTGCCCGTCATGTGAACTGGGACGTTCTGCTTGGCTCCTTACTGCTCTTTCCCAGTTCGAGGCCAGTCACGGTCGGGGAACCTTCCCCATCGCCCCCTCCAGCCTCATCCCTCCCGGCTGGCCTGATGCCCCCAGTGCGGGCCCATCTAGGACAGAGCCATTTCCGGACCTGGGACCACCCCTCCGCTTTCACCGAGCGGGACCCATCGGGGGGCCCTGCCCGACCCCTGTCTCCCTGGGGCCTCTCAGCATGTCCCCCAAGCCGGACTCAAGAGTCAGAAGAAACACCGGGCCCAGCAGGGCTGCAAAGCCACTGCTGACTGTAGGGTCTGCAGCAGCCCCAACCGAGTGCCCCTTTCTGAGTTCATGTACCTGCCTGCTGGCTCCGTGAGGCCTGTGAAATGCCAGCTCGGTGTGATGTGGCTGCTAAAAAAAAAGCTAATTCAGGGACTTCCCTGGTGACGAAGTGATTAAGAATCCGGGTTCGAGCCCTGGTCTGGGAAGATCCCACATGCTGCGGAGCAACTAAGCCCGTGAGCCACAACTACTGAGCCTGCGCTCTAGAGCCCGCGAGCCACAACCACTGAGCCTGCATGCCACAACTACTGAAGCCCACGCGCCCTAGAGCCCGTGCTCCGCAACAAAAGAAGCCGCCGCAATGAGAAGCCCACGCACCACAACGAAGAGTAGCCCCCGCTCGCCGCAACTAGAGAAAGCCCGCGTGCAGCAACAAAGACCCAATTGAAGCCAGGAAAAAAAAAAAACAAAGCTAATTCAATATTGAGTGGCACTAAAAATGTTGGGGCTTGGATCTGGGAGGGCAGAGCTCCCGGAGCTCGGTGTGGTCAGACCCCACATGGGGATGGAGCCCCTCTGGGCACTGGCAGCCACCCCCATGCTGCCCAGGGCTACTTTGGCCTGACACCAAGGGTCCCTTCCTGGCACCATCTCATTTCCTCCCTGAGGTCACCGTGTGAGGGTGGAAGATGACTGTCCCCACTTCACAGATGAGCAAACTGAGGCTCAGGGGAGTCCTGGCCTGCCCTGGGGCCAGCTAGGAGGAAGGAGCCTGGACTTGGCCCCTGGGCACTAGCTCCACGAGTCAGGGACCCTTCTGCCTGTGTAGAGAGGCGTCCCCAACAGCAGCCCGGGGCCGGGGGTGGAGGAGACACTCAGCAAACCCCTGGTGGGGGGCGGAGGATGACGGAGCCAGATCCTGGGCTCACCAGCAGGTGAGGGGCACGTAAGAGAGCTGGCAGTGACGTCACATGGGGAACGGAGGAGGGAACGGAGCTGGCCATGGAACACAGTCTCATAAAACGGGGAAGGACCACCCGCCTCAGTCCTCGGGCCCAGGTGTGAGACCCGCGCCCAGCCCAACGGAGCGACGTTCCCCCAAAGCAACTGGCCCCCCGTCCACGAAGACATCAGAATCATGCCAGCTAAGGACAGCAGGTGACCCTGGACTGGACCCTGGAGCACGAGAAAATTATCTGTTTGCTTACGTACTGAAACGACATTACAAGTGTGAAATCTGAATGAAGCATGCAGATTAGATAAAGAGTGAAAGAGTGTGTAACAGTGTGAAGCGCCTGGTTTCCAGTTTGTCTGTGGCTGTGTGAGAGGCTCGTCCTGCTCTTAGGAAACGCACACCGGGTATTTGGGTAAAGGGGCATCGGGTCTGCAACTTGCTCTCAAGTGGATCAGAAAAGAGAGAGAGAGAAGAGAATGATAAGGCAAACTCAGTAAAATGTTAACAGTTGGAGAATCTGGGTGAAGGAGTTCTTGTATTATTTCTGTAGGACAGAAATTACTTCTGTTACAAACAGAAAGGCAGCATCCTGAAAAGAAAAGGCCAGGGGGGGGCCCCTTTCAACTCAAGGAGACTAAACGGACTCAGCAGGAATTGCAATGCATCCCGAATCAGCGGAAAAACCAGCCCCCAGTGACTTTAGCGGGACGGCTGGGGAAATGCGCCCACGGAGAGTGTACTGCATGCCAGCCCTGCACCCATGTTTTCTGGGTGTGATGGTCACGTGAGTTCTTGCAGGAGAACATAATGAACCTGCTCTTGAGGTGCATGCTGGATTTGGGGCAAAGGGGCAGGACGTCTGCAATGGGCTCTCACGTGGTTCAGTAAAAATACATATAGGAAAGAAAGAGTGCAAGCCATGCGCCCTAAACAGGGGTGGGGGTGGGGTGTGCACAGGGTTCACGCCATTTTTCTCTAAGACACAGACCTGCTTGCCCCTACAGCCAAGGGTAGTGAAGGGGCCTGGGGTGGGGGAGGTGGGGGAGGGAGGGGAGGGAGGGGAGGGAGGGGGAGGGAGGGTGGAAGGAGGGGGAGGGAGGGTGGAAGGAGGGGGAGGGAGGGTGGAAGGAGGGGGAGGGTGGAAGGAGGGGGAGGGTGGAAGGAGGGGGAGGCTCTCTCCCCACCCAGCCCCTGCAACCCCCTCTCCCCAGTCTCTTGGCTTTTCTCTCTCTGGCCACAAGATGTCTCCGTGTAGCCCTACTAGAAAGTGGTCTCCGTTCTTTAAAGTTCTTTAAGTTCATGAATGACCCACTGCCCTTTCTCTCCATCAGCTGCTCCTTTTCCCATCTTGCCTGAAGGCACGGGCTTCCTCCGGTGCGTTTCCTGGGGTCACCTCCCACTCTGCCCTCCACGTGGTAATTCCCCATTAGGGGGTCTCTGCTGCCCTCTGGTGGTCGTTGCCTATAACACTGAACTCACACTTCCGGAGCCCCAGAAACCTGAAATGGCTTTGCGGCCTCTCCTAGTCCTACAAGAGGTGGGTGCTCCCGGGAAACAGAACCAACTGAATATATGAGGAGATTTATTTTAAGGAACTGGCTCACGTGATGTGGGGCTGGCAAGTCCGAAATCCGAAGGGCGGGCTGGAAACTCAGGCAGGAGCTGAAGCTCCTGGAAACCTCACTTTTGCTCCTAGGATCTCCCAGTGGTGAAGGGGTGAAGCCCCGCGGCCCTCCCACCCCGCCATGTCACTGAGGGTCAGGTCCTTTACTTCAAGCCAACTGACTGCAAGGCCGACCGCATCCCCCAGTGCCTTCCCAGCAACCCACGCGTTCGTGTTGGATGAAACGGTGGGTCACTATGGCCGGGCTGAGACGACACAGAAGACTGACCATCGCAGTTCGCTAACTGAAAAGGTTGCATTTTAAAGTGACATGTCACGTCTCCAATTAATGTTGGCCTGCTGATTCCCAACTCCAACTTTTTAAAAATCCCACATTTGGTAAGAAAACGCTGATTCTGTTTTCCGAGTGTATGAGTGAATGAGTGTGGGGCTTGGAGCAGGACAGGCCCAGAGCTGCCCCGCAGGTATTATTATTGTTGCTGTTGTGATGAGAATTACCTGCATGAAACGTTAATGAAGTTGAAAAGAGACAGAGGGAAGGAGGGAGGGAGAGAAATCATACGTAAGGGATAGAACGAGGCCCAGGGATGGAACTGAAGCTTTTCACCAAATGTGCAGGAAGCGAGGGACGCCAGCGTAGCTCAGAGCCACATCCCGCCGGTCTCCGCCCCTGCTGTCACGTGGCCATCTTCCCTGTGTGTCTGCTTCCTCTTTTTACAAGACCCCAGTCGTTGGACCAGAGCCTGTCCTGCTCCAGGATGGCTCGGCTCAGCTAATGACATCTGCAAAGACCCTATTTCCAAATAAGGTCACATTCTGAGGTCCTGGGTGGACGTGCATTTGGGGGGGACACTATTCAGTGCGGTGCAGCCCCCGAGAGAGACGGAGCCGAGAGCGTGCAAGGGATCTGACCGGTACCAGGACGGCCGCTCCGCACAGAGCAGGGACACAGGAGCCCCTTCCGCGGCCTCATCCAGGGAAGACCTGCACAGTGACTGGCAGAGCCTCGGGGCACCGGTCAGGGCCACCGTGTGGGAAGTCAGGGGAGGTGACATGCCCCAGACAGGAAGAAGCTGAGTTATGTGTATGCATTGCTCAGGGCCCACAGGGAGCACTGAGCTTGTGCAAAGGGACGTATGGGGTGATAAAGGGACCACGCAGAGATGTGGGGGGAGGGACAGGTAACCAGCACAGGACCAGCCACCCCAGGGCTGGCGCCACTGTGGGCAGACAGGCCAGGAATTGCCCTGGGGGCTGCCCTGCCGTCTCTTTACTGATGCACCACGGACTTATTTCCCCTGACAACAAGGCAAGGAAAGAGGGCCACGGTCCCATTTTACCAGGGAGAAGACTGCCGCCCAGAGAGGTCAGCTGATTTGCCTAAGGTCACACAGCAGGGCTGGGATTTGAACCTGTATTTAGCTGACTCTAAAGTCCTCGCTTTCAGGGTGTGGAGAAAAGGGAACCCTCCTGCAATGCTGGTGAGAATGTAAGTTGGTGCAGCCACGGTGGAGAACAGTATGGAGGTTCCTTACAAAACTGAAAATAGACCTACCATAGGATCCAGCAATCCCACTCCTGGGCATATATCCGGAGAAAACTATAATTTGAAAAGATGCATGCACCGCAATGTTCATAGCAGCACTATTCATAATAGCCACGACATGGAAGCAACCTAAGTGTCCATCAACAGAGGAATGGATAAAGAAGGTGTGGTGTATATATACAATGGAATATTACTCAGCCATAAAAAAAAACAAAATAATGCCCTTTGCAGCAACATGGATGGACCTAGAGATTATCATACTAAGTGAAGTAAGTCAAACAGAGAAAAGACAAATATCATACGATATCACTTACATGGGGAATCTAAAAAAATATACAAAGGAACTTATTTACAAAACAGAAACAGACCCACAGGCAGAGAAAACAAACTTATGGTTACCAAAGGGGAAAGGAGGGGAGGGATAAACAAGGAGTATGGGATTAACAGACACACTCCTATATATAAAAGAGATAACTATCAAGGACCTACTGTACAGCACAGGGAACTATGTTCAATACCTTGTAAAAAACTATACTGGAAAAGAATCTGAAAAAGAGTTGTCTGTGTGTTTGTGTGTGTGTGTATCACCACGCTGTACACCAGAGACGAATACAACACTGTAAATCAACTGTATTTCAATCAAAATAAAGTCCTCGCTTTCATATACACTTTAAAAAAAACAAACACACTCTTCGTTATAAAGACCTTCAGACGTATACAAAGTGAACAGACTTGTGCAGCGGGTCCCCCACGGCACGTTACCAACATGCTGCTTTTCTACCTTCCCCTCTTCCCGCCCAATCTCTTACTGTTGGGGTTGTTAGTTGCCTATTTCTTTCCTTCAGGTAAAACGGAGATGCACTGAACTGCACACATCCTACAATTAGCAAAATGTACCGTACTTCAGTTAGCACAGTTTTGTGTGTGCCGTTCTATTTTCTTCTTTTTGTGTTATCGTTGTTTTCTTGCTTTTCTAGCAATGAGCAGACAGTGTTTATAAGGGGGGAAAGGCCAGTAAAATGATGATTAACGCGTTGAAGATGTCCCTGTGGGCTGGTGCCCTGTCCCCTCGATTCAGCGCCGAGCAGCGATTCGCTGTGCTTTTTCGCAAACCCCCCCTGAGTAGCCAAGTCTCCTAGGAGCCTGGGGAAGGCCGCGTGGCCTTCTCGGAGGCGGAGCCCCAGCGATACGGCCCGCGAGCACAGCTGGGCGCAGGGCCAGCAGCCCTAAGCCCGGTCCCCGCACCTCCTGGGGAACCCCAGCGCTGCCAGGTCCACGAGAACCTCCATCTTCACCGGGAGAGTGGGAGCCTCTCGGCGACCCCACCTGGGCCCGCGCAAGGCTGGTTGAGGCCTCCTAATCCGCTAGGGGAGGCTGGCCCGGGGAGAGGTTGCCTTAGTGACCAGCGGAGGCTCCTCCCAGGGTGACTGCAGGTGGCCACGTCGCCTGGTAACCAGGTGGCAGCGTCCCTTGAGCCAGGACCACGCAGCTGCACCCAGCCCCGTGTGGCTTCTCCCAGGCCTGTGGGACCCCTGGGGCCCTGGACCCCAGGACCAGGACAGCTGCTGTCTCCAGCCACAATGAACATCGTTCTCTCCAGGTGAGCAGCCCCACGCTGGCCTGGGTTGGGAGGGAGGGGGCGGCCGGGTTTTCGGGGCCAGACGCACCAAGACAGATGGGGCCGCCTGGACTGCTGGGGCAGGGGGCAGTGGTAAGGATGCTCTCCCGCCCACACCACGCCCACCTGGAGGTCTAGAGACCATGGAGGCTTCCAGAATCTGGCCTCTGTCTGCTTCTCCAGCATTTTTGCCCACAGCCCTGGGGTAGCTAAATTCACAGGGGCCACCCCAACTTCCCTCACTCATCTCTACCTGGGAAACCCCTCTTCATACCTCAAAACCCCATCAGGCATCACCCCCTCTGTGAAATCGTCTCCGACCCCACTGCCTGCAGCCTGAATCTATCACTGCCTTCTCAACTTGCCCCTTACCCATCTGTTTCCACGCCTGGCTCCTCTGGGGCTCACAAACTCGAGGGTGCCCCTGGACCACCTGATGGGCTTCTTTAAAAATGCAGCCCCCTGGACCTCGCTCACAGGGAGTCTGGCGGAGAGTGGGCTGGGATTCTGCAGGCTTAACTTGTGTCCCAGGCGATTCTGACTGAGGGGGTCCAAGGACCCCATGTGGAGGGACAGGGATTGCGGCCGGCTGTGTGACCTGGAGCAAGATGCTGCACCTCTCTGGTCTCCGTTTACCTTGTTTGCAGGGTAATACCCACGATGCGCACTGCAAACCGTAAAGGGCTGCAGCAGTTCGGGTTTGTCAGGAGGACAAAGGGCCCTCCTCTCAGCTTCCAGCTTTAGAGATGTGACTGGAGGGACGCACAGGCTGGGGGCTTTGGTCATACAGAGAGAGGATGGGGCAGTGACCACCTGGGTGGGACGAGGGGCAAGGAGAGGGTGCAGTGGTGCGAGAGCGAGGCGACTGTCTGAGGCTGTGCCCCCTTTACTGTCTCGGGAAGATGAAATCCAGCAGGTCCTTCACTCACTCCGTATTTTTTCATGGAACACCTGCGATGGGCAGGCCCCAGGCTAGCGTCACATAAAGATGAGTCAGCACGCTCCCCGCAAGCCCGACCCAGAAAGATGCAGAGGGTGAGAGGAACCAAGCACAACAGGAAGCGATACATGGTGATAAACGGCCTGCCAGGAGGACACACTAAAGGTTCAGGGCTGGGGGAGGGAGGAGGGACCCACGGGCGGAGCACGGGGTCCTCAGGGCAGCGAGAGTTCTCTGCGACACTGTGAAGGTGGAGGCAGGGTACTGACGATGGCGCCTGTCAAAATCCACGGCATGCAGGACACCAAGAGGGAACCTTCATGTAAACGAAGGACTTTAGTTACTAAGAATGTGTCACCATGGGTTCACCTTTGGTAACAGAGGTCGGGCACGAAAGGGAAGCGGTTGATGATAGGGAAACCCTGAGCGCCGGGGAGGGGGTATGCAGGAACCCTGTGTACTTTCCACTCAGCTTTTCTGTAAACCTAAAACTGGTCCCCCCACCGCCCAAAAAAGTTTATTAATAAAGATTTACGATGTAGAGAAGGGAGAGAATGTCAACAGCTCGGGGAAAAGAGAGAATCTGGGGATTTCAGAGAGAAGAGGTCGTTGGGGCTCGGCGTGGCTGGAATACAGACCAACTCTGCTGGGAAGATAAAGCCCCTGTAAGGGCCCCGGGGTGGGAAAGGCCAGGTTAGGAGCCAAGCCCATGTCTGCACTCCTGCCCGGCCGCTGACCAGCCCTGTGACCCCATTGGTCTCCCGCATCTGCCTTGACGGCCTGACCCGGGGACTTTGGGCATTATCCTGGGGACCGGACGCCTGGCCTGGGTTTGCCACCTAGGAGGAGGGCGGTGGGTGGGTGACCCATTTCGCTGTCGTGGCCTGGCTGGGCGTCCGTGCCCAGAACGGCTTCTCAGACCCCCACCTCCCCAGGGACAGCAGGTGTGGGTGACGGAGGACACAGTGACCCACGCTGAGAAGTGCTTCGGCCAGTTCTACTCGCTGCTGGGCGCCTACACCCGCAAGACAGCCCGGCTGCGTGACAAGGCCGACCAACCGGTCAAGCAGCTCATCGACTTCGCCAACACGGAGAACCCGGAGATGCGGGCGCCCTGAGGAACTTTGCCAAGGACCTGGCCAAAGTGCAGGGTTACCGGCAGGCCGAGGGGAGCGAGTGGCCCCAGCGGACCCATTTCCCGGGGGGATCTGAGAGTTGGAGCCGGCCGGCAGGGTCCACAGTCAGCGGACGCATCTCCTCCAAAGGTGTCCCCAGAGTGAGGACACTCACATCACTCCCTCCCCAGGGCGACACCGCAGTTTACAGGACTGAGAGCCTGGAGGCTTGTGGAGGGCAAGGAGGCTGCAGGGAGTTAGGGAAAGAATTAAAAATCAAAATCCCCATGGGGCGTATATACAATGGAATATTACTCAGCCATAAAAAAAGAAGGAAATAATGCCATTTGCAGCAACACGGACGGACCTAGAGATGATCATGCTAAGTGAAGTCAGACAGAGAAAGACAAATACCATATGACATCACTTCCACGTGGAATCTAAAATATGACACAAATGAACTACGAAACAGAAACAGACTCACAGACATAGAGAACAGACTTGTGGTTGCCAAGGGGGAGGGAGCATTGAAGACGGAAGGGTTAGGAGTTTGGGATAAAAAAAATAATAATAAAAGTAAAATAAAACAAAACTCCAGCCAGCCCAGAAAAATCCTCTCTGCGATGGTACAAAAGAATGAAACAGTTTTCTATTGAATAAGCGTTAAGTCAGAGGTAATGCACATCACAGGCGATTGAATAAGTGATGGCAAAGACAGAGAAACCTCACTCCCCCTGAGGACAGGGAAGGGGACAGCACCCTTTGTCACACAGGACTTCCTAATTCCACCTGGCGACTGGGTGGCCACCTGGGCTGGCTAATCATCTTTATCCAAAGAAAACTAAAACCTCACCTCACTCTGACAAGCAGGTAGGTACAGCTGGGAGCCGGGCACCTGGCAAACTCCCTGGAGACGCTGTGCTCCCCAAGTTTACAGCTCAGAGATGACTGGGCTTTCCTGGTTGTAAAACCAGCCAGAGGCTTCTTCAGTTTTTAAAGGCTTTATATCCATCTCAAAGGGACAGAGAAAGGATTTACAACTGCATGTCTTCTCAAAGGAATACTGCACGGAAAGGGAAGGGATAAGTCCCTTTCCCTCTCAGCACTTGGGAAAAAATTATTTCTTCTTTAGGTTTGCGTTTACAAGAGCCATAAGCCATAATGGAGGAGGAAGGGGCTGGGTGGGGACTCCAGCTCCCCCGGCCCATCGGGCAAACCCGACTCTCAGGGGACCCCATCCTCCAGGCACCAGCCTCACCTGGGAACCTGTCAGAAAAAGGCAGATTCTTGGGCTGCACCCTGGACCTGCTGAGTCAGAAGCTCTGGGGTGGTGCCTGGGGATCAGGGTTTCAAGAAGCCCTTGGGGGGACTCCTACACCTGTTCTACTGTGACACCCACAGGGTAAGCGCGTAACCCACACTAGCTTTAACTGTGACCACTGTTACCAGTACTGGTATTGTTTATCCTCATGTCTAGTTTTAGGCTTGGCACACAGGCACTGACTCAGGGGCATGCGGAGTCCCCCTCGCTGACCCTGCCATGTCCCTGGACGCCGCACAGCACAGTCAGCTCTGAATTCCCCGCTAGTCCGTGTGCCAGGTGGCTCTGTCGGCATCCCTGGTGAGATCTAAAGCAGTCTGGAGAAATGAAATAGCGCTGGGTCCCAACCAGTTGCTAAAACACCGTGCGCGGGTACACTCCTCATACCCATTGTACAGGCCAGGAAACAAGGCTCAGCGAGATGAAATGTGTCGCCCGCGCTCGCAACCCCAAGGTGGGAGGAGGGCCCACCGTGCAGCTGCGGACATGCAGACAGCGCTCTGTAAGTGCAGGCCGGTGGCCGTGCAGCCCCCCAGCATCTGCCTGGCTCCACCCGCTCTGACTGTGTTATGTCCGCGTGCCCCCAGGTCGAAAGGCTGGAGACCGAGGTGGCCAAGCCCCGGAAGCTCTACGGCGCAGATGAAGCAGACCCAGGTGAGCACGGCACTGCGGCGCGGGCCACGTGGGGGGCTGGGGCCCCAGGAAAGCACCCTCCTCCTTCCGTAGGCTGAGATCAAGGAATTCAAACGCGTCCGGAACGAGGAGCTCAAACAACTGGAAAAGCTGGAGAGACTCAGGCAGAAGTCCCCTTCCCAGAGGTAGACCATCGTATCCTTCCCGAGGCAGGGGCCGGGGGGCGCTGAGGCCGGGGCCGTGCATCACCGAACCCCCTCCACGGGGGCTGCTGGCTGACCTGAATCCCTAACGCCACCTGTTTCTGCCCCAGGTGAGCGTCGCAAGTCTGTCTGGGGAAGGCAGGCTCGCACGCAGGTAACGAACAGCCTCACAAAACAGCGAGGTGAGCTTTACCTGGGCAGGTGTGTGCAGGGCCCCGGGCTCAGGACAGCAGAGTCAGAGGCTCTGGGACAGCCAGCCATCAGCCGGGGCTCAGGAGACCTGGCTTCCGTCCCATCAGCGATGCTACTCAGCGAGTCAGAGAGAGACTCCCCTCCACAGCCTGCTTCCTTGTCAGGGTTACCTACTTACTGCTCACGGGAGGCGGGTACTTCTAGGTGGGGAAACTGAGAAAAGTGACTTGCCCAAGGTCACACAGAGAGCTAAGGGGCAACCCCCAACTCAGCTCGGCGGGCGTCAGGCTCTGAAATCCAGCTTCCTCACGTGCCAGGCCTGCTGTGGAGTCAGGCCATATAGATGCCAAACAAGGCAACTAGTAAGTTAATTACCTAAAATCGTTCCACATGCGGGAATTAATTATCAGCGAACGTGGAGTACCTGTCATAGCAGTAGTTCAGCTGAGCCCACTCTCATGCTTGCAACAATCCTGCAAAGCAGGCCTTACAGCCATCCCCTGTTTGCAGGCGAGCACACTGAGGCTCAGAGGGGTTCAGTGACTTGCCTGAGGTCACACAGCTCACAAGAGGGTCTGTCCAAGAAGCAGCTGCCCCTTTCGCTGTGGTCCCACTCGGCCATTCCTTCCAAAACCAAATTGGCAAGAGGCTCCCACGATGCAGGACAGCTGGCCCAAGGGTGGGGTGAAGGGACAGAGAATGATCCAGAATGGAGCCCCCACGACACTTTGTATCTCTGGGGCCAGGCAGAGACCGGCGTGCAGAGGGCCTTGGCGGATGCCAGCCGCACCTCCCACCAGCCGGAGGAGATGGTGGATGCCTTCCAGGAGCAGAAGCTGCAGGGCCTCCAGGTGGGGGTGGTCGGTCCCTGGTCGGAAGTACTCTGGGCGGCCCCGTGGGTGAGCTCTGGCGGGTGTGCACCTGTGTATGTGTGAGAGCATGTGTGTCCCCTGTGACAGAGTGTGTGTGTGAGCTTGTGCCTGCTCGGCTCTCAGGGCCCTGACTCCCAGGACAGTTCATCCTGGCTTCCTCCTGGCCGCGGCGGGTAGAGGCCGGCTGCTCGGGCAGCTGTCTTGGGCAGCTGTCCTGCCCGGAAGCCAGCAGTGGCAGCCGTGCGCTCTCAGCACCTGGCCAAGCTCCCCACCTACCAGGAGAACTGGGCAGAGTCTGTCCCCCCAGCCCCTGCCTTTCCGCACAGGATCCACAGAACCCTCCTCCTTTCCTCCGCACAGCCCCAGGGGCACAAATCCTTCCTCTCTGCACCCCGACACACGCAGAGCCCCAGGCCCAGAGCCCCAGCTCTTACAAGAGGCCTCAGGGAGGCGGCGTCTTTAAGGGCAAGATGGTCACAGGGACCCCCGCACCCACTCTTGCCCCCCTGCCACTTTAGTCCATTTTCCAAACTGCTGCCCCAAGGCTCTCACAAAAGGCAGCTCTGATTTGTCACTCCCGGGTGTAACACCCTCCTGTGCTTCCCTCATTCCAAGGAGAAAGGCTGAAATCCTCCCCAAGGCTTCAAAGCCCCAGCCCCGCCCTCCAGCCTTCCCTTGGACACACCACTCCACGCTCCAAGAGTTCACCAAGACCTTTTATACCTCAGGGCCTTTGCACAGGCTGTGTCCTCTACCAGGAGGGCTCTGCCCCTACTCTGCATCGCGTTCACACCTGCTGTCCTTCAGAGAAACTCACCTGGACCCCCAGACCTGGTCCGACCAACTGTTAACACTCCCTGCTCCGCTCCCTCTGGGGGCAGTTATCCCAGGGGGTGGATGCATCGTATCTTTAATTCACTCGTGAATCTCACAGATGTTGAATTCACACCTACTATGTGCCAGGCGCTATGCCTGAGGCTGAGGACATCACAGCCAGCAAAGCAAGGCCCCGTCCTCACAGAGCTGACGCTCTTGGGAGACAGAGTTCACGCAGACCCCGTGATGGCGGACAGCAGGGGAGATCTCACTGCTCCACGCCACCTCCTATACTGCACGTCGAAGCCACAGAGCAGACCCCCTGCCTGCCACGTCCCCTCCTGGGTCCTGGGCACCACGTCTGGGGCCTGGCACTCGGTGGGTACTCAGTAAATATTGGGAAAATGAATGAAAGAATGAACGAACGAAGCGAGCGAAACAGTAATTATTGCTGAAGCATCCACGTTGCAGGCAGAACCTAAAAGCACCAGCAGACCACTGTCAAGCACCTGACGCTTTCGAGGCCGGCGAGAGCACACAAGGTTCTGCGCGGTCGGCGGCCAGCAGAAGCATACATTTTAACATGGGCATCCTTTAAAATTGGGGGAATTCATTTGTAAGAGACGCTTATCCAAACCTCCAAATGTTAAAATGGATACAAGCCCAAACTTGAAATAATCATTACCACTCTATCAGTTTTAGGTCACGATTCTAATGAAGTACCTACAAAATAACTCTCTGGCTCCTCTAAAAAGAATGTAAGCCATGCTTTCAAGCAGCGGTTCACTCACCTGAGCGCGCGTCAGAAATGCCCCGGCGGTCTCCTTAAAACGCACACGGGGGGCACACCCTGGCGTCCCATCCAGTGGGCCTGGGTGGGCCGAAGAACGTGCAGCCTTGACAAGCTCCCAGGTCAGGCTGGTGTTGATGAGGGGCCCGCAGGTCGAGAGCCGCGGCGCTCACTGAATCTCTCGTAGGGCTTTGGGAACTGGGACCACTCCTGTCCTTCCTGTGCAGACGAATAAACTGAGGCTTGAGAGAATACGTCATTTCCTCGGGGGCCACAGGCCGGCAAAGGGCAGGACGCGGCCTGTTGTTGTCACCAGCACGGCCTCCCGGGGGCAGGACGGGAGGACGCAGGAGCCAGGGATTTCCAGCACAGTCTTTGGCCCCCTCGCCCCTTCCTTCTCCCAGGCGGCCTAGCGGCTTCCTCCGGCCCGCCTCTTCCAGGTGCTTCCCACGTGACGGGAAGAGGTGTGTCTCCAAACTGCAGGCTCCTCCCCCAACAGCAAGCCTCTTTCCTGCTGGGGCCTGCCACGGTGTAGGAGCTTGTGCTGAGCCCAGCACACAGTGGGAGCTTGTGCTGGGCCCTACACACAGTGGGAGCTTGTGCTGAGCCCAGCACACAGTGGGAGCTTGTGCTGGGCCCTACACACAGTGGGAGCTTGTGCTGGGCCCAGCACACAGTGGGAGGTTGTGCTGGGCCCTACACACAGTGGGAGCTTGTGCTGGGCCCTACACACAGTGGGAGCTTGTGCTGGGCCTGGCACGTAGGAGGGGACTGACACACAGTAGGAGCCTGTGCTGGACTTGACACAAAGCAGGAGTTTCCCCTCAGGTCTGGCACACAGTAGGAGCTTGTGCTGGGCCCAGCACACGGTAGAAGCCCCCACTGGAGCCGGACACGCAGTAGGAGCTCTGTGAGAGCTTACTGAGCCAAGCTGCACCATCTGATCAAGAGAAGCCAACGTTTCCATCACTGATAATGTTTTGACAAGCTGGCTTATCAGGTTGTGGGCCTTCTGGGCCAGTAGCATCCCCTCCCTCTCCCATAAGACCCACTTCTAGCCCGTGGGTGACAGAGGCTGAAAGTTTGTAGCCATCAACCTGACCTCAGAATGAGAGAAGCGCAAGCTGAGTGGAGGAGCCCAGGTTGACAGAGCTGAGAAAAGGATGCCCCTCAGAAAGTCCACAAGGCCTCACACATTTCTGGAACAATCTCTGTGCAAGGCAGCTTTTGAACTATGGGAATGCATTATCTGTTCAACAAGAATAAATTAATTAGAAATAATATATTGAAATTCCACACCTAGGACCTTCCCTGCAAAGACAACTAAGCCCTCGCCCACACACACACACCCCCAATTGGTCCATGTCGAGATGACCCCAGGACAGTCCTTCTGACAGTGTTACTTATGTGACCTGGGCGTCTCTCCCCATAGAAAATTTTTTCGGACTTTGTGACCATTGAGATGGTCTTCCACGCCAAAGCGGTGGAGGTGTATTCCAGTGCCTTCCAGACCCTGGAGAGCTACGACCTGGAGAGAGATCTGGAGGTGGGTCACGGACATCTCATCTCCTATTTGGGGGGTGGGGCTGAATTGGAGGTGGTTTTTGTCTTTTTTTTTTTATTGAAGCCTAGTTGATTTACAATGCTGTGCTAATCTCTTCTGTACAGCAAAGTGCCTCCGTTTTACACATATGACATTCTTTTTTAAAATATTCTTTTCCATTATGGTTTATCCCAGGAGATCCAATATAGTCCCCTGTGCTCTACAGTAGGACCTTGTTGTTTATCCATTCTATATGTAATAGTTTGCATCTGCTAATCCCAAACTCCCAGTCCATCCCTCTCCCTCCCACCCTCCCCCTTGGCAACCACAAGTCCCCAGAGGTGGGGAATTTCCCCAACACCTTCTCTCTCTCTCTCTCTCTCTCTCTCTCTCTCTCTCTCTGGACCATCCACGTTCATGACCATCACCTGGGTGCTTAAAAACAAATGAATCAACAACAACAAGCATCGCCAGGCTGATGCCTGCTGACAAAGTGCTTATTACCCACACCTGATGTGATGAGGATCTAGAAAAAGCCATCTGAGTTATCTCTAATGTGCTGCATCACACCTCGTGGTGTAAAGCAGCGGTCGTTTACCGGGATTATCTTCCGTGGCTCTAGGGTTGCTGGGTTCAGCTGGGCTGTCCTCACTCCTGTCTTTCAGCCAATCCGTAGCTGGGGCCGGAGCTGTTTCCAAGGCTTCCTCGCCCGTGTGTGGTAGATGATGGCTGTCATCTGGGTCCAGGATGGGCCACGTGATTCGCAGAGTTCAGGGCAAAATGAAGACGTGGGCCCTTTGTTCAATAATTATTAACAATTCCAAGATGGCAGAGTCCTTCTGAGCTGGGGGCCCTGGGCGACTGCATGAGCTGTACCCCAGTGAGGCCCATCCCGTCTGGGTCTGCAGTGGGGTCTGCAGCCTGAATAACTGGGGCATGGACTTCCTCACAGCATGGCAGCTGGTCCAAGAGTGAGCATCAGAGAATTACACTGTGTCACCTTCCGTGACCTCAGCTCCGAAGGAACTGAGCATCCTGTCTGCCACATTCTGTTCCTTAGAAGTGCGTCACTAAGGCCATATTCAAGGGGAGGAGAATTATAGTCCAGCTCCTGATGGGAGAAGTGTCAAAGAATTTGTGAATGAGCTTTAAAACCATCTTAGGAGGGTCAGTGAAGGTTGGCTGGGCTCTGGTGCGTTCACTCAACTCTATTTCGGTCGGGGGGCAGTGTGATCTCTAATCTCCCTGCATGACTATGGACATGTTACTTTGCCTCTGGACCTCAGTTTTCCCATCTGTAAAATGGGATGACAATGCCCACTTACCGCTCTGCAGTAGATCATAAGGAATAAGAAACAGGAGACTCCTAGGCGGACCTGGCGTAGGTGGGGGTCCCTGAAGTTACCTGGGCACCGGCTTCTCGTCCCACGTCTTTCTTTCCCGCTGGCACCCCTTTGTTTGTGTCCTGACCGGATCCAACCCTCCTGGCAGGATTTTAGAGCCAAGATGCGTGGAGTTCATGGGCGTTATGATGCTCGGCTGCTCACGGACACCACCCTGCCCCCGGCTGTCCCGTGGTTTCTCGTCCAGGTGAGCACTGGGGGTGGGGTGTAACACCTGTGACAAGGTGAAGAGACCAGAGACCAGAGGCCGGCTGAGAACTCGGGTCTGAGAAGGGAGTGCTGCTTGGGGAGTGGGAGGGTGGCCCTGAGTCTGACCCGGACCTGCCTGAAGCAGACTCAGGGAACCACAGTGTGGTGAGGGGCGTCTCATGCTTTCTGAATAATTCTCTTGAAAGGCAGTGGAGGAAGTATGGTCCCCAGCCAGATTGCCTGTGTCCAAACCCACTGCTCCCAAGCTGTGTGACCCGGGGAAAGTTCCTTAACCTCTCTGTGCCTTAGATTCCTCACCTGCAAAGTGGGGCCAATGATAGTAACCCCCTCAAAGGGCTGTGGCATTAGGCGAACGCATCTACCCGAAACATTCAGGAAACAATGCTTGTCACTGTCATTATTATTATCGCTGTTGTTGCTGTGATGGTGATGATGATTCTGTTGTTGTTATGTATTTCTTTTATTTAGAGCACCCAGAGCACCATACGGAGCCAGAGAAAAGAAGCAGCCAGTGAGGACAGGTCTGCCGAGGAGGACCCCGTGGAGGACCTCAGGGGACAGGGGAAGGGGCTGCATCGCTAGGACGAGAACTCCCCAGTCAGGAAAAGGGGGCTGAGGCTGGATGCTCGGAGGCTCTGCCGTGTGCAAGCCCCGTGTCCTCTGAGTCCCGCTTTCCTCATCTGTCTGGCAGGAATCACATCACTCAGCTCATAGGCTGCTCTGGGGATCAGGGTGCCCAGAAGGACACCTGGTACCTAGCAGGTGTTCAATAAACGTGGGCGCATCTCACCCTGACTCCTGCTGGGTCTCATTTCCTGTCTTACGACTGGGCTTCTGGGTGTTTAAGCCCGTGTGAACGTGTGTTACGGAACCAAACTCGGGTCCATTTGCCTGTGTGCAGTAAAGCCAATTTACTGACACCGGGTTGTAGTGAAGGAAAGGGCAGGATTTGTTGCGGGCGCCAAGCAAAGAGTCCAGGCAGCTGGTGCTCAAAAGGTCCCAACTTCCCGACGACTTTCAGGAAAGGTTTTTAAACACAGGGTGAGGGAGGGAGACCGTGGGGCGCGTTATCAGCTCTCGGACATTTTTCTTTTATTCTTTTTTTTTTTTCGGCTGTACCGTGCGACTTGTGGGATCTTAGTTCCCCAGTCAGGGATCGAACCCGGGCCCCCTGTAGTTGAAGCGCAGAGTCCTAACCGCTGGACCACCAGGGAAGTCCCTTGTGGACATTCTTCTGATTGGCTGGTGGTGAGGTAACTGGGCAGCATCCAGTTAACTTCTTCCACCTGTGGGGTTTCCGTACCTGCAAAACAGCTCAAAGGACATGGCGCAGGATATTATCTAGAGCCCTTGAGGAGGAACTAAAGGTCCTTGGCTTTGTTTAATGGCTGAACTCTTATTATTTTGTCTGGCTTGACTATTTTCCTTAGCTTCTGCATTTTCTCATTTCTCTGATTAAATTTATTCTTTGGAACTCGGGGAACTAGCCTAGGAGGCTAAAGTTTTTCTACAAACAAGAGTCAGGTGGAGGACATTGGGTGGGTCTGTCCCGGGAAAGCCCCACAGAGTCCTTATTGGTTGCAGGTGAATCATCTCCCAGGGCTGTCCTAACACAGCACCACACACTGGGGGCTTCAAACCACAGAAATCTATTCTCCCTCAGGCTGGACTCCAAGGTCAGGGTGCTGGCAGGTCTGGTTCCTTCTGGGGTCTGTTTCCCCTTTTTATAAGGACACCAGTCATAGGATCAGGGGTCCACCCCATTCATCCTAACTAAATATATCTGCAAAGACTCTATTTCCAAATAAGGTCACATTGTGAGTATGGGGAGTTAGGACTTCAACACATGAGTTTTGGGGACGCAATTCACCCAAACCATAGGGACGTGATGTGCGGGGATGACCTTGGAACCAGGGACACATCACAAAAGTGGAGGAGGGGTGGGAGTCCGCAGGCTCGGCCGCCTGCCCGCCTGGGCCCCCTGGGTGTGCACATTTGGGGAGCAAATTCCTGATGGTGGCTGGGGGCATCTGAGCTCTGGGTCACTCGGCTCTCAGCACACCTCCTGCTGCCTCCTAGACACCTCTGCCAGGGAGAGGACGTCCTGCAGCCGTTCAGGATAAACACTACGCTCTGGAGCCAGCTAGCCCCTGATTTCATTCCCCACTGCGGGTACCACGATTTCCTCCTCAGCAAAGTGGTGAACAAAACCTTCCTCGCGGGTGTGGTGAAAAGGGAACTCTCCTACACTGCTGGAGGGAATGTATTATAAACTGGTGCAGCCACTATGGAAAACAGTGTGGAGGTTCTTTAAAAAATAGTGTTACCATATGATCCAGCAATCTCACTCCTGGGCATGTATCTGGAGAAAACTAATTCAAGAAGATACATGCACCCCAAGGTTCTTTGCACACTATTTACAATAGCCAAGATACGGAAGCAACCTAAATGTCCATTGACAGATGAATGGATAAAGATGTGGTACCTACATACGATGGAATACTACTCAGCCATAAAAAAGAATGAAATAATGTCATTCGCAACAGCATGGATGGAACTGGAGATTATCACCCTAAGTGAAGTAAGTCAGACAGAAAGACAAATATCATATATCACTTACATGTGGAATCTAAAATACGACACAAAGGAACTTATCTACGAAACAGAAATAGACTCACAGACGTAGAAAACAAACTTATGGTTACCAAAGGGTTAAGGGGGGGGTGGCATAAATTAGGAGTATGGGATTAACAGATACACACTGCCATATATAAAATAGATAAGCAAGGTCCTACTATATAGCACAGGGGTATCTTGTAATAACATATAATGGAAAAAAATATGAAAAAGAATATGGATATGTACAACTGAATCACCTTGCTGTACACCAGAAGCTAACACAACATTGTAAGTTAGCTATATTTCAATAAAAAATTAAATTTAAAAAAACCCAAACCTTTCTCATGGGATCATTGCAGGATTAACGTCTTCGCCACAGTGACTTTTATTTCCCAAAATGCAGCTCCAAGGCACCTCCTCAGGGAAGCCCACCCTGATTCAACCAGGAAGGACACTCACTCCAAAAATAACTAAAACATTCTATATTTCCTATATAATAATTTATAAAATAACCTTATCGTAGATTGTATTATATATCATCACATTTACAGTATATATTTTATGTTGTATTTTTATACTCTAAGCATTTATATGTGTGCACATGCACGCACAGACAGACACACACAAATGTACCTTTTTTTAACCTCAGTTGTGTCTGAACCCCACTGATAGTTTCTGAAGGAAAAGGACCTTGCTTCTTCATCTTGTGGTCCTGGAGCCTGGTGGCGCCTGGCACACAGTAGGTGCTCATTAAAGGTAAGTTGACGGCACAAGGGGCCTCTCCCCTCCCTCTCTGGCCCCAGCACGCCGAAGAGACCAATTGTTCCCAATTCCAGGGTTGGACATCGGCCAGGAGCTTCCCTGGCTCTCTCTGTGTGCATGGTCGCTTGGGAGTAGGGACAAAATTCCTAGCTCCTCTCTTTGGGGCCCAGGAGGTGGGAGGTGGGGTGAGCAGGGGTGGAAGGAGCATAACTTTTGGGGTCTCTTCCTTTCAGAGTCCCAGGCATTGAGGACAAACCCACCCCACTGCTTCCCAGCGCAACTCGCGCAGGATCTGAGTACAGGAGAAAAGAGAGCACCTGCGGTCACTTCCTGGGACATTAAAAGGTGACTTCGTTAGTGAGAGGCTAGTTCCAAATATGGAAAGAGGGGAGATGCTTCTTTCGGGGAGCCAGAGCATTTGTGGCACTGCGCAGGGGAGGTGGCTGCAGGCAGAGGTGCTCGGCACGAACTTAAGGGACAAGACTGTTACCATGGTCAGGGTGCCCCGGAAGCCTCAGCACCGTTTTAAGCGTCAATAAAGTCAGAAGTAGAAAGGTTACAATTTACAAAGGAACACGATGTGCATGCCTAATTGTTTAAATTTCTTTTATATTTAGTGTCATGAATTTTGAAGAGTATGTTTTAAATGGATTCCTATAAAATTTAGAGAGAAGTTTGGTCGTTTTTCTTTTTCCTTTAATGGGCGGGACTCTTCCTACAGGTGCAGCTCCCAGGTTGATTTATTTCCTCATCGGGACAAGGAGGAACGAGATTAGAGTGAGAAGCACGTTTGCATTTCTCGCAGGAACCGCCTCAGATGGGTGATATTTTCCCTCCCATTATATGGATGAAGAAACTGAGGTTCAGAAAACAATTTGGCAAAAGGCACGCAGTGGGTTGGTGGGGAGGTAGAACGGGACCCAGGCTCGGGTCCCCGTGCTCTTCAGAATCCTTGCTGCCTTCAGAGGGGTCCTTCCCTGTCACCAGGAGTTGCCTCTGAATCCAGCCCCTGGCCTTCAGCTGCTGGACTCTCCTGGCACCTGAGGAAAAGTCAGGTGTGAAGGCTTCTACCACCCGGGCCGGTCCTCCAGGCTGGGTGGGAGAACCAGAGACAGGGCGGTCCGGCCCCTGCCCCACCGAGCATCAGGGCACATACCCCAGCCCATCTCAGGTGGCCAGGCCAGGGCTGGGGGACCTGCCTGCACCTTCGCCCTGGGAACCATCCCACCCGGGGCCCCTGGAACTGAGTCCACTTCTCCAGGTACCAAGGACACTTCTTCTAGGCCCTGTGCTGGTCCTCAGGCTTACCTCCCGGATCTGTTAGTCTGGAGAGTTAGAACATGGCTATTGACCTCTTATAATCAGAAAAAAAGAAAGCCCAACATTTCACAAAATACGTCTGTCAAACCAAGTTGTAAGGGATGATGAAGGTGTCCTGTGTGTGTCAGGTGGGGGTGGTAATCGCGTTCTACTCACAGCCCCCCGACCCCCAAAAGCAAGAAGTGAGGCAGCTGTGGCTCAAAGGCAAGACCAGGATATCAGCTGGAAGGGACTGGAGGCATCCTGGAGGCCAAGGCCCCTCCGTTCACTAACACACCCCGGCGGTGACTCAGCGGACACTCCCTCTGCCCATCGGTTTGGCCACGACACACACACACGTCTGCACAGGACCCAGCTGCTTAGCCTAAGTGGGGAGAACGTCTATTTGACCCCAGAAAAAAGGTGTTTTCTCTGTCATCACTGAGAAGATTGTAAATTCTGTTAAAAAAAAAAAAAAAATGTGCTCACGGACATGTGAAAACAAAAATTCAACAGACGGACTTCTTTTTTTTAAGAATTTATTTCGGTTTCTGCCTTCGGACAATCTGAGGTGAAATATATGGACGGTTTTTTTTTTCTTCACAGGAAACAGCTTTGATTTTAGCACTGTTCTGAGAGCTCGACCTTGAAACTTTCTCCACCTGAAAATATAGTTTGTAGAACGTCGCCTCGTGGGACACGAAATCGCGTAAGTGTACATATAACATACCTGCGTCGCGGACCCCGGCTTCTGGGCCACTAAGGGCAATGCGTGGGCATGGCCAAGGCAAGTTCAGGTCCGAGACCAATGGGTGGGAGAGAAACAGGGGAGGCACGTGGGAGACCCTCCTGAAGCCCCAGAGGCCACAGTTAGAGCCACGAGGCTCTCGAGCTGACACGTCTTAAGGGGAGGTACCTGCCATTTGAGTTCGAGCCTTTCCTACTGTTCAGATGGTCGGCCCGTCCATCTCAAGGCGTCCACGGGAACCTAAGCAAGCCTCCAGCACAGGGACAGATCAGGGCCCGCATGTGCAGCCTGTGTGTGGGAACCGGGCCTGCTGAGCGCTTCCCTTTCATTTCCGCGAGTGCACCGTCCAGGACCAAGGTGGGGACAGGCACAGCCCCCCGGGGTCCGAGGGGCATCACAGCAGCAGGAGCCCTCCTTCCAGCTCAGCGACCCCGTCTGTGCTGCTCAGGAGGGCGCCAAGCGACAGCGCCCTGGTCTGACCCTGCGGGACAAGCGAGGATGCAGGGTCCCCCCCGCCTGCACAGAGTGATGGGAAGACGGGCAAACCCAGACCGTCCTGACTCGCTCCTGGAAATGACAAGGTGTTCCTTCTCCAATAGTAACCGAGAACTCTAGAGCGGGAGCAGTGTCCCCTTGACTCCTGGGGACACAGCCAGGGGGAAGGTTCCCCCCCGCAGCCCTTCACTCATCTCAAGCTCAGACAGACCAGCCAACGCAGGGACACAGGCCAGCGCCAGGACACCCAGGGACGACGTAGGCCGGCCACCCGAGGCGCTTGCTGGAGAGGGACTGCAGGGAGATGGCGGCAGAACGAGGCCGGGGGGCCCGGCCACGCGGAGGGTCTTGGCGTTGAGGGTGCTCCTGGGTGGGAACCATCTGGAGAACCCACAGAGGCCTGTTTCCGGCCGCCGGGCGACAAGGACGTACTGGGACATGTGACTTGACTAAGGCCTGGCTCCAGCCCAGGTCTGAACGTCGCACACCAGCCAGTTAGGGGCACTTGTCACCGATGCCATTCCCCTGTACGAACTCAGCTTCAAAGGCTTTTCTAGCGAAACTCCCCCTCGAGAATCGTAAAAAGGGATCAGGGATTTGCAGGAAGACGGGGAGATGGCTGAGTGGCAGAAACAGTGGTTCAAGGAAACTAAAAGGCCGGGGGTGGGGCGCTGCGAGAAGAACCCCGGGACCGAGGGGCCGTGGGCCCCCAGCCCCGCAGCTCTGCCTGTGGCTGAGGAAGAGGGTGGCCAGGGGGTGACAAGCCTGGCACCGCCC
This sequence comes from Tursiops truncatus, assembly GCF_011762595.2. NCBI lineage: Eukaryota > Metazoa > Chordata > Mammalia > Artiodactyla > Delphinidae > Tursiops > Tursiops truncatus. The sequence continues at coordinate 3,920,809 of NC_047052.1, forward strand.
GGCTGCTACCCCTCCCCCGAGGCTGGTGCCGGGCCCTTCTCCGCCTGCTTCCCAAGCTCCCTGCTGTTCTGGCAAATGGCTCAGGCCCCTGGCTGCCCAGCTGTCTCAATTGTAGGTGATTTGGCCATAGAGCTGATCTAACCGCACCGACCTGCTGGGATCCCCACTCGCTGAAAAGCCAACTCGTCGGGGTGCAGCTACGCCCAGGAAGGTCAGGCTTGTAGCTGCAGCCCTGACTGCTGGTCACGGTCACCTGGGTTCAACAAAACTCCTCGCAAGCCCCTTTGTGGCGTAAACACTGCGCTTCTCACACTGGGAGGCTGCAATACCAAGTGCTCTGGGCGATAAACCAACCCACTTAAAACAGCCGACGGAAAAGCAACCCTCAAGCCTGCCACCTCTCCACGGCAATGAACTTCACCGTCTAACCGGGCAGGGAGAGGTGAGTACGGGCTCCACTGGTTCCAGCTCCCGGGAAGGAGGAAAGAGAAAGGTCAGGCGGCACCTCTGACTCCAGTCCTGGGTCTCTGCCCTAAACCCAGCGTGGGGCTTGCCCGTGACCCTGACCGTCCCGGGTTTCACTGGAGCACAAAACTCGCGAACTGGACTCTCTCCAGCCCTCCTTTTGGCAACTTAAGAGCTCCTTGGTCTGCTTTTTTCCCCTTTCGGCGATAGGAAAATCATGGTCTACTCCCTTTCACTGTACAAAGAACTTACAATATCAGAACTTGGTTCTCCTGCCTTTGATTAAACGCGCGCACACGGTAGATATAATCTGAATACCAGCACAGCCCCTCTTAAACATCTAACAATATTGCTAAAACTGCAACAAAGGCTGAAGACGTACAAAGCACATCTCGACACCATCCTATTTCCAAAGCAGGGTACTTTTCACTTGGGAGAATTAGCTGTTTTTGGCTCATTACGATTCACATAGCCCTGAAGGGCAGACAGCAGGAGACTGAAATGCCATTGCTAACGCAGGCCTTCGAAGCTCCTGGCTCGGGACCCTGAACCTACTGGGACTGGAAACTCTCCTCGTGGATATGACCCGACGCTTCCTGCCCCGAGTCTAAGGGTCCTGAGTTTACAGGGGAGGCCACCAGAGCTCTTTCTCCGAAGCCTCCTGTGTGTACGGCGGGGTGAGACTTCTCCGCCCTGGGACCTGAGAGCCCGCCCTGTGTCTGTCTGCTCGGAGCGGGCCTCGGAGGGAAGATCGTGCCACAGAGAGAGGAAACGTCAGCGAGGCAGGCTGCCGGCTCCTGCTAGGCACGCCGTGCGTCCTCCGGGCGACAGTGGTCAGACACTCCGAGGTGAAATGCTCAGCCAAAGGCAGACGCCACCAGGACACAGCAGGACAGCCTCAGAGCCACCCCGACACTGGTCACTCCACGAGGCCCACGGTCTCCGGCAGTGTCCCCTCGTAGGGCTGAAAGCAACAGGCAGCACTTCTGGGGTCAGACTCCACTCTTAGGAGCTAGATTTACACAAACCAGGGGAGAGGAAAAAACCCAAAGCAACCCTTCCTTCTACCTTCAACTGCTATTTCAAGAGGCCTGTATGGGAAAAAAAGAAGGTCTCAAGATCATCTTGAAGCTAAAGTGCCTGGAAAAGCCCCAAGAAGTCAAAGCTGCATTTTTCCTTCCAAGGCTGCACGGGCCCTCCCGCCCCACCCTGCGGGGAGAGAGCCGCCAGCTCCCCAGCACCCCTGGGAAGACCCAGAACCTACTGTCTCCCTCCAGACATCAGACTGGATTGAACGTCCGTACAAAAATCTTCTATGTACAAGGATAAGTCTTTTGGGCACCTTTAGAATAAAATCTTAATGCCTTTCAACTAACCACTAAGAAAGCCAACGACACGCGGCCACAGGGGGAGAGCCCTGCGAGGGCACGTGGCCCGGCTCCTGTGGGGGGTGGGGGGAGCACAGCACACGCGGGGGTCGTCGCTGAACGTCTCAGGAGGGGCTGCGTCATCTTCAGGAGGCGCTGGAGGAGGGGCCCGCACACCCGTCAGCTGCATGTGATTTCTCTGAAACGCGTTCCATAGAGACCCGTCCTATCACTGGGCCCAGCATCGGGTGGAGGCGCTCCGGCCCGTGTGACCCGCCCCGCACAGGACAGGCAAACTGGCGACACAGCTGTGCTTTGTTTAGTGACACGGCCAGAGAGGCTGCCACCACACACACACACACACGCACACACACACACGCACACATGTGCGCGTGCACGCACACGCCATTGCGAAAACAGCAGGGTTTCTGAAGCCCCAGCCCCCCAGGTCTCCCGGAGGAGCAGCTCACGCCGGCGCACTCGGGTCCTGCCGTGTTTCCTGTCATCTCTCTTACGATCACCCGGATGTGCGTTCCTCGGCTCAACCAACGCACGCTCTGCTCTGGAACATTCCAGGGAGGCATCCCCCACGAGGGGAAACTTGGAGGGCCGGAGGGCTGGGTATCTGGCGTGTGCTTGTCATGCTGGAGGAGGTGCAGCGGGGACACGGGACGAAGGACCAAGGCGGGAAGGACGGAGCCCCGCTGGCCTCGTTGTCAGTGCCCAAGAGCTGGGGCTGGGGCGGGGGAACCGGGCTCGCCAGGGAAGCTGCTGGCAGGCTGGAGGCCTGCTGGCCAGACTGCAGTCCCTTGGGCTGGTCAGCTGTGCCTGGTACAAACCTGGGGGGAAGAGCCCCGGCTCCCGGCACCTGAGACGGCGAGGGGGTGTCCGCAGAGTCCGCAGGAAAGTGGTCCAAGGGCTCGGGTGGCGGAAGGTACAGGCTTCCCCAGGCGGCCGGGGTGGAGGGCCCGACCCTCCGAAGCCCCGCTACCCCGCCTCACACAGTCACCGCCACAAGTGGCCTCTGCCACGGTGCCTGTAACGCTGACACAGATTCTTTTGTCTGTTTTGAAATAAAGGGCAGCACTGTCTGCTTTCAGAAAGGGCGGTTGTCCTGAAGCCGCTGAAGAAGCTTCTCTTGTCTGTGCTTGTCACGGGACTGATGGCCCCGAGCTACTCCCAGGGAGCAAGGGGCGGAAGCGTCTCCACTCCAGAAGGAAGCTGTCGGCTGCGCGGGGACATCTCAGACAGCCTGACACAGACACCTGAGTGCTACGTGGGTCCAACACAGCCACTCGGAGCCATGCCGTCTCCCGGCGCCCACACCCCTGACCGTGGCCGGGCCTTCTGCAGCCGGGAAGGCACGTCCTCTGCCCCGGTCTCTCTCCCGTCCTGGAATAGGGGGTCTCCCTCTCCTCCTGGAGCTTCCTGGGACTCCCGTCCCTGCTGCACGGAGAGGGGACCCGGAAAAGAGCCAGCACCAGCCGTGGACCGACACTCAGAGGCCCCCGCCCCCTCTGCTTGGTCCCCGCTCCGCAGGAACCCCACTGTGGGAGGAACCCCATCCCACCCTGCCGGGGGGCCCCCAATCATCACTCCTGACTGCCCTGTGTCACTGGCGTGTGCCACCCCACAGCTGCCCTTCCCTACCCTCCCATGTGCACCCCAGCCTCTCCCGCAGGAGGCTACGATGGACACCGGCCCATCGTGGACCCAACATCCTCCCTCCTGCGCCCCCTCGGTCCCACGTCGCAGGTCTGCCACTCGGGGATATGGAAAGTCACCTCGGTGTTAGCTGTGTAATCCCAGAGACACTTTGGCACGCAGGTGGGGGAGCAGACACAGGCAGAGGGGAGGCAGGGAAAACGGGCAACCAGATTCTTCTAGCCGCTAGTTCTAGGGCGGTGGGGGGCGCCTCTGGGTGCTGCCAATGTCATGCGGGGGCGGGGGGGTGACAGCCAGCCGTGGGCCCGGGAGGGAGGCGCGCACCCACAGTCCTCCTGGGGGAGCCTCGGGCCAACTGCCGAGGCCTACTCGGCGGCCATCTGCTCGATGTGGTCACTCAGCAGCTTGTACTGCTCTGGAAGAGAGAACAACGTTATTCCTTGTGAGAGAGACGGCGACACGGACGGGCAGGTCCTTCTCATTCGGGGTGATGACAAAGCAGGCCCTCCCGGGCATGGCGAGTGTGGGCTTCTGAAGGAGTGCCCTCGGCCTGGCAGTGGGCTCCGTGGAGCCGGGATGCATCTTCCCGTGGCAACGACGCGCCACAGGGCAGCCCCGCAGGCCCCCAGGAAGCCTGGTGTGGGCAGATGAACCCTGTCACAGGAGCCGGGCGTGGGTCCTGGAGGCCATGCAGGGGTCACGTGGTGGAGGACACAGTGTTCCTGCCCTGTGACGAGTGGTGGGGCTGGTGACAGCACTTTGAGATTTTCCGGGGGCACCGCCTGAGGCCACCCGTCCTTGGCCCTCTTTAACTCGGTCCAGGATGGAGTTTTATTTGTAAACAATATCGATCTGTACAAATCTATGTCTAAGTGGAAGAGTTTTCAGGGGACACGCAGGAAGCATCTTGTAGCACGTGGGATGACGCCTAAAGGCCAGCTGTCGATCAGGGAAGCTGACATCAGCAACGTGTCCCCTCCCGTTACAGAAGCCAGAGATGCCGCAAAGACCTCAAGACCCCCGCCGCTCCCCCGGGACCTGCGGCCACGTGTCATTCAAGCAACGAAGACAGGCCATGTGGTGGCCATTTAGACGGAGGGGCAACTCAGCGCCAGAGTCTGCCCGTTTTCAAGGTCAGAGTCTGAGCACCAAGTTATATCTTTTCCTGGGCCCTGTCTGTAAGCACTGACCTGGTGGGCCCCGCACCATCCTGCCCCACGTGGGCAAGCCCTACCTAGCAGAACTGGGTCTCCAAGGGGAAGGAAGAGTGTCCCGCGCATGCAGGCCGACAGGAACGTTTAATGTCCCGTGGGTAATTACAGCAGGGACAGTCCTCTGAGCCGGGTGGGGATTCCAGCACGCAGCGCACTCGCCCCCAAAACCCCGGCCCTGCCGCCACTCACCCTCATCCAGGTTGCCAATCACCGCCTGCTTCTTCAGAAAGTCGTTGCACAGCTTCTTGTTCAGCCCGAACGCCAGCATGTTGTGCGTGAACGTGCTGGGGGGACACGGCTGTGAGCTGGCAGCCCTCCCGCCTCCCGAGGGGAAGGGAGCCGGGGCCCGACATGCAACCCACCGGGCCGGGGAATCGATAGAAAGATGTAAAACCAAATCGCCTCATCGGCCAGCCCTGCTCACCATGAAACCGTGTTAGGGGCGGACTAATTAGGAACCGGAGTCAAGGCCAAGTGGAGCGAATCGTGTGCTTCTGAGCCATTTAAGAACGCACAGTGGTCGTGACACTGAGCCGGGGATGTGTGACGTCATAAGGGTGGCGCTCCCCCAGCAGAGCCCCCGGGTAGGAGCGTCTCACCCGGCGGTCCCTCCTCACACCGCCCTGCTTGCTCATCTCCTGGGTGACCCGGAGTGGGCGTGGCCCCGTCCGGGTCATAGGGCGGGGCCGGGGGGGGCGGGGGGGCGGGGGGCAGGCCGGCCCTGGCGCTCACCCCAGCTGCCCGAAGGTGATGTTCTCGTTGAACCGTAGGCTGTCGTCCCGCTCCTCCTGGGTCATGTGGCACCACCTCTCTCTGCAAGCACAGGAGGGGCAGCGGAGGGGCTTCAGAGCCCACATCCCCGCCGCTTGGCCCCCTCCTGCTCTGACCCACAGGTGCTGGCCTCCCTGACAGAGAGGGGACACCTCTGCCGAAGAGCTGCTGGCGCTGCTTCTAGGAAGCCTGACCGAAGGCTGCCCCTCTGCCTGGGGGCCCGAGACCCACACTCATCACCTTCTCCTGGCGGAGACAAGGCTCAGGACCCAGAGACAATGTGCGCTGAGCGGCTGCCCGGAACATTCTCCGGGAGACGAGAACGCTGCCCCCACATCCTTCTCTAAGGTTCAAGGACACGGAGGCCGAGGCCCGTGTCACCGGTGGGGAGGCGTGCCGAGAAGCCGGCGGAGCAGGGGTCAGGAGCCCAGCGAGCGTCTGCGGCCTCTGACCACACGCGGCCCATCAGGCCGGCCCGCCTCTGCCGTTCACTGTGCTCCCAGGCTGCCTCGTAGGGCGCGGGGACGGGCCCGTGAGCACGGAGAAGACGGCACAGAGCCTCTCAGCGAAGCCGGGAACCCAACGAGGAGGGACCACGGCCCGTGAGGCTCCACGTGCTCTCCGTGAAGCAGCGCGGGGCTCAGGGTTCGGGCAGGGAAGGTGCGCTTTTGAGCTCTTTTTGAGCTCGGTGTCCCTGACTGAGAGCGAACGCCGCCCCATCCTGCAGGGCGTCAGCCCCTCCCCTTACGGCCAAGCACCCTTGTCCCCAGGGGCCCGGGACCGTCAGCCACTGCACCACTCCACCTCCACCCCCCGGGGCATGGGAGCCGCGTGGCCACCTGAGAAGTGAGCAGATGCCGATTTCCCCTTAAAAATTACACTCTGGACAAGGAGTCTGACTAAAACAGGGCTGAGAGGAAAAAGACAAAAGAAAAGGGAGAGAAGAGGCAGTATGAGGGGGTGAGGGGTCAGGGCGATGGAGAAGCTGAAAGAAGAGGAACAGAACCAACAACATCGACTCTTAACTCCTCTCTCCCCTCCCAGCCCAGGGAGGCTACTGGTGCCGCTGCAGCTGAGCGGGAGCCATGGGACACCAGGGCGCAACAGAGGCGGCACTGTCAGTCTCCCAGTCTCCTCATGCTGACAGGACACCCACGAAGACACCTGGAATGTGCTTCCAGGCACTATGCTAATCCCATGCCATGTTCCTTCCCATCCTTTTTCCCTGAGTGGTCACCCTTAGAATCGTCCAGCCACATAAACTCCCACACCACCACCAGGCTCGCTGGGTACTGTTGCACAGGTTGTGCACTGCACAACCCCAGACCATGTGGAAGTGGCTCCCTCGCAGGCGTGCAGCACAGCAGCCCTGACCCAGATGAGGAGGTCAGTCCTCTTGCTGTGGCGAGGACTAGAGTTGGGACATTTTATCTGATCTCTGAAGAAATAGGTAGAAGGTCATTTGGGATCAGGGGATGCCTACCAACAAATCGATTCCTTAAAAGTGAGTTCGGCACCCAATACTGGTCGAGGTCTAATACCCCAGGAGGGCAGATCGTGTGTCTACATTGCCACAGTGGGAATTCGGATGTGTCCAGCAGCTTACAGAAGAGGAAGCCTCCTGAAACGGGGACATTTCTGCCTCTGAGAACAGAGAGGGTGCTGATGGTGCTGCCGGCAGAGTCTGCCAAAGAGGAATCATGCTGGAGGCACAAGGTTGCCCAAGGACCCAGAGCCAACCCCCGGCCCCCAATCTCGGGGTGTCCTGGGGGTCAGATCTGGGATGTGCATGGCCAGACCACATCTGCTCTGGGTGAGGAGGCCTGTGAGGCCCAGAGGCTCACTTCCCCTCGTGGGGCTCAGAGGTCATGATGCTCCAGCCCTGTCGGGCCTCGGCTGTGGTGCTGGGAAGCCTTGCTCCAGGAAGGCTGGTTAATTACACACACACCCCCGCCCCCCAGAGAGTCTGTGGGAACTTGGGGGCTTTTTAGGAACGGAGGTAGCTGCCGTGCCCAAATGCTCCTTTTAAAGCCATAATAAGGCTGCGTTAAAAAAAACAAGATTTCTCATAAAACAATAAGCACTAAAAATACATCACTGATTAAAGGAAGCATGCTTTGGGAAATTTCCACCAAATTAAAAACAAGCACTGAATCAGAAACTATATTTTGAATAGGCAGGCCTTTCACTCTAAAAATATCTTAACCAAGATATCGAGCACATATCAAGTTCAAACAATTGCAGTCAGACCCCACCGTGGGCTCGCAGGAAATACCCTGTTCTAGACCTTTGTCTTCAGGGGACCCCCTCACACACACAGGCCTCACATCACACAGTGGCCGGGGGAAGGAAGCAGCTGTCCTTCCTCCGGGACCCCCCAGACCTGTCAGAGTGGGCGAGGGTCTGCCAGAGCCCGCAGGCCCCTAGGCACGACTGCAGGGACAGGTCCTCTGGCCCGACCTGCAGCTCCTGAGCCCGGATCAATGACCGAGCGGACAACAAGGGAACCCAAGGGTGTGGTTTCGGGGTCCGCTGGGAGGGCCAGAGTGGCCCATGGAGGCTGGACTCGCTCCAGGTCGGAGCTGACCTCCTGGACCTCACTGCCCTCTCCTCTCGGGATGCGCACTGGGCCTCGTGGGGCTCTCGGGGGCCGTGTCTGTCTCCTGACCATTTCGGGGTCTCTATGCTCGGCGAGCTCCCCACTGTCTGTCGCCAGCCTGTCCCAGCGCTGGGCCCGCCGGCCGCGAGTCACACCCACGTCTGGTCACACCCCCCTCCCCTCCGACCCAGCGGCCCCGAAGGGCCCCCGCACTGTCCATGGACAGTCACGTGGACACACACCTCTTCTTCTCCTCCTCTCCAGCATCCCCTCTGGAGCGGCAGCAGAAACAGGTAAACAGAGGAACACGTCAAAGTCATGCAAGATATGTGGATGGAAAAGAGAGCAAAGCGTGGAAGGAGGGTTATCACAGCGGAGACGGATATGGAGACGGGGTTCCGGGGGGCAGTGGCCCAGGAGTCTGAGAGCAAAGCAACACGAGGATCCCCCTCGCCTACAGGCACTTCCTGCATCTGCGACTCCCAGAAGGGCGGAGAACTCTCTCTCTAGCATCCTTAGGAATTCCAGCATCGCTTCCTCTCCACGTGCTCCCCTGCCTTCCTGGGGCACACAGCCACAGCAGGCCGCCGTGGGGTACGAGGCAGGTCATCCCGATAGGGTTTACTTCCCCCCCAAAAAAGATTTCACTTAAGATCCCCCAAGTGCTCGTGGACTAAAGCCTTAACCAGCAGGCACCTGCCCTCTCTCCTGCCGGGAGAAAGGTTAAGGGGTCTCCCCAGGGTCAAAGAAGGCGGGGATTCAATTTCATCAATGAGGAGAGACTCAGACTTCAAAGTCCCATGACTGGAGGGGCCAACGAGGTGACCCAGGCCTGGGAGGCCGCTGCCCCTTCCCCGCCCCGCTGCTGCACACAGCAGGCACCAGCCTTAGCTCGCCGCCGTGGCCAGAGAGAGCTGAGCACCGTGCCCAGCCCTCGCCGCTGCCCAGTGCTCAGTGAACCGCTTTACAAAGGGAGTCTTCCGAAGCGGCAAGACTGCCCTCGGGGAAGCTACAGCCCAGAGGAGTAAGTTGACAGTAGCGACTGCCCTTCCCAGACGTGAGCCCAGCACCCAGGGTCCCGCGGCAGCGGTCTCAGCTCGGGAGTCTGGAGTCTCACAGAGACAGGCAGAGTGGGACCGAGGGGGGCCCTGTGGGCTTCACTCAGTGGGAGTCTGCATTTCTTAGGAGGGTCAGGCCGAGTCATGCCGGAGCCCCGGGGCAGGAAGCGCTCATGCAAGCTGGCCCCCCCACCCAGGAAGCGGTGCGCCCGGGACCCTTCAGGCAGCTTGCAGGGCACCGGGGCCGCCAGGGGTTGAGGAAGAAACACAGACGCGTCGACTCAGCCGTTCTGTCCTCCTGCTTTCCTCTTCAGGAACGGGACAATAAAGCCTCGCCCTGGTCCTCTTCCCTGGGGCAAAGCGGGCCCGGACTTGGCTCCTACCTGGTGGTGGGAGACCGCTTTCTCCTCTCACAGTGGACAGCGTCGAAAAAGGCCGCGTTCCAGAACCTCAGCGTGTGCCTGCAAGACAGACAAGGCCCACGTGCCTTTATCCTCAATGGAGCTGGTTCCCCCCCCCCCCCCCGCCCCACCACCTGGCGACGTGTCCTGAGGGCATCCGTGCGTCTCTCCCAGGACTCGGCCTGGACTCGTCGGGTCAAAGGGGAAGCCGCCGCCAGCGGGATGTGGGCGAAGGCCATCTCCCCTTCTCTGCCTCCGGCTGAGCTCCCAACAGGAAGCAGAGGCTTTGAGGAGGCCTGCTTCTCTAGAACACGGTCTAGTAACATAAATGGGAGCCCCGGCAGGGACAGGCCACGTGCAGAGGGCAAACGTATTTATAGCGACACACGAGGAAGAGGCACGCTTCCCAAGGATCAGGGTCAGCAGCCCTACGGCACGTGGGCCGAGTCCAGCGGGCTCGCCGTCTGTGTGAATCAAGCTTATGGGATCACAGCCACGCCTCCACTTACACCCTGTCCACGGCGGCTCTGGCACCACAGCAGCGGAGGGCAGTGGTTGCCTGTCAAGCCTAAAACACTTACCACCCGGCTCTGTACAGAAAAGTGGGGCTGAGCCCTGTTGCAGATAAGACAGCAGCGGAGCCTAGGGGGGCCCAAGCTATGTCAGACGGTGGGACCGGGGCTGCTGGGCTCCCTCTCCCTGCTTCCCCCCGAGGCTGGCCCTGCAGGGTGGGCTCTCCTCGCGGAGGCTTCGGGACAGCTGCAGCCCAGCCCCGGCCGGCCGCGTGCCTCACGCGCCCCATTCTGCCGCCCCAGGTTCTCCCACCGCAGCTAGACTGTGATCCTCGTGGGAGGGGCACGTCTGACACCCTTGGGGTTCCAGGAGCTACTACACCGCCTACGTGTGAGGAAATAAAAGCCACCGACGGAGAGGCTTCAGAGGGACGAGAGCGTCCTCAGAGAAAGACAGAGGGCGAGATGTCCCCTGACCACTGGTCTCCCACTGCAACCACGACCGTCACGTGTGTACATTACTGACACACACAGAACAGCTGCACTAGGATATAAGTCACACACCGTAAAACGCACGCTTTTCAAGGACACAGTTCAGTGGGTTTTAGTATATTCACAGAATTGTGCAACCGTCGCCACTATCCATTTCCGGGACATTTTCATCACCGCGCTCCCGGCTTCCCCCAGCCCCGGGCAACCACCGATCTGCTCTGTCTCCAGGGCTTTGCCTCCTGGACATTTTGTGTACATACACTACGTGGTCTTTTGTGTCTGGCCTGGGTCACGTGGCAGAACGTTTTCCAGGTCCACCCACGTTGTGGCAGGTGTGGGTGCCTCATTCCCTACGTGGCTGAGTGACAGCCCACATTTCATGTACCCACCTTTGGGCTCTTACGAATAACACTGTCATGAACATACGTGCACAGGTTTTTGCTTGAGTACCTATTTTCAACTCTTTTCAGTATCTACCCAGGAGTAAAACTGCCGGGGTCATGGGCTACAATTCTGTTTAACTGCTGCCCGACCGTTCTCCGCAGTGGCTGCTGCGTGGGACAAGCCCACCAGCCGTGTACGAGTTTCCAATTTCCCTGCATCCTCGCCCATCTTTTCTCCTTTGGTTCTCCTAGGAGGCGTGAGTGGCCTTCACTTCTTTTGTTTGTTTGTTTGTTTGTTTTGCGGTACGTGGGCCTCTCACTGTTGTGGCCTCTCCCGTTGCGGAGCAATAGGCTCCGGACGCACAGGCTCAGCGGCCATGGCTCATGGGCCCAGCCGCTCCGCAGCATGTGGGATCCTCCCGGACCAGGGCACAAACCCGCGTCCCCTGCATCGGCAGGCGGACTCTCAACCACTGCGCCACCAGGGAAGCCCTGGCCTTCACTTCTGATGGAGACATGGGTCCTGGTGACAAACGTCGAGGGTGGCCTTACCAGATGGGCTGCTGCTTCAGGTGTGTGTACAGGTAGATCTTCTCCCCCTTCCTCTCCTCCTCTGGGCTGCACACAGTCACTGTGGGAGGGGGAGGGAGACTGAGCAAGGCAGACCCCCGCCCCGCCCCGACTCCAGCGACCCTCCCAGCAGGCCCCGCATCATCCCACAGGTCACACAAACATACAGCGGAAACTCCATGGCACCTGCCCTGCGGCTCTCAGGCCTGGCCCTGAGGACTCCTCCCCAGGGAGGGTCCCGGGAACAGCTCCCCCACCACTGGGGATACTTTCCTTGAGTCCCCTGGGAGGAGGAGTTGATCCCCAGAGAGGCGGGTTTTCCGCGGAAATTCAGGAAGCGGTTAGAGACCAGAGCAGAGCGCAGTAGGACAGCGTCCCCTGCTACGGGGGAGCTGGAGCCCCAGGCGTCCAGGGACCTGCGGCTCCCCGTGGGCCGGACTGAGGCCCCGTGGCGCTGCTACGGCACCGCCCGGCCCCACGAGCACGGGCAGGCACTCACCCGTCTTCCGCGGCTTCTCCTGGGACTTGCCTTCTTTCTCCCTTGGGGAGAGAAACCATAGCAGTGACAAAACGACCCAAAGAACCCTGTTACGTTGCTGAAACGGGATGATGCCTCATAACCAATGTGTAAACCGAAGGTGGTCTTCTCTGCAAACACATTTACGAAATCAATGCCACTCGTACCACCTGCCAGCCTTTTAGAACTGAGATGTGCCGTTCAGGCTCCTCTGTGCCATTTTCTCTGAATCCAAGACTGTCCAGACCAGAGGAGGAATAAAGCCAAGTGGGCTGGTTGTAACCGAGCCGTCGGAGGGGACGGCGGGGACCACAGGGCACCCCTGCTTTGTGGAAGTCTCGGTTCCTGCACTGCTCGGACGCGGCCCCGCCCCCCGCGGGTCCCCGAGTGGCTATGGGAACACCGCTGCCCTGGGGAACGCGGTTTCTCTCACGGCAGCGGGAGGCGGGGTGCAGGGAGGGGGGTGTAACTCCCCTTCTGCCTACCGACAATTTCCGCGCGCTCCTCTCCAGCCCTAGAAACACGGGCCCACGGGGAGAATCCCAGCACGTCAGCAAATGGAACAGCGTTTGGAAGCCCCAGAAAACTGGAGGCTGGGGAGGCAGCTGCCCCCCGGGAGCAGCTCTCAGGCCCCCGTGACGGCCGAGGGCGCAGAGATGCTCCCGACGCTGGGCCAGGGTGGCCTCCTTGTCACACCCACGGTCGGGGAGGGACGTACGCAGGCGATACTCACTCGCTTCTCCTGGCCAGGGGCCCCTTGGGCTTGGTCTCCAGCCCGAAGAAGCCCTTGACGTTCTCCGTCTTGGCCGACGTGTTCTTCAGAAGCCGCTCGGCGATGTCCTTCTTCTCCGCTAACCAGCTATTGGCCGACTTCAAGTAGGAGTCGATGCTCCCGGCCGGCTTCTCCTTGAACTCGGAGGGGAGCAGGTGTGGTTTACCTGGAGGGAGGGGGAGAGAGCAGGGATGAGAGCCAAATGGAACCACAGAGGCCGGGGCCACCTCCCTCCGCCATGGCCAGACATGGCGGCGGGAGGAAGCAAGAGGCTCAGGAGGCCCGTGAGCAGATGGAGGGCCGGGGCCCCTGCCCTCTCGGGCGGTCGCTGAGCACCCAGTGTGGACAAGTCAGCCAGGTGCCACCAGGGGCCGCAGAGGAAACAGGCAGGGACCCAGCCCCAAAGAAGCAGCAAGTCCAGAGGGCGGGGGAGCAGCGCACACAGGGAAAGTGTAACGTACAAAGTGATGGAGGAAGACACAAGAGTCTCTCCTTGTGGAGGGAGGGGCCGTGCGGATTCCAGACGGCCTGGCTGGCACCTGGGCTGGTCCTGAAACAGGGAGGCCACTGGACATGGGAGACGGTGCGAGAAGGGCAGCGAGGGAAAAAGAGGTATGTCCCTTCCTAAGGCTGTGCACGGACCGATGTGTCCCGCCCCATATCAAAGGGCTCCACGCTAAGGCCGTCAGAGCAGCTGCTGCAATGGCGCAGAGCAGCGAGGAGAGGGTGGGCTGCTGAGGCGAGGAGACGATGAAGCTGAGCTGCAGAGGTAGGGGACGCGCCACAAGAGCCAGCCCACTGGTGCCTGTGCTGCCCTGACCCAGCTGCAGCCCGCGGGCAAGCCCTCAGCAACCCTCCCCTCACGGCGGCCTGAACGAGCGCCAGTGGTCACAGCCCAAGGAGCTTAACACGGGGAGCCCCCCAGCTGCCCCCAGCTGCGATGCACCAGGAGGCCCCAGGGCCACGAGCCCTGCCCCAGACCCCGGGCTGCTCCAGGTCCCCCCCGTCCACGGCTGACCCTGTGTCACATTTGGCCAGAACATGAGACGATGTCCTGCGTCTACCCTGAAACGTCCTGCCCGTGTGTCTACTTTCTCGTGTCCTCCCAGCCAGGGCCGTCAGCCTCCTGACCCACGCTGTGGACCGTTCTTCGCCTCCCGCTCTAGGGGTCTCCCTCCTCCTTGTTCCCGCCCTAATATCAGCTCCCTCTGTTTTCTGGATGCCTCGCAGCTCTGCCTTAGGAAACCCCCACTTGACGTGGCGTTGGAAGGGGACAGGTCTGCCTGCCACATAAGCCCCGGGTCTCACCGATGTGGTAGTAGGTGAAGCACATGGTCATGAGGTTCTTTGCAGGCCCGAAGTCGTCCATCTGGTGACACCTGAAATGGAAAGAGAGGCGACTGGCTAACAGATCCTTCCACCGGGTCCTCTCTGCACGTTCCTGAGACAAGACGAGCATGTTCCACAGACACCTCTAAGCTAGTACCTCACTCCCCAGATACTCCAGAGGAGAAGCCACAGAAAGAACTCCCCTGGGTCCAGGCACCCGGCCCGGGAGCGGGTCCGATTTAGGGCACTAAGGCGCTTCACTTTCAAGGTGGAAGAGCCAGGGCCCTACCCCAAGGAGCAGACCCGGAACTGGAGGTTGGGCCTCAGGTCTCAGGCTTAAACCGTTGGCCCCGTCCAGCCCCTACTTCTCAGGAATGAGCAGTGGCTTAGATGACACCCGCCCCCCCGATGTGGGCAGCAGCAGAGTCCCCTGGCAGGGGGGAGTGGGGGAGGCCATGTGAAGATGTGGATTGCCGGGCCCACCCCGGAGTCTCTGGGTCAGCAGGTCTGGGGCAGGGCCTGAGAATGTGCATTTCCAACAAACTGCCTTGGGAAGCGGATGCTCTGAGGCTCCTGGCCCAGGGACAGCACCCTGAGAATGACCGGGAATGTGAATACCTACGTACCCTACACCACTTGCTGAAAATCAAATTAAAGTATGATGCGCCAGAACCTTTGCTATGCCAAACGATATCCTACAAATATAAAGGATTATATTAATACTTACTATATCACACTTACTACATTGAGAGTATGAGATATACGTGGATCCATTCAATTTAGCAAACAAAAAAGGGGGGAAACACTTCAAAAAGAGGGTCTGTCGGCCACTAAGAATTTGTACTGTTACAGTGGCAGAAGCTACGGTGATGTGCACTGTGGCGCTGCAAATGAGAGAAGAAAATGAGGAATCAGCTAAATGCCCAGCGACAGGGCAGGAGCCAAATTAATTATGGAGCATGTGTACGTTCATGTGTGACAACACCCCACAGCTGTGACAGACGCAGCACTGAGTGCAAATGCACAGTACTGCCTTTTTATTTGCGGTACGCGGGCCTCCCACTGCTGTGGCCTCTCCCGTTGCGGAGTAACAGGCTCTGGACGCGCAGGCCCAGCGGTCATGGCTCACGGGCCCAGCCGCTCCGCGGCATGTGACGCGCAGGCTCAGCGGCCATGGCTCACGGGCCCAGCCGCTCCGTGGCATGCGGGATCTTCCCGGACCGGGGCACGAACCCATGTCCCCTGCATCGGCAGGCGGACTCTCAACCACTGCGCCACCAGGGAAGCCCAGTACTGCATTTTTAGAAAAAATATCTATTTGCTGGTATGCGCTTTATTAAGATGGCTATCACTGAGAGATGGACGAAAAGTGAGAGAAGAGGGTGTGAAAGAATACCTCCTTTCCCTCTTAGGCTTCTGTGCCTCTCCTTCCTGTTCCCTTACGTACTTTCCTTTCCTGTTTAGTTTTTCACCTTGGACTAGTGTTACTTAAAGAAAGAAAATCAACAGAAATTATCTAGACGTGGGGGTGAGGGCCATTTTTGTTTATCTTTTTGACATAAAAATAATAAATCTAAAAAACTAAACTTCTGTACATTCTTTTTTTTTTTTTGCAACCACATAAAAAAATATACGCTCACGGACAAAGTAATGAAAGATTCTGTGTTTTGTCAGGGTTGGAACTTGAGGTTAACTACACCCCCCCCCCCACCACCTACCAGTTTGCTTATCTAAGGAAAAACTGGAAGAAAAATTGAGAGTTAGATAAGCACGTTACCATGCAGACAGGCACCATCTACACAAAATACAGGTTCCTGAAAATTATGGATGCAAACGTCTCGAGGTCAAAGGGTCTTTGGGGCAGGAGACCACACTGACCCTCGACCCCTGGGGCTCTTTTACTGAAGCTCCCGAGGCAAGCAAGCGTGGGCCCTTGGCTACCTCAGTGAGGGCCTCTGTCCCTCCACCCACACTAGCTCCCAGACCCAGATCCCCGCCCCCACCCCTGGGGAGCACACGCTGAACTTGGGACATTCTGAGAGCAAGTGCAGGAAAAACAGGGGCTCCTCTCTTTTGGCCATTTTCCTCTAGTACATGCCCCGTGTGCATGGGGGACAGAGAAAGTTGGGGAGACACCGAGACAGGGAATTAAAGTCAAGAGAGCAGCTACATTTCTGTTGGGAGAAGAAGGGGAAGGGACAGGAAAGGAGGAGTTTTCAGGCCTGGAAGGACACAGGGACACAGAGAAGTGGCCACGGCCTAAGCCAGGGGACCAGGACCTGCTCCGAGGCCACACTGAGGTGAGGGGGGAAAGCGGGCTCAACCGAAGGTCAGATCAGGGTCAGAGCTTCCCTCCCTGTCCCACGCATTTCCCCCACCCACACGATCCCCCAGGTAGACACGGCCGCTCCGGTTCACACTGTGGAGGGCGCGTGCGGCTCTGATGCACGACAGGATGTAGGAAGAGGGTCAGGAGTCCTAGAGCCGTGCGCGGGCCTCAGCAGGAGCCCCTCAAGGCAGGTGGCCGGCCCCCCCGGCCACACGGAGTGGGGGGCCCTTCTCCCCAGCCCACGCTGTCCTCGGCGATAAAAGGCCCCAGTGGTGCCTCATTAGACCTCAGGGCAGCGATGCCACCCAACCATCTCATTAGTGGGCAGTGACCGGGTTTAGAGTACTTCACCACAGGAAATCCAGAGAACCCCAGACCTCAGCTGGAGGAGGGCAGGGCCGCTGTGTAATCACAGCCTGTCCCGGGGCCCGCTGCTGTCAGGTGGGGACCGCTCACTCCCCGCCGCCCCCCCCCACCCGTGAGATACTGGATACTGGTCACGACTTCCAGACAATGCTGCCGCCGCGGGGGAGGGGAGGTGGTGGGGGAGGGGAGCAATTGAGCTGATGACGCATGCGGCTGGTTCTCACGACTGGGGTCTCCCAGGTGGGGAGGGAGGGAGGGAGGACGAGAGGTCAGGACGGAGGCGCTAAGCCGCAGCATCACTTACTCAAATAGGACCACCGCGAAGGACTGCACCAGGCGGTAGAAGGTGGCCTCCGAGACGCACTTGGAGTTGCAGCGCTGTCCGGGAAGAGGGCAGCCGCGTCAGGGGGCCGCTGGCGGAGGTGCACCCAGCTCAGAGGGGCTGCGTGCTCACCCCGCCCAGCATCTCTGAACACAGCTGGGGCTCAGAGCCCAGGACAGGCCCTGCTACCCAGAGACCAGGACCCAGCAGAGGGCTGCCCCACCCCCGACCATCACTCAGGTGTTTCCTGCGTCTCCTTGTGAGACTTTTAAAACCAGGAGCTTCGCGCGCTCACCCTCGTGTGGGAAACTACAGAGGGATGGGACCCCAAGATGACAATGCTGGCTGTTTTCTGGGTGGGTGAGGTATGGGCAGTTTCTCTGTTTTTGCTTATCTGTATTTTCTAATTTTTCTTGGAAGAATAAATTATTTGTGACCAAAAGATCCTTTAAAAACGAAGAACTTAATCCACTTTACAGGAAAAAAATAAAAAGAACCTACTGACTGTCTTTAAAACTTACTGTTTATCTGAGCTTACATACATGGCTGTCATTCTCTTGAATATTTTATCTTTACAAAAATGGAATATTGTAGGTTATTTAATAAAAACATGTGTGGACATAGCCCATGTGCTGGTCTTTAAAAAAGCGAACTTTTCTGGAATTTCATGAGGTTGACGGCCCAGCATTCCTTTCTAGTGGGGCATCTTCCACTATTCTAATTAGACTTTATAACATCTCTAGACGAGCTTTACTCTTTTTCCGGTGGAATCGTTTTCCTCAACTCCCTTCTCCAGAGCGGGTGGGCTGCCCCACACCACAGCCCCGCGTCACCCCTCTTACCTGGGCGCTCACGTACCGGGCAAACCATTCCCGGCCTTTTCCGTTCTCACTGCTGCAGTACTCTCCGAACTTGGCTTTCTCCTGCTGGTCCAAGTCCTCCCTGGAAAAGAGGGCAAAGGGAAAAGACAGGAAAGCTTTCATCCTCTGCAACAAAAATGGCTACAGTAGGGAAAGAGGAAGGAGAGGAACTCCTAAGTGCTGTCGGCCCTCGGCATCCGCACCACGGAACCCCGACGGTAACTCGCCCCCGCCAAGTGTGGACGCTCATCTCAGCCTCCGGGCAACCCCGAGAGGAAACACTATTACTTCTGTTTCCAGGATGAGAAGCCCGGCTCGGAGGATCACACACAGCTGGGGAGTGGCAGGTGGGAGCCCCATCCAGACCTCCTGGCTCCAAAGCCCACGTGCATTCCCCCGACCTCCTGCCTCAGTGAGGTCTGGGTACTCACAAGGGTTCCATAACTCTCCGAGGGCTTGGCTCTCCAGCTCATCCAACCGCCCCCCATCTTTGCTGCTGAGGTCGGCACGGAGCCATCGACTGGATTCAAGAATTCCTAATGTGCTCAGTCTCAGCAGGACCCACTGGGGCCAAGAAACGCAAGAGGTCTGACGCCACCTCCAGCCGTCAGAAGGAGGGCATGGTTGCTTATTCCTCTGCACTTCGGAAGAGCCGGTCTGCTCTCTGACTCTCCACGGCTCCGTGTGAGGGGTGAAGATCGGGGGACCCCAGGCCTGGGGGGGTCACCCCCGCCAGGGTGGACAAAATGCTCACCTGATCTCAAACCACTTCCAATCATCTTCGTGGGGGGGGGGCCAGTACTCTACCCCAAATGTAACGACTAAAAGGGGGAAGCAGGAGGCTGAGGATCCACTGGCTTCTGCAGTTTCATTCATTTAAGGTTTTATAGAAAACATCTTGGTCTCACTTATCCCAAGTACCGACACCAGATGAAATGTGAGAATTCGCCGGGCGTTTGCAGGGAGTTGTGGGAAGCTCTTAAAGAGGCATCTGACTCACTTGTCCACGTTCCATGTTGCTGACTGCCTGTCACAAATCTAGACTGGCCTTCCTGGCACATTAGTGAGCTTCTGGGCTTTCTCCCCTTTGCATGAACTGGGTGTGCTCAGAAAAAGCTGACTAATTTCGGTGTCAGTCAAACAAAATGAGTAGGAAGCCACATCTACCGCTCTCCCAGAATGCATTCAAAATCAAACATAAAAGCAGTCTGGGGACAGTCAATAGGATCCTAGAGCTCCGCCCCCTTCTAACTGCAGAGAAGACGGAGGCACACCTGGAAAAGGTGGAAATCAACCTTGCCAGCTAACAAACCAGGGGCCTAAACCTCAGCAGGGAGGAACATCCTCGGTGCGTGGCGTCAACAGGCAGAAATTCTTCTTACGCTTTAACGACATTGGAAAAGGGTCCCTTCAGCCAGAGCCCCTCAGGCCGCAATGCGTGCACGGGTAGAGGCCTCACTGAAATGCAGATGCTGACTCAGTGGGTCAGGTGGGGCTCACGACTCTGCATTTCTCGGCCCCCCCACCCCGCGATGCTGATGCTGCGGGTCCCAGAGACGACCTGAGGGGCAGGACCGCCAGCATTTCGCGCACCGCTGTGAACGATGCAAGACCGGCCGTCAAGGCCTGAGGCCTGAACCGAGTTTGCGGCGTGCTCCCCTTTCTGCTGCTGGGACGGCCACAGCCGTGAGTCAGATTCCCGGCTCCTCGGCCTCCGCTCTCACTCCAGGCCCCACCTGTGCTACCACTGTCACTGCTCGTTGTCTGCACTGTCAAGAACCACCAACGCGAGGCCAGAAAGAGGTGCAAGGGTGGGTCCCCATCCGAGCAGCTGCTTAAGGCTCAGCTGCCCGAGAGCGTCCCAAGGGCTGCGGGTAACTGAAACCTCCTGGCCTTGTACTGCTCCTAAGTCACTGCCAGCTAACCACCACCTCTGAAGGCGTGCCCATGGGGGCTCACCTGAGGTGCCGCGGGAGCAAAGCCAGGGCCCTGAGCGGAGGGAAGGAGTGGCAGAAGCTCCCCAAGGGGGCCTATGTGCACTGGGGTGGGGCGGAGACGCGAGGGGCCCAGCAGCTTGTGAGGCCTGGAGCCCCGGCCGGTGGCGCCCTGCGAGGGGCTCACCCTCCGGAGAAGATCTTCTCCACGTAGCCGCGCATGAACTCCCGGAGCTCCAGCAGCTCCGCATCCTTGGCCGAGTCGGTGCTCTGGTTGGAGGAGAAGGACTCGCTGGAAGAGCAGCGGCGGCACTGGCCCCAGGAAGGGTGCGAGGGCGACTCGCCCATGTCGTTCTCGCTGTCGGCCGACTCCGTGGTCTCACTCTCCGACGCACCCTCACCCGGGGAGCTGTCCCCGTCCTGCAGCTTTGGGGACAGCATCTCCAGGGGCGAGGAGGTGGATGGCTTGGCCCCGGCCCCGAAGTCAATCAGTGAGCCCACGGGGACCTCGGGGGCCTCCATGGCTCGGGGGGGTGGGGGGCACTGCCGGCAAGGATGCCAGGTGGGGGCTGGCGAGCGAGGTTCCCAGGTGCGTCAGCGGGAGCCTGAGGCTGAGCGCACGTGAGCTGCTTGGGAGCCGCTGGCCACCGGGACTGAGTCCTCTGGGGCGGCCCACGGGGCCCTAAGGCATCTGGAATGGAAGCAGAGACACGTCATCATCACCACGAGAGCTTCTCTTCATATAACGGGAAAGAATTAGGGCACGAATGCCCTGTAAGAGGCTCCAAAATTCCAGAATTTGGGCCACCTGTCTGCTGATGTCATCTTCCTACTGCCCAATTACTGTTAAACACCTGCTATACGGTGGGCAAACAATGAACACACACACACCATCCGTCAGGATTTCTCCGAACTAAGCAAGGAGACCTTGAGGGGGCTGCACCCCCTGGCCCTCTCCCGACTCTGGCCGACCAGACTGAGGCCAGTCAGAACAGAAATCACCGCAGATGGCCGTCTGCCGCCCACTCCTGCTGGGTCACCAACCAATAGAAATCACCGCAGATGGCTGTCTGCCGCCCACTCCTGCTGGGTCACCAACCACTGAAGACGGTGTCGTCAGGCACACGCTAAGCGCACGAGTCTCCAAGGCCCACGTCTCTCCCTTCCCGGGTTCCTTTCTCAGCATTTTCCCACTCAAGACCCAGCACCTTCCTGGCTGTCAGATATATGTCCCCTCTCATCATCCCCCTAAACCCTCCCATGGTTTCTTTCTTTTCTTTTTTAAGCACCTCACCAGACACAAGATCTGCTGGCACATTTTAAAAAATGATTTTCATTGTTTTTTGGCCGCACCGCGCGGCATGCGGGATCTTGGTTCCCCAGCCAGGGACTGAACCCGCGCCCCCTGCCGTCGTGGCGCGGAGTCTTAACCACTGGATGGCCAGGGAAGCCCCTCCCTCTGACGGTTTCTAAGCAGCATTTGCCGAAGGACCCACCTCCTCCTCCCTGCCCCCTCCCTGCCCTATGGCCACACTGGGCAACGGCATCCACCTCTGGTGTCTGTTCCTCCGCCCCTGAAGCTGGACGGTCCTCTCCCTTCTCCCCCATCTTCCTCCCTCAGCCCCAACCGGAGTTCTATTCATCCCTCGAGGCCCGGCTTAGTGCCATCTCTTCTGAGAAGCTCCACTCAAACCCTGTGCAAACTATTTACTGATTCCTGTGTGGCCCCCCTGGCATTTTACTTACACTCATTTCTAAGTCTGCTTGTTTCACAGGTAGATGTGGGCATTTCTGTTTGTCCCACTGAAGTACAATCCCCTGAGGGCTGGACCATGCCTCAGCCACCTTGGTAGCCATGTGAGTGCCCAGCACAGACACTAACTAAGTGTCCACTGGACGTTTGCTGAGTGGATGACCAGACCTGACCGTGAACACGCTCTAAGAGTCGGGAAGTCAACGGTGTAGGCAGAGCTGGCATTAGGATCTTGGCTTCTAAACCAGTCTCCTGCTGGTCAGTTCAGGGGTCACCTGCCAATTCTGGGGCTCCCTCCCCCATGACGATGGGCGGACAGCTAAGCAGTAAGTTAAAGCCCTCCTGATGTAAGAATCCAACTTGATCCTGGGCACTGTCCCTATCCTCCACCTCTACAGACCCCAAATATCTAGGACAACACCTGGCAGACAGGTGGCTGCCGATACTGTGAAACTAATGCATCTTCTGAGGGTAATTCAATATCAAAGCTGCGTTCACTGCCCGTTAAGAGCTTCATGTTCACGAATCGATTACGGGCTCCTCCAAATTCCCCAGCCCGGGATATTTTTAGATGCCCTGAGTCAGAAGGATGGAATGGCTGGCTCCGTGTCACTGGAGTGGCAACCGCCCCCCTTCGGAGAGTCCTACAAAGCCCGCCTTGGTCCAAAACAGAGACGCATACACCTCAGCTCAAAAGAACTTTCTGGGCCAGGAGAGCAACAGGGAGTCTTAGGAGCTCAGGTGGCAACGCAGACTAAGGAGTCTTGGGCCAGGGCCAGGGTAGCCCTGGCCCCTTCTCGCCAGCAGGGCTGGTGAGCTGTGGTCTCTGCTCTCTGGGCCAGAGTCCCCGTCAGACACTGAGGTCAGGTTAGATCTCTAAGGTCCTTCTGGCAACCACACTCACAGACTCTCCAAAGGACAGAAAATGACACCTATAATGACTCACCGGATATTAAAAATGGAAAATCACACACTGGGAAAATGTTTGCAGCCACTATGATAGGAAAATTGAGTTAATCATATCTGTATGATAAATTCACCCAAATCCAACTAAAAATCTATATTCTAACAGATACACAAACTACTCAAATAGGCATGGCACACAAGAGGAAGTATTATTATTAAGTGCTTAGACAATTCTTCAACCCATACTAATAACCACACGTATAGATAGGCAAATCAAAACCACACGTATAGATAGGCAAATCAAAACAATTAGGTACCTGCTTATACTACAAAATAAGCAAAAATTTGAAAATTATAACCCAAAAGCACATGAGATTAAGATAAAACTAATATTCTCAAACAATCCCGGCAATAGGGATAAATAAGACTTTAGAAAGCAATTTCTATAATTTTTATTTTTCTCTCCTCTGATCCGAGAATTCAAATGCTTGGAATTTATTCTGAGAAGAGAATTCCAAACAGTCAAAAACAGTTATGTGGAGAAAAACGCTCGCTGCAACATTAGTTATCGTCCTGAAAAATAGGGGAAAAAAATCTAAATATAGTAAAGTGGCAAATATATTCTAACAACTTGATGTAATGGTAATCAGTGTATGATGCAATTAGAAAAATGCTCACTTTATAGTCAAACAAATATTCCACAATCAGCAAATACTTACTGAATCCTATTGCAGGCCAACCTCTTGTTTTGGGTGCTAGAAATACTGAAGTGAGTGAATTTTAATTGTACTATAATTACAATCACGTATACAAGTGAAAAAGGACTGAAAAAGGAGATAGAGATGTATTACAGTGCTGGCACCGAGATAACCGCCCCTTTTTATTTTATTATCATTAACAGTGGAGTTTACAATCAATAAAAATTCAGAGGAAAAGGAAACAAGTTACTGTATCTTGCAACATTTCAGGTGGTTGGTCTGAAGGGCGGCATCTATTTACCAAAGCAGAACTTGACAGCACAGGAGGGGCAAGGTCAGACCCAATGGTTACGGCTATTTCTGGTCCGGCCCAAGGCGCTCTCCCAGCGCCTTTCTAGCTTGGAAATTCGGGGAGTGCATGAGTCACCCTTTCCCAGAAGCCTCCTCTGTGGGCTCAGGAAGGAGCGGACAAGGTGAGGGGCCTGGCCCTGCAGGAGAGGAAGCAAAATTGACGGGGGGGGCCCAGTCCTGGGCACCATGTGGGCAGCATGGGCTGCAGAGTGCGGGTCCCTCTGCCCGGGATCTCATCTCTCAGCCAACCTTGCTCCCGGAGCTGAGATGCAGGTGAAGTGGCCACTTATGCTAAGGGCCTTGGAAGTGACCCCACCCTCTTTCTCCAGGAAGGAAACGTAATTACGGGCCTCTGTCCAGGACAAGGTGATGGTCACTCTCAAGACACCAGGATCACACACCTCACTCGACTACCCGTGCTCTCCTAGCTGCAGAACACAGAGGAAGTGGGCCCAGTGGGGACTGACTGCACTGTCCCCGAGGAGGGCCAGCCAGCGGCTGCCACTCAGGATCGTGGGCCCAGCGGGATCAGATCTAAAGAGCTTTCTATAAAAGTGCTGGAATCCACTTCATGAAATCTTCCAAGTCTTCAACACTGGCAACTAATTTAAATTTATTTCAAAACCCATCATGGACCAAAGAGAACGTGTCTGTGGATTGCACTCAATCCCTCTGCTCTGTCCTGTGTACAAGGAGGTCCCCAGACCCACTGCAGGGCCACAGGCTCTGAGACTCAGGGTTTTAAATCACAGCGGAATCTCTGCAAACAGACAGCGTGGATGTTTAAAATGCTTTCTACAGACTTGCAGCCAAACAGACCTCCCTGCAACCGCATCTTTACAATTCACCTCTTAGGCCCTATGGCAGAAGCTTCTACCCATCAAATTAGGCTAAAATTCTAAGTCAGCCCATGTCTCTGAGCGCTGAGAGGGGGCTTCTTCGGACTGGGGGTCAGGGAGGTAGATATCTGAGCTGAGATGGAGGGGGGCTGGGCCAGCCGAGAAGGCTCGAGAAGGCTGGAGAAGGCTGTCTTCTGAGCAGAGGACAGGGGTCTGGCTGGAGGAACAGCCCACACAGAGGCCCTCGGCAGCCATGACTTCGGAAAGTTCAGGAACTGGGAAGGCTGAGGAGGGAGGAGGTTGGCAAGGGGGGCCAGGTGAGACACTAGGAGCCTCGACTGGGTTCTCAGGGTGATGGGCAGGCAGCCGTGGCAGCAGTTTGGAGAAGAGAACGAGCGCAAGGGGGCCAGGGGACGTGGTCCCGGCGGGCGCATTCGGGGGGAGGTTTCCTGACCTCCTGCCCCGCCTCCCGCCCACATCCCCGCACCACGTGGCCCCAGCTGCGGCAGGAACTCGGAAGGAGATTGCCGTCTGTGGCTGCTGCGCCACATCCTCAGGGCCTTTGCTCAAACCCTGATTTCCCCAGCCCCCGGCGTGCCCAGACTGAGCCCTCCTCCAGCAGGCTGACCTTGGGCAATCACACAGGCTCCCGGGGCCGGGGGAGCCTCCGGAACCTTCTGGAACTCTGCCTCTGCCATCCGTCTCAGGCAGCTCCCTCTCCTTTACTGTCCCAGAGCCAACAGACGTGCTGCTCCTCCCACCAAAAGAAGAGACGGCAAGCCTCAATGGACCAGCACAGCCCACACGCTGGCTCAGGCTCCCTCCACCCCACCCGCCCCTCCTTTCACAGCATCAGAGAATCGAGGCGGGGGTGGGGAAGCAGGAGGCCCCCCACCCCCGCACACAGCTCGGAAGTGACGGGGCCCAGAGTCAAAACTCAGGTGAACGCCGAGCCCAGGCTCTCAAGTCACCACGTGGGCCCTGCAGCAGCCTCTCTGATGCTCTCCTGCGGGTGCGTCTCCAGAAGCGGAGCTCAGGGTCAGAGGCCTGCACAGCAGTGAGGCTCTGCTGGGGCTGCCGAATCGCCTTCCCCAGTCTGTGCTGTGTGCTAGAACAGGGGTCCCCAGCCCCCGGGCCATGGACCGGTATCGGGCCGCAGCCTGTTAGGAACCGGGCCGCACGGCAGGAGATGAGCGGCGGGCGGGCGGGCGAAGCTTCATCTGCGGCTTCCCGTCGCTCGCGCTACCGCCTGAACCATCGCCCCCGCCCCCGGCCCCCAGTCCGTGGAAAAATGGTCTTCCACGAAACCTGTCCCTGGTGCCGAAAAGGCTGGGGACCGCTGGCCTAGAAGGCAAGCCCGGGCCACGCCCAACAAACACCTTCCCTGCCGCTGGCGCCGAGAACCTGACGTAGGGCTTCACACACATCCCTTAGATGGATTCTCTCCAGCACTCAAGTCAAGCTTGTGGAGATTATTTTCTTTTCCCTTTATCGTAAATGTATCGTTAGAGAAAGATTTGGAAATAGAAGAGGGAGAAAAAGCTCCTGGTCCCACCAGGCCGACAAAAATCCCATCTCCATTCTCGTGGATGCCCTTCTGGTCTTGGTCAAAAGGCAAACCCTTTTTTTTTTTTTTTAACCATTTCAACGGCGAGAGAAATTCGCATGTTTATTTGGCACCTAGCTAGTGGCTGTCCCTCTCGTGACAGCTACAAACCTGCAGGGGACCCCAGTGGACAGGGTCTGCTCTGCTCTCCCGAGGTGTGTTTTACTTCAAATGGACCTGACAGAAGGTCGACAGGCCGTCTGCGTTTGGCTGCAGGGAGGAGGGGAGACAAGTGAACTTGATCGATGATTAGATTACTGTTATCTGTTTCGGTTCAGCTATGAGAGGACTTATAATGCACGGTTTCCAGGAAAACTGTGCCTCACTGGAATAGCTGGAGGAGAGGAGAGGGAGAGGAAATAAGGGAGACCTTTCAACCCGCTGCTGCTTCCTTCGCCCTGTAGAGACTGCTGAGGACACGATGGATGGACTGCAAACCTCAAGGTTCTGCAGAGCCCTCCTCCCCTCCCCATGCGCCCGCCTGTGCCCTGGCAGGGTCCCAGCAGCACGGGGTGCAGGTACCACTTCCACACCTCCCCGGCCTGCCACAAACAATCAGCCTCACAGCGCACAGGCTCTTCCTGCACCTCCGTCCGCATCTGTTCCCCGAGCACCCCTCCTGCTCATAGGTCACAGGTCACAGAGAGACCCTGTGGGCTGGCCAGGGAGGCGGGGCTGAGGAGAGACCCCCAGGTGGACCGCAGCCACAACTGAGGCTCGTGGAAACCCGCTTCCTGTCGCTCAGAACCTCTCCTGCAGCGAGACCCTAACAAGGACCTCCGTTTGCCTCTGCCAGGGGCTGGTCACAGCGCAGCCCTACAGATGGATAAATCCCCTCAGCGCTTTCTGGCTGGGTGATAACTGACACTGCCTTGGAATCAGGAAGAAATGTGGCGCTACTTGGGGCTAGGAGACAAGAGTCATTCCGAAGAATGAATACGTGTCGAGTAAGAAGTGTCAGCATGCTTTCAGATGTCAGTGTGTTCGTGCAACTGTTCAGACGTAGATTTATGTCCAGTCAATGTGGATCTAGGGCAACCTCAGGCCAGTGGAATCGAAACCCATTATTGCAGTCGGGCAACGAATGTAGTGGAGCTTCCTGGCAGCCAAAGCAAAAATGGGAATCACACCGGGTCACAAATTCTTTTCATTCCGACAAACTCATCTGTATGTGAACTTTATCCAAACACCGAACTTAAAAATCAATTTGTCAAGAAGATCCTCATATGAAAAGACACTGATTATTACAGTGGAAGTCTCTAACAGGTTCTGTAAAAGATACAGAGATGCTGAAACATACATTTTTTAAATGGATCTCCAAAAATCTGAAAGCACATGTTACATGCATTTGGAGCAGGTATCTGTCGGTTGGAGCACGCTACTGGGTGAAGGTAAGATCTCCTCGGTGGCGCAGGGATGGAGCATCACAGACCTGGAGACGTCATAGTTAATAATATGCCCATGAGGGTCCCTCTCCCTCAAACATCAGATGTCCCCCGGGGCTCTGGCAAGCACCAATCGCCACCATTCACGGCAGAATTCTCTGAAGAGCACTGGCGCCAACATTCTGATTTGGTGATCGAAACAGAACTAGAGCTGGAGGGGTGCAGGGAAGGGGCGACCCCAAACCCCTGCCTGAGGCACCAGCTCCAGGGGTTTAATCGGGATCAGAGCCCACCCTGGTTAAGGAGACGGGAACTGAGCAGCTGGTGAGGAATCTCAACCCACAGCCTCCGCAGGGAGTCTCCGAGCCATGAGCTCTCATCCTCAAGGAAGGAGAGAGGACGGGTGGGGGAGGGACAGGGACATACGTAACCTGGTTTCAAAAGGGAATGAGCTCTAGAGCCTCACTCGCACGCGTGTGTGTGTGTGAGTGTGTGTGAGTCTTACAGACCCGCCAATCAAGGGAACACAGTGGAAACAGCACAAGGGCTTTAGCAAGATACTAGACAAACGCATTACAGCTCTGAGGACAAAACAGAAAAATGTGGCCTGAATGCTGTGTAATTGGGTGGTTTCATCCATACTGTATCTCGTTATCCTAAAATGCACTGTTCTGGCACTTTAAGACCTCTGAAATCAGATGTGTCTGAGCGTCGCTCCCAGCCAGGCCCGCTGGGATACAGCTGTCATTGTCCAGAGACAGGAGTAGAGCCTCTTCTACTCTTTTATTTTAAAAATCAATTCAAAACACATAAATTGTAGTCACATCACTCAAAGTGAATCAATTCCCACACAGCGAACTCCCCCCGAAATCCACCACCCGCCTCAGGGAATAGAACACGACAAGCCCCCACCTCGTTCCCCTCCCCCGAGCTCCCCTCCTCCCCAAAGGGAAGTGGACCCGTAAAGGGCACGCAGATGGCAGAGAGGATGGTATGTTACAGAAACCCATGCACTTCAACGGCTCTGAGGCAACTGCAGAACAGGCCTCCGAACGTGAGGAAGCTTTAGAAGCCCTTTAACCAACTTATTTTCCTTATATTTTCCTCTTTATTATGGACAAGAGGGATGCTTCATAATAATCTATGCCCAAGTCATTCTATAGGCGTTCTTACAAGAAAGACACAATAAGATTCTAGGGACAAGAGAGCATTATGTCATAGTTTAAACGGCAGTGCCGCATCTTAATTCCTTGTGCGTAAAATAGTGGTGAATCTTACAACTGACGGGGTCTTCAATCTGAAGAAAGATGGTGGTTGAACCCCTCCCCCAGCGTCAACTTGGAAAGATGTCTCTACCGCTCATGGGCCAAGGACTCCAGCCCGGCTCTATCCTACCCCTTCATTAATTACTCAGACTTGAGGGCAGTAACATGTTGGCGGAGAACGTGGGGAGCCGAAAGCCGGAGGGAAAGTTAACTCAGAGAACGACACAGTCGGGACCCAAAAGATTCCGGCAGACTCAGGGAGGCTGAGTCTAAAAGATGCCCCTGGACGGGGAATGTGGTCATTCGCTGGGCACCAGCCAAGTGCCTTCCACGTGCCAGGCCTGCTGTGGGAGCAAAGAGATGGTGACAGTGTGGCCTCTGTCTCTGAATAACTTATAAATCATTAGCGAGGGAGTCTGACCTCCTGACTCAAAGTTTCACAAGTCCAATGTCGAGAGGCAGCTCGTTCTCGGGCGGCACACGTGACACACGAGTCAATGGGTGTGACGCCGACAATAACAGCAAACTCGAAACTGACCTTGGGCTGCCCTGACGGAAGCACCTGACCCAAAAGAGGAGAGACGGTTTCACTCACCCACCTCTGCTTCCGCCCGTCAGGCCGCTCCTGGACCATTCTGTCCAACCCCACCCCTTGGAAGGAGTAACCAGCTCCTCTTAGGGCAGCAAATCTCAGTAAACACGTCTGGGGACCCAGGCCTTGTTGTCCCCAGCCGTTAAGCCCAAAGTGACTCGGCAGGATCCATCATTTTGGAAAACGTAATAAACTGGCACAAGTATTTTAATTTAATAAATGTTTGGAAGACGTGTAAAAAAGCAGAGCGCATCCCCCAACATGAGAAGAAAAACAAAAGCCCACTGGATAACCGTGTCACATGAGCAATGGTGAGAAAGTTGAGGGGATTTACTGAGGGGTAAGTAACTTGGGAAACAAGACAGTGAATTCAGGGACTTCCCTGGCAGGCCAGTGGTTAAAACTCCACGCTTTCAACGTGGGAGGGTCGCGGGTTCGATCCCTGGTCGGGGAACTAAGATCCCACATGCTGCGTGGCCACACACACACACACACACACAAAAAGACAGCGGATTCAAATCTGTGAGGAGTGGCTATGTGACCAAGGGACTAGGTTGTCCTCCATACTTCCAGAAGGGAGAACAGAGTCCCAGCAAGGCAGCCGTCTCCACCAGCCCCGGGAGTGGTCCCTCAAGAGTCTCCTTTCTAAATGGGAAGCCGGAAGCAGAAGGTGTTAGCACGCTGTTAGCGGGAGATGCTGCTGGACCTCTAGGGTTTCATGCCAATTCCATCCGGAGATAACATTTTATGACACTTAAGGCAGGTTTTTCTCCGCTGCAGCTGTCGTAATGGTTATATCCAAGATAACTCTTATTTTATGACCTCCAGGAAAAAGGAAAGGTCTAAAATATTCACAGTTCACAGGAAAAAGAGATAAGGGGCCATCTGCTGGTTCCCGCACACCTGACCTCACTGGGTCCCTATTAAAACCACCACGACGGGCCAGGCACTGTGCTAAGTGTGGGGAAAAGGGCCGTGGAAGAGACAAGTTCCCTACAGTCTAGTGACTCTGCCTGCCTCGGTTCAGCAACAGTGCAGACGGCTCCAGAGCAAATCCTTTTTCACCACCACACTGCCCGAATCAGAAGGGTCCAGGAATTCAACGAGCCCCAACTGGATTAGGGAGGAAGGAAAGGGTATACTATGATTACAAACCAACAGGTCCTCCCCAGTCTGAGGCTTTGAAATTTCTTAGTTTTTCCAAAGTTGCTCGAAGTCTCAAGTCACCTCCCACCAGGGTGTGGATGTACCTTACGCACTTTACTAGTGTTTAATTCATCCCAGGTAGTTCTTCAATGAATTGGCGAGCCCGCTAGTTTAAGGCCACAAGGAGGAATTTGGCGGCAGGTGTTTCCCATTAATTCTCACCACTGACTTACCGAGGTGGTTGCATTATAACCAAATGTTCGAATTTACTAGGCACATCCCTCCCTCTGTGAGCAGCTGCACTGCTTTAGTAGGAGAAGGACATAGCTGGCGATTCAGTGACAGCCGGATTTGATCTGGATACAGACGGCCTTGGCCTTCCATCCTTTTGGGTAACGTGGCAAAATAACTGCATACTTCCCCCACCCCTGGCACGAAGACAGCCGCACTCCATCGGATTAGGATAGGCTCCCTAAAAGCTCTGAAACTTGGTCCTTCTCCTAGAACCCAAGGTGGGTGAGGGATGGAACTGAACAACATCTAGTCTCTTTGGGGTTGGTGCTTTGCTCCACTGGCCCAACTCAGGGCCAAAACGAAGAGCCGTGCAAACGGACATCTGTGCCTCCGTGGGAGGGAAGGCTCTGGGCAAATCCTCCTGGATGTGGGATCACCTGGAGACCGCAGTAAGCACTCTGCGTGAAACCCGCTAGTGTCCGTCACCAGTTAGCTTCATCTCTGGCTGCTGGTCAAGGAGCTCTGCCATCTGGAGCTGGTCAAGGCTGCCCACGCAGCTCTCCAATGGCCACATGCAGAGGGGATGCTGTTGTCATTCAAAAGCAACCTCACAGAAGCATGGGTTGCTGGTTTCTTCAAGACAGAACTTCTGCATGATCAAGCTAGTTTCCTCCTTCCCTCTCTCTGACACACACTGGGCCTTTGCTAATGCCTTCTTCATTTCCCTATACACACCACCCACCTCCCTCTGGCTAAATCTCTTGGCACATACAAAACCTGCTCTGCAACATGGAGAAATCTGAAAATTGTGGTTGTGTCACACCGGTGCTTTCTCTAGGTCATCTGTGGTCTTTTGAAATCCTCCCTAACGTTGAAACATGTTTAAAAATATTTTTTAAGTCTATCTATTTAATTTATCCTAAGGAACTAACCCCCCAAATGGCCCCAAATACCTCTATGCAGCATGCTTTATAATAGCAAAAAAAGTGAAAATAAACTAAACGCTCGACAAGAAGAAGGTCATGTCAATTCTGCTACATTAATTCTGGCACTCCACTGAAATAGGACAGCAATAATGACAACATGGCATATTGTGAAAATACTTCTGTTAAATGAAAAAGACGTGGGAAATGAAAAACCGAGATGTAAATTTATATTCTCCCTGTAATTACAACTATGTAAAAATAATACAGGGCAACGCCACAGCTATCCTGTCTGCCTTACACTGTTGTCATAAGGATCAAATGAACTAATAAAACAAACCAGAAAAGAAGAAGGCAAATGGCTAAAGTACTGTACGAATTCTGAATGGGATTCCTGTCAGGCACTGGAAGAATGTTCAGTACATGAATCGACAGGGCAATGGGGACTTTAAAGATCACATCAGTATCAGAGACCCTGGAGAAAACGGCCACTTCCGAAGTGCTGCCTTACGATTTTCAGATGGTTTTTGCTTTCATCTGGGTCAACACATGGAGACTGAAATTCAGTGACACTTAACGGTATCTGCAGTCCTCTCATTCAGAAAATCTTTTAACAAAGCAAGAGTTATTCTTGCAATAAAGGCTTTGCTTTATTTGAGAGAGAGAGAGAGAGAGAGAGAGAGAGAGAGGATCTACTTTAAGAGGTTCTTTTTTTTTTTTTTAATGTTTAATAGATCCTTTCCAGGGAGCAGATTTAGTTATTTATTAGGTTGCACCGGGTCTTAGTCGCGGCAGGCAGCCTCCTTTTTTTTTTTTTTTTTTTTTGCTGTACGCGGGCCTCTCACTGTTGTGGCCTCTCCCATTGCGGAGCACAGGCTCCGGACGCGCAGGCTCAGCGGCCATGGCTCACGGGCCCAGCTGCTCCGCGGCATGTGGGATCTTCCCGGACCGGGTCACGAATCCGCGTCCCCTGCATCGGCAGGTGGACTCTCAACCACTGCGCCACCAGGGAAGCCCTAGGTAGGCTCCTTATTTGCAGCATGCATGTGGGATCTAGTTCCCTGACCGGGGCTCGAACCCTGGGCCCCTGCATTGGTAATGCGGAGTCTTATCCACTGAGCCACCAGGGAAGTCCCCTAAGAGATTAATTCTTTATCAAGCCCAGATCGGATTCTGCAGCACGAGGCTATACACATTGGTGACCACCTGGATACAAATACCCAAATACGCTAGATGAAAGCCTCTTGAATCTCAGAGAGACCTTTCCCTGCTTCTCTATGTGTACATTTCCTGACACCCCCAACGGAGAGGAATAAAGCTCATTTGCTTACAGTAAACCATTCCCTTCAACCTGGCAACCTGAGTGGGTGAGAAGGAACCCCCTTCACACTGTGCAAGGCTAGATACGTAACGATGGGGTAAGGGAAGCTCAGGGAGAGGGTTCCTTCCATCAGTCCTTTACGTGATGCTGCAGGTCAGTTATTTCTGTTACCATCCACCCAATCCTTCAACTTTTACTCTTTTATTTTCCTCCTTCTCCACACGAGCCACAGTTCTCCTGCATCAGTGACATTCTGACTTCCTCATGTGTCCGTTTAACCTGGACTTTTTGTTGAACGTCTCTAAAACTCCCGTCTTCTGGCTTCCTCATGGTTCTGAGTGAGATGGAGTGAGCACACTCCGTCCTGTCTCACCCACTGAGTGTGGCTATAAAACGTGGGCAGAATGGACAGGGCAGCTATTGGAGGACTCTGGAAAGTAAACAGTAGCAGGCCGAGGAGGGAAGATCATCAGAATTTGCAGCACCCCCAACATGGTGGTGATCCTGCCACCTCCCCACTCCAGGACCGCCAGCCTGGACTGAATATGACCCGATATCCAGAAACAGGTATCAGCGGAGCTCCAGAAGGCTGGTCCTGGCTTGGGGAGCAGGGAAGCGGTTGTCTAATTCTCAGAGGCAGTGAGCCCAAACCCAGGGCTTTTCCTTTTCTGTGCTTCTGTCTTCTTGGAGCTCTCACGCCCCAGTCTCCCAGCAAATCCCCAGCAGCAGAGGGGTCCACAGATGCCTAAAACTTTGCGGGACGGAAGCCTCCTTTCCAATTGGAGGAGCTGAAGCAGGTGAAAACCCCACTGAATTTTTCTCTCTTGGTCCTTCTCTTGCTTAGTCACAGATGTGAGCTAAGTCCCAGGAAGAAGGTAGCAGAACAGGAGAAATAACGCCCCTGCTTTCTGGCTGAAGAACCAAACAGAAGGGGTCCCTGGAACTGGAAAGGACTGGGGAGACTGTGGAACAGGAGAAGCTCAGGAGAACAACCCCATAAAGTGTGTATGAGCCCCCGGGCTCAGTCCTGAGATGAGCATGTGTAGGTAGAACCCTAAACAGCATACTGTGGACTCTGGGTACTGAACTTCAGGAGAGAACCCTGCCAAGGTCCCACACTGGCCACGGAGTGACACGTAGGGGCAGATCTGAAAAGCACCATGAAGACTCTGAACACACAATTGATACTGAAACTCACAGAAGGCTGGTAGGGACTTAGAATCTGAACTCAAATTGGTTGAGTGTCTGCTACAACAAAGATGGCAACATTCTCCACAGGACTGAACCAAGACCAAGAGTCTCATAATGTAATATTCATATATTCAGGATCAATCCAAAATCACTCAACATACAAAGAATGAGGAAAATCCTCAACTCACATGGGAAAGGATAATCAACTGATACCAGTGCCAAGACAACAAAGTATTGGAATTAACTAAGACTTCAAAGTAGTTACTATAAAAAGTACTCCAAGAAGTAAGGAAGAACATTCTTGAAACAAAGGGAAAGATAAAAAGTCTCAGCAAAGGGCTTCCCTAGTGGCACAGTGCTTGGGAGTCCGCCTACCAATGCAGGGGACACGGGTTCGTGCCCCGGTCCGGGAATATCCCACATGCCGCGGGGCGGCTGGGGGGCGTGTGAGCCATGGCCGCGGAGCCTGTGCGTCCGGAGCCTGTGCTCCGCAACGGGAAGGGCCACAGCAGTGAGAGGCCCGCGTATCGCAAAAAAAAAAAAAAAAAAAAAAGTCTCAGCAAAGAAACAAAAGATATGAAGAAGAATCAAATGAAAATTTTAGAACTAAAAAATCCAGTAACTGAAAAATTTAAAACCACTGGATAGGCTCAATAGCAGAATGAATATGATAAAAGAAAGAGTCGGGCTTCCCTGGTGGCACAGTGGTTAAGAGTCCGCCTGCCAACGCAGGGGACAAAGGTTCGAGCCCTGGTCCAGGAAGATGCCACATGCCATGGAGCAACTAAGCCCGTGCGCCACAGCTACTGAGCCTGCGCTCTAGAGCCCGTGAGCCATAACTACTGAGCCCACGTGCCACAACTACTGAAGCCTGCACGTCTAGAGCCTGTGCTCCACAACAAGAGAAGCCACCGCCATGAGAAGCCCGCGCACCGCAACGAAGAGTAGCCCCCGCTCACTGCAACTAGAGAAAGCCCGCACGCAGCAATGAAGACCCAACTCAGCCAAAAATAAATAAATAAATTTATTTTAAAAAATAATCACTTCTTTATAAAGAAAAAGAGGAAAGAGTCAGTGAACATGAAGACAGATCAATAAAAATGATCTCGGGCTTCCCTGGGGGCGCAGTGGTTGAGAGTCCGCCTGCCGATGCAGGGGACACGGGTTCGTGCCCCGGTCCGGGAAGATCCCACATGCCGCAGAGCGGCTGGGCCCGTGAGCCATGGCCGCTGAGCCTGCGCGTCCAGAGCCTGTGCTCCGCAATGGGAGAGGCCACAACAGTGAGAGGCTCGCATACCGCAAAAAAAAAAAAAATAAAAATGATCTCATCTGAAAAACAGGGAGAAAAAGGGTTTTAAAAAAGTGAGCAGAGCCCTGGGGACTTGTGCACAAAATTAAAGGATGTAACATTTGTGTCATCAGAGTCCCAGAAGGAGAGGAGAAAGAAGATGGTGCAAAAAATATATCTGAGGAAATAATGACTGAAACTTCCCCAAGTTAGCAAAGGACATAAACCAACAGACTTTGGCAGCTCAGGGAATACAAAAAAAATAAATCCAAAAAATCCACACCCACATACATCATAATGAAACTGCTGAAAACTAAAGACAAAGAACAAATCTTGAAAGCAACCAGAGAAAAATGCGTTACTCAGAGGAGAATACGGATTCCAGGGACTGTAGATTTTTCAACAAAAACTGTGGCACCCAGAAGGAAGTGGAAAAAAACAAACAAACACTTTTTACGTGCCGAAAGAAAAGAACTGCCAGTCTAGAATTCTAGATGTGCCCCCCCAAATCTTTGTGGAATGAGGGTGAAAACTTTCTCAAGAGAATTTGCTGCCAGTGTATGTGCTCTATAAGAAGTTATAAAGAAACCTCCTTAGATAGAAGAGAAATAATACCAGAAGGAAATGGAACATCAGGAATGAAGGAAGACCAAAGGAGAAAAATCTGGGTAAATATAATGGACTATCCTCCTCCTCTTGAGTTCTTTAAAGTATGTTTGACAGCTGAAAGCAAAAGTGATAGGGACTTCCCTGGAGGTCCAGTGGTTAGGGCTCTGTGCTTTCACTGTAGGGGGCACGGGTTCAATCCCTGGTCAACGAACTAAGATCCCACAAGTCACGCAGAATACATATGAAAACTACAACATACAGGGAAGAGAATAAAGGGGACTGTGATGGTTAGTTTTCTACTTTCACCTGAAGTGGTAAAATATTGATTCTAAGTAGACTGTGAAAAATTAAGTGTGCATATTGTAATCCCTAGAGCAAATACACACACACACACACACACACACACACACACACACACACAAGCTATACATAAAGAACACAATAGATAAATTAAAATGGAATGCTAAAACACATTCCAATAGTCCTGAAGAATACAGGAAAATGGACAGAGAGTGGGAAAAAGAGGGAACAAATAGAAAACAAAGAAACAGAATGTAGACCTAAATCCAAACATATTGATAATTATATTAGACGTAAATTGTGTAAACACACCAATTAGGGATTTCCGTGGTGTCCAGTGGTAAAGAATCCACCTTCCAATGCAGGGGACGTGGGTTCGATCCCTGGTTGGGGAACTAAGATCCCACATGCCGTGGGGCAACTAAGCCTTCACCACAACTACTGAGCCTGTGCGCCTCAACTAGAGAGCGCACGTGCCACAACTAAGACCCGAGCAGCCAAAAATAAATAAATTAATTAAATAAATATTTTTTAAAAAACCCACACACCAATTAAATGACAGAGATGACCAGAATGGATAAAAACACATGACCTAACTCCATTCTGTCTACAAGAAACTCACATCAAATACAGTTATATTGGTAGATTAACAATAAAAGGGTAGAGAAAAGATATACCATGCAAACACTAATCAAAAGAAAGCTGAAATGCTCTATTAATAACAAAGTACACATCAGAACTAAGAGAATTACTAGATATAGAAAGGAACATTACATAACGATAGAAGTTTCAATTCATTAAGAAGATATAATCATCCTAAATACGTACGTACCTAACAACAGAGTCTCAAAATACATGAAGCAGAAACTGCCAAAACTGAAAGGAGAAGGAGACAAATCCACAATTAAAGTAGGAGACTTTAAAAACTCCTCTCTTAGTGATCTGTAGAGCGAGCAGACAGAAAATCAGCGTGGATGCAGAAGGGCAGGTAAGTAACCTCACCCAGCTGGATATAGCTGACATTTCTAGAACAGGTCGCCAAAAATCAGCAGAATAAACATTCTTTTCAAGCGCACATGCGATGTTCACCAAGATATCCTGGACTAAAAACAAACCTTAGTCAATTTAAAACAACTGAAATCACACCAAGTATGTTCTCTGACCATAAGGAAATTCGACTAGAAACTGATAAGAAGTATAACAGGAAACTCTCCAAACATTTGGAAATGAAACAGCATACTTCTACATAATCCACGGGTCAAAAAGGAAGTCTCGAGGAAAGTCAGAAAACATACTGAACTGAATGAAAGTGAAAAGGCGGTATATTTAAACCTGTTAAGTGCAGCTAAATCAGCGCTTAGAGAGAGAGTTATAGCACAAAATGCTTACATTAGAAAAAGAGAAAGGTATCAAATCAATCATTTAAGCTTCTACCTTAAAAACTAGAAAAAAAGGGCAAAAGAACCCAAAAAGAAGAAATAAGGAAATAAGGAAGAGCAGAAATCAATGACGTTGAAAAAGAGAGACCAACAAAGCCCAAAACTTCTTTGAGATCACTAGACTTGATAAACCTCTAACAAGATAGATCAATGAAAAGAAGACACAAATGACGGATATCAGGAATGAAAGAGGGGGATGTCACCAGAGATCCTGCAGGCATTCAAAGGATAATAAGGGCAAACTACAAACAGCTCTACGTACACAAAGTGACAAGTTAGATTAAACGGACCAATTCCTTGAATATCACAAACTACCTAAACTCACCTAAGATGGAACGGATAACCTAGGTAGTCCCATAACTATTAAAGAAATTAAACTGATAGTTTAAAACCTTTCAGAAAAGAAAACTCCAGGTCCAGATGGTTTCCATGGCAAAGGCAACCAAACATTTAAAGAAGAAACAACGTCAAGTCTACACAATCTCTTCTTGGAAATTCAACATTTTCCATTTCATTTTATGAAGCCAGTATCACTCTCTACCAAATCAGACAAAGACAGTACAAGAAAATGACAAACCAATGTCCTTCGTGAACACACGTGCAAGTCAGATACAGCATCATGTGAAAAGAATTTCATACATCATAACCAAGTGGAGTTTATCCTGGGGATATAACGAAAAAGATCAAACAATGTAATCCACTGTGTTAACGGTCTAAAGAAGAAAAATCATATGATCATATCAACTGAAGCAACAGCAACAAAAAAGCATTTGACGAAACTCAATCTCCATTTATGACAAAAATTCTCAGCAAACAGAATAGAAGGGAACTGCCCCAATCCGATAAAGGGCATCTATAAAAACTCTGGGACTTCCCTGGTGGCGCAGGGGTTAAGAATCCACCTGCAGTGCAGGGGACATGGGTTTGAGCCCTGGTCTGGGAAGATCCCATATGCTGTGGAGCAACTAAGCCCGTGTGCCACAACTATTGAGCCTGCGCTCTAGAGCCCGCAAGCCACAACTACTGAAGCCCACGTGCCCAGAGCCCATGCTCCGCAGCAAGAGAAGCCACCGCAATGAAGAGTAGCCCACAATCGCTGTAACTAGAGAAAACCCGCACGCAGCAACGAAGACCCAACGCAGCCAAAAACAAACAAACAAACAAAACTCTGTATCTAACATTACACTTAATGGTGAAAGACTGAATGCTTTCCCTGTAAGACTGGGAACAAGGCAAGAATATCTGCTCTTACCATTCCTATTCCACACAGTATGGGAAGTTCCATCTAGTGCAATATGGCAAGGGAAAGATATTAAAAGGCATTGGAAAAAAATACTGGAAAGAAGAGAATAAACCTGTCTCCATTCACAGATGACATCTTGTCTAAGTAGAAAATCCCAAGGCATCTTTCCTTAAAAAGCCCTAGAACTGATAGGTGACTTTAACAACGTTGTAAGATACAAGGTTAACTCAAAAATTCAATCATATCTCTATACACTAGCAACAAACATTTGGAAATTGAAGTTAAAAACTGAACAGCACTTCCAATAACTTGAAAAAGTGACTACTTAGGCAAAAATCTAACAAAACATGTACAGTACTTGTGTGCTAAAGAATCCAAAACACTGATGAAAGAAACCACAGATGACTTTAATAAAGAAAATAACTGTCGTGTTCAAGGACTGTTAAGACTCAACACAGTAAAGACGTCCAGTCTCCCCAGACTGATCTACAGGTTTCATGCAATTCCTATCCCAGCAGGATTTTTTGGGAGATATAAACAAACCTATTCTAAAATGTATATAGAAAGACAAAGGAACTAGAATACATAAAACAACTGTGAAAGAGAAAAACCGAGTTGCAGGAATCATACTTTCTGATTTTAATCATACTTACTATAATAGCTATGGTAACCAAGACAGTGTCATGCAGGTGGGTGACGGACACACAGATCAATGAAACAGGATGGAATCCAGAAACAGCCCCACATAAGTACAGCCAACTGATTCTTGACAAAGATGCAAAAGCAGTTCAATGGAGCAAGGACAGTCATTTCAACAACAAATGGTGTTGAAACAACTGGACATCCACGAACAAAGAAATAAATAAACAGAAAAACCTTGACCTAACACTCACACCTTATAAGAAATTAACTCAAATGGATCCCAGACCAAATGTAACACAAAACTATAAAAGTTTTAGAATAAAACAAGGTGAAGAGTTCTTAGACACTATGACATTGAAAGCACTATCCAGAGAAGAAAAAGGTGATATACTGGACTTCACAAAAATTGAAACCTTTTGCTCTGTGAAAAACACTATTAAAAGAATGAAAAGACAACTTACAGACTAGGAGAAAATATCTGCAAATCACATATCCAGCAAAGGACTTATATTCAGAAAACAGAAAGAATTCTCAAAACCTAACAGTAAGAAAACAAAGAAACCAGCTTCCCTGGTGGCGCAGTGGTTGAGAGTCCGCCTGCCGATGCAGGGGACACGGGTTCGTGCCCCGGTCCGGGAAGATCCCACACGCCGTGGAGCGGCTGGGCCCGTGAGCCATGGCCGCTGAGCCTGCGCGTCTGGAGGCTGTGCTCCGCAACGGGAGAGGCCACAACGGTGAGAGGCCTGCGTACCGCAAAAAAAAAAATAAATAAAAAAAAAGAAAGAAAACAAAGAAGCCAACCTAACAATGGGAAAAAGAACAGAGATGAAACGGATGGTGAATAAGTAGATGAAAAGGTGTTCAACATTATTAGCCATGAGGGAAATGCAAATTAAAACCATGATGAGCCACAACTACACACCTGCTAAAATGGTTAAAATTAAAAAACATTGATAATACCAAGTGTTGACAAGGATGCTGGGTAACTGGAACTCTATGTCGCTGGTGGGGATGCAAAATGGTTTGGCAGCTCTGTTTGTTGTTGTTTTTTTTTTTAAAAAAACGTCAATTTTAGGATAGTTTTAGATTTACAGAAAAGTAACAAAGATAGTACAGACCTCCCATATACCCCACATCAAGTTTCCCCTACCGTTAACATCTTATATTAATTAGGTATATTTGTCATTATTCATGAAATGCTATTCATCCCTTCTCATTAACTAAAGTCTGCACTTTATCCGTATTTCCTCAGTCTTGTCCTGATGCCCTTTTTCTGTTCCGGGATCCCACATGACACTATCATCCTGTCTTCTCAGACTCCTTTCACCTATGACAGTTTCTCAGACTTTTTTTGTTGTTGATAACTTTGACAACTTTGAGTATTTGTCGGGTATTTTGCAGAACGTGCCCGAGTGGGGATTTCTCTGGTATTTTTCTCATGGTTAGACTTGGGTCATGGGTTTTGGGGAGGAAGACCACAGAGGCAAAGTGCTGTTTTCACCACGTCATTTCAAAGTCACATACCATCAACTTGACTTCTCACCGGTGACCCTGATCACCAGGCTGAGGTCATACTTACCAGGCTCCCCCACTGGAAAGTGCTCTTTTGTTAATCTCCCCTTCCAAACTGTGCTCTTTGGAAGGAGGTCACTTCACGCAGCACCCCCTTAAGGAGTAGGGAGTTAGGCTCCAAGTCCTTCAGGGTAGAGGATCTACAGAATTCTTCTGCGTGAGAGATGTGGAGAGTTTCTTATAAAGTTAAGCATACACTTACCACATAACCCAGCAACACCTAGATATGTATTCAAGACAAATGAAAACTTGGCTTCACACAAAATTCTGTACACAAATGTTTCTAGCAACTCTATTCATAATCGCCCCAAATGGAAAACAACCCAAATGTCCTCCTGTGGGTGAATGACTAAACAAACTGCGGTGTACCCACACTAGAGCCTACCTCTCAGCAATGAAATCCTCCCACACGTAACACCTCAGTGAGCCTCAAATGCGTGATGCTGAGTGAAAGACGGTCCTCAGAAGTTCACCTAAGGCAAGACTCCATTTATAAGATGTGCTCCAAAAGAAGGGGGTGCGGGTTGCCAGGAGTTAGGGATGGGGTGCAATAAGGAGGAACCCAAGGGAGATGCGGGGTTGATGAAGAAAACGTTTTGCCTCCTAATTGAATTTGTGGTTACACAAATCGATATGTATTTTAAATTTCACAGAAATGTACTCCAAAAAAAAGGTGAATTTTACTATACGTTAATTTAAAAAAAAAAAAAAGAGGTGGAAGCAGCCAGCCAAGTGCCCCACACAAGGGCTAAGTAAATAGTAGTTCCCTTTTCTTATAAAAAGCGGGGCCCTAGAGACCCCAGACCCCTCAGCTGCATGGCTGACATTCCCTTGTCATCCAGCCTAGCGCGTGTCCTAGATTTCTTGGTTCGGTGGCTACCTGTGTCCACATGCCTCCCAGGTGTCCATTTGGAACCACACACCCTTCCTGACAAACAGGTTCTGAACCTGAATCCCTAGAGAACGTGAACAACCAAACCAGTCCTTTCAATCTCCGTGCCAGCTGACCTTAAAGGATAGCACCTCCCTACACGTGGGCTGTCCTTCCTCTGCAGGTAGACAGGGTCAGACACGTGAAAAAAGAGGTGGAGAACGGGGGGGAGTCCTCGATCCCAGAGTCCCTCATTTTTCTGTGATTTTTCATCCTTTGTCTGCATGGAGGAAGGGGTCAAGCAGGTAGAAGCTACTCTGGATCAAGTCAGTTTTGTTTTAAAGCTGAACAGGGAAGAAACCACTGGCAGAATAGCCACGTGTAACAGGTGTGGCTGCACAGTGAAGACACATGGTAAGAAAGGTTTAATGAGAGAAAATCTCACAGAAATGCTTCCTACTGGATTCTCTCCGGGAAGCACAGAGACCAAAGTCACGACAGTAAAGTTAAAAGACGCAGCAGTGTCAGCACACGGGCCCGCTCACTGCCCCAGGGCTGCACACGGCTCCCCATCGCCGGCCAGCATCTCCCTTCTAACCCCTACTGCAGGTGGATGCCACTGGAAGATGTGCCTCACCCACTGGGGGTCCAGCCACGGGCCCGAGACAAGTACAAAAGCCCATTGGGCTTCCCTGGTGGCACACTGGTTGAGAGTCCGCCTGCCGATGCAGGGGACACGGGTTCGTGCCCCGGTCTGGGAAGATCCCACATGCCGCGGAGCGGCTGGGCCCGTGAGCCATGGCCGCTGAGCCTGCGCGTCCGGAGCCTGTGCTCCGCAACAGGAGAGGCCCGCGTACCGCAAAAAACAATAATAATAATAATTTTTTAAAAGCCCAAGCTGGACTTGAGGATCAAGGTCAGGAACCCACAGGAGCTCCATTAAGCCTCGTGAGCTGACCACAGGTCTGACGTCAACGCAGCCCGCAGGGGCTGAAGGACAGGCCCCCTCCACACACGCGCAGGGCAGGACTTGGTCCCCTCTCTGCGGTGACAATGACTTAGGGTCACTGAACCTTTGAAGTGGGGCTCAATTCCAAGAGCCCCCGCACTACACTGTTAAAACACAGTCACGGAGCCTCCGCTGAAGTATCAAATACAAGCACTGTCTCCCCAGAGAACCGGCTCACTGTGCAAAGTAAGACAGCCCCTTGCAGCTCTGGGAGGAGCTGGGTGGCAGCCCCGGCCCCCTCTCCACCCACTCTTTCCTGTCAAGGAAACGTCCAGGAACGCGTCTGTCTGTTACAGACCACGCCCATGACTGGGGAGGAACACCTCCTATTTTAAGGGAAGCACTGCCTTTTGGCGGTGGCAGGAGACAGGCTGATTCCAGAGCTGCTGGGAGAGTTGGGGTCTCAGTCTTCTGCACCACGGACAGTAAATGCAGTCGAAGCTACCCCTTGGGGCCTGGTTTCTGAGTCACCTCCCTGCAAGCCTGGACCGGGTGACACAGGGGCCCACCACCTCCCCTTCCTGGGGATCCGTGGCCCCTGAGGTGCACTCTGGGCCCGGGGTCACCTCCTTCCTCCGAGCTCACGCTGTGGACCCAGCTTCCTCGCTACTGGCTGGACAAAGGCGCTGAGCTGCAGAGACCTCGTCGAGTGTCCACGAGGAGAAGAGACAAGCCTTCTTCTTTCAGAGCCACTGTGGTTTTTAGGAAACAGAGATGGGGAAACGTTCACGCCTTTCTAAAGGCACGAAGGTCCCTGTAAGGCATTTCAGGCAATTTAACACACGTCAGTCATGCAGGGCAGATTGGGGAAGAGGCCACACTCTCTGTGCTGGGCCACAGCCTGACCCAAACCTCTGCTGGCCATCGGCCCGTCTTTCCACCCAAGGCCCAGGGCTCAGGAGAACCAGGGGCGATGGCTCTGGGTGCCCTGCTGGGATGAGACAGGATGCCTGCTTCCAGGGTGCCACACCCACGGCTGGTTTTGCTTGTTCTTTCCTCAAGTGATTTACCCCCAATTCCCCACTGCTGCCCCCCTTATGGAGCAAATGTGAGTGTATTCCCAAAATCCCATTCCAGACTCTTCGTGTTAACATAAGAGATCCCACGTGCCTTTGGCCTCAGAATCCCCCAAAACATGACATGGAGGAAAGTGTCATCTCATCAAGGGCCTCTAACCAGACCGTACTTGCTAGGTTGCTCCAATGGCCAGAGAGACAGACGGACAGAGACAGAGGCAGAAAGAGAGTGAGAGAGACGGAGACAGCAAAAGAGACACAGAGAGGGAGACGGGGGTGGGGTGATGGTGGGTTTCAACGCTGGATCTGACGACAGAGTATCATCAGTTCTACAGAGTGGTCTGAGATGTGAAACGAGAGTCTTCCACCAAACCTTTTAAACAGTTTTATACCAGCCATGATAGAAGTGATACACAATCACATTTTTCTAAAAATTTTCTCCCCCTGGCAAATTTTAATTTGAATAAAAAGATGGCATTTCCAGACATCTCAAAAGAGTCACCGCTCCCACCTCTCACGCATTCACCTGAGACCTCCTGCCACACC
The DNA here is from genome assembly GCF_011762595.2 of Tursiops truncatus. Lineage (NCBI taxonomy): Eukaryota > Metazoa > Chordata > Mammalia > Artiodactyla > Delphinidae > Tursiops > Tursiops truncatus. The sequence continues at coordinate 3,965,480 of NC_047052.1, forward strand.
TGAGTCCTGCTGTGGTTCCCGGTGTGACGTTCTCTCTAGAAGGTCAAAGCCACCGCTCCCTAATGCTGCTTCCGCCAACGACAATGGCGTGAGAAAGCCAAGCTGACTTGGACTGTTCTTTTCCTATTACTATTATTTAGTACTTTTTGATAATTGCAACCAATACTCATTGTATGCTCACGACACGCCAGGCCCTAAGCTAAGGGCTCTGTGCTGAGAACCTGATTTCATTCTCCTGTAACACAGAAGCTAGGTTATTATTATCCCCATTTTACAGCTGAAGAAACTTTAAGGCTTAGAAAAGCTGTGTAAAGAGCTTTTTAGATAGATATTTTTAAGTAGCTGTCTAAAGCCATAGAGCTAAATACGAGAGTCTAGATAAGCCCCAGCAGAGTCTGAGTCCACAGCCTTGCTGTAGGGCAAGTAGGTAACTGTGCTCATTTGGGGTGCAGATAAGGACGCTCCAAAGAGCCGTCAACCACTGGAGTGGATTAAGCCTCCCTCACCAATCCCTACCAGAGCTACAGGTCTTCCTGTTTGGAAGTGATACAGGCAACGTCTGATTTAGCCATGTGACATTTATTCCAAAGCATTTAAAGAAGTTTTCTAATTCCTATTTCAGTAGAGACAGGCAAAGAAGAAGCGTTTAGCACTTTTCACCCACAAATCCTAGGCTTTCATATTAGTTACTCAGGGCCTTCAGGAAAAAAACTGAACGATTTTAAAATAATAATAAAAGAACTGGGAATTCCCTGGCGGTCCAGTGGTTAGGACTCCGAGTTTCCAATGCAGGGAGCACGGGTTCGATCCCATCAGCTGCGTGGCACAGTCGAGAAAAGAAAGAGAAAAAAGAATAAAGGAGAGGCTTCCCTGGTGGCGCAGTGTTTAAGAATCCGCCGGCCGAAGATACCGTTGGTGAGGAAAAGGGAAACCAGCAGCCCTAACCCAGCTCACCCACTCCTTTCCCCCCCTTCCTCATTCTTCTTTTGCTTCTTGTTTGCAGATCCACAGTTGAGACCCTGTGCTCTGGATGTCACAGTCACACCTGGCTCATTGTTTCCGATGTCTCCACCATTCGGATACAGGACACCAGTCTGCCGGGCCTTCGGGGTCTCAACTAAAAAAGCGAGGTCTTCTATAGGTTTTTCTTCAGCAAGTCTCTCTGTCTGAGGTGCTTAGAATTGTGTAGAAAGACGGTCTCCATAAAAGATTAGAAAAATATCTTTTACGAAGACATTAATATATACGTGAGTGTAATTAAAATGCCTTTTCGGTGTAATACTGTTAATGATTGGTATGCAGAGGAAAATAAAATCCCTGAGTGGCAGTGACTGTGAAAGAGGCATCTTTTCAGTTGTTGCTTTATTGGGCACTTACACCGAAATCCATTTGCTGGATGTAATTCGAGCTGCTCCGAGCACAGGGAGTTGAAGGAAGCGGTCAGTGTCCGTCAGTGAGACCCGTGCTACTTTCATGCTGACGGCTTTTTCACCCTCTGTTTACAGCGTTAACTGACAGATGCCACAGATGGTCATTAATTCAGAGACATCGTTATCCTACCATGTCAGTTTTAATGAATACTTGGATGAAAGTTAATATAGTGATGAAGGGCTTCCCTGGTGGCGCAGCGGTTGAGAGTCCGCCTGCCGATGCAGGGGACACGGGTTCGTGCCCCGGTCCGGGAAGATCCCACATGCCGCAGAGCGGCTGGGCCCGTGAGCCATGGCCGCTGAGCCTGCGCGTCCGAAGCCTGTGCTCCGCAACGGGAGTAGGCCACAACAGTGAGAGGCCCGCGTACCGCAAGAAACAAAAACAACAACAACAACAAAAAAACAAAAACAAAACAAAACAAATATATATATAGTGATGAAAAACTAAACGCAGGAATTTATTGCTAGGTACGGTTGGTTCACGACCTTTCGCAGCATGGATGTTGACACAGGCGGAGTGAAAACTCTGTACTGAAGAATTCAACTGTTGAACAAATTTCTTGGGTTTTGTTGTTGATGCAGTGATGAAAATGTGTATCAAAGTCCTTAATGTGATTCCTGGACTATCAGGTTACGTAACATCCATCACTGATGAACCAGCATTATTCCAGTAGCATGCAGATGTCAACAGTTCACGTTTTGTAATTAAAGAAACTGTGCAATTTAATTGTTATTCTTGAAGGAGTTGAACTCAAAATAGTTTTGTTCACAGCTTTGTTGCGGTAGGTAATAGTCTATCCACATCGCTGCATTTAACATAGAAAATGGCTAACCCAGTCATTCAGGGAGTTAAAACTAAACACAAGTGACATTTCACAGCAAATGCTGTTTCGAGTCTTTGACTCCTGCTATTCCATCTAATCAAGTGGCACTGCTCTGACGACTGCAGCACGTCATGCAATCTGATACTGCAGATTCTGCTCAAAGTACTCTGCCAGTTTACTGCATACGTGTACTAAGCAGGTTGTATTTATCTGAATAAAGAGTCTATTTGAAATTGTTCATTATACTTGTTAAGCCTATAGGATTTCCACTGGGAAGTGTTTTTGCCTGGACATCTGTTTAAAAAGTAACTAAATGATCTTCATGAGAAGGGTGTATATTCCTCTGTTTTAGTTTTGTAGATTGAGAGAGCTATTGATCTGGTATCAGGGTGACCATGACCCATCTTTTCACGGCCTGTCTGACTACAGGCCGTGTATTTTTTGACATCCTTCCTTTTGACATCCATCCTATTAACAGTCTAGGGGGTGCGGGGATATGATATAAATATACAGGTATATAAACCTGAGAATATGCTGCAATCTCTAGTTCCTTTGGATACCTTAGACGTAATATGTTTGTTGGAAGCACTTGTGCTATTTGTTTAATGTTTTTTTTTTTTTTTGGCAGTACGCGGGCCTCTCACTGTTGCAGCCTCTCCCGTTGCGGAGCACAGGCTCCGGACGCGCAGGCTCAGCGGCCATGGCTCACGGGCCCAGCCGCTCCGCAGCATGTGGGATCTTCCCAGACCGGGGCACGAACCCGCGTCCCCTGCATCGTCAGGTGGACTCTCAACCACTGCGCCACCAGGGAAGCCCTTGTTTAATGTTTTGATTTTATAATTTTTGGTATATTCTCATCAGTCTTAGCTCTAGAGTTCAAGTTCTCACTGGGCAGTAGTTACTGTCTATGTGATGTGCAACTTGGCATCTAATAAATGATTTTTTATGATGGTGACAAAAAAAAAAAGAATCCGCCTGCCCATGCAGGGGACACAGGTTCGAGCCCTGGTCCGGGAAGATCCCACATGCCACGGAGCAACTAAGCCCGTGCACCACACGACTGAGCCCGTGAGCCACAACGAATGAGCCCGTGTGACACAACTACTGAAGTCCGCGCGCCTAGAGCCCGTGCTCCGCAACAAGAGAAGCCACCACAATGAGAAGCCCACGCACCACAACCAAGAGTAGCCCCCGCTCGCCGTAACTAGAGAAAGCCCGCACGCAGCAACAAAGACCCAACACAGCCAAAAATGAAACAAATAAAATAAATTAATTTTAAAAAGAGAAGAAGAAAGGAGATGTTTGCAAAGGAGCGGGAACAAAACCGTTACGCACTACGTAATTCTAGATTTTGTTTTACTCGAATAAAACCCCAAGATTTTAGGCTTGGATGAGACTTCAGATTTACAGAAGACGGTGGCGGCTGGCAGACAGACAAGAAAGGGATGGGGCGGCAGACAAGAGGTTCAGGGGAAAGGCACAGACTCGTGGAAGCTGCCCTAAGATGGGAAATGGAGACCCAGGGCAGGGAAGGGACAGGGGGATGGCGTGTCAGCAAAGCCGCACAGCGGTGCACACAGAGCTGCGTCTGGAACCCACACTTTCCGCCCACAGTGTCACCAGCCGACTAAAACAGACACCCAGGGACTATGCGGGGCCACTACTACCCTGGGACTGGTTTGTCATCTCCGCTCAGTGCCGAGTCCTGCAACTTCACCATCCAAGGCCAAGAACAGAGCCGCTGCCTCACTTCTCGGATGGAGGCCGTACCAGCGTGACAGATAAAAGGTGTTATCTTGTAGCGTTCAGGTCATTCATGCGACAGACATTTATGAAGCCCCTACCATGTCCTGTGAACTGTGATTAAGTCCTGGGGATACAAAGATGAAGAGGATATGGGCCTTCCTTTCCCAAACACAATCTAAGAAGACACAGACATAAGTAAATGATTACAGCAACGGGACAAGTGCTGTAATTCCAGGATGCAGACGTGCATGGAAGCCCAGAAGCAGAGCCTTCGATGCTGCCTGGGGAGACTGAGACTGCAGCGCTTGGGTCAAATCTGGTAGGAGCCTGACAGTCAGACAAGGGAAGACACTGCAGGAGAAAACAGCACGAAGCCGCGGGCGAGGGGTGGTGGGAACCACCCGACACACACACACAACTGTTCAGACTTATTCAGAACTAGTCAGAGGACTGGGAAAGATAAAAAATATTGCCAAGTCTACCACAACTCTATATTTGCAAGTATTCCCCCAAACCTTAAAATCGAAACATATATAATCAATCCCTTTTCTACCCACAATACTATGAGAGCTGAATTCTCTTATTTTGGGGGGCCTTAACATTGAACAAGAATTGAAATATATGTAATTTTGCACTCCAGTCCTGCTTCTGAGTATAAATACGTGTTTGTTTGTTTGTTTGAAAGTGTAGTTGACAGATGTTTATTTCAACGTAGGTGAAAAGAGATGGGTTTCTGCCGCTGCGTTGCTTCAAAGCTTTCCAAACGGCCTCCAAGGGCTTAAAGTGCATTGATCCATGGTTCGCGAGGCACGGGCTTCTCCAGACGTCTTCTCTGCAGAATTCTAATTCATGCTGTAGACGTGGAGCTGATTTTCTTTCATCTCAAGGGCTTTAGCTGGAGACAGCTCCCGTTTGGGCTATCCTTTTAGGAAAATAAATGATAAGTAGGGGCCGGTTTACATGAAAGAGAGACAAGGGAATGAAAGGATGGGGCCCGGCATAGAACCTGTCAAGCTTCTGGAGACTAATAACCTCCCTGACGTTACCAGAGGCAATTCAGAAACGCAGCCAATGCGGAGCTGCGCTGGTCTACAGCAGGGCTTCCAACAGTGACTCCATCAACACGCAGGCTGGGTAATTCTTGGTGGTGGGATCTGTCCCGTGGGCCAAGCTGTAGCACGGTTAGAAGCATCCCTTGCCTCCACCCACTGGATGCCGGAAGCAACCCCCAGTCGTGACAACCAAAAGGTCCCTAGATGTCGTCCCCAGTTGAAATCCCTGATCTAGATTAACTCCTAGCAGTAACAACACCAGGGTCTCAATCCTGTTAACTGCTTCCTTTTGAAAATCCTTCTCTCGTTAGTATCACTGTCACTCCCCCAAAAAAAGCCCAATAAAGAACAATCATGATGGGCCTTTGACAATACACAAGTCCCGATAGGAAACAGTTAGGGACCTACAAGAAGCAGGGAACCCTGTGCATGCAATCTCCCTGATCAGAAGAGGCTCCAAATGGCACTAACTACTGAGTTGCCTCTGGGACAGGAAGAGGATGGAGGTGAGTTCGTTTGTTCGGTCATGTGTTTATTTGATCACTCAATAAACATTCTTGAGCATCACAGGGTGCCAGGTGCTGGGCCACGTGGACAAGGCAAACGAAAGTCCGGGCCTCCAGGAGCGTGTGCTCAAGTCAGAGAACAGAGGTAAACAGACGGCATCATGGTCCGTCATAAGTGCTGTGAATGAAGCACTAGCAGGTTGGAGCTGCAGCCACTGTCCCCGTGTGGTCACTGAGCCAGGGAATGTGGCTCGTTCAAACTGAGACGTGCCAACCACGCAGATCCCAGACTTAGCGCAGAAAGAGAACGTACGCTGTCTCATTAATAATTTTTATGTGGATTAGATATGTCAACGATAATATTCTGGATATCTTGGATTAAATAAAGTCTACTAGCAAAATTAACTGGGCCTGTTTCCTTTACTTGTTTCGCGTGGCTGCTAGAAGCTGAAGCCCATGCATGTGGCTCAGCCTGAGAGACCTCCACCACCAGCGTCCTCGGCCCCAGGAAATGACAAGTTTACGGGCTCTGCGGCGGGAATGAACTTGGCCCGGCTGAGGCTGGCAGAGCTGCAGGCCGTGCACTAGGTAGGGGCTTGGGAGCCAAGTTAAGGAGTCGGGATTTCACCCCAGCAACAACGGGAGAGCAATGGAGGGTTTGCACCAGGGGAACACCACAGTCTGTTTCCGATTTTGCAAAGATGCTGCACTCGGATGGCCGTGCAGAGAGTCGACAGGCACGGAGGCGAGGACAGAGCAGGACCACCAGGCGGGAGGGCTCAACCTAGCGGGACCCCTCGGCTTTCAGCCCCCCGACGTGACCTGAGAGAGGAGGTCTTTGCCACAGGGCACAGGACTCTTGTTAATTCCCCTTACATTAGATTTTGATTATGTACACGACCTCTTTCGTCCTCCTCACTTTCTTCTTTCAGATTAGTGAAATTTTTTTCTTTTTCTTTTTCTTTTTGGCCTCACCGCACGGCATGCGGGATCTTAGTTCCCCGACCAGGGGTGGCCCTGAAGTTTTTCATCGCCCACACCGAGCCTCGGGGTTCTAAGAGCGATCCTGCTGCTTCAAGAAGTTCAGCATGATCTACCCGCTCCTAGAGCAGAGAGGGAACCAGACCAGCTTTCCTCCGTGGACGGGTTTCCTATTCCTGTACACCACCACACGAACTAAGCGGGGAGGGGTCTTAGGTTTTCACTGTTCTGATCTCACTTAATTCTTTTACTTCAGTCTTGGCATTTACTATGAACGCACAGTTCCGTTCCGTTTTCTTCTCTGGTGCGGTTTTTCCCCCACTTTTCTTGGGCCCTATTTTTGATCTTAGCCTCCCTGCTTTACTCCCAAAGCCTCTCGCTCAAGGATGTCAGCTGTACGGCAGCCCTCCAAGCTCATTTACCCTGGTATTTTCCCTTTGCTCTGCTGATCCTAGAGTCTCCTTTTTCCCCAGCTCATTGGTCATTTTTGCTACTGGTGAGTCATCTTCTCTGACTCATGCCAGGCTGTGATGCAAAGGCCTCAGAGCACACCTGTCTGTGAAAGGCTGTCCCTGAGGAACACGGCCTGCACCCAGGCACGAGCTTGCGCATGTGGATTTGGTAAAGAGGAGAAAAAAATAATCCCCTTTTCTCTCTCTCTTTTTTTCCCCTCCGAATTTACCATTTCTTTCAGCTTTTGTTGGAGATTATCCCTACGGTGGGATGAGTCTTGGTCATTCGTTTTGCATCCTTGTTTTTTTCAGTCTTAACTGAATTGGTTACAATATTGCTTCTGCTTTGTTTTGGTTGTTTGGCCATGAGGCATGTGGGATCTCAGCTCCCCCACCAGGGATCAAACCCACACCCCCTGCATTGGAAGGTGAAGACTTAACCACTGAACCGCCAGGGAAGTCCCATCATTTTGCGTCTTTAGAGGCAGGAGAACATTTCTTGAATGAGCCCAGAAAGCCTGAGGGGTGACAGATTTTCCTTCTGTGAGGTTCCTCCTCTGGGGCACAACATGGAGTCTCACCCGTGTGCCACACTGGGATCACGCTGCCTTTTGAGAGCTGTGAAGATACCACCAAACTCAGGGGAGACGACATGTACACGCAGCTTTGGTACCTGGACTGAACCTGCCTGGAGCTGCGAGCCAGCTCTGCCCTTACAAGCAGATGTGACGGAGGCCTCCGCCTCTCTGCGCCTCGGCTTTCTCACCTGTGAAACGGGGAGGGTATCAGCAGCTCCCCCATTAGTGTTCTTGTGAGGTTTAGGGACACCCCCCAGAGAGCACCCGGCACAGCAAATCCGAGCTGGAAAGACACCATCTCGATCCCCGGGGGGAAACACACCATCAACTGCCCCTCCCTCCTTCCTTCCCTGAGTCTCTGTACGCACCTCTTCATCAGGGCTAACCCTGAAGTTCAAGGAACCCGATCCAAAAAGCACCCCGTAAATACAAGCTCTTTCCCCACACTCTTCCCTGAAAGCCCCACATTTTACCGTTACAGACTCATTGAAGCACCTCCCGTCTAAATATAAAACTCCTGGCTGAGGTGTTGTCATTAGCTCTCAGCACCTGGGAACAGACCAGCCTCTCAGGTGCCCACAGCAAGGGGTCTGAAAAGGCCGGAGGAAGGAGGAACGGAAAGCAGGGATGGGAGCACAGCCCGCGGGGTCTAAAAAGGCCGGAGGAAGGAGGAACGGAAAGCAGGGATGGGAGCACAGCCCGTGGGGTGGGGCGGGGTGGAGGTGATACTTGGGGAGAGCAAAGGACAGCAAGGTCTTTGCAAGGAGACAGAAGAAACTGGTGGAGATGGTGCCACTGGGGAAGAGACTGGGAAGCTGGGGGAGGGTAGGGGAAGCAGTGACAGAAACCACTTTTCACTGGACATCTTTCTGTATTATTTGAGTTTTGTACCGTCTGCATGTATGACCCAGCCAACAAAAAATGAAATAAGGGAGCGGGGGACATTGGGTATTTGGGTGAGACAGAGCCAGAAACAAAAAGGTCCTGAAGGCGAACGGACCAGTCGCGTTGGCTATCTCGCTGGCAGCCTGCCCTGCTCTCACCGCCCCCGCCCCCCGGGCCCAAATCAGAAAAGTCTCTCTACGAACTCCTGCACGGCTCATCTTTAGAACATCGGCAATACTTTCTCAGGGTCAAAATCTGAGACACTGCAACTCAGAGTTCTCCAGACCTTACTTAAAAGCCCCTCAGAACCACTGGAAAAGCCCAACAAAGGAAAAACGCGACTTCTCTGATGTTGTGGCCTCCGGCTTTGACCAGCTGCGCGAGGTCTGACCTGGGAACATCATGTCCAGCTGCACCGTTTATCTCACTGTCAGTGAGCCACTCCTCTACCACAAGGACGACGGGGTAAAGCAGAAGGCCAAGGGAGGAAATCATCCCTCCAGGGCCCCTGAAGAGCCATCAGAGAAACCCACATCCTAACCTGGGCCGGAGCCACGAGAAAGGCCTGCCACTGGCGGATGGGGGAGGGGAGGAGAGGCCACGGGCTCTGCAATCAGTCAGGAGGCTGGTCGGGTCCTGCACGACCTCCGGCAAGTCACTCAACGGCTCAGACCTTCCCTCCCCTCACCTGGGACACACACAGATCACAAGCTGTCAGTTGCGAGTTGTAAGCATCACAAATGCTTGGGGCACAAACATCCAAAACCATGTCCTTAGCCTGAAAAACAACCCAGCCCCTCCTGCCAGTTCTTCCCTTTAAAAGGTCAATGGATCTCGAAGTTAGAAGGTGTTATGCATTGAATTGAACAATGAAAAGAGAGGAAGTCCGAAGCCCTGGAACCTGTGAATGGGACCTTATTTGGAAACAGGGTCTTTGCAGATGTAATTAGTTAAGATAAAGTCATTATGGAATAGGGTGGGCCCCAAATCCCATTTGACTGGTGTCCTTACAAGAAGAGAGGAGACAGAGAGACACACACAGAGGGAAGATAATGTGAAAACACACACACACACACACATACATGCACGCACGCACGTGCGGAGAAGGCCATGTGACCACAGAGGCAGGAGTAGGAGTCATGCAGCTGCAAGCTGAGGAACAGAAAGGATGGCTGGAAACCCCCAGAGGCTGGGAGGGGGCCCCGAACAGACGCTCCCGCTGAGCCCCCAAGAAGGAACCAACCCTGCTGACACCTTGATTTTGGATGTCTTGCCTCCAGATCTGTAAGAGAATATCTGTTGCTTTAAGGCCCCCAGTCTGTGGTACTTTGTTACAGCAGACCTAGGAGACTCATACAGAAAGGAATCTGGTTATACTGTCTATCTAAGGCTTGAATTCTCTTGCCCGATGGTCAGCTAGCCAGCCTGTGGATGGCTGTCTCTAGTAAAAGACGACTAGTTTAGTATCTACCAATGCAGCAACCCCTCCCATCTTCGAAAAGGTCTGTCATAAAATCATTCATTCAACAAATATTCATTGAGCACCTACTACGTGCCAGGCAGGCATGGTTTGGAGCACTGTTGATACAACGGTAAAACAGGGAGCAGACAATAAAAGCACTTACAAATAAGGCCATTTCTGATGTTTTGAAGAAAGTAGAACACCGTAACACCAGTGAGTGGGTTGGGGACCAGGATGAAATTATTTATATTGTTAGGGAAGGTCCCACTAAGCATGTGATACTGGACCAGCGACCTGAATGACAAGGAGTCAGCCACGGAGAATCTGGCCGGAGGAAGAGCCAGTGCAAGGACCTGAGGCAGAGCAAGCTAGACCTGGACAAAGCACAGAAAGAAAGAGGGACTTCTGTGAGAGAGTGAGAGAGGGTTAATTGATGAAGCTGGAGGAACAAGGAAGGTCAGTCAGTCCTCGTATAGTAGACCCAGGTAAGTAGTTTGCATCTGACCGCAAGACTACTGAGAAGTCACTGGGGAGAGACATGATTTGATTCTTCGTTTTTAAAAGATCACTCTGACACCATAAAGTTCTTATAACTGAAGTCTTTTTAAGTATAACTTTTGTCCTTTCATTCTTGGGATCTTGGACCCTCACAGAACAAGTCTGATAAATGACATTCCTGAATCATGGCTCCCAAGATTTCCAGGCTTACCAGCTCTAATTCATTCCCCACTGTAGCAATTTCCAGTAAATATGCCTGATGTTTTTTTCTATGTCCTTCATTAAATGTGATGCCCAGAAAAGAACTCGATATTCTAAGCATGAAGTAGATGAGAACTTCCCCCTTGGTCATTCCAGATCTACATGTCCATTGACGTGCCCCAAGATTGCCTTGGTTTTAATTCTGTTTTGTAGCACTGACCTGCTGGAACACATCTCAGATAACCTCCGCTGGTGTCCTTTTTCAGATCTAGATGCTCAGATCGAGAAAACAGGATTCAAGCTTATTCTTCCCTAATGAGAACAGCTGTGCCCTCTTTAAAAAAAAAAAAAGTGTCACCATAACGCAAACAATGCCATGCATAAAAAACTGGATAAAATAAACAAAAGTACTGGGCCAACTCCTCAGGTTTCACAACCACTGCATTTTTCTTCCGGGTGGAGGACAAGGAAAATGATTATGGTAAGTTTCCCTAGAATTGCTTTGGTCTCTTGCATCACATGGCTGAAGACACCTAGACTATTAGGAAACACTGAGCGCTTGGGCAAAAGACACTCCCTGCAATCATACTTCCCACTAGATTTCCCAAAGACTTAAACAAATCTGAGTAGGCGCAGACTGCCAAGCCTGGGATAGAGGGAAGTGGTGAAGAGAATCCACACCTGCGAGCCAAGCTGACTTAGCAGGTGGGGCAAGCGGTGGGAGAGGAGGATGCTGGGAAAGCCCTAGGGCCCTGGGATGTGTGTGTAATCTGTCCTCATCCTTCCCACAGCCCACTCGGCAGAGTGGTGACGGGCCACTGCATCTGGTGTCAGATGGCTAGGGTTAACGGTCTGCTTTGCCCCCTAGTAGCTAAGTGACCTTGAGCAAGTCACTTAGCCTCAGTTTCCTCCTCTGTGACATTTGTGAAGATCAATTAAGATTCTGTGTGAAAGACGTTTGCAAATTACTCCGTCCCGTAAACGTGAGGGGTTATCATTGGCAAAAAGGATTTTTACCCCTCCCTTTGCATGTCATGAGGGTTGACTTTTCCTGACGTTTTCTCTTCCCAGGCTGCTTCTGATGGTTCTTTTAACTGGATTATTTTCTTTTTTGAGGGAGGATGGGGAGGCATGTAGCATGACTCATCCCACCCTAAACCCTTCCTAAAGACTATCCTAAAAGAAGTACCCTCAGAGCCATCTGGGGTCACCCCAAAGCAATTTACCTTCAAAGAACCAAAGCTATTGTCATGCAAAAACAAGCACATCTAATATCTGTGGATACCCTCCACTCTCTGGAAATCCGAAGCAAGTTATTTAAGGTTGGTGATTTACTCAGGTCACCGAGTAGCTTTTCATTGGCCTTAGTCGTTATGTTCTCAAGTAATATGAACTATCTTCACATTAACTCACACAGGCCATACAAAAGACAAACACTGCAAAAAACAAAACAAAACACAGGAATGGACTCCAGAACCAAATAAGAAGTTAACCTGCTGCTCGCTAAAGTGTCTATGCCTGAGTCCTTAGCCATCTTCATTTCCTTAATGGAAAAAGAGAATCTTATGAGTCAACTTTCTCATCGTGAGCTGATCTCAATAGCCGGTCGCCCTGTGTTTCAAATGCGTAAGCAGTCCTATTTCCGCACAAGGTGGAAATAAAAACCAGTGACAGCCCAAGGGAGAGATGGAACAATGGGAGAACATACACTTCCAAACAGAACCGTGAAAAGATGGGAAGAAGCGCTCACGTGTAATACAACTGGATTTTTTTTCTTTGCTTAATTCGGTGTTAAGCATCTTGGCTGCCCTGGTTTAGGGTGAGGGAGGGGGTGCCTCTCAGCAAATGAGCCCAAAACCTTCGCATTAGGTGACAATGGTCTGGAGGGCGGTCTGGCTACAGCAGCCTGGTCCCTGACAGCTGTTGGCTTGCCTCCAAACGCTGACTCGCCTCAGGGACAGCCTGCATGTCAAGCACCTCACCTGTGCCAGCTCAGAGGTGAGTTCCTGCCCAGTCTGCAGGCTGGCACCCTGGCCTCACACTTAAGCACAGTCATAGGAGCTGGCTGGTGCCCACTGCCAAGTCCTCTTCCTCTTCCCAAATCCAATCAACGTACAACCCAGGGAAACCCAGACCCCTCCAAGGGGCAACTCGCACCCAGCTCCAGAAAGACCGCATCCTGTCCTTTCCAAGACCCTGGACGCTGGTGCAGGCCACCCTGAACCAGCTGTTCCAAACAGCCTGTAACACTGTGTCGGTAGTGCTGGCCCCTCTGCGAAGCTCCTCCTGCTTCCTGAGCCTGGGGAGGAGGGGGCCCTGGGAAGGCACAAGCTGAGCCCTTTCTCCTTGGCCCCCATGCCGCCCCCAGCTGCCACCCCAGGAGCAGAGGGACAGCAAACTTAAAATCCAACACACAGCACAACTTGGCAAATGTCTTTCCCATCCCGGTCCCACGCACCCCTCCCCAGCACGCCCTTCCAGGAGTCGAGGCAGGGCGGAGGGAGGCGGGGGGGGGGGGGAACCGGCTCCATCCCTAAGCCACCTGGCGACACCGTCAGCCACCGGGGAGCGGGGACACCTTGTCCAACCCCCCCCCCCCACAGGTATCGCACTGCTCCTGACACGGTGGGCTCCTGCCCCGCCTTCCCATTTCCTGCAGAAACCCCAGGGGCCCTCGACCCCACCCCACGGTCCCTCACCCGCCGGTCCCTGGGCGCTCCAGCTGTCGCCCCTCGGAGAGCCCCCTCGCCGCCGGGAGAACCCGGCACGCCTTCCCCTCTCGGCCCCTGGCAGGGTCCCCTCTCACCGCGGCGGGGGCCGGCCGGCCGGCCGAGCAGACGAGGAGCGAGCGGGCGCCGTCGGTCTCGGGAATGCGGCCACTGCTCCGGCCCCAGAGCCGGGTCCTTCTGAGGCGCCGGCCAGCGCGAGCTGTCAGTCAGCTGGCCGCGCCCGCCCCCGCCCCCGCCCCCGCCCACCCCGCAACCCCTGGTCCCGTCTGCGCAGGCGCGGGGCGGCCCGGGAGCGGCGTCACGTGACGGGGCGGTGCAGCTGTCGGCGCCCGGCCCTCCCGAGGGTTTCGGTCCACGTTCCGCGTCGCTCGGGCCTGGGGTCGCCCCTCGGCGGGAGGCCTCGTCCTGCGGCCCTGGCACGCTCGGGGACTTACCGTGGTTCGCTCTAACAGAGGGTCCCGGGAACCCCGTTTGCTGGATCTGCTCAAAACTAGGGTGTTCTCCGGGGCGGGGCAGAGCTGGGTGGGCGCAGGCCGCTATGCAAACAAATGAGTGGGTGATTTGGTGATTTTGGAGGGGGGAGCCCCGGCAGGGAGCCAGAAAGTATGGCCTGATAATGGTTGCTTGCCCGCCGTGGTATCCGCACCTTTAAAACAAGGATGCCCTTTGCCATTTCCTCCTCGCCTATTTCAGAGTTAGGGTGACGTCTTGACATTAACGAGCATACTTGTAAAACAAGTCAAGCGAGGATGTATGGAATAGAAGGGCAGTTTGAGGCCGATTGATTTTTTGAAAGGGGGCTTCTTAAAAGCTGATGGATTCCACCTTCTGCTCTGAAACGTCTAGGCCAATCAGCATCTTTTCACCAGATACAATAAACACAATTTTCAGGCTGTCGGGTTTGGGTTTCTTCCACGTGTCTTCAATTCAAACAAACAAACCAAAACCACAAAAGGTAAAAAATAAAAGTACCTCCGAGGGGAGCTTTTTCCGTTCTAGAGCAAGTACAGAAATGTAAACTGACACCCCCTCCCAGTAATTTTGCGGTTATGGCAAACTTGGTTCCAGCACCTAGCAAAACAGTGTGGGCTCTGACGCCTCAAATTCTCTAAAGGCATTTCCAGAGCTACACTGCAGAACTACAGTGCTCCTTCTGGGGGTTGGCTGTATGACATAATAAAGCTCTACCTTTAAATGAATGCCCTGGTATCTGAACTAGGGCAGACTGTCCATTTCAGAAAACTGGGGGTTCTCCGAAGTCCTAGCAGTTCTTTAGTCTTTAGTTCCTAGAAGTCTTTAGTTCCTAGAAGGAACTAAAGATCTGCCATGTAGGAGAAAAGATGACATATGGATTGATGATCAAGTGTCTTTCCTGTGCACCAAGCATGGAGCTGCTGATCGCAGGGAAGTTGGCCTATTGAACTTAAAAGACTTTCTGGGAGGGAGGTCTTCCCTGGCAGTCCAGTGATTAAGACTCCCTTCCCCACTGCAGGGGGCATGGGTTCGATTCCTGGTTGGGGAACTAAGATCCTGCATGCCCGTGTAGTGTGGCCAAAAAGTTAAGAAAAAACTTGCTGGGGGAAGTTAAAGGGACCAACGTGGAGGACAAAGCCGGAAGCTGTGGTTCCACAAGAGTTATGGGGCCTTCAGCACCACAGGTCCATTCCAGGTTTGCTTGACCAGCTCAGTGTAGCCATCATGTGCAAGAAACCGGATCTCTGGGTGTTTTAAGCTTGGTATGAAATCAGGAAGGGAAGGAGTGTAAGGTGGCGTTCATTCCCTTATGTGGGCACTACAGATTGGTGGGCATGCCATTGGTCCCTGTGAGTTTCTGCCCTGCGTCCAGCAGAATACAAGCCCATCATGAAGACTTTATGGGATGGAGGAGGGTCATATGTGTGGCTAGAGGAAGTCCTCCCTTGGTTCAGTGAGTGAACCCAGGACCAGGCATGGGCTCTTGCAGCCTTGTTCTGACTCTGGATATACCAACTAGTCAAGAAAATTGGAAAATGTGAGTTTATTCAGGGTCGGATTCCATTTGGGGGAAATGTCATTTCTCCTCAAGAGATTCATATGGACCTTATCTCTCCATACCACATAAAAGATATTCTGTACTTGCCAGCAAGTTGGAGAGAGGCAGATGATATGGCCATTTTATTTAAAAAAAAAGGGGGGGGGGTAGTGAGTTCTACAAACCACAGACCAGTGAACTTGACATTGGGCCTGGGAAGCATTCAGGCCAGATAACTCATGAAAAACATCTGTGACCCCTCAGAAGAGGAAGCACTGACGTCAAAGACCAAGTCATGCTGGCTTAAGCATGAGATTTCAAGCTATGAAATCTACAGACTCGTAATTCAAGGAAATATGATAGAGGTAGTATATTTGCACCTGGAAGGTATATTTACCAAAATTCTTTCAGTAATAAGTGACAGAAATCCCGGCAAACTGGTTTTTCAAAAACTGAAAAGTTCTGGGGTTGGCCCAGCAGGATCCAGGGGCCAAGTGATGTCATCAGAACTTGGTCTCTCTCCCCTTCTTGACTGCTTCCCTCTGAGCTGGGCTTCATTCTAAGATCAGGTTCTTTTTATAGAGTGGTCTTCAGCAGCAACAGGCTTATGTTCTCTCAACTCAGCAGCCCCTGTGGAAAAAAAGAATTTTCTCCTTCGGTATTTCCAGCAAACGTCTCAGGATTTGGTCTGAAAGGACGAGCAGCGCTCATATGCTCATGCCCTTAAACCAATCGCTGAGGCCAGGTGTTGGAGATTGGCCCCACCTAACTACTGGGTGGAGAGGAAGGGAAGGGTGGGTGCCCATGGGAAACTGAGGTGCTCTTGCCAGAAGAAGAGGCGTGGGTTTGGGTCAGGCAACGGAAAGCAACAGGGGCTTCCCTGGTGGCGCAGTGGTTAAGAATCCGCCTGCCAACGCAGGGGACAGGGGTTCGAGCCCTGGTCCGGGAAGATCCCACGTGCGGCGGAGCAACTAAGCCCGTGTGCCACAACTACTGAGCCTGTGTGCCACAATTACTGAAGCCCGCGTACCTAGAGCCCGTGCTCTGCAACAAGAGAAGCCACCGCAATGAGAAGCCTGCGCACCGCAACGAAGAGTCGTCCCCACTCACCGCAACTAGAGAAAGCCCGCGCACAGGAAAGAAGACCCAGCGCAGCCAAAAATAAATAAATAAATAAATTTATTTAAAAAAACAAGGGAAAGCAGCAGATACCCGGAACCAAGCATTTGCTAAGATATCTTGTGATATTGTATAATGAGCATGAAGAAAAGGTGGGAGAAATAGTATATTCATTTGATGGGTGAATCAATATTCAAAATACTTTGATTAGAGGATGAATCCAAAAAAGAACTATACAGGATAAAGCAGGCAATGTGGCTTCTCCACTTTATCAGTTTAATTAGTCTCTGAGCTCCACGACAGGTAGGAACTTTGGTTTTGCTCACCCCCGTGTCTGCAGCACTTAACATGGTTCCAAGAGTAGGCGATTAAATATTTGTTGAATGAACCAACACAGGTTTAAGATAAGGATCTGGGGGGTGGAGGTGGAGGAAAAGAAGAGGACTGAGTTGTTGGAGCCAGAGCACAAGTGGGCAGGGACTTGCTTCCAGGCAACTTGGTGGATCAGGTCCTGGTAGGAGGAGCTGGGGATCACATCCCAGGTGAGCCCTCAGGACTTGGTATAGAGCTGCTATGTATAAGCGCATGGCCTCTGGCTCCTTAGAGAGTGAGAATGTTATGGTATAAAGAGCAGGATCTTCAGAGCTGGACAGAAAGAGGTCTGCAGGCTAGCTGGGCTCTGCTTCTTTGGGGCGATCACTTAACTGAGCCTGTTTTCTCAGCTGCACAAAGAGATCGTACCAGTTTCACAGACATGAGGATGAAGAGAGTCTATGAGGCAGCGAGGCTCCTCTCCTAGCTGTATGACCTTCAGCACACTCCTTAAACTCATTGGGCCTGTTTCTTCGTCTGAAAAAGGGGCCAACCATGGCATGTTCATTCATTCATTCAATGCATATTTATTGAGTCGCTGCATTTTGACAGCGAAGGAGACCAACAAAATCCCTGCCTTTCACGAGGCTTGCATTGCAGTGAGGGATAAACGATGGCATAACTAAGTGACAGAGGATGTTAGCTGACTTGTGACCAGGAGCAAAGCAGGGAGGGGGAAGTGAACTGTTGCAGGAATGGGAGAGAGGGAGAATTTTTCAATAGGCTGCCGGGGAGGAAGGTGTGCTCCGAGTCAAGTCCTGAAGGGCCTGAGAGAGCCAGCTTGGGACATCCAGGGGACACAGCGCCCCAAGCACAGGCCTGCTGCCGCAGCAGGCTTTACCCACAGCTAGAGGTGAGGTGGCCCAGTGAAAAGGAATTCAGGAACATATCATACCACTTTGGGTTTCTGGACTTCCTGGGCCTTGTTCAACACCACGGGTTGTGGAGTTTCAACCTTCCGGCTTCCTGATGCGTTCAACATCACGATCTCAGTGGAAAAAGTAAGAAACCACCCAAACTCCCTTCTGAAGAAATTTCTGATTTTCCACTGTACAATAAACCGTTGGAAGTCTCTCTCTCTTTCTCCCACTGTTTACTTAAAGTACAGCATACAAATCATAAATGTACGTGGCTGAATTTTTGCCAAGTGAACACTCATACAACCAGCACCCAGGTCAAGAAATAGAATATAACTGGCACCCTAGCATCCCCACCTCAGTGGTCATCACTGCCCTGCCCTGTCTTCCTCCACCAAAGATCAGTTTTGCCCAACTTTGAGCTTCTTATTAATAAAATTATACAGTATGTACTCTTTCATGTCTTGCTTCTCTTATTCAACATCCTGTGTGAGATTTATTTGTATTGTTGTATGTAGTGTGTACTTTCATTCCATACCGTATTTCACTGTATACGTATACCAC
The DNA here is from genome assembly GCF_011762595.2 of Tursiops truncatus. NCBI lineage: Eukaryota > Metazoa > Chordata > Mammalia > Artiodactyla > Delphinidae > Tursiops > Tursiops truncatus. The sequence continues at coordinate 3,983,747 of NC_047052.1, forward strand.
GATTCATTCATTCTACCCCCAAACTACAAACAATCTAAACATCTGTGAACAACACTGTACTGTGTATTGTGGGAACATTCTAGCACAAGTCTTTTGGTCCACCTTCAGCAGGTACTCCTAACAGCTGCCCTGGGCGGTTTAATCATCACATCCCTACCCCCAGCAGTGAGGTGTATGGAAGTCCCAGTTTTTCTACATGTTTGCCAGCACTTGTTTTTTCACGTTAGCCGTTCTAGTGGGTGTGTAAATACGATTTCATTGTGGTTTAAGTTTGCATTTCCCTGATGACTAATGAAAATGAGCATTTTTTCATGTTTTGGATATTCTTTTGTGAAATACCTGTGTTTTGCCAATTGTTCTATTGGGTTGTCTCATTTAATTTTTATGTATTTAAAAATGGATACATGGTTTACAAGCTTAACAAGTTACAGACCTATTCCTTGTATATTTTTCCAGGGATATTCTGTGTACGTAAACATATATATCCCCCAAATCTTCTTTTTCACACAAATACAGTTTTACACAATGGACTTAATATACCTCAAAGGCCACTGCACACCACAGCATTCCATTTGTATGTATAACATACTTTATTTAATATACTGATGGCATACAGGGCGATGCAGTTTTTTGCTTCTACAAACATCCTACTGTAAACACTGAAGTGCAAACATCTTTGTGTACATGGGTGAGTCTGCCTGTAGGATAAATTCCTGAGCGGGACTGCTGGGTCACAGGGTGCGTACACTTAGATTTCTGTGATTCACATTTGCTATCTTGCTCTGCAAAGAGCTGAATGAATTGACAATGGCATCAATTTGGGCTGCCTTGGCAACAGAGGATCACCAAACTTTCATCTTTGCCAACCCACTAGGTGAAAAATGCGGTCTCTTGGTACTCTAAATTTGCATTCGTTCCTTTTACTTTGAATGAGGCAGAGGATCTTTCCACGTGGTTGAACAGAGGCTCCATTTTAAAAGAACTATTTCCTGGGATGAGTGGTCAGCTGGAAACTAGCTCCTGATGGCTAAACGGAACTAATCCTGAAGATGGGATGTTTCCCATCCTTGCAAGGGCGTCCAATGTCAGGTTTTTGGTTCTATGGGCCTTATGAAATCAAGGTGAGGCAAAACACTGTGTTGAACCACAGTCTCAGAACAGGAAGAAACCTTAGAAATCAAGTCTGAGATCATATTTTAGAGATTAAAAAAAAAAAAAAAGCTGAGGTTTGGAGAGGGGAAATGACTTGCAGAAGACCACATATCAAGTCTGTTGAGAAAGAGATGAAAGTCCTTGAAAGAGTTGAATTGTTTTTGTCAACTGCTGTCATCCCTGTTAAATATTTTGATGAATGATTTTACTGTGCTATCTCCTTTAGCAACAATGCAATTTTAAAGTCACAATAAACAAGCCTATACAAGTGTGGGGACAGAGGAGAATTATGAGTCTTTTTGTGAAAGACTTTGAAATGGGTCAAAAAAGATTATTGGGTGCCTTCAATGGACAGCTAGGTGTTGTCATGCACACCCTTGGGTTATGTGGTTCTATGGATTTTTTTCTTTGCTTTAAGCCATTTATAACTCTATAGGTTTTGGAGAATCGAAAGCAATCCAAGTGATTCTGTTACCAAGGCTGTTGCCCCAGAATCATATCCCTGACCCTCCCTCGAATGGAAACCAATTATTCTTATCTAAGTTTCAGGAGGAAGATGCAAACAGAAAAAAAATAAGAACTGGTTAGAACCAACCAGGCCCAAGATGGCCGAAGATTTGACTTCCAGTAGACCTTGAGCCTCATTATACTCTGTAATATATTAGCATATGTTAAATGACACACCCACCAGGGCCAGGAAGTTGACGACTGCCATGACAACAACCAGAAAAGCCCACATAAGGACTGAAAAGGAGAGTTGCAACGGTTCAAGGTCCAAACCACACCCCTGTTCTCCAGTAAGTCAGGAATATTCCTCCCACTCCTTCCAATTCCCTCCTTTTCACCTCGACCTGCCAATATATTTGGTGGCTCCCCCTGAATTGGGTGGAGAAGTCGATTTGCGAACTAGATGCCCCCTTTCCATTCTTTGGCCACTAAATACAGCTGGTACTGTTCCAGTCTCAGCACTGGTTTCATCGTTGTCTGTGCGAATCTGATCGGAAAAAGACAAGAGGTCTCGGCTGGGGCTAGGACCCCGGCGCAGGTCCAGCTGACCAACTTGGTAACAATTTTTGTCCACTGACATCAGACATACAAATGAATCTCGTCTGGTAGAAGTTCAATTGACTTCCCCATTGTAGAAGAAGCCAGAAGCAGCTACTAAGCAAATTCACTGCAGCCTTCCTCACTGCACACATGTGCCTGCCTTTCGGACTCATCTCTGAACCACATGTATCACCTTACCTACTTCCTCAAGAATCAGTGAGTTAAATTAAATCTCTGACATGTGTTTATATTTGTATGACAGTCATGATTTAAGCTTTTCTTTTTTTTTTTTTAAAAGATACTCTTTTGGCGGGAGGGATAAATTAGGAGGTTGGGATTAACATACACACTACTATATATAAAATAGATAACCAACAAGGACCTACTGTATAGCACAAGGAACTATACTCAATATTTTGTAATAACCTATAAGGGCAAAGAATCTGAAAAAGAATAGATACATATGTATATCTATGTATAACTGAAATCACTGTGCTGTACACCTGAAACTAACACGATATTGTAAATCAACTATACTTCAATTAAAAAAAAAGATACTCTTAATTTGCTCATAGCAAGTATATCTTAAGCATAGCAGGCACTTGTAGTCTTGATGTTCTCCAAAGACAGTCATCCTTTCTTTCAGCCTATGCAAAAAGAATTGACCACGGATTGGAGGCCTACCCCACTTTTCTTCCACGTGGGAATAAACAGACCAGGAGATAGGAGGCTCAATGAGGGTTGACTGAATGCATAGCCCCATTGTGAGTGCAGAGGTACAGTAACAAAATTTTAAGCTTTCAAAGTTCAAATTTTGATGATTAATGCACCCCTTACTTCCAAAAGCTTGGCTGGATAAGCATTTCTGGGAGTAAGAACGGTAAATTGTAAAAAGGTGGCTTGCAGGCAGCGGAGTCTGATAGATCCCGCAGCTGCAATGACTGTTTCTAATCAATCTTACAAGTTAGTGGGTACTTAAAGAGTTTAATAACAAACACTGAGCGCCTACTTCCCAGCCCTGCGGAAATTGTCCCAAATATTGTAGGAAATACCACTCCCACCCCCCCAAAAAACCCAACCACGTTTCCACCTTCAAAAACCTTAGGACTTAGCATCTGGAAGGAATCGCTGGGATGCCATGGTTTCCAGGTCGCTCAGAGGGGAACCAGAGGCTCAGCGAATCAGGAATCGCGCATCCAATGGCGCTTCCCCTACTCCCCACGTGCTTTCTGGCTCCGTCGTTCCCACTCGCGCTTCTCCATTAACCCGTGTTCCGTCCTCGCACGCCGTACAGGTCACACCTAACGCTGGCTCAGGAGGGCCACCACGGGCTCAGTAAACCCGGGCAAGAACTCCTCCCCGAGTCAAAAAGCCTAGCCGCGCGGCTTGGACCTTGCGGTAGCACGTAGCCCTCATCCTTTCTCTTCCGGACCTCAGTTTGAATGGGTCCCTTTATTTTAGCGAGGGGACCTTGCGACTAAGAGTCGCCTTTCTCTGGGAAATGTCAGTCTTTAAGGTCCTCTGTCCCAAAGGGATCCCGGCCGCCGAGTCCCAGCAAACCACCTCAAACACCCTTCTCCGCTGCCGGGAGCGGGGCGACCGGAACTGCGCAAACGCGGCGCCGCTGACCACGCGAGGTTCACTTCCGGGGGTCGTGCCGCCAAGCTCTCCAGGTTGGGCTCTGTCTCTCGAGTCCGCTCGGAGGCCGCCTCCCTCCGACCGGCCCGGCAGGACCGAGCCGAGCCGCGGGGCCCCCTCCGGCCCGGCCATGAGTGCGGCCGCATGATGCGTCCCTGCCTCGGCCGCTGCAGTCGCCGCCGCCGCCGCCGCAGGCCGGGAGGAGCCGCAGCGCCGGGCGACCCCGCCCGGGCCTCGGGTGAGTGCGGTGGGCCGGGGCGGGCTGCTCGCGCCCGGGTCTCCCGGCCACTCCAGGCCCCCGTCCGCCAGCCCCGAGCCCCCTGCGCCCTTTCCTCCACCCCACCCCGCACCTGCGACCTTCCCGAGTTCCTCGGGGCACCTCTGTGCCAGCGCTTGACTTCTCTTCCAGGTGTCTCCTTGTCACTCCTTAGTGTATCTTTCGGGGTAGGGCCCGAATTGCAGCCCCAGCTTTTTGCCTGACCTTGGGTGTGACACTCAGGGCTCCGAGCCGCGGTTTTCTCCTTTAATAACCAATAACGGGGTTGTCGTTGGAGTTAGAAGAGTGGCAGTAAATCCTGTGTAAGCTGTAAGGAGTAGTTTACAGGCATGCGTTACAGTGGGCTTCCTCTCACGTCACCCATGGCTTCTCGAATGAATGCTCCAGTTCTTCCCTCCCTTGTAAGTTTTAATTTTCCTTTTTTATTCTTTGCCCACCTTCTTCCTTATCTTCCCTTCCCCTGCCAATGATCTTTGGGGGATTGCCTGCCAGGGCACCTGGGACAGTCAGGTCAGCCTTCAGGGCAATGTTTGCATCTTTTCTTGCTGTCGCCAAGGCTCATCTCTCCTGAGGCGTCATTGCTGCTGAAACTAAGTCTCTTTTCGCTGTCGGATGGACACACTTTATTGGCTTATGGGTAACCAGTTTTTTTTGGGGGGGGGGGGGTTAAGAACTGTTGACGTAGCTGCTTTGTAGCTTCTTTTACTGACCAGGTGGTGTAAAGGGCTGTCCAAGCAATGCTACAGTGTTTAATGTTTGCAGTCTGCTTAGTGTTTGTACTTAATGTACATAGATTTATCCGTTTTACTACTGCTGTCTCAAATGGTCTAGAAATCTGGGCCAATGTATATTTCTTCTTAGACTCTTCACCTTAAAGATGATGAATTTAATCTGTTGATACTTTCACAAATTTTATTTGCTTAAAGTCACCTTTTTAAAAGTCAGATTTAATCTTTTTGATTCTGTCTTAACAAGGTTTACTTATCTGAAGTCGCCTTTTTAGAAAGTCACCTTGGGGACTTCTCTGGTCGCTCAGTGGTTAAGAATCCGCCTGCCAATGCAGGGGACACCGGTTCGAGCCCTGGTCTGGTCCCACATGCCACGGGGCAACTAAGCCAGTGGGCCACAACTACTGAGCCTGCGAGCCACAGCTACTGAAGCCCACACGCCTAGAGCCCATGCTCCGCAACAAGAGAAGTCACTGCAGTGAGAAGTCCACGCCCCACAACGAAGTGTAGCCCCCGCTCACTGCAACTAGAGAAAGCCCGCGCCGTAAATTTGCTTCTTAGGAAGTCAGAATACTTTTTTTTTTTTAATATTTATTTATTTTGGCTGTGCTGGGTCTTAGTTACGGCATGCGGGATCTTCGTTGCAGCATGCAAACTTAGTTGCGGCATGCGAACTCTTAGTTGCGGCATGTGGGATCTAGTTCCCTGACCAGGGATCAAACCCAAGCCCCCTGCATTGGGGGCGCGGAACCTTAGCCATTGGACCACCAGGGAAGCCCCAGAGTACTTGATTAAAGAGAACGGCTCTTGGGATATTTGAAAAACGGAATGGAATAGACGTCTTAAATTGCACCTCTTGGAGATTCTGGTAAATAGAAGCGTCGAGTGACTGACATTATTTGGGTTGTATGCTTTCAGGAGTGAGGCTGGTAGGTGGGCTTTTCAGTTGTGAGGTGGAGGAGCATGAGACTATTTGATAGTAATTTCCTAAATAATTCATAAATCAACAACTGGAATTCTTTCTCTTTTTTTTTTTTTTTTTTTTTTTTTGCGGTACGTGGGCCTCTCACTGTTGTGGCCTCTCCCGTTGCGGAGCACAGGCTCAGCGGCCATGGCTCACGGGCCCAGCCACTCCGCGGCATGTGGGATCTTCCCGGACCGGGGCACGAACCCGTGTCCCCTGCATCGGCAGGCGGACTCTCAACCACTGCGCCACCAGGGAAGCCCAACAACTGGAACTCTTTATGCACACATCTCACGTCAAAGCAAAGTGGGTAGAGATGTATACATCAAACAAAAAAAAGTTTTCTTTTGTTATTTTTTATTATTTTTTTTTACCAATGACTCAGAGCCTGCCTCGATTACAAGGAGTGAATTAGGAATTTTCAGCCTTGCTAATCAATGCACTATGAAAGCAGAAGTCCTCTTCTAGAAAGGACAAATATTAGCATGAATAGAATGACCCTGTCAGCGACAGAGAGAAAGTACTGAAAGGAACTTCGTATAAGAACAGTCTTGAGCCAGTCAAAAGTCTGGACATGCTTTTACATTCTTTCTGAAACTTACCTGCAAGGCTGGGACCCTTTGGTGACATAAATCACATAATCTTTGTTAATGTGAGGAAATGGAATGAGCAGTAAGTTCACATGTGAAGTTAATGCTTGGGATGAATTGAGAAGTAGTTTTCCTGATGATTCCAGAATTTCCCTGCTCCAATCCGTGCTGAGCAACTCTACAAGATAGTTTTCTTAAAGCAGCTTTTTGGGGGTATGTTTCTTTAAAGTAATGTTTTAATTACAGAGGTAATACATGCTTGTTTTGTTAAAAAAAAAAAAAAAAGAAGTTCGAACACTAGAGCAGAGCATAAAGTATAGAATCTAAACACTCACTCTTGCTCCCTTTTGTCCCCAAAGCCAGTTTCCAGGGTCAGGTTAGCAACTTGTGTGTGACCCTTCAGCTGAAGCACCTGAGAAGAGTTTGGGCCACCTGCAGAGTTGGTCAGCTACAAAGTTGAGAGGGAACAGTCCACACAAGACCACCGTCACTTCTGACACCCGTTGCAAGTCTGAGGGTTCCCCAAGCCCCCCTCAGGTTCGATTACTAGCTAGAAGGCCTCACGGAACTCACTGAAAGCTGTTGTGCTCAGAGTTATGGCTTATTAAAGTCAGCCGAGTGAAGCGGCTCTCAGGACAGGATCTGGGGCTGCACCGAACACGGAGCTTCCATTGTCCTCTCCCCAAGGAGCTGGAACGTGGTGCGTAACTGGTGTTGACACGAGACACTGTGCCAGGTATTGCCAACCAGGGATGCTCACCTGAGCCTTGGTGTTTGCAGTCTTTATTGGGCTTCTGTGACATGGGCATAAATGATTGATTGATTGACCGCCCACAAGGTTGATCTCAGTTTCCAGGTCAGCTGATACTGCGTGACCCAGAGCCCTACCCTAAATCATGTTGGTCTTTCTGGTGTGGCCAGTCCCCACCCTAAATCAGATGGTCAGCCGATGATAAAGCCCAGACCTTCATTTGAGCGTGGTTAGATTCTTTATTACACAGCATCCTTCCTTCATTCATGGTACCTTCCTTAAAAATATACTTTTTGAAAAGAGATGCAGACTCACAGCTATAGAACAAACCAGTGGTTACCAGTGGGGAGAGGGAAGGGGAGGGGCAAGATGGGGTGGGGGATTAAGAGGTACAAACCATCGTTAATAAATACGCTCCAAGGATATATTGTAAAACTCAGGGAATACAGCCAATTTTTAAGTTTTTTTATTTATTTGCTTTGTTGCACCGGGTCTCAGTTGTGGCAGGCGGGCTCCTTAGTTGCAGCTCATTGGCTCTTTAGTTGCAGCATGTGGGCTCCTCAGTTGTGGCAGGCAGGCTCCTTAGTTGTGGCTCCAGGGCTCCTTAGTTGCAGCATAAATGGAATATAACCTTTAAAAATTGTGACTGTCATACACCTGAAACTTATATATTGTAAATCAACTATACCTCACTTAAAATTATGTATATATGTGTATCTATATTACACAGACGGACTGGAGACGCCCAGTAACGCACTACGCTTGGCAGCTTCCCAGGGGCATCTTTTCTGACTACATGGGCCTGAGATCCTGGGAGATTATTCAGAGAGCATGTAGCTAAAGAGGACAACCCAGGACCCAGCCCAGGCACCGCCACAGTTCCACGTCTGTGGAGGAGAAGGACCTGGCAGGAGGCTGAAGAGTGGCTGCTGGGATGGGGAAAAGCCCAGTGTCGTCCCCTCCCCACCCCCGTGAGGTTGGCTTTCCTCTCCCAGAGCCTTGGCTCCTTGTGTGTTTCTCAGTTTGCCCTGTTTTGTTTTAGTTTGAAAGACCTTTCTGGAAAGGTTACATAAGTTTACTGTTCACAGTGTGGACAGTGTGCCAGCACATTATTGAGACCTGGCTTTTGTTCACTTAATATTCCATTGGTTTTTTCCCTTAAAGGTTAATATTCTGTTCTTCAGATTCAGTAACTTGAGAAGAAGATACTGGTTCGTATGGCATACATTACTGGTCTGGTTTGAAAGCACAAACTAAACCTTTCATGACTGCAGATTGATGGAAAGAACATACAAGAACATAACTGCAGTGGCACTGAATGCACTGGAGCCAAGGCACTGGGGTAGGCTGTCTGAATGCTCCATTCTTTTTTTTTTTTTGGCGGTACGTGGGCCTCTAACTGTTGTGGCCTCTCCCTTTGCGGAGCACAGGCTCCGGACGCACAAGCTCAGCGGCCACGGCTCACGGGCCCAGCCGCTCTGCGGCACGTGGGATCTTCCCAGACCGGGGCACAAACCCGTGTCCCCTGCATCGGCAGGCGGACTCTCAGCCACTGCGCCACCAGGGAAGCCCAAGAAACTTTTTTTTTTTTAATTAAAAAAAAATTTTTTTTCTCCTCTGAGTTCTTAAAATTGCACCTCGCAGGCTTATTTTTTGGTCATACTTATGTATCTTACATCATACTAAGTTGAGAGAATATCAAGAAATTGAAAGAATGAAATTTAGACTAAATGATGGAAAATGTACCATTGAAGAGGATAAATCACACACGCACGCACGCACACACACACCCACCCCTGCCGCGACCTGACTCCCTTGCACATCCTCCAGGCCTCAGGACCTCCAGTCCCTCGCAGTTTCCTGTCACCTGGCTTCGCAGGCTGCTCCCCTTCATCCTGCCCTCCATGGCGAACCCCCAACCCCCTGCAGGGCTTTGGGTCCAGGCTGCGCTTGTGGATGAAAGGCCTGGCTGTTGTGGCGTTTATTGGGAACCGGGGTTCCAGCGCTGTCTGGCCCACGGTGCTGAGTTTCAGCTCTCTCTTGCCACCTCCCCTACCCGCCTTCCTTTTTCCAGTCTCAGTCGCCGTCCTCAGCTTTTCTCCACTTCCAGCGCCCACAGCCCACCTCCTGCCGCTCAGAACGGCGTGTGGGGTGGGATCTGCTTTAGCTCTGCGTCGTCCATCTTCTCCGTACCCTCTCCCCCACCCTCCCCCGCCTAGGGAAGAAGGGTCCCTCTGCTCTGTCACCCCCTGCGTCTGCAGACTGGGACCCTTATTCTTTAAAAACAGAAAAAATGAGCCTATGTTTCTTTTGTAGTTGCAGGAAAAGCTCAAATAACCATAAAATGAGAAAGAAAAAAGCAACCATGCCAGGACCTCTTGGTTTATAGTTTCTTAATCTGATTGTTTAGTTGGCTTAACTAGGCATTTCGTCCTCAGTCTCTCTTCGTTACATCTCTTTGGGGCTGTCCTAGGCTTTTTAAAAGTGTGGCCTGTTCAAACCGAGAAGCAGCATGGTGGGACTTGTGTGGAGGTCCCAGACTAACTGGGGGTCCGGGGTGGCTCATCTGTAAAATAGGGAGACCAAGTCCTTCTTTAGGTTCATCATAGCTTTTCTTTTTTTTTTAAATTTACTTATTTTCTTTTATTTATTTTTATTTTTGGCTACGTTGGGTCTTCATTGCTTTCATTGCGCACAGGCTTAGTCGCTCCGCAGCATGTGGGATCTTCCTGGAGCAGGGCTCGAACCCATGTTCCCTGCATTGGCAGGCGGATTCTTAACCACTGCACCACCAGGGAAGCCCCTATGATTTCTTTCCTTCTACTAACTTTGGGTTTTGTTTGTTCTTTCTTCTCTAGTTGCTTTAGGTGTTAAGTTTAAGTTGTTTGAGATTTTTCTTGTTTCCCGAGGTAAAACTGTATTGCTCTCACCTTCCCTCTTAGAACTGCTTTTGCTGTGTCCCACAGGTTCTGGATCATCTAGTTTTTGTTGTCATTTATCTCTAGGTATTTTTTGAATTCCTCTCTGATATCGTCAGTGATCCATTGGTTGTCTAGTAACATATTGTTTAGCCTTTGTGTATTTGTGTTTTTTATTCCCAGAATTGACCGACCTACTGTCCTTCCTTCCTTCCTTCCTTCCTTCCTCCCTTCCTCCCTTCCTCCCTCCCTCCCTCCCTCCCTTTCTTTCTTTCTCTTTCTTTTTCTTTCTTTCTCTCTCTGTTTCTTTCTCTCTCTGTTTCTCTCTCTCTTTCTTCCTTCCTTCCTTCCTTCCTCCCTTCCTTCCTTCCTTCCTCCCTTTCTTTCTTTCTTTCTTCCTTTCTTTCTTTTTATTGGGACTTCCCTGGTGGCGCAGCGGTTAAGAATCTGCCTGCCAATGCAGGGGACACAGGTTCAAGCCCTGGTCCGGGAAGATCCCACATGCCATGGAGCAGATAAGCCCGTGCACCACAACTACTGAGCCTGCACTCTAGAGCCCATGAGCCACAACTACTGGGCCCACGTGCCACAACTACTGAAGCCCACACACCTAGAGCCCGTGCTCCACAACAAAGAGAAGCCACTGCAGTGAGAAGCCCGTGCACTGCAATGAAGAGTAGCCCCCGCTCGCCGCAACTAGAGAAAGTCCAAGTGCAGCAACAAAGACCCGACACAGCCAAAAATAAACAAATATTTATTTATTTTTAAATATTTGATTATTTATTAGATTGCATCAGGTCCTTAGCTGTGGCATGTGGACTCTTAGTTGCAGCATGCATGTGGGATCTAGTTCCTGGACTAGGGATCGAACCTGGGTCTCCTGCTTTGGGAGCGCAGAGTCTTAACCACTGTGCCACCAGGGAGGTCCCCCGAATTGATTTCTAATCTCATAGCACTGTGGTCGGAAAGATGCTTGATATGATTTCAGTTTTCTTAAATTTACTGAGGCTTGATTTGTGGCCCAAGGTCTGATCTGTCCTGGAGAATGTTTCATGTGCACTTGAGAAGAAAGTGTATTTTGCTTCTTTTGTATGGAATGTTCTATAAATACCAATTAAGTCTGTCTGGTTTCATGGTCATTTAAGGCCTGTGTTTCCTTATTGATTTTCTATCTGAATTATCTGTCCATTGATGTAAGTGGGGTGTTAAATTTCCCCACTATTATTGTGTTACTGTCGATTTCTCCTTTTATGGCTGTTAGCATTTGCCTTATATATCGAGATGCTCCTATGTTGGGTGCATATATATTTACAATTGTTATATCTTCTTGGATTGATCCCTTGTTCATTATGTAGTGTCCTTCTTTGTCTCTTGTAACAGTCTTTATTTTAAAGTCTATTTTGTCTGCTAAGAGTATTGCTACTCCAGCTTTCTTTTGATTTCCATTTGCATGGAATACGTTTTTCCATCGCCTCACTTGCAGTCTGCACATGACTCTGAGTCTGAAGTGGGTCTTTTGTAGACAGCATATATACGGGTCTTGTTTTTGTATCCATTACGAATCCCATTAAATTTTAGGTAATTATATGTATGTTCTTATTGCCATTTTGTTCATTATCTTGGCACGAAAGCACCTCGCCTACCGTCTCATTGTGACTTCTCTTTTGTCTTTGAATGTAAAATATCTTTTTTGGTAGGTTTCAGTCTTTTTTGTCGATGATTGTTCAGCAGTTCGTTGTGATGTTGCTGTTTTCGTGAGAGGAGGTGAGCTCGATCCTTCTACTCCGCCATCTTTTCCAGAATCGAGGGGCTGCTGTTAGTTTGGACGCTTGCTGTCTGTTTCCTCAGCACCTGCTGGCTTTTATTCCCTTGATACGGGGTGTGCAGGTGCAGCCGCCCTTGTGCGCTACTGGGAGGGCGGGGGCAGCACTTGGCGACTGCTCGCAGGTCTCGTAGCCGTGGCCTGTGCCTGCCTCTGGAGCCCACGATGGCGGCAGCGACTCGCGCCCGCCCCCAGAGCTCCTGTAGGCAGTGTCCTGTTGCCTGGGAGCGCTCGTCAGGAAAGCAGCTCTTATGGTGGTCCCTCCCCTCTCCTCGTGCACCCCTCAGTACGGCGCCTTGGCTCTCTGACAGGCCCCGGCTTCTTCCGAGCACACCCTCAGTTGCCACGGTCCAGCCTCTTCAGCTGTCTCCGTGCATCCCGCCCCGGGCCTCTCCCTGGGTCTGACCTCCGAAGCCTGAGCTTCAGCACTGACGGATAAGCGTCTGAGGCTGGGGAGCGCAGGGTGGCGGCGCCGACCTTCCTTGCAGGCTGCTCTCTGTGCTGCCCTCCGCGGACTGGTTCCTGTGCTCTCCTGCTAGGCTCCGACGCTCGCCGCCTGTCCAGGCTGATCTCCACAGCTCCCTGCCTGGGGCGCAGGCCCCGTCTACATTCCTTTCTTTTTCTTTTTCCTTTTGTTCTACCAGGTTAGCTGGAGGTTTTCTTGCCCTTCGGGAAGTCTGAGGTCTTGTGCCTGCGCTCAGGAGCTGTTCTGTGGGAGCCGTCCACGTGCAGATGTGCTTTCCCCGTTCCTGTGGGAGGAGGTGAGCGCCTCGTCCTACTCCTCCGCCATCTTGGTCCCGTCCTCTTGTTTTATTTATTATTTTTTTTTACTAATAAAGATATTTATTGGAACAGTATAAAATGAAAACAAGGTATCACATCAATTAAATACTTGGACAAAGCAATCATTTGTTACACAAATTAAAATTCGTTGCAGAAGCCACATTAATTCTATTTATTGGGAGCCAGTGAGGGTGAAGTCAGCTTACACAACAAATAGAATTCTGTCTTGTTGAGAGGTTCATCGTAGCTCTATTATTTTTTTAAATTAATTTATTTTTGGCTGCATTGGGTCTTCGTTGCTGCACCCAGGCTTTCTCTAGTGGCAGAGAGCGGGGGCTGCTCTTTGTTGTGGTGCGCAGGCTTCTCACCGTGGTGGCTTCTCGTTGCGGAGCGCGGGTTCTAGAGTGCAGGCTCAGTAGTTGTGGCGCACGGGTGTAGTTGCTCCGCGGCATGTGGGATCTTCCCGGACCGGGGCTCGAACCCGTGTCTCCTGCACTGGCAGGCAGATTCCCAACCACTGCGCCACCAGGGAAGCCCCACTGTAGCTTTAAATGAGATAATACGTAAGAGGGGAAACTGAAAAATTGTTTTTTCCTTCCAGCTACGTATGTCCTTGACTTAACCACATTTAAACAAATTTGCTTCTTTAGTTTGCTCACCACCCAGTCTGCAAGCTTCTTGGCTCTCTACCGGAACTGCTGGGAGAAGGTCGCGGCCCCTTGGTGTGCTGTCTGCTCCAGCCAGCCTTCCTGCTCCCAGCCCCTGCTCGTCCCCTGCAGGCCCCGCTCCCCTGCTGGCCCTGCGTCTGTCAGCTCTGCTCTGGGGCATGGCAGCCGCCTCCCAGCTGCCCGTCTTCCTCCTTCCATCCTAATCTTAGTTTGTCACCAGTTATCTTTCTAAAACATTTGTCTGTTGACCGAAGTTCCAGTCTCCCTTTGCAGCAGAATGACGTACAGAATTTCAGGGCCCTGGCCTCCCCTTCCCTGCCTTCCCACCCTCCCTCGCGCTGAGCCCAGGGCCCTGCAGCCGGTGGATTCCCCTTCCAGCCTCTGTGCCTCCCGCACTGTCCTCTCCTGTGCGATCTTGCCTGTCCCGTGGGCCCACTCCTGCTGTCGTCCTAACCGACACTTTTCTGGTTCCTCTGGACGGGATAAGCGATTGTCATCTCTCTCCGTCATCGCCCTCTGCCTGCCACTGGGGATAACACCGAGCACGTTGTTTACCAGGCTGGTCCCCGCCTCTCTCTCCCATGAGCCCTCGTGGGCTGAGGGCCTGTCCGAGGTTGAGCATCCTTGGGCCTCACATGGAGTCTGCAGCTTAGAGGCCCCGCCCCCACGTTTGAATTCAGCACATCTCACGGCCTGTGTTTGCCTCACACGCTGCTTCTGTGCCTGAAGCAGAGATGTGCTTATTCCTGTTTCTTATAGGTCAGCAGTGGGCGTATGAATAGTAAAACAGTGATGAGTTTAAGCAGTGTTTAACGTACACGTGAATACCAGACTCTAGGGTAGACATTTCCTTTTATTGCAACAGTGAAAATCATTGGATCTTCATTCTTTTTTGTAGCAACTGATCACCAAAGTATATTGATGTCTTTTGTTTACTTGTCTTCAGTTTGTTTATGAGAAATGCATCTTCTGTTTATAGACACGGGGAAAAAAGTGAGGGGAAGAGTTTAAGACACTTGCCCGAAGATACTGTTAAAAGTCGACTGTGACAGGGTCTGGCTCGGAAGGCAGCGTCTGTAGGGAGAGAACGGGTCCAGCAGCACTTAGAACCTGGCTGTTACCACACCCTTTTACACCTGCACGTGTACCTGTGCTGGTTATTCTTTTTCCTGTTCATTTTTTAACTGAGGCATAGTTAACGTACAGTGAAATGCACAATTTTAAGTGTATAATTTTATCAGCTCATTGAATTTGGTTTGACAGTGTGTGTGCCTGTGTCGCCTGGTGCCCTTTCCGTCAACTCAGAAAGTTACCTTGGACTCTCCGTCATTCCCTCTTGTGCTCCAACCCCGTTCTGATTTCTTTCAAAATAAATTAGCTTCGCCTGGTTCAGAGTGCCATGCAGATGGACTCCTACTGTACATACTGTGTTTTTCACTTGGCGTGGTTTTTTGAGATGTATCCACACGGTGGCCTGTATCCGTCCGCAGTCCCCCTTGTATGAATATACTGTGGTTTGTTGATTCATCTCCTGGCGAGGGGTGTTTGGGTTGTTCTGGTTTGGTGACTTAATGAATGCAGCAGCTGTGAACAGTTCTGTACACGTTTTGTGTTCATATTCACCTTGAGGTAAACACCTAGAAGTGGAATTGCCGAGGCACAGGGAGGGTGTTGGTTTAACTCTGAGAAAGTACCAGGCCGCTTTCCGACGTGGTTGCCATTTTGGTTATTTTTAAAAATTTATAAAAGTAACGGGGTTTGGTCTCATTGTAGAGATTCTGCTGTAGACCTGAGGACTGCGATGGGCAGTCCTGGGTTTTGCAAAGCCGGTTTTCCTTTAAAACAGTGCTAACATAAGCTCATTTGAAGATACTCAAAATGAATGTGAATGCAAAGTTGAAATTATCACTAGGCATAATGAGGCGTTACTGGTTCAGCACGTTACCTGGCATTTAAAGCTGTTGGCTACTGCATAGGTATTTGAATAGAGTTACCATATATATATATATATATATATATATATATATATATATATATATATACATTCACCTCCGTTAGTTTAAGCAGCTTGTGGTTCACAGCCACATTTGTTACTGAGAAGTTCAGAGGGGACTCAGAGCCACAGATAGGCTAGGGAACCTTTGGTGTGCAGGGTGGCGGTGACGGGTGCGGGGAGGCTGTCCACGTCCTTGTGGAGGGAGGACGGGTCCTGAGGAGACTTGTAGGGTCGGGTGGGCAGGGGAGCCTGACAGCAGAGCCGGGCCCGGCGGAGGGGGCACTCCCGGTCAGGAAGCAGCGAGCAGCCTCCAGTTGCTGGGAGGAGACCAGGGGAGCTTACCCTGCCCACCCCTCGACCCCCGAGTCCCCTCACCCTCTTCCACGCCAGCCCCCTGGTGTCCTAGTCAGGGGTCTTGGTTTCAGAAAACAGACACCAACTGAGGGTTTGCTGAGAGAAAAATGTTACGTTGGAAGGATATCAGATGCAAAGAGAGTGGACAGGCTGCGAGGCACACGGGGCCGCCGGCCTGGGTGGCAGTGGAGCTGTGCAGAGGAAGGACGTCTTGTTCGGGGTGCCTTTGCCAGACCTGTTGTTTGGAAGATGGACCTCCTGGATTGGTCCTCTGATTTCATTTCATTTTCTCTCCTAAGGTCTTTGTCTTTGTCTTGTTTTTGTTTGTTTTTTGCTGATTTACTGTAGCTGATTTACAATGTTGTGTTAGTTTTAGGTGTACAGCAGACTGATTCAGTTTTATATATATGTATATCTAATCTTTTCCAGATTCTTTCCCAGTATAGGTTATCATAAGGTACCGAATACAGTTCCCTGTGCTATACAGGAGGTCCTTGTTGGTTAATCTATTTTCTGTATAGTGTGTATATGTTAATCCCAAACTCCAAGTTTATCCTTCCCCCCTTCCCCTTTGTTGTTTAGTTCTCCTTTCTGGGAAATTTCCCCATTCTCTCTTCCAGTCCTGTTTGTAAGATTAAAAAATTCTACCATCATGTTTTTATTTTCCAGTAACTAGGAAGTTCTCAGAATGTTCCCCTTTGTCTCACAAATGCAGCCTCTTAATTCCTCGTTAAGTTTTCTTCTCTGTGCGTTATGCCTGCTCTAAATCCCGGTTTCTCTCTTTTCTCTCTGGGGCTCTTCCATGAGACCTGTTTGAGCTTTTCTCCAGAACATCTGTTGGCTCTTGGTTCACATTTAAGGATGAGATGTCCCAGGAGCGTGTGCTTGGAGCGTCTGCGTCCATGGTCCTTTGTCCTCTGGTGGCCCTGGTCTTAGGGAAACCTGGCAGCAATCTGACCTCTTTGGGAGGGGGACACGCCGCCTCTTGGTGTCTTCCAGCCTCTTTTCTTGGGCCAGATGAGTGCTTCTAGGGAGGCTACGTCTGCTTGCCCACCCAGTGGGAGACGCTGCCAGGCTGGGACGCCCCTCACTCATTCCACCCACTCCTTCGTGCACCGTGCCCCCTCCCCCGGGGCACCCTCCCCCAGCGGGGCCTGGTGCACCTCTCACCTCTTTCTCTCTCGTCTTTTCTGTAATTCCTCTGCTGTGGCTGGTGAACGGTGAACACTTGCTGCCTGCTGAAATGCAGGTTGACCAGATTTGGTCTGGATTATCCCTGGGGCTCTTTCTCAGGGATTTTGGCTTAGAGATTTGTATTTAAGACCAGGGCTAAAGTAACAAGAGTGTAAAATGGACAGGTTTAAAATAAATTACTTAATTTTCAGGATTGTCAAGCAGTTTACTAGTAACGAAAACCTAGAGGACTCATGATTTCATAGTTAAAGATGGTTCTGAGCAACGGAACTTCAGGTGTGAAGCGTCACATCGGTTACATGTGCTCCCAAAGTTGATCATATGCACTGAGAAATAGTATATGCGCCTTGGTCATAAAATAAGTAACTTTTCTAATCAGATTTTATTATCTTTCAGATCCCACCACATAGGACAGTATGCACCTTAAGATCCTGAAGAAAAGACACAAAACGTTCAAGTAATGTCTAAAAATAATTTGTGAGGTAAGTGATTGCTTATTTAGGTCTCTAATCACTGTTTCCTCTCTAACGGCTGACACTAACTTGCACACCTTTGAAAAGGCAAATACGGGCAGTTCAGATGGTTAATGGTGACAAGTAGATCTTTTTTTCACGTATTGTCTTTGGGTTTGCTTACCACCTACGCTAAAAGGAGAGTGTGTCCCTGGAGGAAGATTCCATGAAGAGAATTGATCAGTTACTAGCAGGTATTACAAGATGAGGGGAGTTCTCAAATGTAAACCACTGGAAGGGTTTTGCTCGAGTGGTTGTCCCTTCAATAATGGGGGTCTGCAATGTTGCTCTTAGCGTTCTGGGAAACGGGGCTTGATTTAACACGACGATAAACAGCTCAGGTTCGGAGTGTAGACAGTATCCCATTAAACTGGACATTAAAGTAGAAAAACCGTCGGTCAGTGCACAGTGCTTTCAGGTCTTTTTCAGACGTGATCACGCAGAGTATTCAGTCACCAGTGACGGGTATCAGCACAGAGTGAGGCTGTGCCCTCGCCCTGGCTTCGCATCGCCAGTTGCCGTGCCATTTGCTCTTGTGTTCCCAGCATTTTTAGATTAGTTGAGTGTAAAGGAATTGTTTCTTCATTTCCTCCCCTCCCTTCCTGTTGCATTAATGAAGTGTAAGTGCTGTGACTCAGCGGAAGGCGCCTGCTCTTGACAACAGATAACCGGATGTGTTCAGCCTAACCTCGCCGTGTTCACCGATTGCTTTCTTGCAAATGAAGTGACTTTTGGGCATCAGATTGTTCTCCCTTTGCCTTCTAGTGGATTTTACAAATTCAGCTCTGAAGCACACAGGCGTGATGCCTCAGTGTCCTAACGTGCTTCTGGGAATGTCCCTTCCCGCCCACTGGGGTTGGTATGTGTGCAGTCACCCTTCCTCACAAATACAGCTGCCATCTGCCCCTCTGGGGGAGGCCTGCGGCTGCTGTCACCAGTGCCTCAGCCGGGAAGGTTAATCGGGACTGGGTCAGGCGTCCAGAAGACTCAGGTCCTGATTTCTAGGCAGAACTCGGGCTGCACGAGTGTGCTCTGACAAAAAGCTGGCCTGTCTCTGGACACGTGGCCCCTGCGACTGCTCGCTGCCCAGCAGGCGGGCACCCATTGCTCCTAGAAAGCGTCTTACCTGAGGAGTAGCCATAGAGCAGAGGGATTCTGGTCAGGGGAGTTTTTCAGCTAAGGCTTTGATGAACATTTATGATTCACTAAAAAACTTCGTGGCCATCACTAGGCCTCTCTCTGGATCTGAGACGGGGACCAATTCACGTTGTTGCGTCTGCCTGGAAACAGATGTGCGCTTGCCGTGAGCCCAGGGGCGTGCGGGCACCCGACGGGGAGCCCGGAGAGAAGAGCCAGGCCTTTCCCACGAGGGCTGACAGCCAGCCCAGGGCTGAGACACGGACGCCCTCTCAGGGTAGGGAGTGCTGAGCGCACTGCCCGTGGAGCTGCCGAGCCGGTCCTCCTCCCAGAGAGTCTCAGCCCCCTGGCGGCATCAGGCTTTACAGTGGTGTAGCCAGGACCGCGCTCCAGCACCCTCTCCAGATAGCCGTGTCTGCTGTTCAGAGTCCCTTTGCAGAGTGCTCTTCAGAGGCACGAGGACTGCCTCTGCAGGATGACTTGCTTGGCAGAGAGAAGCCTCGGGCGCTGCAGGGCGGGTGGCCTCTGCGGCAGAGGCCTTAGCAGGAAGGCAGCCGTCGGGTCCAGTGTGTGCTGGCTGAAGAACGGCTGGTTCGGGGCTGCCCAAATTCTTATCTTCAGTTTCTTCACTTCAGTAATTTTAAAGCTCTTGTTGTCTGATCTAAGAGCAGGCTGCGGGGAACAGTTTCCTTGCTGTCTTGTACTAGTCAGTATCTTTGTATCGAGAGGGAAACCTGCAAAATATTTGCAGAAGGAACTCTCACCAGCAGATTCACTCATTCAGTAATGTTTTCATCGTTCCCGTGCTCCAGTTACAGTTAAGGAAGGAAGTAATGCCAGGATTCTGAGCGGATGCTGTGCCTCAGCTGTAGCAGACCCGGCCCCAAGAGCATTCTCATCCCTCCTCCCCCGCCACGCTGGGGAGGCCACAGTCGCTTGCTCTGTTCTTGTTTGAAAGAAGCCGAGCCTGA
The DNA here is from genome assembly GCF_011762595.2 of Tursiops truncatus. NCBI lineage: Eukaryota > Metazoa > Chordata > Mammalia > Artiodactyla > Delphinidae > Tursiops > Tursiops truncatus. Next base: position 4,003,249 of record NC_047052.1, read on the forward strand.
GTGGAGAAAGCCCTCGGGTCGTTTGATAAAGTGCTATCAGTGTTTTTCTATCCCCTGCACGAACAACAGGGCCACATGAACTGACTCTGTTTCCCCTTTCTTTATTTATCATGAGTATTTCTACTCATATCAGACACTGATGACAGGAGGTTATAGGTTTAAAGAAGCAGCAAAATGTTTGCTAGGAAAAGTGTAAGTTTTCCTTTAGTTTCTGACCCTGTGTGTTCTCGGGTATTAGGAAATATGGGAGAGTTGTCGAAAGAACAGATAAGTGAAGGAAACTGTTAAAAGACTGAAAGAGGAAGGGCGTTCTAGAAACAGCACAGAGTTAAAGAAGACTGCCTCAAAAACATGGTCGCACGTTGTCACAGTTCAAACGAGGGAGAAGTGAGAGTGAAGAACTCAGTGAAACAGGGAAGAGTCAGGCGAGAACTGGGCTCTGTGGTCGTGGGCCGGGGTGGAAACGAGCAGTGAAAGAGCCCCTTGTCTGTCAGCCTCTCATCAGCTGCTGGCATGTGTGCGCTGCGGGCCCTCGGGCCTTGGCACCGTGGATGGGGCCGTGGTACCCCAGGCCTCGTCTTGCCCAGGCTTGGGGCCTGGGTGCCAAGGGTGTCTAGCTCCTGCCCCGCGTCGTCCTTGTGCAGTGTGGCTGGGGCCAGCCGCAGGTGACCGTGTGTCCCCGGGAGCCTCACCAGTTGTGTCCCATGCCCCTCCAGGGAAACCATGCCGTCATCAGGATACCGGCTCCGGGATGTCGAACACCATCCTCTCCTGACCGAAAATGACAACTACGACTCTTCCTCCTCCTCTTCATCCGAGGCCGACGTGGCAGACAGGGTCTGGTTCATCCGCGACGGCTGTGGCATGATCTGTGCTGTCGTGACGTGGCTACTGGTCGTGTACGCGGACTTCGTGGTGACGTTTGTCATGCTGCTGCCTTCCAGAGACTTCTGGTACTCCGCGGTCAATGGAGTCGTTTTCAACTGCCTGGCGGTGCTTGCCCTGTCCTCTCACTTGAGGACCATGCTCACCGACCCCGTGAGTACCTGCCCTCTCGCTGGGGTTTTCGGCCGGGTCTGGGCTGGGGAGGCACCAGCGGCACCGGGCGGAGGGCCTCATGCTCCCGCATCCTCGGGGTTCACGAGTTCCTGGATACAGGCTGGTGGCGTTGTTTGTGGCTTCGCTGGAGAGAACCCAGCGCCCAGAGAGAGGTGATGTCATGGTATATTCATGGAAAACGTTACACTGAGCTGTTTATTCAGATGAAGAAAGTGTACTGAATAATGCCTGAAATCCTATTTTATTTTTTAATGTTTATTTATTTACTTGGCTGTGCTGGGTCTTAGTCGCTGCGCGTGGGATCTTTATTGCTGCTTGCGGGATCTTCGTTGCGGCCTGCGGGATCTTTTTAGTTGCGACATGCGGGATCTTTAGTTGTGGCATATGGGATCTAGCTCCTGGACCAGGGGTCAAACCCACGCCCCCCGCACTGGGAGCACGGAGCCTTAGCCACTGGACCGCCAGGGAAGTCCCCCCTTCTAGTTTAAATACTTTGTTTCTCTGAAGTATGGACTGAAAGCTGAGTGATGTGGCATCTAGGTTTCACCACTTTACGAATCACACGCAACTAATTTAACTTCTTTGGGCTGCAGGTTAGCTATTATCTTTAAGTTCGCTGTAGGAAGAGCTGGTAGTGTCAGCCATCTTCCTGCATGTTGAAAACGGGGCTGGGTCCATCGTTTGTAGGCGTTTCGGCGAGGAGGCCACCACGTCGGTGCCCAGGTGCCAGGCTGCGGTGTGCCCGGTGGGGCCGGGGGAGGGAGGGCTACCCGGCTGGGCCCCTTTCATCACAGTGCTTGTGTCTTCTGACCAGTGTAGGCGTCCTTCCCCCCGTGGTCCCGCTCCTGCTACAGCCCCTCTCCCGCGGGAAGAGGCCTCACAGCTCTTCAGGAAGCCCCGAGAGCCGGGGGTCGGGTAGCAGGTGTGTGTAGGGCGCTGCCTCTGCTCCCGCCGGGCGTGTTCGCTTCACTTGTTTCGCTGCCAAGAAGCTGGATGGAAGCGCTGAGGGCTGGAGTGTGAGGTGGGGGAGGGTGTGAGTCCTGGATGCAAGCATTTTTTAATTGAAATTTAATTCACATTCCGCAAAATTCACCCTTTTGTTCGATAATTTTCATGTATTCACATCACCGCAGTCATTTTAGACATTTTCATCACCCGAAAAAGAAACCCTGCAGCCCTTAGCTGTCACCGCCCCGCCCCCCCAGGTCCCCCAGCGCCAGGCAACTGCTGATGTACTTTCTGTCTCTGGACTGGCCTGTTCTGGACAGATCACATAGATGGAATCACACAGGGACACATGGCCTTGACGTCTGGCTTCCTTCGCGGCGCGAGGTTCCTAGGGCTCACCCACACCGCGCACTGTCAGGGCTTCGTTCCTCTTCACGGCTGAAGACTGTTCCACTGTGGGGTTGGGCCACGTTTTGTTTACAGCCATCGTCAGTTGGTGGCCATCGGGGTCCTTCCCACTTTCTGGCTGTTATGGACAGTTCTGCCGTGAACCCTTGTGGACCAGGTTTGTGTGGACCCATGTTTCGTTTCTCTTGGGTAGAGACCCAGGAGTGGAAGTACCGGGTCATATGTTCACGCTACGCTGAACTGCTGAGGGGGGTTTTTCGTGGCGGCTGCAGCGCGTTAGAGTCCCCCCAGCAGTGTACGGGTTCCTGCTTCTCCACCTCCTCAGGTGATGTTCATGTGTTTGATGAGAGCCATCCTGACGGCTGTGAGGTGGTACCCCATTGTGTTTTGATTTGCATTTCCCTGATGACTAACGATGCTGGGCTTCTCGGCCGTTTGTAGGTCTTTGGAGGACGGTCCGTTCACATCCTCCGTCTTGACATCTGGCTGTCACTGCTTCCGCCATGCCACACGTCAGGACTCCAGTGGCAAGTTACAGAAACCACCGGGAGTCGGTGTGAATAGAACCAAGGGCACCCCGCGGGGTGTCAGGAGCCCAGGGCAGGGGTGCGTCTGGCCGCGGGCAGGCGTTGGGACTGGGGTGGGGAAGCTCTCGGGAAGGAGGCAGGGGAGAGGCCGACTGAGCCCCCAGGCACCCCTGTCCTTCCTGGCATCTGGCCCTCTGCCGCCTAGTGAAGACGGTGGCCCCTCACACCAGAGGGAATTGGGAGCGCTGGGTTCCAGACGCACCGTGTGGGGGAGACTGCGTGGCCGGCGGGGTCGGTGTCTGCTCCGTCCTCTCCTCGGGGCGGCTGCTTTCTCCTCTCTGAGGATCACCTTCAACACGGGGTCCAGTCTGGGCTGAACGAGAGCCGTCACGCCACCCGGGTGAGGCCAGTTCTCTGCCGGACGTCCTTTTACTAAGGAACAGTCAGTCTTTGCTAGGATTGGCTCTGGCCTGGGTTGTTTCTTGAGAAGTTATTGGTACTTTGAGGGGGGAGCAGAAAGGAAGTTGGGGTCTCTGACATGTGATGGACCAGGGAGCTGATCGATCCCAAGGCGGCAAGCTCACCTCTGGAGGCGAGTCTCAGTGTCAGAAGCATGAGACTGTGCAAGGCCACCCGCTGCCCCGCGCCCAGAGCCTGCTCTCCTCTGTCCCCAGCCTTGTTCTACAAGCATCAGCCTTAGCAGCAGATGTGTGCCGAGGGCCCACTAAGGCGCCTTTGTTCCGGGCGCCCTGGGACGCCTTTGGGCGTTCATTAACCCACCAGCACCTTGCGGAGGTGGGCGTACATCACATTAGAAGGTGAGACCCACAGCTGGCAAGAGGCAAAGCTGGGGTTTGAACAGTTATCCATTGCCAAAGCCCTTGCTTTTTCGTTAACTTCTTACAGACATTTCATTATACACAGAAGTGGAGAGAAGAGGGTCATGAACCTTGCTTATCACCTCGTGGTCAATCTCGTGTCAGCGATATCCTTGCCTACTCCCTTTCCCTCCCCAGAATATTTGGAAGTACATCTCAGACATTATAAAACTTTATTTGTAAATAACTGTATCTTTAAAAAGGGCTCTTCTTTTTTTTTTTTTAATATAAATTTATTTTTTATTCTTGGCTGCGTTGCGTCTTCGTTGCTGCGCGCGAGCTTTCTCTAGTTGCGGCGAGCGGGGGCTACTCTTCGTTGCAGTGCGCGGGCTTCTCATGGCGGTGGCTTCTCTTGTTGCAGAGCATGGGCTCTAGGTGCGCGGGCTTCAGTAGTTGTGGCACGTGGGCTCAGTAGCTGTGGCATGCGGGCTTTAGTAGCTGTGGCGCGCGGGCTCAGTTGCTCCGCGGCATGTGGGATCTTCCCGTCCAGGGCTCAACCCCTGCATCGGCAGGCGGATTCTTAACCACTGAGCCACCAGGGAAGTCCCAGAAGGGCTCTTCTTTATAAAAGCATGGCTACAGCGTCAGTGGCTCATGTGGAGCGGTTGAAGAATTCCTTACTGTGTCCAGTGAGAGTCCACATCTCCTCAGTCCTTTTATATTCTTTTGTTTGAATCAGGATCCAAATAAGATCTATCCTTTGTGACTGGTTGACGTGTCTCATTTTTCTCCTTCCGCTCTGGGGTTTTCAGCTTATATCCCTGTACGTGGTTTAACGTGCTCCTCGTCCCCTGTGCTGCCCATGGATTAGCAGGTAGACCTAGGGGAAGCGCCACACTCCCGTGCCCCTAGGTCAGGTCCTGGGGATCCAGGATGCGTGACAGGGAGGGAACCAGGGCGTCAAGATGGAAAGATATGGGGGGGAAATGTGCTTTGCAAATCATAACTTCCCTGGATTACGTGTGCCGTGGTTGGGAGCACCCTTCCTAAGAGTGGGCACCTGGTTTCCTTCTCCAGGGCGGATCAGAGGTGGGTGGGTGCAGGTGTGAGACGTCGGGCGCCAGCAGCAGCAGCGAATGGAAAAGCTGTCAAGAGGACGCTGTGCCACAGGGGAGCCGTCTGGGCCGTGCTGGGGTAGGAGGCGTGGCTATGGCAGGGAGCACAGTCCTGGCGAGACACAGATGAAACACGCAAGATGCGTCTTAGAAAAAACATGCCCTGAAAATGGTTCGAAGGCGAACGCGAGCTTGAGGAACGTGCCTCACCTGTTCGGAAGGTTTCTTTGATGGAGCGAAGAGGGGCCCACTGGTGCCGAGGAAGCGGGCGCTCCTCTGGTGTGACCTGGTGAGACCCGGTGCTGAGCGGACCCGGGCCCGCCCTTCTGCTCCGCGTCTGGCCTGCGAGAGCACATCGGACTACGGAATCGAAGTGTAGATCGCCAGCCGCGGGGACCTGGGTGAGTCATCGAGAGGCACCGTGGGAGACGGGCTGCCTGCCCAGGGCTCTGAGCCGCAAGAAGGACCAGAAGATGCCTTCATCTCCACGTGGGCTGGTGGTTACGTGTTATCTGACGTGTCGCCCCCTCGAGATGCACACCTGTCCTCCGTGAGCATCGCAGGAGCGCTCTCCAACCAGCGGGCAGCGTGGGGTGCCGTGCTCCGCAGAAGTGTCAGGTCACGTGTTTTACCGTGGAAGCAGCATGTGTGTGGCTAAACCTGCTCCGTTCCATCGTCTTATGAAACGTGTGACCCGAGCTGTCACCAGGAGCGGCTGTACAAGGTGGGAGCTCCTGAAGTCAGAACAGTGTCACGGGGCCGGCGGTAGGCGTGGGGCGGGCTGGGGTCCTGGCTTGGTTGAGGGACCAGAAAGACTCCAGAGGGTGTTGGGAAAATTGAGTAAAATGCTGGACCTGACCTTCTGATGTGAATTCTCAAAAATGAACCTTTAAACCCTGAACTTTTTTTACACTGTAGATTAAGGAGACAGGTGGCATGTTAAGGCCAGGATCTTGACCACAGCAGCTTCCCTGTGTTAGGATGGGGGACTGACCGGTGCCCATCTGGAGGGCAGTCAGCTGCAGGGGAGGGTCGGGCAGTGAACCTTCCCATTTTGCCTGCAGCCCTTCCTGTACTGCCCCCTGAACCCGGGGCACGTTGTGGGACCTCACTCCTGCTGGTGACAGGGCCGCCTCTCCGGCTCCCCGGGGGCCTTGGAGCCAGTGGTCCCGGGTCTCCACACGTGCCTGCTGGGTTTTGCAGATGTGGGTGTCGGCCCTGGCCCTGCAGAGGTTGGCTCGGGCAGCCAGACAGTGGGCTTTCAAGAGCTCCAGCGCAGCTCCTGCTGCCAGTGGTGTGCCTGCCGTCTCCCCGTGCCCTCCTGTCACTGCGCCCCCGTCTCCCCGTGCTCTCCTGTCACTGCGCCCCCGTCTCCCCGTGCCCTCCTGTCACTGCGCCCCCGTCTCCCCATGCCTTCCTTGTCACTGCACCCCCGTCTCCCCGTGCTCTCCTGTCACTGCGCCCCCGTCTCCCCGTGCTCTCCTGTCACTGCGCCGTCTCCCCGTGCCCTGCGCCCCATCTCCCCGTGCCTTGTCACTGCGCCCCCGTCTCCCCGTGCCCTCCTGTCACTGCGCCGTCTCCCCGTGCTCTCCTGTCACTGCGCCCCCGTCTCCCCGTGCCCTCTTGTCACTGCGCCCCCGTCTCCCCGTGCTCTCCTGTCACTGCGCCCCCGTCTCCCCGTGCTCTCCTGTCACTGTGCCCCCGTCTCCCCGTGCCCTCTTGTCACTGCACCGTCTCCCCGTGCTCTCCTGTCACTGCGCCCCCGTCTCCCCGTGCCCTCTTGTCACTGCGCCCCCGTCTCCCCGTGCTCTCCTGTCACTGCGCCCCCGTCTCCCCGTGCTCTCCTGTCACTGCGCCCCCGTCTCCCCGTGCTCTCCTGTCACTGCGCCCCTGCTCTACTCCTCCCTCCCAGTGGGGCTTCTCCAGAAACGTGCATTTCTGTGTGAAGGACAGGCTCCATGGGGCACAGAAACGGGGTCCTGGCCTTGTCCACAGGCCATGGTGCCCAGAATGATCTTCCAAACGTGATTTCCACTGCCTGTCTCCACTGCCCAGAGAACAATTCCTCCCCCTCTGCAGCCTACTCGGGCCCGCTGCCCTCCCGTGTGCGGGGCTGTCCGGCTCTTGCTCCCATTTCCAGATTCTTGGTCCCTCTCAAGCTCCCCTAGCGCTCAGGGCTCCTGCAGACACACTCTTACAGCCCCGCTGTTCCTGCCCCTGGGCCCGGACGCCTGGGGGAGGGGGGTGCTTGGGGCTCGTGTGACGGCTCCTGATTAGGTTGGCAACTTCAAACACACAAGATAAAGTCCTTTTTGAGATTGCTTTGTTCAGCACTCCCTGCTGCCGCTGATAGGAAACCTGTGTGTCAGGAAGTGTGCGCACCCTGGGGACGCCAGCTGCCCTGGGGCTGGAGTGGCTTCCAAACACACCTCACCTCTGGCACGTCCTGCATGAAGTTTGAAAAACCCAGGTGACTCACCTTATGAAGGATGACGCACTCTATATTTTGAATTCATTTTAAAGCATGTTATTTTTCATGAAAAATAAAACTTCTGGTCCTGCCTGAGTAATAGTTATTTTTCATATTAATGTAAGTGGCAACTACAGCATGATAAATTATATCATGGTACATAACACCCAACACTAATTCCTAAATTCACTGATGTTTCCTTCCGCCCAGCTAAAATACACTGTTATTAAACCATAGGGGGCAGTACCCAAAGGGAATGCTACTAAGGAATACATGGAGAGTTTGCAGCTGAAGCCTGGAGAAGTGATCTACAAATGCCCCAAGTGCTGCTGTATCAAGCCCGAGCGCGCCCACCACTGCAGGTATGGCGGCCCTCCCCCAGGGGAACCCGAGTGCCCATCACTGCAGGGACCCCTTCCCCAGGGTGACCCGAGCACCCATTACTGAAGGGACACCTTTGCCAGGGCAACCAGAGCACCCAGCACTGCAGGGACCCCTTATCTGCGGCAGCCAGTGCATCCACCAGTGCTGGGACCCCTGCCCCGGGGAAGCCCGTGTGCCCACGACTGGAGGGGCCCCTTCCCCGGCACAGCCAGAGCCCACGCTGAAGGATTTCTTCCCCAGGGCAGTCTGTTCACCCACACCCACCCTTACGGGGACCCCTTTCCTTAGGCAACCCGAGCACCCACCACTGAGGGACCCTCTCCTCAGGGCAGCCAGAGTACCGAGCACTGCTGGAATCCCTGCCCCAGGGAAGCCTGAGTACCCACCACTGGAGGGACCGCTTCCCCAGCAGCCATAGACCCACCACTGCTGTAACCCCTTACTTGGGGCTGAGCCCCCCACTACTGCAGGCACGGCTTCCCCAGGGCATGTTGAGTGCCCAATCTGCAGACACCCTTCATAGTGCAGTCCAAGTGCCCACCACTGGAGGGAGCCCTTCCCCGGTGCAGCCAGAGAACCCAGTGCTGCTGGGACCCCTTCCCCAGGCCGTGTGAACACCCACCACTGGATGGAACCCTTTGCAGGTGCAGCCTGAGCCCCAGCCCCTGCAGCGACCCCTTCCACAGGGCAGGAGGCCCCCTGGGTGGCTTCTTCCCAGTACTGTCTTCATTGGGCGGTGTTTCCTCCGAGCGTGGAATAGTGAAAATCTAACTGCTCCTTTTCAGTATTTGCAAAAGATGTATTCGGAAAATGGATCATCACTGCCCCTGGGTGAACAACTGTGTCGGAGAAAAGAATCAGAGATTTTTCGTGCTCTTCACTGTGAGTAAAGATACTCATGGAGTGAGTGACTTGTACTAAGTTCTTTATCTGGAATCTTACCTGGAGCGAGTAAGTTTATTCTGACGTCAGCCCTGCAGCCTCTTCTCTGGGACTCAAATTATACCTGTGCTGTCACTGGTAGGAAGTAGCCCACCAGATGAGTGTACGTTGCTTGTGTTATTCTGGGTGTTTTACTGTGATTTAATTCTCTCCCAGATACCTTGAACCCCAGTTGTTAATAGGCTCTTGCTGAAGTGGTAGAACGTATTTCCCCATGTGGATTTCTGTGCTTGGTCCAGTGTGGTCCTGGCGAGGCGGATGTCAACTGCTGCTGTTACTCCTTCCCTCACTCATTTTCACTGACCCATGAGATCAGGAGTAAACGTACGGTTCAGCGGCCTTTCGTCCTCGCATGGGCTAATGGGTGTCTCCCCGCAGATGTACATCGCGCTGGCGTCCGTGCACGCGCTCGTGCTCTGCGGGCTGCAGTTCGTCGCCTGCGTCCGAGGGCAGTGGACTGGTAAGTGCAGGTGCAGGCCCCCCTGCACGTGCACGCTGTGGGGGGAGAGGGGAGGCAGAGGAAGAAGGGATCCTCCAGTTTCGAAGGAAATGGTCTTGGTTATTTTAGGAGTTAAATGAGCTTTTTAAGAAAAGAGTATGGGGACAGTCCTCACACTGCCATTTTGCTATAATGAAGCCGTGTACATACACTTGGTCTTCCTTAGTCAGCTAATAGTTTCTGCACCTTGCAGATTTTTGAGACTGGGTGAGAATGCGTATTGTTCCCAGCAGGCCTGTGTGTGCTCTGGCTGGTCGAGCGCGCATGGCTGAGTACGAGTCGCCCCGCGAGTGTAGCCAGGCAGGCGCGAGCTGGGCGGCCCTGGCCTTGGGTGTGCGGCCTGCTCACAGGTGTAGGCACACGCGACTCTCGTCTTTTCTGGCTTTTGCTGTATCTTAGTACGCAGTGCTGTACACGAATACAGTCTCAGTAGAAAGCGGGGTAATACAGAACCTTCCGCATCTGCCGACCAGGAAGTGGTGGTGTGGGTTCTTGCCTGGCAGGGCTGCCTCCCGCCCCTGGTGGACAGCGGGTGTGCCTGTTTACGAAACGAGCTCCTTCCTCCGTGGACGCCGGCCTGAGGGCGGCACAGAGCCGGGGCCGCTCGCCGCGCTCCGATGTCCGGCCACAGCCAGCTCTTCTCGTTCACAGAATGCAGTGGTTTCTCACCTCCAGTCACTGTGATCCTGCTGATCTTCCTGTGCCTTGAGGGTCTGCTGTTTTTCACTTTCACCGCAGTGATGTTCGGCACCCAGATCCACTCCATATGCAATGATGAAACGGTACGCTCCTCGTCTGCTGTGTCTGCTGCGGCCCTCGTGCGGGCACGAGTCGGCGGGCAGCACTGCTGTGGACAGCGGGGCCCGCGTGTTAACCCAGGAGGTGGACGGGGCAGCCCCGAGGGGCCGCGACAGCATCACCGCACGCGCACCCCTCGCTGCGTGCAGCTCGGGTTTCAAGCGTACCTGTGATGTGAGAGTCAACAGAGCCAGGCGGGGAGAGCCGGTACATTCCGTTTCTAGGAGGCCCCGCCCCCTGGCAGCTGCAGGGAGCTGGTCGCCTTCATGTCTTTGAACTGAAGGCCCAGAGCAGGCACTTCATCAGCATTTGTAATAATATAGTACGTGGAAAAAAAGACAATCCTGGCCCGGAGGGCTGGCTCCCCCTTTGCCTCTGGGGCTGCCTAGGCTGTCCACCCCGCTGGTGGCTGCAGCCTGGCTGTGCTCGGGGGCCGCGGGGCTGGTGCCAGGAGAGGCCCCGCTGCTGACCCCGACGCCTCGTTCCCACGTGCGGAGGGAGGGACGTGTGAGTCTGGTGGTGCTTCCCCTGTTGTCACCGCTCGCCTGACCCGTACCTGCTGCGGGTTTTCCTGGCGCTGCCGCCCACTTGCTTTTCTGTCTCCCGCAGGAGATTGAGAGGCTGAAGAGTGAGAAGCCGACGTGGGAGCGGAGGCTGCGGTGGGAAGGGATGAAGTCCGTCTTTGGGGGCCCCCCCTCGCTGCTCTGGATGAACCCCTTCGTCGGCTTCCGATTCAGGCGACTGCAGACGAGACCTAGGAAAGGGGGCCCCGAGTTCTCGGTGTGAGGCTCTCATCGTGCTGGGACTTGTTCACGGACTTTATCTATTTGGGGTCGGAAAGGGTATCAGCAGCTCATCTGTGGCCAGTAGGGCAAGTGGAGAGCAGTTGCTTGCAGCAAGCAGAGTTTATACGTTTCCGGTCACAGATGGCGGAGTTCCCACACTAACTGGGTGGCGCTCTGATGCGTGTCAGCGTCCAGTAACAAAGGACGTGGCGGCACGGAGAAGCCAAATGTCATTATCTTCCTGCACAGTTAGGAGTTCTGTTAACGTACTTGGCATCTTTTAAGAAGTTTCGTGGGTTGTTACACGGGTTATTAAAATCCTGTGTGCTGAGCTGCTTTTCTCACTCATGAAGAAAACGAGCCAAGCCAGTGACCAGGAATTCTGCGGCTGGTGGCTTCGGGGAGCTCCCGCTGGCCCCGTGATTCCCGAGGGTCCGCCTCGGTCCAGGAGGGGCCTGGATGCAGGAGCCGCAGGCGCTGCACGGAGCAGCAGGGCTGCAGGTTCGCTCCCCGCCCGGGGCTGGTGGGCCCTGACCCTGTGGGCAAGTCCACGTGTGTCTGTGTGTGTGCGTGCACGTGTGTTTTAAAGTGGGCCGTGTTGTTCAGGCAACATAACACGTTATGGGCGTGTGCCACAGACAAGCTATTTTTTAGAAACCGACGTTTCAGGGAAGAGGGGAGAGCTGCGCGGGGTCCCCCCTCCCGTGGGGTTTACTATGAATGTATTGCATATTGGAGAATATCTCAATCCAAAGAACAATCATTCCTGTGTGGTCTTCTGTTGCCCTCCTGTTTTAATTTTTTTTACAAAAATCTTGAGTGCGTGAGAGGGCTTTGGCACTGACCTGTCTGGTTCCGGCCAAATGAGCAGCGTGTAAACGGCCCCTCCGTGAGAGGAGAGCAGCGTCTGTGGCGGCCTGGCACCTGCAGCCTGATGCTCGCGCAGATGGCCTGCAGGGGGCGCACGCGGCCCCGACGAGGTGAGGGGGCCGCGAGGCAGGAGCCCCTGGGCCCCGTGGGCCTTGCTTGCAGACTATTCAGGATGGCGACAGCTTGTTTGATTTTTCAGTTTTTACCTTTTTGGGGCATCATTTTGTTTCTTTACCCACGTCACAAGCGATAAAATAGGACCCTTGGTGCAGAGCTTAAAATTATGCCAGAAAGCAAACAGCTCCCCTCCCTGGGGACTCGCCTTAAACTTGCCTGGTTTGTCGGTGTTTCGCGGGACTGAGGAGGAAGCCATCTCTGACAAGGTCTGGGGGGGGTGGTGTCCCCTGAGCCCACGTCCCACGCTGAGAAGAGTGGGCGTCTCCCTCCTGGTCTCCACGCCTCTCTGCTCAGCTGTGAGCTGTTTTGCTTTCGTTTGCATTAACCCGTCCCCTGTCCTGATCAGGGTTTCTACCACTGCTGGCGCAGAACCACAAAGGGCCTATTGGACAACAGTCTAGCTGAGTAAGCGAGCTGTGGGACGGGTGTGAAATGGACTCAGTCACTGCAGGACGTGGGCTGTGACGGGGGGCGCCGAGTCGCAGCCGGAGGACTAACAGAACAGGAGACTGATGGGTTTCCCGAGACTGTTCTGCAGCATCTGTCGTCTGGGTTGGACGTGTGTACTGGGCTTCAATGTGAGGCTTTTCATATGTATATCCTGGTTATCAATAAAAACAATTATCAAAGTGGTTGAATCCTGTGAGACTTGGCAAATACGTGCAAATCAAGTATACTTGACTTTTCAACCTCTTCTTTCAATGTAACTTTTTTAAGAAATAAAGCCACCAGTTGACATTCTCCAGCCCTTTGTTCAGTGGCGCGGTTCTTGGTGGGTCGTTGGCGTGTTTCCATGCTCGGCTCTGACACCGGCACCCGGGCCGCTGCGGTCCCCCCTGCTGCTTCCAGAGCCCCATCCTCGCCGGGGACAAGTGAGCCACTCTCCCAAAGGTCGCCGTCTCCACATTTAACATTTTACTTCCAGTCGACGCAACGGATCTCACTTAGCTTTGTCCTAAACATCCCTTCATTTTTTTAGTGCACTTGGAAATAAAAATTGTAAAGATCACGCTCTTCCATCCAGCATCTCAGGTGCCCACAACTTCATTCAACAGTGTGTCTAGTACTTGCACTCAAGGGAGGGACCCAGAGAGGCGAGGCGAGGCGAGGGTGGCCGCCACGTAGGGAGGCACTGGCCGGCCTTGCAGACGCGTCCCTGAGCATGCCGCTGCGCCGGCAGCCGCCCTCAGGCTTGTGTCTGTGGCTCTGAAGAATTGTGCCGCGGTTCTGTGTTCTTCCTGTTGGAATGTTTTATAGGCTCATCTCAGATGACATCTGCCTTAAAATGGAAAATGAAAAGATGACCCAACTGGGAAGGTGGCTGAATCCCGTCTTCTGTTAGATTTGGGTTTCGCAGCTTAAGCAGAGAGAAGTATCCTGAAGGGGAGACGGCCTGGGAAAAGCCCGGGAACGGTGGGCGGGGTGCCCGTAAATCCTTGTTGATCCCGAAGTAGCATTCTGGAGCCTTCAGTGACAGGCCAGCTGCCCACAGTGTTGCCCGAGGATCCAGTATGAAACCGGATCGCTCCCCGCACAGGACACAGGGAAGTTACGGCCAACTGCAGGTGCGCGGCTGGGTCAGCGAGCGCTCCCCGAGCCGGGTGCTGATCTTTACGGAAGGAATGGCTCTGCCCCAGGACTGATGGCAGGCGTGGAAATTACGGGGTCTCTGTGCACTTTGGAGACCCCACTGCGGCCTCCCAGTTTTGCCGCCGAGAGGGTCTGGGAACTTCCGGTTCCTGTCTCAGACGACCTTTTTTTTTTTTTTTTTTAGTCCTTGGTTCCTCAAAGTCAACAGTCCTCTGCCTTGATGCCTTGTGCTAATGCTTGGTGGACCCTTTCCACCTTAGACACGTGCTCCTCGGTTCTGACAAAAGTGCTGTGTTCCAGGGGCTTCCCTGGTGGTTCAGTGGTTAAGAATCCGCCTGCCAATGCAGGGGACACAGGTTCGAGCCCTGGTCCGGGAAGATCGCACATGCCGCAGAGCAACTAAGCCCGTGCACCACAACTACTGAGCCTGAGCTCTAGAGCCCGCGAGCCACAGCTACTGAGCCCGCGTGCCTAGAGCCTGTGCTCCACAACAAGAGAAGCCATCACAATGAGAAGTCCACGCACCGCAAAGAAAAGTAGCCCCTGCTCGCCGCAACTAGAGAAAGCCCGCGCGCAGCAACGAAGACCCAACAGCCAATAATAAATAAAGTTAAAAAAAAAAAAAAAAGACTGCCGTGTTCTGTCTTTGGGAGTTTCACCCTCTCCAGTTTCTTATTTTTCTGACTTTTACGCATTGGGCTGCCTAGACTCTCCTCTGATTTCCTCTCATTGTCTCCTCTGTTTTCTGGAAAATATACCTAACTTTGTCTTCTATCTCTATTATTGGATATTTTATTCAGGCTGTGATAGTTTTAATTTCCAAGAGTATTATAAAAGACTTCTTTTTTAAGAGCAGTTTAAGGTGCACAGTGTAATTGAGAGGAAGGTAGAGAGAGTTCCCACATACCCGCTGTCCCCACACACGCACAGCCTCCCCGCGCTGTCAGCGTCTCCGCCAGATGGTGCACTGGTCACTGATGAGCTGATGAACCTACACTGACACGTCATCACCACCCAGAGTCCACAGTTTCATTAGGTTCACTCTTGGTGGTGTACGTTCCACGGGTTTGGACAAGCGTCTGATGCTGTGTGTCCACCATTCTGGCAGCACTCCGAGTATTTTCAGTGCCCTAGAAATATTCTGTGCTCTGCCTACCTATCCCTCCACTCCCTTGCCCACGCTGGCAACCACTGGTCTTTTTACTGTCTTCATAGTTCTGCCTTTTTCCACAATCTCATAGAGTTGGAACCATGAAGTAGCCTTTTCAGATTGGCTTCTTTCACACGGTAATATGCCTTTAAGGTTCCTCGTGTCTTTTCACGGCTTGACAGGGCATTTCTCTTTAGTGCTGCATAGTATTCCGCTCTCTGGCTGTGCCACAGTTTATCCATTCGTCCACCTAAGGGCATCATGCTTGCCTCCAAGTTTTGGCAATGATGGGTAAAGCTGCCATAAACATCCATGCACAGGTTGTATGGACACTGTTTTCAACCCCTGTGTGCTATGCTATGAGTTTCAGGCCTCTTAAGTCTGACCCACTTGGAGTTGATGTGTTTTATGTGCGGTGTAAGGTAAGGGTCCAGTCTCTGTGGTGTAAGATGTGTGGACGTCCAGTTTTCTAAAAATCACTTGCTGAAGAGACTGTCCTTTCCCCATCGTGTAACATTGGCACCCTTGTTGAAGACCAGTTGACCGTACACACGTGGTTTTATTTCTGGGCTCTGTATTCTGTTCCATTGGTCTATATGTTTGTCTTCATGCCAGTACCATACAGTTTTGATTACAACAGCTTTGTGATATATTTTGAATCTAGAAAGTGTGAGGCCTCTAGCTTTGTTCTTTCTCAAGAGTGATTTGGCTCTTTGTGATCTTCTGTGGTTCCATATGAATTTTAGAGTTTTCTCTATTTCTGTAAAAAATACTGTTGGGATTTTGATAGGGATTGTGCTGAATCGGTAGATATATTTGGGTAGTATGGACATTTTCACAATATTAAGTCTTCCAGTCCAGAAACATGGATGTCTTTCCATTTGTTTGTTTCTTTAATTTCTTTGATCAGCATTCTGTAGTTTTCAGTATACAAGTCTTTTACCTCCTTAGTTAAGTTTTTTTTTTTTTTTTTTCCTCCTTAGTTAAGTTTATTCCTAAGTATTTTATTCTTTTTGGTGCCATTGTAAACAGGATTGTTTTCCTAATTTCCTTCAGGCAGTTTGTGGTTAGGGTATAGAAATGCAGCTGATTTTTGCATGCTGATTTTGTATTCTGCAACTTTACTGAATTTATTAGTTTTAGCAGTTTTTTGGTGGCATCTTTAGAGTTTGCAACATTATGTTGTCTGCCGACAGGGACAGTTTTATTTCTTCCTTTCCAATTTGAATGCCTTTTACTTCTTTTTCTTGCCTAACTGCTCTGGCTGGGACTTCCAGTACTATGTTAAATAGAAGAGGTGTGAGCGGGCATCCTTGCCTTGTTTCTGGTTTAGAGGAAAAGCTTTCAGTTTTTCACTATTGAGTATGATATTAATTGTGGGCTTTTTATATATAGCCTTTATTACGTTGAGTTACTTGCCTTCTATTCCTAGCTTGTTGAGAGTTTTTATCATGAAAGGGGGTTGAATTTTGTCAAATGCTTTTTTTTTTTTTTTTCTTCTTCTATAGAGGCGATCATATCTTTTATCTTTTATTCGGTGAACATGGTGTATCACATTAATTGATTTTTGTTTGTTGAAACATCCTTGCATTCCAAAGCTAAATCCCACTTGGTCATGGCATACGATTCTTTTAATGTGCTGTTGGATTCAGTTCGTTGGTGTTTTATGGAGGATTTCTGCATCCATGTTCATCAGGGATATTGGCCTGTAGTTTTTTCTTGTGGTGTCGTTGGCTTTGGTATCAGGGTAATGCTGGCCTCATAAAATCACTTTGGAAGTGTTTCCACCTTTTCAGTTTTTTGAATGAGTTTGAGAAGGAATGGCATTAATTCTTCCTTAAGTGTTTGGTGGACTTTACCAGTGAAGCCATCTATTCCTGGACTTGACTTTGTTGGGAGATTTTTGATCACTGACTCAATCTCCGTATTAGTTATAGGTCTGTGCAGACTTAATAAGACTAGAGATGAAAAACTAGACATTATAACCGATGCCAGAGGAAGAAGAATGGTCACAAGAGACCACTACGAACAATTACGGGCTGCAAACTGGATAACCCAGAAGAAGAGGATCAGTTCCTAGAATCAGAAACCTACCAAGACTAAACACGAAGAAACAGCACACCACTTGAAAACGCCAGCCGAGGTGGGTGCTGCGGCGGGTCTGGTAGAGAGTTAACGGTCGGCGTCACTGCTCTGGGGGCCGCGACGCAAGCATTAGTGGCACATACTTTGTTCTGAGGAATTTTGGGGGGAGGTACTTGAGACCTCAAATTGATAAAGAAGCAATGTTCAAACCAAATGACACATTTGGGGTTTAATTATGCTGCTTCTTTTATTGCATCTCCTCATTCTCACTGTCGTCCTTGAGGACATCGTGTGGAACGAGTCAAGAAGGGAGAAATGAAGGCTCCTACCCA
The DNA here is from genome assembly GCF_011762595.2 of Tursiops truncatus. Lineage (NCBI taxonomy): Eukaryota > Metazoa > Chordata > Mammalia > Artiodactyla > Delphinidae > Tursiops > Tursiops truncatus. The sequence goes on from NC_047052.1 coordinate 4,020,206, forward strand.
GCCCCAGACCAAGGGTGACGAGCTGCTCCAGACCACGTGGACCTCCCAGAGCTTTAAAGATGGCGCCGCAGGAACGGTGACCTGGTTGCAGGTCACATGGTCACCACACGTTTTCCAAGTAACACAAACACAGCAACTCCGGGTAAGACTAAACAGCTGCAGGAATCAGCGATGACGTCATTTAATTCCAACTCATGAAACTTGGTGTTGCCACCGTTATGCCGTCTCCCTTCCTGTGGCGTCAGCCCATCGTTCCTAAAAACATCCGGCCCATTTTTTGGTCATCTCCTCTCTCCACCCAGGTGGGCCAGAGACACTTGGCTCTATGGTTGTGATTTTCCAGTGCTGGAACATCCCAAAGCAGCACGACTTTGCAGGCTGACTGGAGATGAGCTGGGAGCAAGCACTTACATTTACTCGGGTCCCTAAAGCCCCCAGGTTCTTGTCAAGAGTCGTTCACACACGAGAACCCACAGAAGTGAACGCCCTGCAAGGCCTTCTTCTCGTGAGGACATCACCGTGTTGTCCAAATACATCCAACATTTTACACACTGACACTTTCATGGACACACACATTCCCTGCATCCGGGTAAACTTTAGACTCTGATTCAGCAGGTCCTGGGTGCGGCCTGAGACTCTGCATTTCTAACCGACTCCTGGTGGTGCTGTTGCTGCTGGTCCGTGGCCCACACTTTGAGTAGCAAAGTCTAGATGTCAGCCAACATGGGAAGCGTTAATTACCCTATGGTAGCTGCGCAAAGTATTAACCATTTGGCAACGCTGAAACGTATTTCACTTGTGTGAGCGAAGAGGACAACCCTCGGTTACACTCCTGTGTCAGGATGACATGCACGGGCACACAGGCACGTCCGTATAAAGTCGAAACAGGAGGGGAACAGAGGGCAAGGAGAGCATTCGGATTTGCTGAGGTGACGAGCCTTTCAGAAAATCTCATAGGTTTGTAGAATAAACAGCGTTTTTGAGTACGTGACCCAGAAAGCAGGCTACTGAGCTGAGCCGCTTGCCGTCTACTTTAGAAGGGTGTTTACAGCCTCCTCATTCTGAGGACAGCCTGCGTCTTAACGAGACAAGCCTGGACGGTGGCACGGCTCATACAGGCCGAAGGAAAAGGCAAGAAAAGGCCGATTATTTAAGCAGGAAACGCGTCGGTCAGTCGGGGGGGGGGGGGGGGGGGCGGGCCCTTCGGCGGGGTCACGTGGCAGGGGAGAGTAGCAATCCTGCAGAGCTAGCATCCCGGCTGCTGCTGGAGTTTGGTGAGACCTGCGGCAGCGCAGGGCGGTCCTCGCTGACCTGCCGCCCTGCAGTGACCCTGGCTGCTTCCCAGCCACCCCGAGGAAGGGGTCACCCAGCTCTGAAGCCACTTCCCCTAAGTGGCAGGCCTGTCTTAAGGTCCGGAGACATCATCAAATCAGCGTGGAGGTGGCCGGGGCCCACTCTGAAGCGGACGTGGTCCTTTAGGTACACAAGCTCTGGCTCACTCGAGACAGCGTTCTCCTTAGTCCACAGGCGCTCCAGCCCCGAAATCCTCTCCCGAGCAGGTGCCCGGCGTGGGACGGCCAAGCTCGACAGGCCCGTGGGCACCAGGAGGCTGAGGCTCACAGGCAGCCACCAGCCCTCTGACAAACCAGCACCGGCCCCAGGCTGGAAGAACTTGCTCGAGTTCCAAGAAGAGCTCCAAGTGCAAGGTTAAAGAATAGTAATGATCGCCAGGACGCAGTTCTGACGTTTCCGGTTTCCAAAATGCCTTCCTATACATGATCTGATTGCATTTTCCCTACGACCTTCAGGCAGGTAACAGTGTACCCATTTTATAGACCAAAACAACTGAGTTTCTTCAAGGTTACAGGATGTGCCCAGGTTGCCACAGGTAGGGAGAAAGGAGGGATTCCCCACGGGCGTTTTGGCTAGAATAAAAGCACTTTTTTCTAACCTAGATCCTTCTGTTTTTATTTTTTAAAGTAAAAACAGTAAAAAAAAATAATAACTTCTTGAATAAACAGAGGAGTCGAGAACAATAAAACCTTCACCGAGGTTTTTTCGATAATATCTTCAGTTGAGGGTTTGAACCGCAAAGCATATGCCAGATGACCCTCACCCTCGTCTGCAGGCTGAGTCGCGCCTCCCTCAGCCTTGAGCAATGGCTGTCATTTCCCGGAGCTGCGCCCGCCCCCGCGCCGGAAGCTCTGTGTTGTGCTCAGCATGTGTGCAGGTGCCAGGCCCAACCGGGCACTTGTGGGCTTCCTCGGATATTCAGACTCTGCTTTCTGAGTGTCTGGGATGTGTGTCCCACAGCATCACATTCCCTGGCTCGGGATATAAACTCGCTTGACCTTTTCCCCATGAGCTTTAATGCAAATCCAGGGGCGACGGAGATGGGTTAATGACAGAGACATGCCCACCACGGTCTCCATCACCACCTGGAAGAGGAGAGAGGGAAGGGACCCAGGCGACGACAGGGAGAGGCTGCTCAGGGACCCATGGGTGGTGCACAATGAGTGTTTTATGTTGAACATTACTAACGCTATTTAATAACAATGACAATATTATTAATGATAATAACGAGAAGCTGGCTGACTTCAAACTCACCTGGTCATCCAGAAGCAGCTCACAGAACTCCAGGAAGACCCACTTCTGCTGCTTCATGTACTCACGTCACCGATGGTGGCCACACCTTGGTGGCCAGGTCCCAGGTGGCACGGGGCTGGGGACGATGCTGAAAGGAGAGGAGAAAGGGGTTAGTCTCAGCCTGGCATCTGCCTAATGTCCACCAGAGGGCGCCATGGGATAGCAAATGCATGGGCACTGCACACTGCTCAGGCCACAGAAAAATTCCTACAACACTGGCGCATCCAGCTGGCCGGTCCACAAATATTTACTGAACACCTACTGTGTGCTGGCGAGGCCTCTGCCCTCAGTAAACACAAATATAAGAAATTAAATGTATAATTATATGCTGTGATTCGTGCTATAAAAGAACAGCAGCAGGGAGAGGGAGCATTAGCGACAGTATCACAGAGAAAGAAGAATCAGGGAGGGCCCCTGGGGGAGGGAAGGACTGTGCAAAGGCCCTGGGGCAGAGAAAGGCTTGGCAGTGAACTCAGAATTGGAGCTGGTTAAAATCAGAGAACACTGGGGTTGGAAGAGCTGGTGAAGCTCACGTGTCAGCCTACCGGGCTCAGAGAAGATGCTGAGGGGTTAACACGTGTGCACAGACACAAAGGTCATCGGCTGGGTGGGGCAGGGGCTCATCTGAAGCAGATTTCCCAAAGATGGGCTGACCATCTCCCCCAAAGCCCAGGAGCAAAGCAAACGGACTTCTCAAGATCAGGAATTTCAAAGACATTTCCCTCTTGGGTGGATTGTTAGGGAGGGGTCCTTGGTGGGAGCAGGGGTTGCATCTGCTGTGGAAAGCCACCCCAATGGGATGCAGGGGTGCGGGTTTAAGTGGCCAGGGAGGGGGTCTGCACATGGCCTTTCTCTGGCCTCGGCCTGGGTGACACCTTGCCATCTGGGCACCAGGGGACGGTTGCTCACCGGTGGCCTTGCAGGCTCGCTGGCAGACACAGGGCTCTGCTCAGCGCCCCAGAAATCTCGGTGACCAGGTGGCCTCCGTGAGGGTTACTCTGAGGGCAGGTCTGGTTTTCAGCCTAAGTGGCTGTGAGATACCACTGAAAGAGCCAGACAGGCTACAATGTCCGTCCCTGCCACCTCCCAGCTGTGTGACCTGGGGCAAGCACCTTCACCTCTCTGGGCCTCAGTTTGCTCATCTTTAAAACAATGCAACAACAGTTCCTGCCTTGTGAAGCCTTTGGGAGGATTAGAAAGAAGGAACCATACAGGGCTGACCGGGACGGTTGGTACACAGTAGGCACTCCAGAAACGGTAGCAACTATGACAGGCTGGTCCGATGAAGGGCTTTGCAGCCAGACCCCACGTGCAGCGGGCAGTCGGACTACTGGTCCATCTTGTTTGCCCTTTCTTGGTTTTTTTGGATTAACATGGAGTCCTCAGTTAAGATGATCTTATAGGGTTGGGTTTTTTTAACCAAATAAAACCGTAACCAACTAAACAAAACCAAGTCCATTTATAACAAAGTCCCACCAGAGCAAACATTTGCAATCTCCCCAGAAAGCATTTTATCCATGGCAGGGAGGCCTGGGGAATTTTAAGAGGCTGCAGCTCGTGTCTTTGAAAACCACCAGCGCCTTCAGTTTGTCTGGGACTCTCCCCACTGGGGGTACTTTTCCATCTGCGCTCCTGTTTCCCAGCAAAGCCCGAGGCCTGTGGGCAGCCACCAAGGCGCTCTGGACCAAGGGTGGATGCTCTTGGGCAGCGGCCACAGACTGGTGGCCGTGACCTGGAACCGGCCCCCATCGGTGGGTCAAATACCCACAGTCAGCTGCTCCCATCTGTAAAACAGGAGGTTTCACCTAGAAATGCAGATTCATGGCTGCCTGGGCCCCATTCTTCCCTGGTCAGCAGCCTGGGGCCCGGGGCGGCCGTCCTTACATGCACAGTCATTGGGACAACGTTTGAATTCTTTTAAAAGAACTTATGGGGGCAAAATTCACATAACATAAAACTGACCATTTTAAGGCATAACGCTCCCAGACTTCAGATAATACTACAAAGCTACAGTAATAAAAACAGCATGGTATTGGCACAAAAACAGACATATGGATCAATGGAACAGAACAGAGAGCCCAGAAATAAACCCACACACCTATGGTCAATTAATCTTTGACAAAGGAGGCAAGAATATACAATGGAAAAACGACAGTCCATTCAGCAAGTGGTGCTGGAAAAGCGGGACAGCTGCACGTAAATCAATGAAGCTGGAACACACCTTCACACCACACTCAAAATGGCTTAAAGACCTAAATGTAAGAGAGGACAACCATAAAACTCCTAGAACAGCATAGAGGCAAGACATTCTCTGATATAAATCATACCACTGTTCTCTTAGGTCAGTCCCCCAAGGCAACAGAAGTAAAAGCAAAAATAAATGGAACTTAAACAAACTTACAAGATTTTGCACAGCAAAGGAAACCATAAACAAAATGAAAAGAGAACCTATAGAATGGGAGAAAATGTTTGCAAACGATGCGACCAACAAGGGCTTACTTTCCAAAATATACAAACAGCTCATACAACTCAACAACAAAAAAACAACCCAACTGAAAATGGGTAGAAGACCTAAATAGACATTTCTGCAAAGAAGACATACAGGTGGCCAACAGGCACATGAAAAGATGCTCAACATCGCTAATTTTTAGAGAAATGCAAGTCAAAACTACAATGAGGTACCACCTCATACCCGTCAGAATGGCCATCATTGAAAAGTCTACAAATAATAAATGCTGGAGAGGGTGTGGAGAAAAGGGAACCCTCCTGTACTGTTACTGGGAAAGTAAACTGGTACAGTCACAATGGAAAACAATATGGAGGTTCCTTAAAAACTAAAAATAGAGCTACCATAGGATCCAGCAATCCCACTCCTGGGCATACGTCCAGACAAAACTGTAATTCAAAAAGATGCACGCACCCCTATGTTCACAGCAGCACTATTCACAATAGCCAAGACGTGGAAACAACCGAAATGTCCATCGACAGAGGAATGGATAAAGAAGATGTGGTACATATACACAATGGAATATTACTCAGCCATAAAAAACAATGAAATAATGCCATTTGCAGCAACATGGATGCAACTAGAGATTATCATACTAAGTGAGGTAAGTCAGAAAGAGAAAGACAACTACCATATGATATCAGTTATATGTGGAATCTAAAATATGACACAAGTGAACCCATCTCTGAAACACAAACAGACTCTCAGACATAGAGAACAGACTTGTGGTTGCCAAGGGGGAGGGGACTGTGGGAGCTTGGGGTGAGCAGCTATGTCTTTGCACAGAGGATGGGTAAACAACAAGGTCCTCCTGTGGAGCACAGGCAACTGTATTCAATATCCTGTGATAGAGCAGAATGGAAAAGAATATGGAAAAGAATATATATGTACAACTGGGTCACTTTGCTGTGCAGCAGAAATTAACACAACAGTGTAAACCAACTACACTTCAATAAAAAAAAAGAAGAAAAACAACTGACCATTTTAAAATAGACAATTCAGTGGCATTTGGTACCCTCACAGTGTTGTGTAACCACTACCTGTGTTTAGTTCCAAAGCATTTCCATCATCCCCCAAAAAACCCTAGACCCAACATCACTGACTCCCGCTTCCGCAGCCCCCAGCGACCCTTCACTCTGTCTCTATGGACTGGCCTGCTCTGGACACTGCTTGTGGACGGACTCACACGCTGTGCCTGGCTTCCTTCACTCAGCACGTCTTCGAGGCTCACGCGTGGCGGAGCGGGTCACGGCTGAGTAACACCCCATCACATGCTTGTATGCATATAACAAGCGTCCACCTCAATGCCACGCGGCAGCCCCGTGTTGCGGGGGGGGGCCTTCTCGCCAGCCGCGCTCGCCTGCTCTGGGCCTGTCCCCTCTCCCCCCGGCCCTGCTGGCTTTCTGCAACCCCGTGGGCTCCTCAGATGAGCAGCAAACATCCTCCCAGGAGCAGGGTCTCAGGTGGGTGAGAGACTTCCAGTCCGTGTCCTGGGCGTCCCGTACGTGTGCTCACACACACACGTGCACACGTATGTAGCATAATGGCCCCATCCTGCAAGTCTGGCACTTTGTTTTTCACTTAACGATGTATCTTGGAGGTCGTTGGCTGCATGCTACTCCACCACATGGCTCTCCCATACCTAACGGGGTGCGGGGCCCTTGGCTCTGACCCTCACGTGGGGACAGCCCTGCCAGCACTCCCTCACCCAGCCTGGCCACGCCCTGGCCCCGTGCAGCCTGGAAAGGGAGGTCTGAGACATCCTCGCCACTTTCCTGGCCTCAAATCTCCCAGGGCCAACACTTGATGTGCCCTCGTTTTCCCAACACCTGACTTGGCATTCCTACTCTGTAGACATGGTATAGATGCTTGTTAATCACACAGATGGAAAAATGAACGACTACTTTTCACACACTGTTTAAGGCCTGGCTCAGTCACCACCTCCTCCAGGGAGCCTTCCCTGGTCACCCCAGGCTGGGTTAGGCCCCCCTTTAAGCCCACAGGCCCCATACTCTCACCAAAGCAATTACGCCCACTGGGTGAGACTGTCAGCGACCACCCCGGCAGCTACTACTCCTCGGGTACCACCAGGAGTTGGCGGGACGCCCGGCACGGAGTGCTGAATGGACAGCCGGCAGATGCCTGGTGCACAGAGAGGGAATGCACGGCGGCCCACAGCTAAGCGTGCCTAGCAGGTTCGGCTTCCTCCGAGCCCTGTGCCGTGAGGGGGCAGGTATCATCACGACCACTTCGCGGATGAGGAGGGCGACGCTTGTAGAGGCCCAGCACCCTACGTGAGGCCACCCAGCTCCTAAGAAGGGCTGACCCCAGGCTGACCCCACCTCTCCAGCTCTCCCCAGCCCCGAACCTTGCTCCACCCTCCCGTCAGGGCTGGACAGGACACACAGGAGCAGAGCACGCTCTGCATCTCAGGGAACACGATAAGGTTCAGGGCAAGGCTCGGGGGGGCTCGGCACGCGGCGCTCTCAGGACCCCAGCAGGAGGGTGAGGATGGTGGCGGAGGGAGAGGCGACCTCGGTGGGTTCTGTTTGAACACGTGCTGTGCAAGCAACGGGGCCCTCTGACAATGGGGGGAAGAGGCTAGAGAAAGAGGCAGCCACTGAAGACGACCTCCCACCAGCCCCAACCTCCCACGCCTGCCTCTCCCAAGGCTGGGCCGCCATGCCGGTCTGGCCCCAAAACTCGGGTTAGAACTTGCCCCCCCTCACCTCTCTTTCGGGAGACTCAGAGGAAGAAAAGAACATGTTCACTACAGGGAAAGCTCCAAAGATGTTACAAAGCTTCAGTTAAGGGAGAAGTGACGGAAGCAGGGGAGCCAGCGGCAGCACACGCGGATACGTTTACAGAACGGGCCCCCATCAGTTAAAGAGTATTTTGTCTTTGCCCACTCAGCTCCCTCCCACCCCGCTTCCCGAAGAGAGTTCTGTCTTTCTCAGACTGGTTCCACGTTGTAGGCAGAGGCGGGAGTAGGTAGAGGGGAACAGGACCCACAGAGGCCAGAAAACAGAGGGGAGGATCCTCCCTTTCTTGTGGAGAATCTAGATCCTAGGGGAGGCCATGAGGAAACAAGCACAACTGGAGAGAGGAAGCTCATTTCCAGGACAAAAGCAAAGTGGAGGGGGCAAAGGGCAAAAGCGAGAGCTGACCTTTGCGGGGGATTGGGGGGCTGCGGGGGTCCTGGAGCTGCCGCAGGATGGACGCAAGACACGCAGGGGGCAGAGGAAGCAGGATGTTAAGAAACACAACTGTGGGCTAAGGAGTGGATTCCCCTTGACGTTTGAGAGAAGGGCAAGGGGGAATCCAGATTCCTTCCTAACCCGTTCTGGTGGCTGGACTACACCTCTCTGCGATGCTCTCTGGATTGGGCCACCTGGAACCTCAGCTTGTTTTAGGGTTCCACACGCAAAGCCCATCTCATAACGAGGAAATGATTTAATCCCCATCAAACTCAGAGAGGTCGGGGCTGTCGTTATCCCACATCAAAGATAAGGAAACTGAGGTGCAAAAGCTCGCGTAAGTTGCCCAAGGTCACGGAGCTAGAGAGGGGCCAGGTCAGGACAAACCCTCGGGCGTTCCTGACTCCAAATCCCAACGTCTCTTCTCTCTCCCACTCTGTTCCGGGGAAGGATCCTATGACACTGAATCTTCTCTTTTTCAGAGTTTAATATTTCGGGCCAAATCTGAGTGTGGTCTGCTGTTTCCTCCAAAAATTTGGCCTGACCTCAGGGCACCGCTGCCCAGTCATTGGCAAGAGTCCTCTGCTGGCAGCGATGGGCTGGTGGGCAGGCTGCTCTGGGCATGACTCGGTAGAGACTGAGATAACTCAATAAAAGCTCTATTTACCTTTGTGGTCAAAACACACAGGACAATTTATAGATGTCAAATAGGATAATGGCCAGTGTTGGCATAGATGGGAGAATGGGTACCGCTGGTCTGCGTTAGTGGAAGTTTAAACCTGTACAACCTTCTGGAGAGCAGTTGGCACTATGAATCTCATGTCTTAAAAATGCAAAACCTTTGACCCAGCAAGTCCACTTCTAGGAACACAGCCCAAGGAAACAGTCTTACCCACTACACTGTTCTCATTCCCACAGTGACCGACCTCAGACTGAGCTCCTACGGGGTCGGTGGCGTTCACATCCGACTGCTTAACTAGAGCAGCTGTTCTTCCCCGGACTCGTTTTGCTTCCCCACAATTGCAGGAGCATTTTGACTATATTTAAAATTAGTATCCAATCACGCATACACTTTTCTATGTATTTCATGGCTTGGCTTCCAATTCCAAAAGCAACAGAACTGTCAGGCTGGAGGGGACGTCAGGAATTTTCTAGTCCAACATTTCCCAAAGTGGGTCCCATGGGAGGTGAAAGGGTGGTTGCAGCTGGATGCCTGCCTGATGGGATAAGCTCGGGAAAATGGAACACGTGCTCACTTGCAGAATTTCTCAGGGGCTTTGCTAGATGATGAGCGTTGCAATCTCCACACGGCAGATAGAGGAGGCGGCATTAGTCTCCTGTGGCTGTTATAACAAATGGCCACAAACTGGGTGGCGTCGAACAACCGAAGTATGTTGTCTCACGGTTTGGGAGACCAGAAGTCTGGAATCAAGGTGTCAGCGGGGCCAGGCTCCACCTGAAGGCTCTCAGGGAGGATCCTGCCTTGTCTCTTCTGGCTTCTGGTGGCCTCAGGTGTCCTTGGCCTGTGGCTGCATTCCTCCCCCCTGCACCTCTATCTTCACACATGTGTCTTCCCTCTGTGTCTGTGCCTAAATTCCCCTTTTCTTATAAAGACCCTGGTCATTAGATTAGGGCTACTTTAGTCTGACCTCATTTAAACTTGATTACATCTGCAAAGACCTTATTTCCAAATGACGTCACGCTCACAGGTCCAGGCAGATGTGAATTTGGCGGGGGGATGCTATTCACCTCAGTATAGATGGAAAGACCTTGGGGGCTTCTGAGAGGGGAGGCCCAGGAGAGGACGGAAGTCAAGTTCTCCACGCATCCCTCGGCCTGCTACGTTGGGAGAGAGCACGCAGGGTGAGGGCGGGCTCACGGGGACACACAGCACAGCGGGGATACCACAGCATGGCCCAGGTGAGAAGACGGCGGCCTGGACCAGGCAGAGGCAGTGCAGGTGGAGAGAAGCAGCTGGCCTTGGACTTCCCTTTGCAGGTGAGCCAGTATAAGGCAACCCAGCGTTTGGGTGTGAGATGCGAGAAAATGAGGCCTCAAGGGTGACCTCTGGGTTTTAGCCAGAGACACCAGAACAGCGGAGTTGCCATCAGTGCCAAGGGCCGACTAGTTACCGGACACAGTTCCAGGCAGAGCGATGTGGACGGAGGAAGCGGTCCTCCAGTGGAGCGTGGACCTAAATACAGAGCTCGCCCCGCCCCGCCCCACGCCCATCAGCCCTCCTGTGAGTCCAGGAGAAAGGCCACCAGGGCCTGTGTATGCTGGCCTCAATCCAGTCACTCCCGACGCCCCTGCTCCAGGGGCCCTGCGCTCCACTCACACCCGTCTCTCTGTGTACCCACTGCCTGTCAACGCGGGGGCCACAAGTCTTGGGCCCTCCCGCGTTGACATGGGGCCCTCCCGGCAACTGGGCCCTCCTAGGGAGGACTGGGCTGGCCCTTCCCGGCGGGGCCGGGGGGGGAGCTGCACAGGGCAGGACAGGTCCCTCGGGTGGGACTCTTGTGGCTTTCGGTGACTGCGTCTCTGGCTGGGCTGACCAGCTGGGCTCAGCGAATCCTGTGGGCACAACCTCAAGCCTGGAACCCGCTGCTGTTTCGTCGGGGCCAAGGGCGGTTCACGCTCATGAAAAAGGGTCTTGCTGCCCAGGCTGAAGGCACTCGCCAGCCGCCACGCCACAGGGTCACTTCCCAAGCTCGCCACAAAGCAGGCTAGAGAGCCACAGTCCACAGTCCTAATCTGAGCTCTGAGATGTCTGTGGACCTCTCCCTTCTGCTGGGAATTCAAAGGACTTGGTCCAACATCTGGGCGAAAAGGAGGCTGGCCCAAATTCCCGGCAACTGCCTGGTCTGAGCAGCAGAAGACGTGGCTGTGAACTGCTGAGGAATTTCTCGGGCGAGGGGTAGAGCCCTCAGAGCCTCGGTTTTCCTGTCTGTAAAATGGGATCTCGCTCCCATGTGTGCTGGGCGGGGATGGCTCTGTGACTTTCAGGCTCTGCTCTGTGGAGAAGCCTGGTCCGGGAAGATCCCACATGCCGTGGAGCAACTAAGCCCGTGCGCCACAACTATTGAGCCTGCGCACCTAGAGCCCATGCTCTGCAACAAGGGAAGCCACTGCAATGAGAAGCCCGCGCACCGCAAAGAAGAGTAGCGCCCTCTCACGGCGACTAGAGAAAGCCCACGCGCAGCAGTGAAGACCCAATGCAGCCAAAAATAAATAAAAATTAAATATATATATATATATATATATCTTGAAGTAACGGATGTGCAAAACCCACTGACCAGCACTGCAGGATCTCATGGGTCTGATGTCCAGTCTAGGGCTCCTTGGGTTGTGGTCTGAGGGAGCTGGGGCACAGCTGGGGCCCGGCTCTGTCCACCTCCCTTTCCAGCCCTTGGAGAGCTGTGCTCCTCTTACCTCTGACATGTGATGCTGGGTGAGCTGCCAATCACAGGGCCCCACCCCGAGTGGACATGTGATTCAGGCCTGGCCAATCATAGAACTCCTCCCCCACAAGTGATAAGTCCACGGCTTAGCTATGTGACTAAGGCTGGCCAATAAAGGCCCTTCCCTGGAGCACCTATATTCTGAAACAGGAAGAGAGATGCTCTCCCTTCTCTTTTTGCATCAGGCTGGAGGACCTAAGCCCGAGGATACCAGCACTGTGTTTCCCACTGCTGGGAGAAAACCTGTTTACTCTCAGAGAAAACGGGGTCCCCATAGAGCCCCCAAGGTGGGGAGAGATGGAGACAGCATGAGACGTCACGGCACTGAAGTGCCTGGTTACAGCCTTCACGGCTCCCAGAGTGGCCTCTGATTGGGACCCTCTTCTGGTTTGAGTTTCTGTCACTGACAAATACAGGAGTCCTGTCCGATCCACAACCAACGGGGAAGGTCAAGAAGGCTCGCTCGGCAGCAAAGTTCCCAGAGGGGACCTTTAAGCTTCTCGAGGCTACGTGTAACTAAGAACTTTGCTTTTTATTTACTTATTTATTTAGCAGCGTCCTTTCCTTGAGAAACCAAATACAGTTTGCACCACGCAGACAGCACCTGAGACCGGTTTAAGGGATGGAGAGAGGGGAGGCAGGAGGAGCAGGCGTGGGGCTGGTCCAGTTTTAAAGGGACCTGACAACTGGCCAAGAGCTAGGCATGCTCCAACCCTCTTTTTATTTATTTTTATTATTATTATTATTTTTTTGCGGTATGCGGACCTCTCACTATTGTGGCCTCTCCCGCTGCGGAGCACAGGCTCCGGACGTGCAGGCTCAGCGGCCATGGCTCACGGGCCCAGCCGCTCCGCGGCATGTGGGATCCTCCCGGACTGGGGCACGAACCCGTGTCCCCTGCATCGGCAGGTGGACTCCCAACCACTGCACCACCAGGGAATCCCGCTCCAACCCTCTTGATGGCAGGAAGACCCCGACGGTTGAGGTGCTCCTCTGAAATCACACACAGGGCATTTCAAGCAGGACCTGACCCAGAACCAGCTCTCTTAACTCCAGAGCCCATGTCACCAGACTTCTGAATTTCACAGAAATTCAGAAAACTCTTTTTTTCAAAAATTAATTAATTTATTTATTTTTGGCTGCGCTGGGTCTTCATTGCTGCACGTGGGCTCTCTCTAGTTGTGGCGAGCGGGGGCTACTCTTCTTTGTGGTGCGCGGCCTTCTCATTGCAGTGCCTTCTCTTGTTGTGGAGCACGGGCTCTAGGCGCACGGGCTTCAGTAGTTGTGGCACGTGGGCCCAGTAGTTGTGGCTCGCAGGCTCAGTAGTTGTGGCACACGGGCTTAGTTGCTCTGCGGCATGTGGGATCTTCCCAGACCAGGGCTCGAGCCCATGTTCCCTGCATTGGCAGATGGATTCTTAACCACTGCGCCACCAGGGAAGTCCCAGAAAAGTCTTTTGAGAACAAAGGATCAGTAAAGTTCAACGGCCATCTCTGGCTAGCATCCCTTCGTAAAACGATTACCCCCAACAACGGAGGAAGGACATAAGCTGTGAGCAAAGGCCAGGCCTCGCGTTTGGATATGTTCAGTTTGAAGGGACACTAGGTGGTTTCCTCAAAGCAATGACTACTGGGAAATGGGCAAGAGCAGGCAGTGGGTGTGCAAGTGTCCTGGGGCCGCCGTAACAAAGCGCCACAAACTAGGGGCTCTTAAAACAGCAGAAACGTATAGTTCTGGAGCCCTGAAGTCTACAATCAAGCTGTCAGCAGGGCCGAGCTCTCTCTGAGGGCTCTAGGGACGATTCCATGGCTTACAGAAGAAGCACTCCAATCTCTGCTTTCATTTACACATGGCTTTCTCCCTGTGTGTCTGTGTCTAAATTCCCCTCTTCTTATAAGGACACCAGGCATTACATTAGGGCCACCCTAATCCAGTATGAACCCATCTTAACTTGATGACATCTGCAAAGACCCTATTTCTAAATATAAGGTCACACTCTCAGATTCTGGGGGTTAGGACTCGAACAGATCTTTCCAAGGGATACAACTCAAGCGGGCTGAGCGGGCCAGCATTATGGGGCACCCCACCCCCAAGGTCCTTCCCACGCTGACAGCAAAGTGTGAGAAAGACGGATCTGAGGCACGATGCCCTCCCAGATTAGGGAGAAGGCTTGGACTGCCAGGGACAGCTGGGGACCCCTGGGCTGTCCCACCTTCCCTCACGTTTCCCTTCCAGGGAGTAACTGTCTGGAGGTCAGCCAGGTGCCCACTGGCAAAGGCAGGCCAGGACACAGACCTTAGCTCCCGGCCAGGGCTAGACCACAACCTGGGGACCTTCCTGGGGAAGAAGGCCAGGAAAAGCCTCAGCCCCAGGCCAGGAGACCGGCCCCGCCAAGGGGACAGATTCACAGCAGAGGGAAATTGACACTTCGGCCTTTTGGAGGGCAGGAGGGCTTGACTTTGCTGTGAGGGCCCCTGTGTGCCCTCCCAGGACGCAGGTAGAGACACAGCAGCAGCCACCAGCCTGGCCGGACCTCAGTCCTCTGGACGGGGACCAGAGTTTGCTCACAGGCTCCCTGGAGACTGAGACTGCAGGGGGACTTGAGTCAACCGAAACTACACGCTTCCCAGAGAGGGGCGGTAACCAGCCTGAGGTCACACAGCAATCATTCAGAGCCAACGTGAGAGACGTGTCTCCCAGTTCTGCCCATGAGAGCCTTTTACCCACCACGATGGCCTCTATCAGGGGAGGCTGTTGCCCTTGGGAACCAGGGCTGACCTTGTAATGGTTTTATAGAGCAGTCAGGAAGAAAATATCACCCACTTCCCAGCCAGACCTGCTGGACACCCGATGTTCGGGAGAAGGAAAGAGAGAAGGAACACTGACTGGACACCTACTGTGCACCACACACTTCAAGCTCACATTCCTGCCCATCTTACCTGCGAGCAGCGCCGGGGCCCAGGGCGGCTGGAGTCGGCCAAGGGTTCCCGTTCCCTCTCGGGATGTCAGTTCACCTCGCTGAGCCTCAGTTTACTCACACCTGTAAGATGGGATCACAAGCTCAGCGTCACAGGTGGTCACTAGGATTAGGGATCCCATCCCAGGAATGGGCACACAGTAGGTGCTCAAGAAAGGCGACGTTCGCTAATTATTAGAGAAGCGCAAAGCAAAACTGCAATTATGTCTCACACCAGTCAGAATGGCCACCATTAGAAAGTCTACAAATAACAAATACTGGAGGGGATGTGGAGAAAAGGGAACCCTCCCACACTGTTGGTGGGAATGTAAGTTGGTGCAGCCACTATGGAGAACAGTACAGAGGTTCCTTAAAAAATTAAAAATAGAGTTACTGTATGATCCAGCAATCCCACCCCTGGGCATACATCCAGAGAAAACTATAACTCAGAAAGATACCTGCACCCCAACGTTCATAGCAGCACTATTTACAATAGCCAAGATATGGAAGCAACCTAAGTACCCATCAGCAGATGAATGGATAAAGAAGATGTGGTACGTATATACGATGGAATACTACTCAGCCATAAAAAGTAATGAAATAATGCCATCTGCAGCAACAGGGATGGACCTGGAGATTATCATACTAAGTGAGGTAAGTCAGACAGAGAAGGACAAATACCATATGATATCACTTATCTGTGGAATCTAAAATATGACACGAATGAACTTATCTACAAAACAGAAACAGACTTGTGGCTGCCAAGGGGGTGCGGAGGGACGGAGTGGGAGTTTGGGGATTAGCAGATGCAAACTATTATACAGAGAATGGATAAACAACAAGGTCCTACTCTAAAGCACAGGGAACTATATTCAATATCCTGTGATAAACCATATGGAAAAGACTATGAAAAAGAATATATGTAGGGCTTCCCCGGGGGCGCAGTGGTTGAGAGTCCGCCTGCCGATGCAGGGGACATGGGTTCGTGCCCCGGTCCGGGAGGATCCCACGTGCCGCGGAGCGGCTGGGCCCGTGAGCCATGGCCGCTGAGCCTGCGCGTCCGGAGCCTGTGCTCCGCAACGGGAGAGGCCACAGCAGTGAGAGGTCCGCGTACCGCAAAAAAAAAAAAGAATATATGTAGATGTATAACTGAACCACTTTTCTGTACGGTAGAAAATAACACAACGTTGTAAATCAACTCTACGTTAATCAATTTAAATAAAAAGAAGAAAGGTGATGTTTTGATTTTCTATCGCTGCTGCAATACATTTCCACAAACTCTGCAGCTTCAACAACACACGCTCAGCATCTTCCATCCGGAGGTCGGAAATTCAACACGGGGCTCACTGGGCTATACCGAGGTATCAGTGGTGCTGCCTGAGGTTCTAGGGGGCAAGCTATTCGTCGCCCTTTCAGCTTCTAGCAGCGGCCCCTGGTCCTTGGCTCACGGCCCCCTTGTCCATCTTCAAAGCCAGCGACACTGCATCTCTGAACCTCCTCCACTGCCTCCTCTTTCTCTGACCACAGCTGGGAAAGCGTCTCTGATTTCAAGGACTCATGTGATTCCACTGGACCCACCCGGATCACCCAGGATCATCGCCCCGTCACAAGGTCCTCAACTCAAGCACTCCTGCAAAGTGCCTTCTGCCACGTCAGGTCACGTCCACAGCGACTCCGGGGATTAGGCTGCGGTGGGGGCAGGCAGCGGGCATTACTCTGCCGACCACAGGTGAGCTGAATTTCATAAAGCGAGGGATGCCTGGCAGTTCTTTTTGGAAGAAGAGGATTCCACTAAAACCAGCTCCCTGGAGGGCCGTTTCCCATCCCTGCTGTTTTTGACTCTTTTCAAAGAGGCTCTGTCTAGCCAAGGAGACAGGGTCAGGGCTGCCAAACCTTTGCTTCAAAATAAACCCTACTCGGAAATTTCCACGGGACCAGGCCCTTTTCTCCCCCCCCCCCCCCAGAGACCTGCCTGAAATCCCAAACCAAGCGGGGCGTCTTATAGCAAGACCATCAGACCCCAAGCTCTCCCAAGAAGGAGGTTTTTGTTGCTGTTTGGGTGTTCTTTTCTCTGTTTGTGTTCCCCTGTCAAACTAGACAGCACTGGGCATACTGTTACGCAGGCAGTGAACTGGTTCAGGACATCACCCTCGACTCAGGAAAGGGTTTTACGGTTGTCATCCTCAAAAGGACCTAATCTGTCCCCCCACCCAGCTTACATTCCCCAGGGTCCCTCCCCGTTGCCTTCAAAGAGCGCTCAGCTATTTCACGAGCTCCCCACATTCACAGCGAGCGTATCTTATGCCGACAGTGAGGCGAGCACGTAAATCCCACTTGCCTAACACCCAGCATCTTCCGATTTTATTTGATTCACCCGAGAAGTCACTATTTACCATGGGCTCAGCATCAGATGTTTTGCACGGGAAGGCGTGCACTTGTTTTGGATTTCAGGCAGGTTCACAGGGACAGACGTCACCTCATGAATTCCCCCAGCAGTGTCCTCACGTTCCTGGTGAGCAGAAAGGGTGGGACGGCGAGGGGCCTTGGTTACGGTCACTCAGCCCATAAGCGGCAGGGCTGGGTTTGAAGCTGGGCCGTCTGACTTTAGAGCATCCCAATTTACTGTGGCCGCGCTCGCCCTCTCTTGAGATACCGTGACAGAAAAACAATGTATATTTGGTCCTAAAACCTGTGTACTTTGCTGATGGGGTGTCCTTGTTATCCGTAACAAGCCCCTCTCCACCACACCTGAGTTCATGCTAACGAGGTGATTCTTGGCGGCTCCCAGAGAGCTTCGGCACGGGGGCCAGGTGCCGGAGGCACCAATCATGTGATTATTGGAACTTGCAGCTCCATCCCCGACCTCCAGGGAGGCACGTGGGGCATCCCCAGCGGCAAATGAGGTTATCGGCCGTGCTTACATGATGGAACCTCCATGAAAACGCTTCTGGGTTGGTGAACACACCCACGTGTCGAGAGGGTGTGCACCCCAAACTCCACGGGGACAGAAGCTCCCACACTTGGGACCCTTCCAGACCTCTCACTACGTACCTCTTCGTCTCGTTATTCATCTGTATCCTTTACAATAGATGTAAAGGATTTACAATAAAAGTAAATGTAAGGAAAGTATTTCCCTGAGTTCTATGAACCATTATAGCAAATTATTGAACCTGAGGAGGGGGTTGTGGGATTCCTTGATTTGTTGCCAAGTCAGAAGGAAGGGTGGGTGAACTGGGGACCCACCACTTGTGACTGGCATCTGAAGTGGGGGCAGTCTTGCGGGACTGAGCCCTTAACCGTGGGGTCTGCTCTCACTCTGGGTGGTTAGTATCAGAATCGAATTAAGTTGTAGGACACCCAGCTGGCGTCCACAGAGAACTGGAGAATTGCTTGGTGGAGAAAATCTACGTGTTTGGCGTCAGAAGTCTTACGAGCAAAAAACAGATCTTAGTAGTAACTATATTCATTCATGTATCAATTCATTCCATGTTTAGCAAGTTCGTTAAGTCAACTTTGCACTGCAGTAAGTGACGAGCAAGACAGGCACATCCCTACCCTTCCGAACGCGCTGACAAGGGAAGAACCACCTCCAGATCAGTGTCTCTCCACCCGCTACGCCCAGGACTGTGTAACTTATCAACAGAAACAGCAGAGTCTGATTCAGTTGGTGTGTAGTGGGGCCATCACACCGGTAATTAAAATTTTTCTTTTAAATTTAGTTGCGCAGTGGGCTGAATAAGGGCCCCCAAACATAGCAGGTCCGAATCCCTGGGACCTGTCAATGTCACCTTATATGGCAAAGACTCTGCAGATGTAACTAAGGATCCTGAGATGGAGAAATTATCCTGGAGTATCTGGTGGGTTGAGATGCAATCACTCGTATCCTTATGAGGGAGGCAGAGGGAGATTACACAACCACAGAGGACAAGGCAGTGTGACAGCAGAAGCCGGGAGAGCAAGTGGCCACCAGAAGCTGGAGGAGATAAAGAAGGTCCCTCCCCCAGAGCCTCCAGAGAGAGGACAGCCCTGCGACACCTGATTTCACACTTCTGGCTTCTGGAACTCTGAGAGAATACACTCCTGTTTCTTTAAATCACCAAGTTTTGGTAATTATTACAGCTGTCACAGGAGGCGAATACAAGGCGTAACAGTGCAAATCTCAAGTGCACGGCACGATGAATCTCGTTATATGCGCACACCACGTGTCACCATGGAGACCAAGACAGAACATTCCCAGCGTCCCAGGTTTCTGGTCACTACCCTCCCCGGAAGTATCCACTCTCCCCACCTCTATCACGATAGACTGGCTTTGCCTGTTCCTGAGCCCCATATACGAGGGATCACACAACATGTACTCTTGTGGGAGGCCTCCTTTGCTCAACTTCATAGCAGTGCAATTCATGCCTGTTTTGGGTTTTTTTGTCTTTCTTGGTGAGTATTATTCCACTATATGAATATATACGATTTGTTCATCTAGTCTCCTATGGATGGACATCTGGGCTGTTCCCAGCCATCAGCTATTAATAATACGCCCACAGGAACATAGTCCTACAGTCTTTCCTAGACGCGCCTCATTTATCTCAGGCCCACACCTAGGAGTGGACGTGCGGGGTCTGGAATGGTCATTGTCTGTAGCTTCCAGGTGATTCAAATGTGCAATCAGGTGTGAGAACCACTCTCCAGGCCAACGGCTCTCGACTGGCAACGGTTTTGCCCCCCAGGGGACAGCTGGCAAGGTCTGGAGACGCTTTTGGTTGTCACAACTCAGAGCTGCGCTAAGAGTGTCTTGGGGAGAGAGGTCGGGGCTGCTGGTTAACGTCCTGCAGCACACGGGGCACCCCCTACCCAGCGCGCGCGCGCGCGCACACACACACACACACACAGAGGAATTAGCCAGCTCCCATGGTGGGACCTGAGGGTGGGAAACTCGACCGCAGCCAGAACGCGCGACCCCACACGTGAATAACCCACCTGCACGTAAGCTGCACCTCGCAGGGCCCGGCCCCGCTTGGAGGGGCGGGACCGGCTGACGGTGGTGAGGCGCCGAGGCCTGGCTGCTCTGGGTGAGCCCTGGAGACACGGCAGGCCGCCCCGTCGAGAACGGGGAGCTGCCCTCAGCTGTGGGCCTTTCGCTGAAGCTCCGAGGCATCTTCCTGCCCCACGGGTGCCAGTGTGGACTTCTGACATCATGCCTCGCTCAGGCCTCTCTTCCTGCGTCTGCTGACTCCAGGGACACAGAAAGCCCCAGAGGCCGGGGACCATGTCTTAGCCAGTCCTCCGATTCTGTGCAGCGAGCACTGAAGTGAGGTTGCCGCGTGGGACACGGGACATGGGAACAAAGTTCCAAAGGGCAGCCTTCCCCCCAGCTCTGTCTACAGGGGGACGTTTAACGGCGTCGCACAGGCAAGCTCACGGGGTCCGCGTGTGACGGAGACCGTCTGGCCGCTCACCACCCCACACCCCAATCGCTTCCTCTTCCTCCAGGGCACACAGCCGGACTGGTATTTCCCAGCGTCCCTTGCCGTCAGGCGAGGTCACGTGACTGAATTCTGGCCAATGGGATTCGCGTGGAAGTCCTGTGCTCCTCTAAAAACCTCCCACACCTGCTCCTTCCTGCCCTGTCCCTTCCCACCAGCTGGAAGCAAAGGGCTCCTGGGGGCTGGCAGACTTCTCTGCCTTCAGTTGCTAAATTGCCTTGTGGAAAAGCCCTTAACACCTGCTCTCCATTATCGAGAGGAAAACAAACTTCAATTGCATTTAAAGTCATTGAAATGTGGAGACTTGCTTGTTGGGGCAGCTAGCATACCCTTAACTAGTAAACTATATTTCTGCCAACTGGCGGGGGGCGGGGGTTGAGTTTCAGCTCCACTCCTCTCGGCAAAAAGCACTTAAAATGCAGAATGAGGAAGAGGATGCTGAGTTTGCAGAAAAAGCACAGCTGCCGAGGAGACCACTGAATAACGCGTAACTCGGGAGCTGGGAGAGCTGAGCACGGGGCAGGCGTTTCTCAAGCTGTGCAGTGGGGTTGTTGAAATTTACGGATGAGCAAAAACGAGTGATCGTTCTTTGCTCTCCTTTAAAATATATGTGCATAATATTTATTTTATTAATGTACACATTCATATTTAAAATCACGTTAGAGGCTTCCTTAGGAATACAGCTATTTTCTACTCACGTTTCACGGACTCATTCTGTTCAAACTGTCCTTGGGTTTTCACAGCAGGGCTTTGTCATCTCTTAGAGCCACGCTGCTGTTCTTTCGCTCGCATTACGATATCTGAGTTGGGGGACTCTCTGAATCCAGATGTTACTTTGACCGCTCCCCAGCTTCACCGTTCCGTGATCCTCCATCAGGGTCCCTGTGGTCCTTCCAGTGGTGACCCCCTCCCCCCAGAAGCTCACCAACCTGCCCCCTCGGCCCTATTCCACATTCCCCACTGGGGCACACGGAACTTCTCAAACCCGCCATGCCACTCCCAAGCATGGGAAGCAGGGGTCTTCTCTCGGGCCCCCGTCTCCACCGTTTCTATTCTATCATTCGGGGCCATTTGGGAAGCGGTGCTGGGCTGGGCCTCTTTGCCTTCAAATCCCCTCCTGGTCCTTTCCTTCCTCTGTCCAGCTTCTCAGCCATTCCATCACCTGCATCATCAATTCCCTGCATTCAGTACCCTCCACTGAAATGCCCAGGAGGCTGTCTGCTTCCTGGGCTGGACCTTGACTGCTGCGTGGGCCCACAATGAGGCTCTCTGCCATGGGCCACCTTTCCAGGCCCACCGGGGAGCGGGGAAAGGCTGCATGGGGCCTCCGTCTCCCCAGCAGAGGGCTGCAGCCAGTCTCTTGTCTCTCCCACTGGCCCTGCCCCCCAGCTCTTCCTCTCCATGTGCTTTTCTCTTCCCTCAGCTGCCTCTTGCAACCTCCCGGCCCTGATTCACACCGAGGTCAGTCCTCCTGCGTGACTCTTCATGGGACACGGCTCAGCAATGGGAATTCCAGGAATATTTATTCATGCTTGAAAGCCCGGCTTTCAAGACCACTGTCTCACCAAGGATTAGAAAGAAAACTCAATTATTTTCCTGCTCAAAGCTGTATGTTTATACCTTTGTAGTCATTCTCCTCCGCCCTGAGCAACAAGCCACATTTCGTGGCCCTGTTGTGATAGCAGAAGGGGTGCTGATAGGGGCACCCCCCAAAAAATTACTGGGCTATTTCCAAATCTTCTTCCCCTACAGGAGTAAAGCCAGTAGCCGGCAAGGAACAGAGCATATTCACGGGAGGACAACTTTTGTAGAAATTGGTGGATCCGTGGTTGCTGCCCTGTGCCTGCTCGTCTGCAAGGGCAGGTACTGGCGACTGGGAAGGGAAACTGGGTTCCGGGGCCAGAGGGAGACTTGAGTGCACTTTGGAACGGTCACACTTTCCGAAAATGAAGGAGGAAAAACATCTCCTCTACCTCTCCACAAAGTTCATTTGGCTCAATCGCCCTGTCTGAAAATAAAGAAGAAAAGCAGCTGATAAACGTCTCCTGCTCGAGGCTGTCCTTTGAGGAAGAACCCAAGCCATGACTCATCACTCGCCTGTGATAAGCATTTGCAGTTTCAGGCAGAAACAGGCCACAAGCATGCAAGGGAGGGTGGGGGCAGCGGCCACGGGATCCCCTGCTTCTGGCTGGTTGGCGTTTATCTGCCTTTGGTAATACGGGGGGATTTGAGTGGCCATCATTCCATCGGCCCTCGTTTGGGGAGGGGGGGGGGTGTCTGTCCGAACACTCACAAGCACACACGCATGTGAGGTCTGAGATTACCCAGGATGCGAACGGGAAGGTAATCAGGGTCCCTCCCGTCCTGTCTGAAGTCAGACCCAGACCAGGCACCCGTTGGAGAAAACGCAGGCCAGCCAGACCTTTCGCTGTCTGGGTCTGCTCCACGCAGCCCTGGCATGTCCGTCTGGTGTCTCCTGGACAGCGTGGCTTGGTGGCATGCCATTTGGGAGGCTGGCCCCTGGGAGCTGTGTCCACCAGCATTAACGGGGCGGGCAGTCTCAGAAGGATTGCATCTCCACAGCCTGCGGGCAAGGGCTTAGACACAAGCTCAGGACAAGCCCTGGCCGAGAGCGCTGCGGACGCCAGTCCTCACACAACCACCAGAGGGCGCTGTCCAGCTCCAACCCCCTTCTGAAAACCTTCCGTGGCTCCCCATGGCTCTTAGGATACAGGCCAGCTTCATAAACCCGCTTACAAGGCCGTGAATGATCTGGCCGCTGACCTTTCCAACTTCATCTCCATCTCCACGCTCTGTGCTCCAGCAGTGATGGCTTGCTTCCAGTTCCTGGAGAGGACACTTCCTGCATCCACAGGGCTTTTGCCATCACTCTGCCCACTTCTCAGAGGCTCTCCCATTCATCTCAACCTACAGAACCCTAGTCAACATCTTTTAGGTTTTATCTTAAGCATCAGCTCAGCCGCAGAGGGAGGTCTTCCAACCCCCCAATGAGGTTATGTGGCCGTGTTTGGTGCCCTGGTGTCTTGCGCTTCTTGGTAGCCCTTGCCATGGATGCAATTAAATCATTAATTCTGTCGTGGTTCGTTCACTGTGTCCCCAGCTAGACCGTCACTGCGTGAGTTACGGTGTTCCCTGCGGACCCTCAGGCCCACATAACGCCCATATTGCAGTGATAGTAGACGTTAGTGCCGGTCTCCGAATATCTCTGGACCTCATTCTTCCGGGCACCTGGTAGGATTGCGTTTTCCGCCCCCTTGTGGTGGGGACACGTCACTGCCTAGGTGAGAGCCTTTAATCGCCAATGTGACCCCTGCCACAAAGTTGAGATGGCGGCTGCTCCTTTAGCTGGGGTCCCTCAGTCCCTATGACGATGAGAACTCCCCTGCCCCCTGTGAGGAACATGGAGAAGGACCACTCCTGCCATCTGTCACCTGTGACCCACCATCTGCTCGTCACATAGAAATATCTCAAACACACACACATACCCCCTCGACACACTCAGAAACACACAGACACACGAGCATGGACATTCCTACCACCTAGCATAGTGCCCGGCACGCAGTCGGTGCTCAACATGTACCTATTTAGTAAAAGAATAAATCATTAAATGAATAAATGACTAAATCAATTAAGTGTTCACTGTGCGATAGGTGCTGGAGGAAACTCCCAAACACACAGTGTCTGGGGTCAGCGTCCCCACATCACACCCCCGAGGTGAGGCTTTGCGCGCAAGTGCTCCTGGGATGGCGGCCTGGGAGTCGGACGGGACAGGTGCGACTTCAGGCCCAGTCCCGGCCTCAGCCTGATGCAACGTGCAGGAATCCCGCGTGATACACACGGAAATGCTGCAGGAGGGAAAAACATCTTAACGAGCTTGCCCTGAATAGGAAAGGCGAAGGGAAGGGGAATTACCCGGCCGCCTCTGCCAGAATCAGCCAGGGCCCCAGGGGCCTCAGTTTCCCCCTTTATAAGTGCACGATGGGCTGCTGTGAGCCTCAAGCAGGGGGCTCCTACTGTCAGCTGTGACCATCACTCCGCTCGGGCACCCGAGGCTGCCCCGGTACAACTTCCTTCCGGTTGGCGTGGGGGCCTGTCTGCAGCATGAAAATTCACCACATACCCTTCTGACCGAGGCAAGGTGGCATGAAAGCATGATCGAGACCAAGTACCAGCTTCTGGCCAAGCCCATCCTCTGTTCCTGACCCGCCGGCCCCACCCAGGATCTGCCCTGCGGCCCAGCCTCACGGCTCTGCCTCTGGTAAATGAGAGGCGAGGGCCAGCAGCGGGCAGGAAATGGCTTACAGATGGCAGGTGGGCCAAAGGCAGCTAAAACTGAGCCAGATCGGGGGTCATTTAAAGGCTCGGTACGTTGAAAGCCCTGAGCTGGCCTGGCCCAGCCCAGCCACAGCTGAACAAGCAACAGGCAGGCCGGAAACACTGGGCTTTTTCAGGCTGAACAACGGTCTTTTTAAGTGGAAATGTCAATCGGCTTTGAGAAGACGACTCAGCCCTCGGAGAGAGGCCGGGGCTTTCCCTGACCAACGGCCTCGGCTCACACGAGCTGACCCAACGGGGAGACCCACTCCTACGTGGCATTAGGAACTCGGGGGGCCTTGAGGAGACCCCCAAATGGAGTGCAAGAGGCTTTGGCCTAGGAGGAGATGCGATTCCTTCCTTCTCTCCCTGCCCATGAGCCAGTGAATGGATAAACCAAGGGTGGGCTGTCCTGATGGTGGGATATGATTAGGTCATAAAAGAGAAGGAAGCACTGACACAGCTACGACATGAATGAACCTCGAAAACCTTATGCCAAGTGAGAGAAGCCAGACACCATCGGTCACAGAGCATGTGACTCCATTTACACGGGACATCCAGAAGGGATAAACCCATAGATGCAGCAAGTAGGCTGTTGGCTGCCAGGAGCTGGGGGAGACGGAAAGAGGGAGAAACTGGCTAACTGGTGTGGGCTTTTCCTCCGGGGTGAGGGGAAGGCTTTGGAACCGGATGGAGGTGGTGCTTTACAACACTGTGAACGTGTTAAATACCACTGAAGTGATCCCTTTAAAAGCGTTCATTTTATGTAATTTCACCTCAATAAAGTATTTTAGAACCGAAACGAAACCCACCAGAGTGGGCAAGGCTGAACTCCGGCGAGACCAGCTGGAGCTGCTGATCAGAGGAGAAGGGATGTGCGCAGAGGAGGGGCGGGGGGAGCTCGGGACGGGCGGAGATTCCGGAAGGGTGGCGTCCCCTGAACACGGAGGAAAAGGATGAGATGCCCCAGCTTCTGCAGGGCCGGCTTGATGGTGGGAATCACCAGCGTCTGGAGCACAAAGGCCCCTGGAAGCTTCTGGAAGAAGAGCGATGAGCCGTCTGTGTGTTGAGTTCGTGGTGCCTGGGGCCCTCCCGGGGTCAGGGAGCGGGGCTGCTCATGTGAGCTTCTTCCACCAAGTGAGTCAGAGAGAGGGCTGCTAACATCTACCTGGAAAGACAGGCCAGGCTGGAGGCCCCTGGCCTCACGAGGGTCAGGAGGGGAACTTATCCTGCTGTTGATAAACCTTGGAAAGCCAAACAGTCCCTCTAGAAGCCAGGCTGGGTTCATGGACATCTGGAAGCTGTTAGCCTACTTCCAGTCTCCGCCGATGCCCTTGGCGGTGGGAACGCTGTCCTCGGGACGCAGAAGTGGGCCCGAGGAGAGGCCGTCCCCGCAGGAGAGGGGACAGGGGCCAGAGCACAGTGGGAACATCACGCTTGGTGGCCAGAGGGTCAGCAGAGGAGGCAGATCTCACTTGGGTCCTGTCTGATGTGCAGACATGGAGAGGATGGGCAGCTGTTCCGGAACCTTCCATGTGGTGCACCAGGCCTCATCTGAGGCCTTCTCCCCAGACCCCGGCCTTCATTTCCTCGTACGCCCCTAGCCTTCCCCACTAGGGGGGGCCTTCCCTGGGCTGTGGCCTTTGGATGCTCGTCAGCCCCCTTCCCTCCCCACCTGCCCACACCCCTCAGAGCTCATGGCAACATTCCCTGTCTCCCTAAACTGGGTCGGAGCCCAGTATAGGCTCTTGGAGCCCCTGGTGAAACAATGAATCATAGGTCTGTCTCCTGGTTGTCGGCCCAGGCGGGCAGGGGTGTGTCTGGCTGCTGACATCTGTCCATGCCTTGTACACGGTGGAAACTCAGGAAAGGATTTGTTGCATAAACGGATGATCATTGGAAACCCCTGATAAAGGGTTTTTCTCGACTCCATTTGGTCTCTCCTATTGTAAACATGTTCAGAGACATGTGGCTGACAGAATTCCTAACTTTTCTTATACTTGTGATGTTCTGAGGGAAAAGGAAGTAGAAACAAGAAGCAGCTGCTTGTCAATGTTGCAGCGACTGAAAGCTGCAGGGCACACTCTTCACGGCTCTTCAGCTGCTCCTAAACCTGCAGAGGCTTGCGCCCTGCGTGGGCAGAGCTGCCCTTTGGACTGGGTCCGGGAGGTGGGGTCGGGGTGGAGGGCTGAAGGGTCCTGTAGCATTCCAAAGAACTCTTTCCTGAGGTCTTGGGTTCCCACCTGTGCTCTGGGAACTGTGGTACAGGATGCCGCATGCCTAGGTTTTCTTCAGTACAGCCGTGTTGAAAACAGGGGTGTGCATCAAAATGCAGATACCTGGGCTTGGCCAATTCAGGGGGTCTGGTTTGGGACCCTTAGCGTGGAGGGGCTTGAGGAGCTCGGGGTGATGGCATGGCCTGTTGCCTCTCTAGGGACGGCCCCCAAATCCGGAGCCCAGGGATAGGGAACTCCCATGAACTACAGCTCATTCGGACATCCCCTCCCCTCCCCCACCTTGGTGACTTCGCGGGAATGAAGATAACTGGGGACCAGGGTGGCCCTGGTTAGCATTTAGAGAAGCAGAATGGTCTGACTCATCAGCAGCCTCTCCGAAAGCCAGGTCTGGAAAATTTACACAAGGGGAAAAAAAAAAAAAACGCAAACAAACAAACATGAAAAGAGAGGGCAAAAATGTTTTTAAAAGAGGCTGGAACTAATTTGGGGGTTAAACCCAGCTGCCCACACAGATTCATTTCAGCTTTCCCAGTGTTATCCTGTATGATTTATTTCCTGCTAAAGCATTTGACCACTATTGTGTAAACCGTTTCCATTTATCCTGGAAAGGCATCTTTTCCGGCTTTGGGGAGGTCCGACCAGGCCCCAGCTAAATTGGAACAACCAGCACCAGTTTTGATTTGGAAAAAACAGAACCCACAAAAAACCAGAAGAGTAAAATAAATGCTGAGTCCAGAAGGAATCTTCAGACAACCCGGAATGAGTCACCCAGGGCACCTCTGGCCCTTGGAAAGATCTAGGTTTGAGTCCTGCTATGTGTCCTTGGGCAAATGACTTAACCTTTCTGAGCCCCGCTTTCCTCATCTCTACAATGGGGACAGTAGCTGGACCACCTCACAGGGAGGTTGTGAGCATGGCCCATCACAAACACTTAAAAATG
This sequence comes from Tursiops truncatus, assembly GCF_011762595.2. Classification (NCBI taxonomy): domain Eukaryota; kingdom Metazoa; phylum Chordata; class Mammalia; order Artiodactyla; family Delphinidae; genus Tursiops; species Tursiops truncatus. Next base: position 4,047,961 of record NC_047052.1, read on the forward strand.
GTAGCCGTTACTATGCTTGTAAAACGGAAACATTGTGAACAGTGAAGGACTTTTTCTCCCTACGCATAAGATGTGAGTTCATACTGCAAAGTCTCCAAAGGGAACTGATAGCTCCAGGAATCCACTTTTGGACAGGAGGGTCACTTGTTATGGAGGAAACAGGTGAGGTTCAAGAAAGGCCAAGGGATTCCTTTGCTCAGGCTCACAGTCAGCTGAAGGTGGGGTTCTCTTCTGAATCTAAGCGTCCTTTCATCTGAAAGAAAAGGGACCCTCTTTTTGAAAGAAATGGTTTGCCAACCCCTCACCTGAGTCATTCTTTCATCACCAAGACCAAAGGAAAATCTTACGCCAATGCTGTGAAGCTAGTTAGAGGAAAAAAGAACTTTCCACGAACGGATACGGAAGCAGGATGGAATGCAGGTGTTGGGAAAGGGGCTTCCGGAAATGAGGGAGAGAGGGTTTCTTGTGTGTGCCGGGGTCCGGGGCAGTCTGGAAGGGGGCTTGGATTTTGCCATGAGTGTGTGGATGGGGCCTGCAGGAGGGCAGGGCGGCTCGCCACCTTACACAGCTCCAGAGCAGCTACCATTCTGTGGGTTGCGATGTGAGGGGAACCCCCTGACTTTGGCCCAGGAAGTCTACACTGGCCCACAGCTGCCGGCTGGAACCAAGGGCCCCACAGGTCAGAGCACAGGAAAGGGCCACTTCCATCCGGTAAGTTCATCAGCACATCTGGGCTCCCCGTGGAAAGAGGAAGAGAGAGGCCAGGGGCTGGAGGCCAAGGGAATGATTCAAGGTCAGCACTGCAGAGCCAAGTGAGGGACAGACGGAACAAGTGCAGGCCGGGGCCAGCAGCCCCACACAGCCCCTGGGTTCCCACCAAGCCGGCGGCAGGCCAGGGTCAGCACAGGGATGCTGACCGGGCGTTGGGGAGCCCAGGGGTTCCCGGCAGTGACCCAGGCTGCGGCCGAGGACACAGACCATTCATTCTTGCCTGTGACCTTGGCTGCCTCCTGTCGGGAGGGGCAGGTGACGGGTGGGCAGGGGAGGCGGCCGCGGCAGGGCACTTGGGATGCCCTAAGAGTCTGGGAGGTACCCTGTGTTTCAGCCTTTCAGCTGTGACGTCCATTCTGACTCAAAGCCGGGCTTAGCACAGGCCGGAGGGGCCTCAGGACGGGAACACCCCTGCAAATTCCACGAACCTTGCATGCACGTCAGGGCGACTATAGCTCCACCCCGTATTCTAATGAATATCTATGAATCCCCTCTGCCTTGTGTTTTACGTTGAGTTCTCTGGACGCAGGGCCTGAGACAAGGATTTGGTACAAATAGCCTGTTGGGGAGGTGCTCCCAGGAAGCACAAGTGAGGAGGTGCCGGAGGGAGGCGGGCAGGGGGAAGACGATAAAGAGAGCGGTCCTGAGCGGGCAGCCTGCTGGGGACCCCACGACTTGGGGCGTGGCGCTGAGTTGTCCCATGGGAGGGGCAGGACCTGGGGTTTATATACCAGCCTCGTCCTTCCCTGCTTGAGGGCTGCTCCCTGGATGTTAACTCCTCTGCAAGGTGACCACCTGCCCCGGTCTGCCTGGGGCTGAGGGTTTGCTGGGCTCTGGGGCTTTCACTGCTAAAGCCAGACACGAGTGGGTCACCCTACTCTCTGGCCCTTCTGGGGACCCCTGATGCACCCCGAGCTTGCTCCTGTGGCCAGAGAAAGCCCTTGCTTAGGGCACTGCAGGTAAGAAGCCGTTGGCATGAATCACGATGGCGAGTTCAGAGGGGACACGGGCAGAGGACATGTAGCATTTATCTGCTACACCAGGCCGGTCACCCCCGTAAATCTATGACTGCCACACCTCCCCACATCCTTCCTGCTGTCTTCCCTTACCCACCAGCCACCACACGCCGACCAGCCGCGACGTTCCGCAAACGCTCCCGGCACCTCTGACCTCAGGGCCTTTGCACTGGCTGCTCCCCTTGCCTGGAAATCTTTTCCCCAGACACACCCATAGTAAAATGTAACCTCCATGAGGGAAGTTTGTTAGGTACGATCAGTGCAGTGTTGCTCCCGCAGGCCCTGCTCTTAGACCAGGCCTTCAGTGGCCTCAAGAGGCCTCTTTTTGGAGCCATCCTCTACCAAGCACAGACTTAGCTTCCGCTACCCAATGACGATCATATGTAACCCGGAGAAATTGCGGGCCCCACGGTTGCTCAGCAAGTCCTCAAAGAACCCGTCAGCCTCTGCCCTGCAACTACCAGGGAACTTTGAAAGAGCATTCGAGTGCATCCAATCCAGCGGTCGTTGCAATAGCGCTAGATGCCCCTTTTCTTTCCTCCCTGTTCTCTAACAGAGTGGCCGGTCTCACTGAGCCCCCCAGGCCAGGCTCTGTCTCCCCGACTCCCAGTGTCCGCTCTCACCCAGGCCTCAGCAACCCCAGCGTCCAGCGGGACCACAGCTCCTGGCCCCCACTCACTGAGGAGCCCTCTATCCTCTCTGACTCCAAAACCACAGTCCTCTCGTACTCTGCCTCTTCCTGGAGGATTCCTGATGATTTCTACAAATAAGCAACCTTTTTACAAATAAGTGCTATTCACCGAGGGTTTCTTGTGTGCCGGGCGCTCTGCCCAAGACTCGCTGGCCTACATGACCTTTAAACTTCAGAACCATCCTTCAGAATAAGGGTGGGTGTTATTACGCACCCCTCGCCCCTGCTGCAGGAAGGAAATGGGTGGAGAGGTCCGGTGCTTTGCCAAGGTCACCTTACTGGGAGGCAGAGGAGCGTGGGCTGGACCCCGGCCTGGCCGGGCACAGTCTCCAGCCGCTCCACCGCCTGCAGAGGACCATGTGCTCCGCCAGCCAGAACAGCTTGTCCATGTTTGCTTCCAGAAGGGTGGCCCTCGGGGTCCCCTAAGGCCACGGCTCTCTTCCCATCAGGAAAGAGCTGGCACTGTGGGTCGGCAGCTGGGCGGGGGGCAGAGGGACTCCGTGGCCAGGAGTGATGACTCAGCACGCACACGGCCCGGCCCGAAGGACGGGTTCTTCTCCGCCAGAGGACACGTGACCCCTTGCTCTGGCCGGGCCGGGAGGCTTTGCCGAAACAGCGTCCTGTCAAGGAGCCACACGGGCCGCAGAGGGGCCGTGGGTGGTACCACCCTCGCCCTCTCCCACCGTCTTGGAAACCTGGGAGAAGCTGAGGAGGAGAAGCAGGCTGGCTGGGAGCCCAGAGCTCAGAGACTCAGTTTCTCATCTGTAAAATGGAGCAATAGCCTGTTTCCTGTGCCCAGGTGCCGGGGAAGACCCAGTGAGATGGTGGAAGAGGAAGTATTTTGGAAACTCACTCACTCCCTTAAACACTTCGGTAGAAAGCCTGCGACGGGATGGGCTGGTGAACGGGACATGCAAGGGGGACCGTCCCGTGAGCCCTGCCCTCCAGGTGGCGTCAGTGTGGCCAAGAAGCAAACAGGCCACCAGACCATCATAGATGGGCCTAGGAACCTGAGAGTGCCAGAACATTCCAGAAGGTTCCAACATCAGGAAGGGAGCTGCAGCTGGAAGGATGAGCGGGCAGTTAGCAGCCTGACTCTGGGGAAAGAGCAATCCTGGAGGCATGAGGCAGTCAGAACACGAACTCACCCCAAGCCTCTGGGCCCTCCGATCCCCACTGGAATCGGAAGCTCCTCAAATGACCAGTGAGGATGTGAGGCCCGGGAGGGAGTGACTTGTCCAAGGGCACACAGCTGGCACCTGGTGGAACCTTCCCATGACAGCCTGTGCAAAGGCCCTGGGGTGTGGGGGACTTGGGAGAAGTGATACGTTTGTACTGGGGGTAGGGGCAGGCTCCGAGACCTTAGGGCCACCCCCAGCCCTGACACTGAAGTCGTGAGATGGTGATGGGAAGGTGTGGGGCGATCTGAGCCAGAGGGGAGACTGCGGACAGAGTCCTTCAGGCCCCGTGGGAAGCACACGTGCCAGGAGCCCCATCCATTCCCTGGTGGCTCTCCTCCTCCAGAGTGGGGTGGGGGGAGACTTTCTGGCTGGGGATGTGGGACTCTGCTTGGCCCTATCCTTCTGGACAAACATTTGGAGCAGGGTGGGGACATTTCCTCCTGGAGATAAGGCCAGGGCAGGCCTCCCGGGCAGTTGCCTGCAAGGACAGCTGTAGACACAGGGCCTGGCTCTCTGGGCCTGGAGCTGCTGCAATTCTTCTGCTGATAATTTAGCCCCAAGCCCCCAAAGATCTTAGGGGCTTAACCCACCTCAGGGACTGTATGATGTTTTCAGACAAAATCCAGCTGGAAAGTCTGTAGCCTTTAAAAAAAAACAACAACCCACAATGTGATGGGCTGCCCTACTTTGCTGTGTTATGAAGGGCTGACCTTGAAGGAGAGGCTGCAGGACAGAGCCCTAACTTGGAGATGAAATTGAACTCGGGTACCTTTTCGAAACTTCTTTGCTCAGGGGTCAAGTTGGGAAAAATATCAAAATGTTCACAGGTCACTCTTTCCCTCCCCACCCCTCATTAACAATAAAAAAAATAGCTTTAGGGCGTCTCATGGGCAAAACATGGGCTTTTTTTTTTTTTTTTTTTTTTTTTGCGGTATGCGGGCTTCTCACTGTTGTGGCCTCTCCCGTTGCGGAGCACAGGCTCCGGACGCGCAGGCTCAGCGGCCATGGCTCACGGGCCCAGCCGCTCCGCACCATGTGGGATCCTCCCGGACCGGGGCACGAACCCACGTCCCCTGCATCGGCAGGCGGACTCTCAACCACTGCACCACCAGGGAAGCCCTACATGGGCTTTTTTAAAGGAGCTCTTTTGGGATATAATTCACACGCCACACGATTCACCCTTGGAAAGTACACAATTGGGTGGGTTTTGGCATATTCAGAGTCTTGCAACCATCAATACAATGACTTCTAGAATATTCCATCACCCCTAAAAGAATCCCTGTACTCTTAGCCATCCCCGCCGATCCCCCCACCCCCACCCCAGCCCCAGCAACCACTAATCTGCTCTCTGTCTCTATGGATTTTCTTCTGGACGTTTCATATACATGGAAGTCTACAAGCTGTGGTCTTCCGTGTCTGGTTTCTTTCACCCGAGCATAACGTTTTCAAGGTTCATCCACGTTGCAGCCTGTGTCAGCGCTTCATCCCTTTTTATGGCCAAAATCCTATTCCATTCTGTGGAGGGACCACGTTTTGCTTACCCATACATCCGTTGATGGACATTTGGGTTGTTTCCACTTTTGGGATGCTGTGAGTAGTGCTGCTATGAACGCTCGTGTGCAAGTTTTTTTGTACCTGAGTTTTCATTTCTCTTGGGTGCATAAGTAGAATGGCTGGATCATACAGTATCTCTATAACTTTTTAAGGAGCAGCCGGACTGACTGGGAAACCATAGAGTTTTACAACTTAAACGACCCATTTATTAAAAACTCACTAACACTTGTTGAGCACTTACTCTGGCCAGAGTGTCACATGAACTATCATATTTCGTCCCCACAACAAGCTTATATGGTGTGTACTGTTGTCATCCCCATTGTATAGGGCAGGAGCTGGGGATCAGAGAGGTTGGATCACTGAATAGGGTGGCCCAGCTTCTAAATGTAGAGCAGGGATTTGAACCCAGGTAAGGGGTTCCCCTCCTTCCTGAACACCCCTGATGGGCAGCCTCTATTCTAGTGTCAGGAAAAGGACTGGGCTTCCTTTTTAGCTGTAGACGTTCTCATTTTGGAGAACTGACAACCCGAAGACCACTTTCTACTTCCTCCTCCTGGGAGTGGATTAGGGACTGGGTCACGATGCTGTATGACCATAACTGACCCACTCGTCCTTCACATTAACCACCCACCTGGCCCAGCTCGGGCCGTGTCCTGCCGGGCTGGATCCCTGCTCCAGAACAACATCCTTGCAGCAAACCGGACCAAACTGGGCTTTTCTTCCTCAGAGCAGTATTGACACGTGACTGAACACGAACCAGTGTTACCATCTTGCCTGCTACATTGAAAGCAGTGGTTCTCAACCCTGAGCTGATCAGGATGCCCTGGAGGGATGTTAAAACCCAAATTGCCTAAACAACCTAAGTGTCCATCAACAGATGAATGGATAAAGAAGATGTATGTATCCACAATGGAATACTACTCAGCCATGAAAAAGAACAGGATAATGCCATTTGCAGCAACATGGATGGACCTAGAGATTATCATACTAAGTGAAATAAGTCAGAAAGAGAAAGACAAATATCATATGATATCACTTATATGTGGAATCTAAACTATGACACAGGGAATTCCCTGGTGGTCCAGCAATTAAGAATCTACACTCCCAATGCAGGGGGCCCGGGTTTGATCCCTGGTCAGGGAACTAGATCCCGCATGCCGCAACTAAAGATCCTGCGTGCTGCAACTAAAAAAAAAAAAAAAAAAATGACACAAATGAACTTATCTATGAAACAGACACAGATATAGAGAAAACACCTGTGGTTGCCAAGGGGGAGGGGGTATGGGGGAGGGATAAATTGGGAATTTGGGATTAGCAGATACAAACTACTATATATAGAATGGATAGGGCTTCCCTGGTGGCGCAGTGGTTAAGAATCCACCTGACAATGCAGGGGACACAGGTTCGAGCCCTGGTCCGGGAAGATTCCCACATGCTGCAGAGCAACTAAGCCCACAACTACCGAGCCTGCGCTCTAGAGCCCATGAGGCACATCTACTGAGCCCGTGTGCCACAATTTCTGAAGCCCGTGCGCCTGGAGGCTGTGCTCCACAACAACAGAAGACACCGCAATTAGAAGCCCGCGCACCGCAACGAAGGGTAGCCCCCACTCGCCTCAACTAGAGAAAGCCCGTGTGCAGCAACAAAGACCCAACCCTGCCAAAAATAAATAAATAAAATAAAATAAAAATGAATAAAATCTATCTTAATAAAAAAAAGAATGGATAAACAAGATCCTACTGTAGAGCACAGGGAACTATATTCAATATCCTATGATAAACCACAATCGGAAAAAATAATGAAAAAGAACATATATACGTATAACTGAGTCACTTTGCTGTACAGCAGAAATTAACAAACACTGTAAATCAACTATACTTCAATAAAATAAACAAATAAGTAAAACAAAAACAAATTGCTGGGCCTAACCTCAGAGAATCTGATGCTGTGGGTCTGGGGTGGGACCTGAGAGTCTGCATTTCCAGCGAGCTTCCAGGTGAGGCTGACTCTGCTGGTCTGAGGCAATAGGAAGTCAGCAATATTAGGGCTGGTCCGTATGACTTGAATAAGGTGTAATGTGCTGCTTTCTCTAGTTGGGCAAAACTGCATGTGAGGAATGAGGTTCCTGATTCATTTGGGACCATTCTGGACCTCCCCCTGGGGGATGCTTGGAGAGAACGTGGATTCACTTGGAAGGAAGAAGAGGGGCTGCCTAGACGGGGTGGGCAGGAGTTTCACAACTTATCAAAGTACCAATTCAGACCCCTCCCTTTGTATTTGTAAACTGATCCCTGGTGCTCTGCTGCCCCCTAGTGGTGGGCAATTCTGTACCGCCTCCTTTGGGAGGTGCCCCTTGTAGGTGGGGGTGCCTGCTCCCCCGACCCCAAGGCCAGGGTCCTGGTACTTGCTCTTTCTTGGGAACTGATCTGCTGTCAGTCATTTACACTTTAGTAAGAGTCAGTTCAAGTCCTTGAGCTCCGTTCCCGGGCAGACTGCCACTTAAATCCCAAAGCTTATGCTGGAGGACAGGAAGGATTCCCCACTGGCTTTAAGTTTCATGCAACAGAGAATAAAGGGAAGGGTCCTTCCAAGAACCTTGCAGAGCAGCTGCCTCCTCTGACCTGGGAAGGTGGGAGAACCTGGCCGAGGCCCTGTTTCCCAGCTCTGGGCACTCCAACCTGGAAGGGCGGGTGTGCACTTTACATCTGCCTCGTGAGATGCTCACCTCTGATTCTGGGCGCCTGCCCTGTGCTTAGCATTATTGCTGCATCTTACAGCAGCCCTCCAAGGTCACGGTTACTAGCAGGGGCTCAGATAGGCTCAGAGGCTTGCTACCTTCATAACCGGAAAGCCAAGTGTCTGGAAGACATCTGAGTGGGCAGGCCAGTGGGTGGTTGGCCCTGGAACTCTTATGGACCTGGAACTCAGGGAGGCAAAAGCTGAAGGGGGATGTAGGGTGACCTGCACGTTAATGGCACTTAAAGCTTTTCAGGAGGGTCGGTCCAAGGAGGAGGGAAGAGGCCCAGGGTCAGGCGTCAGAGGGGAAGGAAAGGAGCTGGCAGGAGACGCCAGGAGGGAGGGGAACGGGGCGGGGGGTGAGGACTGTAGGTGTTGACAGGCAGATGCCAGCTGGAAATGTGCGGTCTCAGAAAAATCTGTCGTATGATCAGCCACTTTGCTGGCTGTAGGGCAAAGCCTGACTGCTTTGAAGAGGGGCCAGGGACCCAGCCTGCGGCTCTGTTCCTGGGGTGGAACTGAACTCAGGCACCTTCCCCGTCCTTCTGTTTGAAGTCCAATTTGGAGGGATGCGGCCACAAGCCAAAGAAAGTCTGGGGCCACCAGCAGCTGGAAGGATCTTCCCCTAGAGCCTTCCGAGGGAGGTGACCCTGCCAACACCTTGATTTCTGGATTTCTGGTCTCCAGACTGGGAAAATATATATCTGGGTTTCTTTTGTTTTTGGTTTTAATTAATTTATTTTTGGCTGTGTTGGGTCTTCGTTGCTGCGTGCGGGCTTTCGCTAGTTGCAGCAAGCGGGGACCACTCTTCACTGCGGTGCGCGGGCTTCTCGTTGCAGTGGCTTCTCGTTGTGGAGCATGGGCCCTAGGCACGCGGGCCTCAGTAGTTGTGGCACACAGGCTCAGCAGTTGTGGCTCGCGGGCTCTAGAGCGCAGGCTCAGTAGTTGTGGTGCACGGGCTTAGATGCTCTGCAGCATGTGGGATCTTCCCGGACCGGGGCTCGAACTCATGCCCCCTGCAGTGGCAGGCGGATTCTTAACCACTGCACCATCAGGGAAGCCCCATGTCTGTTGTTTTAAGTCACTCAGTTTAGGTATTTTGTTATGGCAGCCCTAGGAAATTAATATAATAAATATCGAAATATCTGTATACATATATAGATATAAAATAGATAGCCTCCCTTGCCTATATATATCATATATTGTACAAAATGAGAGTATACCGGCTGTGTCAGTGTTTTTCGATGTGTGGTCTGAGGAACCCCTGCATTGCCTGGGGACCTCATCAAAAGTGAAGATCCCCGGACCCCTCCCACACCTACAGGACAAGGCTCTCTGGGTGCAGCCCCCAAATGGGCATTTTAAGCCAGCTTCCCAGGTGATTCTGAAGGACCCGGAGGCCTGGAACTCCAGTGGTCCCCTGGATGTGGCCGTGAGGGTGACTTGAGGGCAGGTGGGAGGAGATTCGTCACTGAGGGCCCCGGAAAGCAGAACAGGAGGGACAAGGACAGAGTGTTCTGCTGAGGGGAGGTGGCTGGCGTGCCTTCCGCGACGCTGGTGTGTGCTGGGGCCAGATGTCTGGGGTCACAGGGACCCAGCTCTTCCCCGTTGCAGCTGCCTGTGGGAGGAGCCAGGAGCACAAGGCCTGCTTGACGCGCTCCCTCTGCACGCCTGGCCTTCCCAGACACTTCAGCAGCTGCTGCATGTCAGGATCTTCCAGGAATTCCAGGGCCCAGGAAAGAGGCCGGGGCTGACATCCCAGAAGCAGCTGGTGGGATGGGCCACAGGCCCATCTGCAAGTTTCCGGGCCTCAGGGAACACTTATGTAAGCAGTTCAGAGGGGACGTTTGGACGGTGGATTAGCTCGGGGGCTGAGGACAAAGGAGCAGCCCACACGCCGCGCCGAGGGTCAGGGCAGCCCCTCCCCCTCCCATCCAGTCCGTGTAACGAGGACCATCCCTTATCCTCAAGTGGGAGCCAGGGAACCCGGGAGAAGCCCTTAGCCCAGCCCTGGGAAGAGACCGTCCTTTATCCCGCATGACCCCCGCGTCCTCCACGCTGCCGGGGGAGGAAGGGCGGGTGCACATGTGTAAGCTCTCCTTTCGCTTCATCACTCAGTTGCCGGAGGGCTTGGCACGCGGTCGGCGTTCGCTAGAGTTTGCTGAGTGAATGCACGGACGCATGGACCATGTTTCTGCCCGGGAGGTGGGATCTGGGCCGAGCAGGACTTCTCAGAGTGGGGTGCCCGGCCAGCGGCATCAGCATCCCCTGAGAACTTAGTAGAAATGCAGGTTCCTAGGCCCCACCCAGACCTCTTGAATCAGAAAGCCGATGGGTGGGTGATAAGCTATATAACCTTTGTGGGTCCTGCTGCCTCCCCGACGGAGAGAACTACTGTGTAGCGTGGTGACGGTCAACCCTGGCTGAGTGCTGGCATCACCTTGGGAGCCTACGGCACGAAACCGGCACCAGGCTCCCCGCAGGCCGGCAGATCAGAGTCCCTGGCACGGGGCGGGGCCTTAGCTGCGTCCCGTGATTCTCTTGGGCAGCCGGATTGCGAACACACACCGGGCCTGGGAAGTGACACGGGTTTGGGTGCAAATCCTGGCCCTGCCTCTTAACAGCTGGGAGACTTTGGGGAAATCAGTTTCTTCATCTACAAACAGAGGACAGTAGTAGCAGAACCCTTCTCATAGGTGCCACGGAGAGTAAGGTGTTCATTTCTGTCTCGTGCTCCCAGCAGCGTCTGGGACAGAGCGACTAGTAAGCGGGAGTTGCTATTATTGATGGTAGTAGTATGACGATGCTTACTATTCCTCCTGCTATATTATTACTACCATGATTACGATCACTACTGTTACTACTGCTACTATGACTCCTGCCATCACTATTAATACTATTACGACCATCATTACCACTGCTATGACTATGGTTACTCTTGCTACCAGTATTCATACTATCATCACTGTTATGACCACCACTGCTATTACTACCATTACTAGCATTGTTATCATTGCCACGATTAATACTATTACCATTATTACTACAATCAGTAGTACACTGCTATTGCTACAGCTTCTATCATTACTGCTGTTAGTATTATTACTAGTAGTATTATTGCTACGATGACTCTTACCACTGCTGCTTTTTGTCAAGGCGGAAGAACGCTGTCTTCCAAAGTTCTTTAAGGAGGGACAGTCACCTCTCATGCAGGCTCAGTTCTGGACTCTCGGATCAGGAACGCAACTAAAAGTCCAACCCTTTGCAGAACCAAAGGGGTCAAGGTCTTCCCGGGCCTCCAGTGCTACAGCACCTGGCTGCACCCACGGTGGGGGAAAGCCCTTTGGCAATCACTGGCTGGAGGCCGCAGAGGCCTGGAGCACGGCCTCCTTCCCCTGCATTTGCATTTGGGGGGTTCATCTCCCCGGAATGGGGCCGCGATCTTCCCCAGACGGTCGGCAGGGTCCCCCTGTGCCAGACTCAGTCCTTCAGACTCACGTTTTAAAACGTTTCAACCTTTTGTCCTTCCTGAGCAAACAGATGGGATTTACGGGGGAGGTTGCTTCCGAGTGGCTCTTCCCCACCCAAATTCTATCTTCTCGGGGTCAGGCGGGAAAGACAACAGTGCACCTCTCCACGTTTTTGAAGCCAGGGAAGGGAACACCTCACTTTTTTAGAAAGGCCCAAGTACCGCAGGAAGATGTCAAGCACTTGGGGTGTGGTGTGCTTTGCACGTTTCTTTGGGAGAGCAAGGGAGAAAATGTGACACTGAACTCAAAAAAGAAAACTCTTTTAGAATTCAGGATACAATCCACACACCTGGATTTAACAAATGGAGCAAAAATTTCTTGCAGAGATGGTGAGGACAGAGCCTGGCTGGCAGCTCCTGGTGGAAATGGGTGAGGTTAAACTATGGAGTCCCAACTATGGGACTTTTCTCTCCCTGCTCTGAGCAGCCAGACTTACTCTCTGGAAAAAACTGAAAAACGACCTCCATCAGAGGCAAGGATTGTCCTAGAATTGATCGAATGCATATCGATTTTCACTTGTGGTTTTCCCTAATTATTGTATTAGTACATGGTCATTAGCGATCATTTGGGAAACAGAAGAAGGTAGAAAGAGGAGAATCCCGTGTTCAGAGAGAACCTCTGTTGATCTTTGGTGAATTTCCTTTCAGTCTTTTTTTTGTACATTTTAAAACAAGGATATTGTACTGCAGATTATGTTTTGTATTTTTTAAATTTACCACGACAAAGATTTTTCTTTCCCCCTCCCACCTGAGTTACCTGGCCAGGCAGACACCACCTGGACCAGTTTCTCTAAGCCAGTCACCTGGAGGTGACTGTGACCCTGCCTTCTCCCGCTGCCCAAAGCCAATGAACCCCCAAGTCCTGTCAGGGTGGCCCCCTCAGTATCTCTCAACCCACCCACTTCTCTCCATTCCCTTGGCCACGCCGCCCAGAAGTGGAGGGAAGCACTTTAGAAATATTTGGCTGTGGGCCTCTCACCAAGGCTGGGCTAAGGTCTCCTCCCGGGTTCCCTGGCTCCCACTCTGAACTCCAACCATCTATTCTCCACACTGTAGCCAGAACACACTTCCAAAATGCAAATGTGATCATATCCCCCGCCCTGATTAAAACCTCAATTGCCGTAGCCCACTGCTCCTAGGATACAGACCGGATTCCTCCTCCAGGAAGCCTCCCTGACTGCACACACGAACGCGCCCACTTCATGGCACCGCCCGCCCCCGACTGCCATTCTCGAGGGTGTTGGCGGGTCCACTGCCCAGCATCCCTGAATCACGGCACCTTTGGGAACCACTCCATCGGCGGTGCTCAGCGAAGAGCAAGCTCTCTGAGAACGCATCTGTGGATGAACGAGCGCCATCCATAAACAGTGTTGGAGCAGCCTTATTATTCACACTGCGATTCCTTAAGTGTTGCCTTCTTGCCGGAAGTTAGGATACGTGGTCACGCGGTGTGGGGCATCTCTACACAGCCACAAAATTTTGGCATTGCCATCTTAAATGCTGAGGATGGTGTGATCACTCCAATTTCATCTGGTTCTCAGTCTATAGACTTTCTGGGGAAATAGCTCGGCAAAAAAGTGGAGACTAGAGACAGTGGTCCCTGAAAACCCTGTTAGTTACCTGCATCCTTACCTCCCAGGCATGGAAGCAGCGGCCCCAACCTGGGATGTCCCCTCTCCTGGGGTCAGGAGATGCAGTTGTCCTGTGACCATTATACTAATCACTGAAGACCACTGTCAAAGAGAGAGCCTCCTGGGGCCATTCTGAAAGGCAGCTGCCCAGGTGAGCTGAGGCCACACAGGTCCAGCCCAAATGAAAACACTGTTGGAATCTTCCCAGGGGCCAGCTTCTGAACTGTCTCTCCTCGACTATACTTTGGGGTGAGGTCCCCAAGCCCCTGGGGCCCATGTAGCAATGACACAGGAAGAGGCTACTAAGGGGTGAGACGTGGAACCTGAGGTTTGCTGGCACCCATGCCTGCTGACACTTTAGGGTTTTCCCAAGGTCCCCTAAGGTTTGCCATCGCTGTTCTTTTGGTTAAAATAATAATTCTCTTCCAAAGGGGCAGGTGGTGAGGTTTGTGACTCTTGCTCTTGGCAAAGAAACAAGGGGAAAAACAAACCCACACAGTCTGGAAGGAAAGGAGCTGGCCAAACAGTGAGATTTGGACGCAGTTCCTTAGCATCTGGGCCACGAATGGAGAAAATGAAGTGTTTCAGCCTCAAAATCATCGTCATTCTGATCAACATTGCCGCCATCGTCATAAAGTTTTTCCAGCCCTGAGCCAAGGCTGTGGGCACTATTACTGTCTGTATTTTAGGGACAGGAAGGTGGAGGTTTAGACTCAAGATGTCAGGGCTCCTGAGTGGCAGGGCTGGGCCTGCCCCGCACGCAGATTCCTTACCTGGGCATCCTTGTCTGCGGTGTTCCCCTGCTTCCCGGACATCCAGGCAGCTCCGGCAGGGAGACGGCTGAGAAGCTGAAAGATCAGGTTGAGTGGGGACCTTGGGCCCAATTTTCCCATTGGTGTGATCACTCCAATTTCATTATCAGGGGGAAGAAATCTGGCTTTTATAGAAATTCTTATAGAATTTCTGGGGAAATAGCTCAGCAAAAAGTAGACACTAGAGACAGTGGTTCCTGAAAATCCTGTTAGCTGTCTGCATGCTTGGCTCCTGGGGATGGAAGGGGTGGCCCCTCTCCTGGAGTGGGTTCTGGTCTCCCCATAGATGTCACCCCTCTTGCTCTTAGGAGGGTGTGGCATTGCTCCAGTGTGGATCCCAAGGCCACCACGTCCTAGCCACAGCACCTCGGGCAAGTTAATTACACGCCTAGAGCCTCAGTTTTCCCACCTGTAAAATGGGCTCAGGGTACCTAACTCACAGATCTGCCGGGAAGCATTTTGCCCCCTCTCCTTTGGGCCTTGGTGTAAATTATTTCCACCTGGAAGCCTTTCCGCTCCCACCCTGCTCAGGACAAGTAGGTTCCCGGAGCACCTCTCCTTGGACCCTCCTCACCCTTGAAATTCCTGTCCTGTGTCTGTTGCTTCCCTGAGGGCGAGGGCGGGGGCGGGGTCTGCCTCGTTGACCCCGGAACCACCAGGGTCAGCTCCAGTGCCTGGCACACAGTGGGTGCTTTTGGCATCTCTGGAGCTGGGAGGGAGAGGCGAGGATGTCCAGGGAAGCCGGGGCCTCTCAAACAATCCGAGCAATGGGCCACCCCCCTGAACGTGGTAATCTGCGGCAGCCACTGGGGGACTGAGCGTGCACAGGTGTGTTTCAGTGTCGGTGGATGTCGAGAATCTTAAAGACAGGTGCCGGGCCGCGCTGCGACATCACAGATTTGGGGCTACTTCCTTTTTTTTGGTTGTTATTTTCTGTAACTTTTTATTTTGGTATAATTACAACAGAAAAGTTGCAATAATAGAGGGGATTCCCGTGTACCTTCACCCAGATTCATTTACATGTTACATTCTTTCCCTATATACGTTTTCATGTAAATATAATAAATACGTAAGTTGCAAACATCAGCCACTTTTCTCCCTGAACACTCTGGTGTGTGTTTCCTAAGAACACGACTTTCTATTACCTAAATACAATAAAATGACCCAGGAAATTTAGCATCTTACCAGAGTATAATACAGCCGAACCTCAGAGATGTTGCTGGCTCGATTCCAGACCACTGCAATAAAGCAAATATTGCAATAAATCTCCTGAATTTTTTGTTTTTTTTTTTTTTTTCAGTACGCGGGCTTCTCACTGCTGTGGCCTAGGCTCTAGAGCGCAGGCTCAGTAGTTGTGGCGTGCGGGCTTAGCTGCTCCGTGGCATGTGGGATCTTCCCGGACCAGGGCTCGAACCTGTGTCCCCTGCACTGGCAGGTGGATTCTTAGCCACTGTGCCACCAGGGAAGCCCCCAGCCTCCACTTCTAATTCTAGTTCTCTTGCTGTTTCTACCACATCTGCAGTTCTTTCCTCCACTAAATCCTGAACCCCTGAAAGCTGTCCATGAGGGCTGGAATCGACTTCTTCCAAACTCCGGTCAATATTTGGACCTCTTCCCATGAACCATGAATGTTCTTCATGGCTGTTTCCTCCACAGTGATCATCTCTTGCTCAGTGCAGCCACCTTCATGGATGACCTGAGCCGCAGCTTCCCCCTCAGCACCTGCGGCTTCACCTGGCACTTCCGTGCTACGGAGGCAGCTTCTGTCCTTCAACCTCATGAACCGACCTCTGTTTCAGACTTTCCTCCTGCAGCTCCCTGCCCTCTCTCAGCCTTCGCGGAACTGGAGAGAGGTGGGGCCTTGCTCCGGATTAGGCTGTAGCTTCAGGGAATGTGGCTGGTTTCATCTTCTATCCAGACCACTCAGACTTTCTCCATATCGGCAGTAAGGCTGTTTCACTTTCTTACCATCCGTGTGTTCACTGGAGCAGCATTTTAATTTCCTTCAGGAACTTTCTTTTGCATTCACAACTTGGCTGACAGTTTGGCAAGAGAGGCCTCGATTTGGGCCTGTCTTGGCTTCTAACAAGCCTTCCTCACGAAGCTTCATCGTTTCTAGCTTTTGCTTTAAAGTGAGAGACGTACGACTCTTCCTGAAACACGGAGAGGTTGTTGCAGGGTTATTAGTTGGCCTAATTTCAATATTGCTGTGTCTCGGAATAGGGAGGCCCGAGGAGAGGGACAGAGGGCGGAACGGCTGGTCTCTGGATTGGTCAGAACGCACACGATATTTATGGATTAAGTCTGCCTTCTAACATGGGTGTGGTTCGTGGCGCCCCAAACAATTACAAGAGTCACCTTAAGATCACTGATCCCAGATACCCACAACAAATATAACAACAACGGAAAAGTTGGAAAGACTGTGAGAATCACCAAAATGTGACACAGAAACAGGAAGTGAGCAAATGCTGTTGGAAAAACGGCGCTGGTACACTTGCTAGACACGGGGTCGCCACGAACCAGCAATTTGTAAAAAACACAGTATCCACGAAGTGCAGTAAAGTGCAATACACCAAGGTTGGCCTGTACTATTAGGGCATCATAGTATATTTTGTGTACTCTAACATGTCACAATACTACTGTGTAAGCCACAGCTCACTCTCAAGGTCAGCCCAGCGAAGCCTCTAAGAAGCCTTTATTTCCCGGGTCCAGGACCCACGTGTGTGTAGTTACCCCGTTCCTTTGTCTCCTCCGATTTGGAATGGTTTCCTGGACCGTCTTTCTTTCTCGACTTGCTTTTAAGACTGTCCTTCTTGGACTTCCCTGGTGGCACAGTGGTTAAGAATCCACCTGCCAATGCAGGGGACTCGGATTCGAGCCCTGGTCTGGGAAGATGCCACATGCCGCGGAGCAGCTAAGCCCGTGCACCACAACTACTGAGCCTGCATGCCGCAACTACTGAAGCCCGTGTGCCACAACTGCTGAGCCCGTACGCCTAGAACCCGTGTTCCACAACAAGAGAAGCCAACACAATGAGAAGCCCACGCACTGCAACGAACAGTAGCCTCCGCTCGCCGCAACTAGAGAAAGCCCGTGCACAGCAACGAAGACCCAACACAGCCAAAAAACTATATAAATAGATGAATAAATTTATAACAACAACAACAAGAAGAGTGCCCTTCTTGTTTTGACACATGAGTTGGGAACTCTGAAAGCCATTCAGAGCCAAGTTTGGAGAATTAAGTGTGTTACGAGACTGATGCCCACCTTTCTGGTCACATCCTGTCACGTGGCCCTGAAATGTGGCTGTGAGCGACCCTGGGTCAGGGATTCCCTCTTAGGGTGGCGTGGCCTAGCGGTCAGGAGCAGGCAGTTTAACCCAACTGCTCGGGCTCAAATCCTGGCTCTGTTCCTCCCAGCCTGTGTGACCTTGGGTAAGTCACCTACCCTCTCTGTGCCTCAGTTTCCTCATCGGTGAAATGGAGATAATACTGGTAGCTACCACATGAGGCTGTTTTGAGGACTGAGAAGTTAATATTTGTAAAGAGCTGAGAACAGTGCCTGGCTCGGGTGAAATGGGGAGGATTTTTGGAATACGGTGGCTGTCTGGTTTCAACCATACAATCTTAAAGATGCAGTGTGTGTCACATTAATTCTGGGTACAGTGGCTCGGTCTTATGAAAGTATTCGTGCTCCCCGCTGTTCCTTTACCCTGGACTCTCCCTTTACACACACACACACACACACACACACACACACACACACACACACACACACACACACACACACACACACGAGGAAACACAAGACCTCCTTTTCTCCGTTCATTTTCTAAGCTCAGAACACCAGGAGGGAAGGACATTCAAACTGTCACCTGAAGCTCCCAGCCTCCAATCCACTGCCTTCCGAGACTCTGGCTGGAAAAGGATTGGTCGCCACTCCCCAGGCAACTCAGCAGGAGTATTATTCCCCTTCACTGTTTTCACTATTTTATCTAGAATCACTGAATGAGGCGGGCAGGGTGAACGTGGGGAAGGGGGCCTTGCAGAAACAAATCCTCTTCTTGTAGGGCTGGGGAAGCAGCCTGCGGATCCAGCTCACAGGTTTCCTGCACAGGGAAATCGAAGTCTCCCCCTTCCATCCGTGTGGGCTTGGGTTACAACCACACACGTCCTCACCTACAGCCCAGGGCTCCTGACACCGGAAAACAGGGCCAGGCTCCCGTGGGCTTCTGCTGGTCTAGTCTGGTCAGTTTCATGTTCATTCACTCACTCGTTTGTTCATCCATGAGTTGCTGGTGTGAGCACTCTTGGTTGCTCAGCTATTTTTATAACCATTCACTTCTTATTGTGATACAATCAGACACATTTGCAGGGCTTCCTTTGTTACTGTATTATTCATCAGCCTTTATTAAATAGTCCAGGTGTTGTTTTAAACACCTTACTCACACTATCTCATCGACTCCTCGTGACCGCTCTATGAGATAGGTACTATTATTGGGCCCCTTGTACAGATAAGGAAATGGAAGCACAGAGAAGTTAAGGAATTTGCCCAAGATCACACAGCCAGAAGGGACCCCACAGGGACTCTAACCCGGGGGCTCCTCATTCTTTAGTTATACTCCCTTGCTTGATGATACCAGAGATGAAAAAGATTTTTGAGACGGTGAGAGAAGCTGATGGGCACGTGGTTTGAGGATGAAGCCCAGCTCAGGCCTATGAGCTGTGGAACAAGTATCCAAGGCGGGTGGGTCTCCCACTGGGGCTCAGAGAGGGACCTCAAAGACCGCCTACACTCAGCAAGTGGAGCGGACCTGGGATCCAGCGCAGGTGTGAGGTGCTGGCTGTGCACCTGGGTGCTGTGTGCCCCGGCGTAGCGGCCAAGGTCACAGAGGGGCAGCTGGGTCTACGGGAAGGTTCGGCTAGCATCTGGCTCTGCCTCTTGTCTGCATGACTTTGGCCCAACGATTGAACTCGGGCCTCTGACAAGTGGGCAAAATAACAATTCTTATGTCATGGGGCTGACGTGAAGACAAGATAGAGCATTTGAGCACGCTCAGCTCAACAAGGAGTAGGAAAGAGGGCCCTTCACTTGGACATTGCACTGTAGTTGTTACCTTGAAGCCAGCCAAGGGAAAGCTCCGCAAAGGCAGGAGTGGAGGGGGTGGCAGTGTGGTTTGAATTAAGCTGTTTATGTGCACCCTCGTCCAGTGACAAATGGCTGTAGTGACGGAGCAGCGTGGTTTCAATTTTCCATCTGGGATCAGACGTCTCGTGGCTCTGCCAGCCTTGTCCGGAAGTGGGCAGGTCGTCCTAGCAGCCCTGGGAAGGGGGGAAGGGGGGTCTTGGTCCTCCCGCCTGCTCCAGGCCTGGCCTGCCCGCGCCACCAGACCAGCCGGCGGGGGAAGACAGTCCTCGCTGACCTCGCCTGGGCCTCTCTGGGACTTGCGAGCTGTCCTCGCCGCTGTGTCCACAGGCACCCCTGCGTGACAAGGCCATCTTATTTGGGGGGCAAAACCGTGTTAGCCCAGGTCCACGCCCATCTCAATCCACCCATGGGCCAGGGCTGGTGCTTCCGGGCCAGCCCAGCAGGGAGGGTCGGGCCGTATCGGCAGCCGGAAGGGCAGGCTGGGCTTCTGGTCATTTCTGTCTTGATTTCCGTAGTCCCACAGAGCGCAAGCGCTCGCCAGAGGCAACTCAGCCTGGAAAGAAACTCGTGATCAAGGCAGGTCTGGGACTGAGCTCGGGACAGATATGCCTGGGCGGGACCCGTGGCCCTGGGGGCCTGGGCAAGGTGGTCGGCTGCGCTGGGCCTCGGTTTCCCCATCTGTAAATGGGGTACTGTGGGGGTGTGGCGAGGAATAAATAGGGGATGCCTGTGAGGTGCGGTGAATCTTCCAGCCACCCACGCCTGTGAGGAAACTTGACCTTTAGATCTCAAGTCCCCCCCACCCCTCCCCCCCAACTAATGAACTTGGTAGAATAAAACTGGTCATTCAGGGAAAGGCATCCTCGTTTTCCTTGTTGTTTCAAGTTTAAATCAGTTCATTCGGAAGGCCCTCCTTCCCCCCTTCTCCTTGAGGTGGCTTTTAATGGCCTTTAAAAACAGAAGTCAGAGCCCAGCCCACCATGGCCCTGGACCCACCTGTGGCCTCCATTCCCCTGGAGTCAAACCCCAGTCCTTCCCACTGCCCGATGGCTGTCCCCAGTCTGTCCTCAGCTCTCGCCGCCCCTGCCCGTGCTCTCCCTCCCTGTGGCCTCCGTTGGGCCCTTGGACCAGGCGCGTGCTCTCCCCAGCACCTTGGGGCTCGCCGCTCCCTCCACCTGGAACTCTCTGCCCTCTGACTGCCACTGGGCTCCTCCCTCACCTCCATCCCCCTTTTCAAATGTCACCTTCTCAGGGACCTGACCTCACTTCCTGACCACTCAGTGTAAAATACCAACAGCCCCAGCCTCGGCACGCCCTGCCCCCTTCCCCGTTCTCTGACCTTTACAGCACTTCTCACCAACTGACATAGAACGTGTGGGACTTGTTTTGTTTAATGCCTGCCTCCCCCACATGAATGTAAGCTCCATGTGGGAGCAGACACACTTGTATCTATTGGTTTTTTTCATCTGTAGTGTCTCTAGGACCCAGACAGTGCCTCACACACAGTAGGTGTTCAATAAATGCCAGATGGATGGAGGGAGGGATGGATGGATGAATGGATGGATGGATGGGTGGGTGGGTGGGTGGATGGATGGATGGGTGGGTGGATGGATGGATGGATGGGTAGATAGATGGATGGGTAGATGGATGGATGGGTAGATGGATGGATGGGTGGATGAATGGATGGGTGGGTAGATGGTAGATGATGGATGGATGGACGGAGGGATGATGGATGGATGGACAGATGAATGGATGGGTGGGTGGGTGGGTAGATGGTAGATGATGGACGGATGATGGATGGGTGGGTAGATGGATGGGTAGATCGGTGGATGGAAGATGATGGAGGATGGAGGGATGGGTGGGTGGCTGTCTTCAGGCTGCAGGCTGGGGAATCCTGCAAGTTCTGGAAGGAAGTGGGGAACTAGCCCCTCTACTCTCCAGTTTCCTGGAACTGACCTGGGGGACCCTCCTTTTGTCCCCACCTGACTCCAACACAATGAGAGGCCGGCACAGGTGGCCCTTCACAGCACCCTGTACTTATTTAAGCAAAAAAGGGACTTGTTACAAGGACACTGTGGTTCCCACAGAATATCAAGGAGGGCTGGAGGACCAGGCAGGAGGGTTCTGCAGCCAGAAATGACACCCAAAATCACTCTGCAGAATGGTCTGGTGGGACCTACCTGTGGGTGGCTGCCATAGAGCCCGCCGGGGAGGGAGTCCAGACTCTCCTGTTATCATCCCATGCCTAGGGTTGCCAGATGAAACAGAGGTGAGCCGGTCCACTATGAACTGCACAAAAACAATAGTATTTTAGTAAGGGTATGTTCCATACAATATTTTAATGTTATTATTATTATTCTACTTTGTCTAAATCTGGCACCCCTGCCTGCGATCCCTGAAGTCCCACTGCTCCCCCGAGAAAAGTCTCTGGACACCACCTTCCTTGCACCAGGGGCTCCCAGTTGGAAGTTACAGAAACACGTCCCATGCATGCACCCTAGCTGCAAGGGATTCTGGGAAAGCAAGTGTCTCCAAGTTTCCACAGCACGAGGTGGGCTCAGCCTCCTGGGGTTGGGGAGCCCCTCAGACCATGGCCGGCAGCTGGGTTTAGGCTTCTGCTCTCCTATTATCTGCAGAGGCTGGGCAGGGTGAAGAACCAGATTCTCCCCAAATCTGCTGTGTGGTCCATGAGATGTGGCTTTTGAGATCTGAGCATCCTTTTCCTCAACCTATTTTCTCCACCAGAGAGTTTCACGTATCTATTTAGATACAGTCTCCACCAAAAGGAAGTAGGGCTCCTTGGAGAAATGACTGATTCCAAGACTAGGGGAAGGAAAGTACAAGGCGAGCCAGGAGCACCTTGTGCCAGGAAACTGAGCCACAACTGATGGGCTGTGTGAAAAGGACACGAGCCAGCTGGAAGGGGTTCCCACCGCTCAAATCTGGGATGATTTGAGCATCAAAAAAAAAAACAACAACATTGTAATGCACTGCATAAAATAAGAATTATTGAGTCCACAACAATAAATGCCTGTGTGTCTACATATTTGTATATAACATGTGTGTATATATATTGTATATAACATGTATATTCCAAGTAATACACTTGGAATATACGTTTATAAAATACAATGTGTGTGTGAATAAATAAACGAATACGGGAGAAGGGAAACCTCTTCCTTAGAGGAAAATGCCAACCGATAAATGTGGAAGGTGTAGCGTAATTAGAGCAGTCACCATGTGACAGCCGTCATAAAATACTTGTTCCAGGGAAGAGGCATCACTAGAGGGTAAAACCGGTGAGTGAAGGTTTTCTGAGGATAGGAGATTTACATAGTTCCAATATATCTCTCTGCAAGATCATTATCTATTACCAAAAAATATAGGAACTTCACAGCGGAAAAAGCTGGCAGACACCACCTTAATCAAGATCTCAAAACTGACATCAGAGCCCACAGCAAATAGACACATGCCCTTGGTATGAGGCACTGAGAAGCTCACAATGTCACTTCTGTGAGATTCCTTCCAAAAACGTGTCATCTGAGTCTCATAAGGAAGAAACACAAGACAAACTTGATTTGAGGAACGTTCCACAAAACATCTGGTCAGTCATCTTTTAAAAAATGTCAACATCATAAAAGAAGAACATAAGTGAGGAGTTGTCCAGATTCGAGGACACGAATTAAGACACGAAAACCGAATGTGATTCATTAGCTGAGAGTTTCTTTTGCGATAACGGACATTCCTGGGACAATCGGCAAAATCTGAATAAGGTCCGTAGATTAGATCCCATAATGCATCCGTGTCAACTTCCCTGATGCAGACAATTACACCAGGTGTTGTAAGAAAACGTCTCCTTCCTCAGAAGAGAGTGTCCTTGTTCTTAGGAAATACTGAAGCATTGAGAGATAAACGGGGTCTCATGTCTGCAACTCCCTCTTAAATAGAAAAGAAAAAAGGCAAAGAAGATGATCACGGAAATGCAGTAAGTGTTCACATCTGGGGACGCTGCATGAAGGGTAGAGGGGAATTCTTTGGAGCATTTGTGTGGCTTTTCTGCAAGTCTGAAATGACGTCAAAAGAAAAAATTTAAAAAACCAGAAATCTGTCTAGTAAATCAAAAGCTAAATAAAATGTACCTCTTTGTTCCTCCTGTTCTGCTGTGGTCCCCCTTCCCTGAGAACAGCAGGGGCTGCTGCCTGAAGGCCCAGGGCAGGGTTTTAGATGGGAAAAAAATGCCAGGAACGCACAACATATTTGTAAAAATAATGGTATCCAACTAACGTGTATACAGCATTTATTATGCACCAGGCTTCCAAATGCTTTAAAACAACTGTACTAACTTCTTGGAATCTCGTAACAACCATACAAAGTAGCTGCTATTACAGCACTATTCACAACAGCCAAGACATGGAAACAACCTAAATGTAGACAGATGAATGGATACAGATGTGCTACATGTATACAATGGAACACTACTCAGCCATAAAAAAAACATAATGCCATTTGCAGCAACATGGGTGGACCTAGAGATTATCATACTAAGTGAAGTCAGACAGAGAAAAACAAATACCATATGATATCACTTATATGCGGAATCTAAAATATGACCCAAACGAACTTATCTACGAAACAGAAACAGACTCACAGACATAGACGACAGACTCGTGGTTGCCAAGGGGGAGGGGCAGTGGGGGAGGGATGGAGTGGGAGTTTGGGATTAGCAGATGCAAACCATTATATAGAGAATGCAGAAACAACGAGGTCCTACTGTAGAGCACAGGGAAATATATTCAATATCCTGTGATAAACCATAATGGAAAAGAATATGAAAAAGAATATATATGTCTATAACTGAGTCACTTTGCTGTACAGCAGACATTAACACAACATTGTAAATCAACTATACTTCAATAAAATAAATTAAAAAAAAACACAAAGTAACTGCTATTACTGTTCCCATTTTATATATGAGGAAACGGATGCACAGAGAGGTTGAGTAACCCGTCCAAGGTTTCACAGAGTATAAGTAGTAGAGCTGGGATTTGAACCCAGGCCCACTGGCTCCAGATTCTTTTCCCACCCCTCAAAAGTGTCATATTGGGGCGATTTAAAGTTTCAAACTATGAGGGGCTGAAAAGGGAAAATGGGACACAGGGCACAGACTGGACACTGGAGCCACAACACTCACTAATTCCCAGAGTGCTGCCCCAGCAGTGAGCTACAGAGGGGCTGGGGCAAAGACCCCAAAGATTGAATGGTGGCAAATCCAGGTGTCCAGGGAGATAAGCTATCACGTGGACAGCCGGCTACCACTGCTCAGCCTGCAGGACTGGTGTCTACCTGTTAGATTGGGTTGAACAGTATCCCTCCCAAATTCATGCCTTCCTGGAACCTCAGAACGTGACCTTGTTTTGAATTGGGATCCTTGTAGATGTAATTAGTTAAGGATCTTGAAATGGCCACGTAAGCTGGGGCAGAGTGATTGGAGTGATGAGGTCATAAGCCAAGGGATGCCTGGGGCCCCCAGAAGCTGGAAGAGGCAGGAGGGACACTCCTCTGAAATCTTCAGAGAGAGCGTGGCCCTGCCCACACCTTGATTTCAGACTTCTGGCTTCCAGAACTGTGAGAGAATACATTTCTGTTGTTTAAGTCACGGGACCTGTGGTCACTTGTTACAGCAGCGCTAAGAAACTACACCTGTGGAAGTTCCCAAGTGAGCTGCATCTTAACTACCCAAGGTCCCTTCTCCCATTCTTCTCCATAGGACCCGCTTTACAGTTGGATTTGCAATGTGCTCAGGAAAAAACATGCACCTCTCCCAACTTCCTTGCAGCTAGGAATGGCTGTGGGACCCAATTCTGACCAACAAGTTGTCAGTGGAAATTTACCGGCTGCGACCTCTGGGAAAGCTATGCTTCCGTTGTTTTTCTGGGTGAGTTAGACTTGGGTTCTACTCTCCCAGTGATGGCAGAGTAGCTACAATCAGACCAACCATTCTATACGTGGCAACCATAAACTCCAGACTAAATATAAAATACAAGTCTCTGATGGTTATTGGGAGAAGCAAAGGCGGGCAGAAACTGCATGGGAGTCAACACTTGGAGGAAGGGGACTGCACTGTGTGAGTCTCCAGTGGTTTTCAACTTTTTGCCTGAACACAGCCCTAGTCAGCATCCTATAGGAGTGGCTAAACGTCTAAAAGAAGCCTTAAATCCTGAAGAACCAGGGGAGGCAGCAGCTGGAAAGTGAGGAGGGAACCTCCAGAAAGGAGAGAGTTGTAGAAGAGGAATGCCAAATTCTGGGTACAAGCTCTGCCCAAGTCTCTGGCTGACCCCTGAACCATGCATGCACACAGCAGACTCCCAGCAGCTCAGCAAAGGCCAACAGCACCGAGAGTGATTTCAGTTACAGGCCACTGCAGTGGAGTAGCTTTGGAGTCCAGACAAGTTAATTCCCTGCTCAAACAAAATGTAACAATCTACAATCTCCAGGATGCCTTACTGACAATGTCCAAGATACCATCTAAAATTACTAGACATACAAAGAAATTAACAAACCAAAAAATGTGTCCATCCTCAAGAGAAGAGGTCAGCACACTATGGCCCAGGGGACGGCCCTCTGCTTTTTCTTTCTTTCTTTTTTTTCTTTTAAAAATGAAGTTTTACTGGAACACAGTCATGTTCATCCACTTACATATCGCCTATGGCTGCTCTCAGACTACAACCACAAAGTTAAATCGTGACAGAGATGCTACTACTCACAACCCTAAAATATTTATCAATTGGACCCTTTAAGAAAAGGGTTTGCCAACCCCTGTTCAAGAGAAAAGACAGTGAACGGTGACTGGTCCAGATACACGGATTAGCTGATCTATATCTATGTTGAAGTCATAAAGAAAAATACATTCGAAATAAATGAAAAAATGAGAAATTTCACCAAGAATTAGAAAAGTAGGAAAAGAACCAACTGGACATTCTAGAATTGAAAGATACAATTTCTGTAATAAAAGGGGGCAACATCACCTGCCATGTGGCTTCTGCCTTTTGAAACGTCTCTTCCTTTCCGGAATGTCTATGACTTGCTGGAGGTGAACCAGTCGTCTTTCTTTTTTTAAAAATTAACTGATTCATTTATTTATTTTTGGCTGCGTTGGGTCTTTGTTGATGTGCGTGGGCTTTCTCTAGTTGCGGCGAGCGGGGGCTACTCTTTGTTGCAGGCGTGGGCTTCTCATTGCGGTGGCTTCTCTTGTTGCAGAACACAGGCTCTAGGCGCACCGGCTTCAGTAGTTGTGGCACGCAGGCTCCGTAGTTGTGGCTCATGGGCTTAGTTGCTCTGTGGCATGCGGGATCTTCCTGGGCCAGGGCTGGAACCTGTGTCCCCTGCACTGGCAGGCAGATTCTTAACCGCTGCGCCACCAGAGAAGTCCAAAGCAGTCATCTTTCAACCACAAGGACACATGCCATGTGCTGTGGCTGGCAGAGCAGTAAGTGGGAAGGAACCTGGTCCTTGAGAACTTCCCAAGCACTGCACCCTGCTCATCTAGGAAATGGAAATTTCTCACAGCATCCTCACCCTCCTACCTTCCACTGTGGTTGGGTCTCTGTTACATGCAGCCCAACACATTCCTAGCTGACATCTTGACAAAGAAAATCTAATGAGGATGTGAATTATTATATTTGACAAGTGTATTGAATTAGCAAGTTGCTGATGGAGATGTGTGCTTATTAGATGAGACAGCATGTGTCTGGTGCCCATTCAGTCCTGGCACATAGTGGCACTCGGCACAGGTGAGTTCCTTTGCCATCTTCCTGGGTCAGGTAGGGGCGGGGCAGTGGGCCTGGGCTAGTGACAGCAGGATGGAGAGGAAATATCCTTGGGACCACAGCCATGTTTGGGGTAAGAAGGTGAGAGCAGGTGAGCTGGGAGCCTGCTGCCTGATGAGCCAGCCCATCCCCGTCCAGCGTGGTGGCAGCCAGGTCCCACAGGGAGGCCTTCTGCCCACCTCGGAGGCAGGCCAGGCACTGACAGAAGAATTGGTTTAATGGTCTGTCTCCCTGGTCCTTGGGTGAAGGCTGCTACCAGTTTAGTTGGCCAAGATGAAAGAGTCAAAGGAATGCCATGAGGTTTTCAACACCTGGGCCTTTGGCAACAAATTAATTTTTTTAAGGGGCTAAAAGACTTTTTTAAGGCCCAGTGGTCAGCTAGGACAGGTTTTGGTTTGGTGTGAAAAACTAGAAGGACAATGGATAAAACAAACAAAATCGAACCCGGTAAGACATAACGGCTTCAGGACCACCTACAAAGTTGTAGGGTTTTTGTTTTTCCTTTATAGAATGAAGGGGCCATGGTTGGAGGAGCCAGGATTCCATAGCTCATGTCACCCCTTCCGTGGGTCCCCAGGGCCCTCTGGGCAGGGCGGAGGAGGGAAAGGCAGGTCTCTGCTGGGAGCCAGAATCCGGAAAGAGGATTTAAAGTAGATCTAGTCTGAGGATCCTCCAGCTTCTGCTTGTATTCTTCCAAGGATGAGAAGCTCACTCCCTCTTCACAAGGGCCATTTCATCTTTGGAAGTTCCACCAATTTGAATCTTCTTTTTTGAATTTGGTAGAAATCTGTCTCCCTGTGGCATGTAACCACTGGCACTAGTTCCATGCTGCAAAGCAATACAGTGATCAAATGTGGCAGCTGTGTGTGCCCACCAAGGGCTGAGCACGTCTCAAGTTCGCCCTCATTTAATCCGCATAACCGCCCCTTGGAGTAGACACTGTTATTAGTTCCCTTTAATGGAGGAGGGCACTGATGCTCAGAGAGGTTGAGCGACTTGCCCGGCATCACACAGCTGGTGAAGAGCTGATGTGGGAGTCAAACTCCGGCATGTCTGCAACCTAGCTCTTAACTCTTACACCGCATGACCCCTTCACGGCCCCCGGTCAGCCTCTCTTTACTCTAAACCTTCCTGTTCTATCCCGATTCCTCGTGATAAACCTAGGAATGGGCACGTGACCCATCCGTGATGAAAGGGATTTAGAAACAAGTCTGCTGGGTGATCCCGGGAAAGATCTTCTTCCCTGAGAAAAGAGAGAATGCTGTGAGGAGGACCTCCCTCCTCATCCCTTCGTCCCGTCTCAGACTCAGTGCGGGGACAGTTTGCGGCCGGTGGCCGTCCTGACCACAGAGGATGGGGCGAGGTTTGCTGACCAGGTGTCTCGACATCTCTGAGCTGCTGTCCCCGAATCATCTCCCTCCTGACTTCTCACGTAAGATATCTGAACGTTTTTCCGAGCAATGATTCTGCAATTGAACCAGCAGCAGAATCCCCCTGAGGGCTTGTTAACTCCCAGAGGTCTGACTCACTGGGTTTAGGCTGGGGCCTGAGACTCTGTCTTTCTGCCAAGTCCTGGGGCTGTTAGATGGGGTCTGTGTTATCTGCAGCCCCAAAGCATGCCAACCAGTACGCAGAGTTGCCATTATTAGTCAAGCACCTTTCAGCCTACAGCTCCCCTGTAATCTCTGCACTGCGGTGAGGATGCTGTGAGAAATTCCCATTTCCGAGATGAGCAGCCTGAGGTCCAAAGAGGCAAGAGTGACTTGTCTGAGGTCCCTCGATTGGTAAGAGGTGGAGCTACCCAGGGACTCCCAAGTCCGTGCTCTGTCCCTGTGTCACCTTGTGCCGGCGCCCCCTCTGTCGGGGGTTCCCAAGCAGCGTGGCGCTGGCATTCAGCCCGCTTACAGCACTTCTGCAGACCTTTGCTGCGTCTCAGACGGATTCTGCAAGAAGGAAGGGCCAGCTCCCTCCTCAGCTGCCAGTACATCGTTTGTATGTTGGAGGTTTGGGGCCCAGAAGTTTGGGGCCTGGGATTGTGGCATCCTGGGAGGTCAGAAGAATTTCCAGAAACAGGAGAAAGAGGCACACCAAGGAAGGCTGCAGATTCTGCGGGAGGAAAGCTGGAAGGAAGGCTCCCAGTGCCCTGGGGTTGCTGTCAGTGGGGTTGGGGAGGGCATTTCCACGGCCTTGACAATGCATCCGTCAGAAACCAGTATTTCCCAAACATCAGTCACTATTCCCCCATCTTCGTGGGTTCTGCGGCCCACCTGCACACCTGCTTATGTAATATTTTAAAATCAACATTTAAAAAGCCTTAGATATACTTAGTAAAAAGGAAACCTGGGAGGGCTTCCCTGGTGGCGCGGTGGTTGAGAGTTCGCCTGCCGATGCAGGGGACACGGGTTCGTGCTCCGGTCCGGGAAGATCCCACATGCCGCAGAGCGGCTGGGCCTGTGAGCCATGGCCGCTGAGCCTGCGCGTCCGGAGCCCGTGCTCCGCAGCGGGAGAGGCCACAGCAGTGAGAGGCCCGCGCACCGCAAAAAAACGACAACAAAAAAAAGGAAAGCTGGGAATCCCATGGTGGTCTAGCAGTTAGGACTCTGAGCTTCCACTGCAGGGGGCACGGGTTCGATCCCTGGTCAGGAAACTAAGATCCTGCATGCCATATGCGCAGCCAAAGAATTTTAAAAACTTAAAAAAAAAAGGAAAGCTAACCCCGCCATCAATGAAAATGAGAAGCACGTGTTATAAACAGAAGGCCCATGAAAGCAAAGGCGGAGGGTGGGTGGCGGGAAGGAAGTCAGCCAGGAGCTCCCTAAGTCGCTCGTAGCTGACAGCGTTCGGAACACGGGGACACAAGACTCAACTGGGCACAAGGGGGCTGATGCCTGGGAAGATGGTGACCGTTAAGGACTGAATTGGGCTCCCCCCTCCCTAAATGCATATGTTGGAAGCCTTAACGCCTGACATGACTGTATCTGGAGATGGAGCCTTTTAAGGAGATAATTAAAGTTAAATGGAGTCTACAGGATAAGGCCCTGATCCTATAGGACCCGTGTCCTTATAAGACGAGGAAGAGACACCAGGGATGCTCGAACAAAGAAGAGGACACAGTGAGATGGTGGCCATCTGCAAGCCAAGGAGAGAGGCCTCAGGAGAAAGCAGCCCTGCGGCCCCTTGATCTTGGACTGCCAGCCTCTGGAAGTGTGGGGAAATAAACCTCTGTGGTGTGAGCTCCCCCGCCTGCGGTGCCCAAGCTGACTAGGACAGTGCTGGAATGAGGCTAAGCCTGTCGTACTCACCACGCAGAGTGTGATGTGGAGGTCAGCAGTCTCAGCGCCACCGGGAGCCCGTGGCAACTGCAGCCCCTCAGGCCCCAGCCCAGACCCGCCAGACCCGGAACCTGCGTTTCGACAAGCCTCGCCCCCCGCCCCACGTGATTCGCGCACATCTCAGGTGAAAATACTGCAGCAATTAGCATCTGGACGCCCCGCGTGCCACGTTCCTGGGAGGAGTGGCGTAGAAAATAGTAACGAGCCTGCAAGGAGGTTTCCATTGTTTTATTCCACAGACTGTTGAGATGTGTCCGTAAGAGATACGTCCCAGAGACGTTTTAGAAATCAAACCAGTTTTATTGAAACGACAGCAACGTGGTCCCTGTTCATGCGAAGCACACACAACATTTACAATAAACTTTTGTACATAGGAAGTAGTAAAATACATCATTTTTCATAGAAAAAAGCACACACGTAAGCTGCGGGCTGAGTGAGCCTACAGACATGAAAAATCAGAACACGATGGGGAACAAATCAGAAGGACACCAAAATTTTTCATTTTGGGGGGCCCAGTAACACTGTTGGCCGGAGTTATGTTTTTATGGGTTTAGTGCTGAGGGCATGACGGCCCTTTAAACACGCTAAATTAGAAGGGGGTCCCTGATTACAAGGTCTTATACTTTGTAGCACTGTGTCCATTTCCAGAAGATAAATGGTTCCAGTTTCACAATGTCTGTGAAGGTGAAAAAGACAGCAAGGTCTGGTTCTGGGCGAGGAGTTTCCAGCCCGTTAGACGGCCGGTTAATGAGGCGTTCAGGAACTCGGGAATTTGATTTCAAAATGAGAGCAGTCCACTCACACTGGACGTTTCAGATTCTCCCTCCGGCAGGATGCTTCAAAAGCAAACCTACTGAAATTCCCCAGGACCGTCACTAATTCTAAAAACCCAAGCTTGCAGTCTGGACGTGGCCACAGACATAAGGGCCTGGTGACAAGCAAAAGTCCGACAGCGTAATACCTAGCATCCGGACGGTTCCAAGGACTCAGATCTTTGGCAGGAACTAGACGCGGTATCGGACAGTCTGACCAAATTCTTCCGCACTGACATTTGGAGTCGAACAGTCAGTACTTGCGCATTATAACAAGCCCACAACGCACGAAGCAAAAACACAGTCCGCGCATCTCAGCTCTGTCAAGCTAAGAGTTTCATTACTTTTACAAACTCCTTTGGGGTGGGGGTGGGGGGAAGCTATCTACCTTCTGTTTCTTCACTAATTAGGGTTGCCCTGAAACAACACACCAACTTGGTTCCCCAGGTGGAGTTCCTTGCCCAGACCATGTTAGGTTTTGTTTGTTTGTTCATTTTAAACTTTCTGCTAGTTCTTCTGCCTTTGAAATAGTCTGATGGAGACTGAAATCAACTTTGAAGTCAGCATTCACGAAAGTGATCTACTGGCCAGCCTGGTGGAGGAGGGTGGAATTTTACCTTCTGCAAAGAAATGCTATTTACAAAAGGGTATTTTATTTCACTGTGGGTTTTGGGTCTAGGCTGCTGAAGCAGTTTTGTACAGCGACGGCAGCCAGAGAGCACCGCACTCCTCAGAGCCTCAGGAACATTTGGCAAGAACTGTTTCACAAAAATAGGAAGAGAAATCCTTCCAGTGTGTTACCATCTCCTGTTGTTATGCCGCAGGACGGTTTCATAACTGCAGGCTGTCCCTCTTCCCAGAGCTGCTAACCTCGGCGAGGAATGTACTGAGGAATGAAGCCATTCCTCTCATGGCTAAAAAAATAGGTCATCCGACGGACGGGAAATCTGTACGATTCAGTGCCGTTTTTTAAAGGCAGCAACAAAACAGCCCTACTTTGGCTGTTCTTAGACGTCTCGGTGGAACCCACAGAGACAAGGAGTCGGAAAGAAAAAAGTGGGCTTCAAACAGAATTGTTTGCCAAGCAAAGACCCTGGCGGGAGACACAAAAACCAGTCTGGGCAGGGCGTGACCCACAGCAGGGAGGGGATCAAGAAAGGGTCCTGGTTCATTAGTCCTCAGTGAGACCAAAGGTCACGGCAGCAAACAGACGGGCCACGTGGACGAAGGGAAGGACCAAGACAAGACACATCTCTGGAGTTACGGCTGAACTCGAAGGAAACCAGCACTGCTGTGTATAGAACCAGCCTGCACAGAGCAGGACGGGAAGAGGACGGGTGCCAGGGCAGAGTCCCCTTGTTCCGGCCCATTTGTCTGACCAGCAAACATGAAACCCATTTTTCTCCATTGGTAGGGACGGCCTGTGTTTTTTAATGTTTTAAATAGCTACCTTCTACTCCATCCCTGAAACTCCCCCGAGCGTTCTCAGTACGCCCCTTCCCACTCCCCTGAATGCCTCGCAGCGTCAGCTCCACATCCTTTGGAATGCTCTCTGCATCCACAACAGAACACCTCCCAGGGGGAGACCCCCGGGACTCAGCAGGACGGCCACCGGCTGTCTGCTCAGGACCCCAGGGATGCTCCCCTGGGTGGAGTTGAGACCAAGGCACGACGGATGGGACACGACGCCAATCAAAGGAAGTTTCCCCGGCCCACCCCCCCAATGACAAAATAAAAATAAAAAGCGAACCCCCGAAGCCCTCTTGAAGACGCCCCCTTCTCCCCGACCCTGCAAGCTCACGGCCTGACGGCAAAGATCCGGAAGGCCTTTCCGTCTCGAGGGGTCCTCAAGCTGAAAAAGAAGGGAGAGCACACGTTACCGAAAGATCTGCAGGGATGGAGCGGGAACGGAGTGGGAACGGGGTGTCCCCAAGTCCCCGCGGTGGAGGAAGCATGGCCGAGGGTCAGTTGGCGAAGCTGTTGGGAGCAGAGCATGCCCCAGCCAGGAGGAGCTGGCAAAGCCCTCTGCCTCTGCAGACGCGCCTGGGTCTCAACTGAGGTCAGGGTTGTTAACTTGGAATTTGCTGGCCCCTGTCTGCCTGAACTGAACCCAGCCTCCAAGACTTCTGCCTGGTTTTTGGTACCACCTGTCAACCCAGAGAGTGGCCACCTGCTTGACCGACGAATAGGACGGCATTATAACAAGAATGCACGTGCTCCTGTTACTAGAATGGGCGCACCGATCCGACTGGGCTCAGATATTGTGCAAAGGATTTTCTATACGCCTTTACCGCCTTCCGATGAAGACCCATTAGTATCCCTATTTTGCAGGCAAAGGAGAAATTAAGCTTCTGCCAGGTCACACAGCCAGTAAAAACCACCCTCTCAAGATAGGAGCTAAATCCTTTAGCTAACTGCATGCCTTTAAAAACAACAAACAAACAAACACAAACTTCATTAAGATATAACATGCCATGAAATTCACACTTCTGAAGCGTACAATTCGATGATGTTTAGTGATGGGGGGGCGGGGCTTGTGCAGTCATCTCCACCATCCAGTTGTGGAGTGACCCCGGCTGCCCTGCTCGTTTCTCGAAAGCTCAGATTCCAGGGCCCTCCTCAGGCCTCTGGGCTACAGGACTTCCCTGGATCCTCTGCCCAAATGACTAGTCTGAGAGAGTCACCCGGAGCTACGAGGCACTCAGCTGTTGGACGTGGTGGGTAAGCCGCACTGGGGACCACTGCCAGGCTCCGGGATGCTGACTCACTACCAGCAATTCTACAGACGGCGCAGTGGGTGCCTCCACGCACAGGGCCCCCCGACAACCCAGGGACAAGGGGCCCCTCAGGCTGTCGTCCAGGCAGGTACCCTAAGGTTCCTGGAGGTCCTGCCCAGTCCTACCAAGCATCCCCATTGAACAACCGGCCCACCCGGAAGGCACGAGCGGGCCCCGCTGAACCGGGTGTGAATTTCTCAACACAGCACACAGCTGGCCGACTAGGTATCATGTGACACCAGCTGTGGTCCCTTCCACTGCTTCAGGCAAGGGGGGGGTTCCTATTGTTCAAGCTTCAAACATTTACTGAGCTCTAGTTCTCCTAGGAAAGTTGCCAGTTGTATGCGTCTGATGAAAAACAAGTGTGATCGGATAAATTATAAAATAATCTCCTTTTCTAAATCTTGCCCTCTGACTCTTTTTAGCCTAGTTTGTAGCTCCCACAGGTATACGAAAAGGAATGTAAATTGGTACAGCATTTCTGGACAATTTTCACAGAAGGTACTGGATGAATTTTCTAAAAGATATTGAACAATGTTCGTAATGGGCATTAAAACTCCTACAAGCACTTCTGAACAAAGAGCTGAACTCAGCGTTTTGTCTGTCATTCAACCAGTGTTTACTGAAGACCTACTATGCACAGGCATCAAGCTGGGTGTCAGGGACACAGGGTTAACCAGACCGATGGGATTCTCGCCTTCAGGGAGCTTATACAGTCTGGGGGGTGGGAGATCAACAGCTAACTATGTGTGAGAAATACAGTAATTTCAGACAGTGGTGGGTGCTGGGAGGAAAACAGCACAGGGTGACAGGATCAGATTAGACCGGGGAGGTGGGCTACTGGAGACCCAACAGCAGGAGGACGCTTCCTCGGGCAGGTGGCATTTGTATGTCGGTCTGAACGACGTGCGGGCCCAGCCATGGGAGGTATAGGAGCTGGGAGGGTCTGGGGTTGGATACCGACAGGTGCAAAGGCCCTGAGGCGAGATCTTGGTATCCAGGAACAGAGAGAAGGCTAGTGACAGGCACTGCTGTGACGAGGAGGGTGATGCACCAGGAGAGTGGAGAAGCGGGTGGGGTGGTGGTAGGTGTGGACTGCCCGTAAGGGGTAAGGGGCGAGGATTTTATTCTCAGCCCTAGGGGGCAGGGTACCAACAGGAGAGAGGCACACTGTGCATCCCAGAAAGAAGTCGATTTGGTAGCTGTGGCTACTCTGATAAAAGGAAGTTACCTAAGAAAAGTGTGGGGAAAGCACATGGGCTTGTGCAAAGATGTTCTTTGCTGTGTTGTTTACAAGAGCAAAAGAGAAAAAGGAAACAACCCAGATGCCAGTCAGCTGGGTAAAGAAATGATGGTCTGGCCACACAATGGAATAGCGTGGAACCACAGGAATGACGACGTGGCTACGTCAGGCATTGGAAATGTCGTAAAGACACTCACAACCTGTTGCCGATTGAAAAATAAAATGAACTGAACGATGCAGAGAGTCTGATCCCTTTTTTTTGTAGAAACAAAAACAAAACAAACACATAAGAAATAAGCTGTTAGTGTGTAAACAGGAAAAATCTGGAAGGGAACATACCAGAATGTTTACAGTGGGTGTTTCTGGCTATGGGGTTTTCCATGATAGTAATTTCTTTCCTCTCTTTTTTTTTAAATTTAAAAAAATGTTTTGGCCACACTGCGCGGCACGCGGGATCTTAGTTCTCCAACTGGGGATCGAACCCATGCCCCCTGCAGTGGAAGCGCAGAGTCTTAACCACTGGACCGCCAGGGAAGTCCCATGATAGTAATTTCTTAATATTATTTTCGCTATTTCTTGAAGTTTCTCTAATCTTATTATGAAAAGTAGGGGGGAAAAAAGGAAGGAAGGAAGGGAGAAGGAGAGAAAGGAAAAGAAAGAAAGAGAGAGAAAGGAAGAGAGAGGGCGGGAGAGAGGAATGGAGGAAGGAAGGGCGGGATGGATGGAAGGGAGGGAAAACCAGCACAAAAATCCCCTCGCAGAACTGGGAGAGAACCTCAGCTGGACTGAGAAGCTTCTGGGGCATCCCCTTGGGCTGACTTAGTGCCCAAGGGTCGCTGACCTATTGGATGAGCTGGGATGGGTGCTCTGGGAAAGGTCGAGTGTCTGCAGCCTCGGGCGGTGTCACCAGCCCAGCTCCGGTGAGTGATTCCAGGCTCCTGACGGCCACTCACCCTGCCCTCGGCTCCAGTGTTCAGCTCTTTGTGCCAGCGGCTGTACCCAGCACACACACCACCATACCCCAGACGCTGCCTCCATCCTTTAAGTAATCTTACCCCGTCCGTGCCTCACAGCCCCGCACGAGATCTCTAGGGTTCCTCCCACTTACAGAGAGGGAACCAAGGCTCTGAGAGGGGATGTGATTTGCCCCCAATTCCAACACCAGTTCCAGGTACAGCTGGGAGGTGGATGCAGGTCTGTCGATGCTCTGGGACCCTTTCCTAACCCTTATCCTAAATGGGTGGGCTGTGGCCACGCCATCCCTGAGGACCACACTGGCCAAGCCCGCATGGCAGTGGGGGGACTCAGAGGCTGGGAGCCCCTCGCAGGCGGGAGGTCGCAGGTCCTGCAGGAGCCGCAAGCATAAGGCTGCGTCCTGGAGGCTCACTCCTGCCGGTGAAAATTACTCAGGCAGGAATTGATCGGCGTGCGGCAGCGCACAACACAGACTGGATTAAAGAGAGAGGACAGCCAGCCATCTGTCCTGGGAGGGACGGAGGGGTTGTCCACCAGTTGGCCGCTGACCCCATGGAGTCACGGAACCCAGCGATAAAAGGATGGCGGAGTATTGCTCTTCTGGCTTTTAAATGTGCAATATCTTGTTTATTATTAATATCACTTATATGTATACACGTACGTCTTTGTATTTATATACGTGTGTGTGTTATACATATATATACAATTTTTCTTTTGAAGATTCTAACCCTACTCTCCCACAGTCGCACCCTCTACTGATCTTCCAGGAAAATTCAAGAGTCAGACACAGTTTCAGATCTTATCTGTCGGACCTTGGGGTGGTCGATCTATTTCTCTGAGTCTCAGTTCCCACATAGGTAAACAGGGTCCATAAAAGTACCCCCTCCTCAGGGACCCTGTAGGAAGTGAATGAGCTTATCCAGGGAAAGCATCTGAGTCAGCGCTTCGCAGTTAGCAGGCACTCAAAGCCATGGGCCGTGGATACCGTCACCCTGCTAGGTTTAAGCCTCATTCTCCCATCAGGAGAATGGTGGGTACATGCACGGCGATGAACAAGTTATCCACACAAAAGCCCAATCCCCAACGAATCAGCAAACCTCTTCATCTTATTTCATGAACTATGAAATATTTTTTTGGGAAAAAAATTTCAGAGCAGGGTGTATACACAATCTCCATTTTCATTTTTACGTGTGTTGCCCGGGGGGAAAAAAGGCCTGGAAGAGCTGTAAGTAAGCAGTTAACAGAGGTTAATGGGGTGCCTGCGGGAACTCTTTTTTTCTAATCCCTAGACATATTATTTAAATAATAAGTATGTATTTCCTTTCTAATAAATATTTTTAGGGTTACAAACAAGTATATCTTAGGACTGTAAGGCTCACCCCAACCCCTTCTGGGAAGGGCCTGTGCCCCAAGGTCAATGACTTGTCTGCAGTGAGGAGTCACGTGTGCTGGTTATAAGCATGGGTGCTGGAGCAGGCGTCCTGGGTTCAAGTCCTGGCCCTGCTGCTTGCTGGCTGAGTGACCTTGGGCAAGTTGCTTTACCTCTCTGTGCCTCCCTTTCCTTACTGATAAACTGTCGTCCCTGCCTCATGGGGCTGTTGGGAGGACGAGATGAGCTAATGTGTGTACAGATCTTAAGAGCGCTGGGAAGCGGGAACAGGCAGGGAGGGAGACGGCAGAGGAAACCAGTTCAGCCTTGGTCCAGCTGGCCTGG
This sequence comes from Tursiops truncatus, assembly GCF_011762595.2. NCBI lineage: Eukaryota > Metazoa > Chordata > Mammalia > Artiodactyla > Delphinidae > Tursiops > Tursiops truncatus. Next base: position 4,085,709 of record NC_047052.1, read on the forward strand.
GGGAGAGTGCTAAGCTCATTCGATCTGGAAATAACGGCTCAATGGTTTCTGCTTCCCAGAGTTTCTGGACATGTCGAGAGATTTTCAGACGTCCAACGCTTGAGACTCCCAGAGCTCACAGTGGCTACTGAGTGCTTGAAATGCAGCTCGCCCAAACTGAGACGTGCTCTGTATGCAAAATACCCGGTATGTCTCCCAGCTCTTATGAATAAAGGAGAGTGCAAGTTTCTCATCAATACTTCTATTCATACGTATTGAAGATAATATTTTTGATACACTGGATTAAATGAAATATACTCTAAATTCTCCCATCTGTTTCTTTTTACTGTGATTACTAGAAACTTCAAAATCCCATATGTGGCTCGCGGTATGCGTCTGGGACATGCCGCAGTAAACAGAGGCCCCTGAGGATGAAGATTTTTGTCTCTTCCGTCCCTGCCATGGCTCCAGCCCCGAGGACAGTGTCCAGCACACAGGAGCTGCCCCATAAATGCTAGTTCAGTGAGTCTACTATTTGGATAAAGGTCCATCCACATACATACCATCAACCTCTATAAAGAGGTTATATCTGTTGAAACCAAGTAACCAAGGATGTTATCTGTCATTGTGTGGTATATTTCCCAATCTCATTGTAAAATCTGTCTTAAAAAATGGTCCTGGGGGCTTCCCTGGTGGCGCAGTGGTTCAGAGTCCGCCTGCCGATGCAGGGGACACGGGTTCGTGCCCCGGCCTGGGAGGATCCCACATGCCGCGGAGCGGCTGGGCCCGTAAGCCATGGCCGCTGAGCCTGAGCGTCCGGAGCCTGTGCTCCGCAATGGGAGAGGCCACAGCAGTGAGAGCCCCGCGTACCGAAAAAAAAAAAAAAAAAAGTGGTCCTGGTCTCAGAAAAAATCCTGAACTGATATCCATCCAGATGTCCAGCTTCTTTCCGAGAACATCTGGACAAACCCTGGTCCCAACATCTGAAGCTCCTCCACACCCCTCTTCCTTCCCTTCCTTCATGGGCACGTGCGGGAGAGAGAAAGTGCCCGTCCTCTTACATTATCCCAGTTCTGCATGGTCATCTTTCAAAACTTTCAGGAAATCCTCTTCTAAAAACAGACAATTGCTAAACCAAAGCCACTCTGAAGCAGAAACAACTTTTGGCCCGTGTCCTGAGAATTCTGTAGAGGAGGTTTTGTTTGTTTGATGGATTGAAGGATTCCCTAAATTTAGAATGCAGCTTGCTGTGAACGGGTTGCTATATGTCCAGTGTCCACATCTCCCTTGGGACTGCTGTGACCACTCCACGGTCCCAGCAGACACTGGGGACAGAGCCACCCTCCGGTCCCAGGCTGGGTTCCCAGAGCTCCTAATGGGAACAGGCTCTGGGGAAATTTCTCAGCCCTCGTCTCTACGCAGAGGGCCACCGAGGTCCCATCTAAACAAGGGGAGGATGGGGCATGGCCCTGCCTGGGGCTTCCAGATATCTCTGAAGGAGCCACGTCACCAGGGAGGCATCTCCAGATAGTAAGGTGGGGCCCCGCTTGGTGTACTCGGCTCCCTGGTACCTCCCTCCACAGCCATGATGCCTGTGCCCTGCTACAGATGATGTTGTTATTTCTGCATGGTCTGTGCCGCAACTAGATGATAAGCCCCACCAGGGCAGAGGTCCCAGTGCCTGGGACATCGTAAGGGCTCACCACGCATATGCCACCTGATGGGTGAGTGCAGGTGGAAAGGATGGATGCCAGGGCGAAAAAACAATTCCTGTAGGATGCTTTTGTCCTTGTCCAGAAGATAATCCATGCGGGCTATTTCCTACAACCGAGTTACCTGCCCCTACATGACAAGAACCATAGCGTCTTGAGGTTTGCAACAGGCCTTAGAGGTTATGTCATAGCAACGAGGCCAGCGGATCCATCAGACACTTACTCAGAGCCACTGGGTGAGTGCTTTGCCCACACTGTCTCATTTAATCCACACAGTAGCCACTGACAGAGGGGGAACCGAGGCGTGGGGAGACTGCCTGCCCAAGGACACCCAGCTGGTGAGCAGTGCGGCGGGGTCGCAAACGCCATCAGACCCTGCGTGCCCTCCTGGCCTGGCCTCTTCCCTCTGTACGTGCAGGGCGGACTCTATCATGCTGGTGCCCACGGATCCCAGCACCGGTCCAGGCCACCCTGAATACGTAGGAAATCAATGACTCTGCATCACAAACTATCAGAATCATGGGCGGTGCCGACTGTGTGCCAGGGACGTGGTCACCCTGGCGTCACCCTCACAGTAGCGGCTCTCACCCTCCAGTGGGCATCAGGACCCCCAGAGGGCAGGTCCACGCAGCCTGCCCAGCCCGTTCCCCGAGGGTGTGTCCGAGGTGGGCCGGAGAACGTGCTTTTCTAGCAAAGCCCCCGTTGATCTCGATGCTGCTGGCATGGGAGCCACTTGGAGACCCACTGTTTTACCACCACCCCAGGGGGCAGGAGCTATCATTTTCCCCTCTAAAGCTTGGGAAACTCACCCAGACATCACCACAGATTTCAGCACGCAGGACCTACTCAGGGGAAAGGGTTCGAGAAGGAAGGGAAGCAGAATCTCCACTCGCTAAAACTCTTCTGAATATTGTTGGGGCATCAACCACCCCGGGGCCTGGAAAAGGCTGCCTGGAAGAAGATACCGCCGGCCTTCCGCATCCGCGGGCTCTGCATCCGTGCACCCACGATTCAACCATCCGCGGCTGAGGAGTCCGTGGATGTAGACGGCCTCCTGTACCCTGACACTGTAGGTAAGGACCTGAGCATCCGCAGATTGGGGTATCTTTGGGGGATCCTGGAACCAAGGCCCCGCGGATACCAAAGGGCCACTGTACTTATAATGACGGCGCAATTTGGGCGGGTCCTTTGGGCAGAGAGAACTACAGGTGGCGGGGGAGTTAACAGTGGGGAAGAAGATACTTTGGGGGAGCCCCTCTCAGTCCCTAACCCTCCCCAGACACCCACCTGTGTCTCAGCCCTGGGATGGGGGTGGCGGCTGCTGGGGTCTTTTCTCTCTAAGGTGGGGAGAGAAAACAAAGCCCAGCCTACCAGCTTCTCACCAAGACGGTTTCTCCTAAAGGGGCACAAAGAGCTCAAGAGATTGGGGTCCTGGCATTTCTTTCCAGCCTGGCCAGGAAATTCCACCTAATCAGCTGCTTCATTTCCCTCCCATTAAATCAATGGAATTTCCCTTCATTACGCTTTTCCCAAACAGAGGTTGCAAACTTTGCAGGAGAAAATGCAGAAGCTCTTAACTCTAGCTCAGAACCCTGGGATTCTGCGTCACTTGATTCTGCAGGGTCTTCCCATACGTGGGAAGCACCATCCTGGGGCCCAAAGCGCCCCAGGGGGCTGGGAGGGTGGGGACAGCCCAGAAGTTCCCTGGAGCCGTGAAAGCCCAGGCTTCAAGGGACCCGACATAGTTTGTATTCTTGACTTTACATTCCTTTTCTAAAGCGCTCCCTCAAACATAAAATCCTCAGCATTCCCCTCTGCTATGGGCTGAATCGTGCCCCCAAGTTTATCTGTTGAAGTCCTAGTCTCCGGTACCCTCAGAATATGACTGTACTTGGGAGACAGGGACTTCAAAGAGGTGATTAAATTAAAATGCGGTCATTAGCGTGGGCCCCAATCCAACGTGACTGGTGTCCTGGCAAGAAGAGCTAGGCGGGCTACTTCCCTGGTGGTGCAGTGGTTAAGAATCCGCCTGCTGATGCAGGGGACACGGGTTCGGGCCCTGGTCCGGGAAGATCCCACATGCCGCGGAGCAACTAAGCCCGTGCGCCACAACTAATGAGCCTGCGCTCTAGAGCCCGCGTGCCACAACTACTAAGCCCGCGTGCCACAACTACTGAAGCCCGCGCGCCTAGAGCCCGTGCTCCGCAACAAGAGAAGCCACCGCAGTGAGAAGCCCGTGCGCCGCAAGGAAGAGTAACCCTCGCTCACCGCAACTAGAGAAAGCCCGTGCAGCAGCGAACACCCAACGCAGCCATGAATAAATAAATAAATAAATAAATTAATTAATTAAAAAAAAAAAGCAGAGCTAGGCAACATTTCCACCAAGCCTCCCAACAGCCCCCTAAAGTGGAGACTATGGTTATACCCATGTCACAGGCGAGGAAACGGAGGCTCCGGCGCCCTGCTCAAGGTCACAAAGCTGGTAAGAAGCAGGGCCTAGGTCTGCCGCACTGCAGACTCGGCTCTTATTTATGTAACGAGATGCAACTACATTCTGATGCAGCTATACATAACCATTGTGTGACTACAATTTGATCCCACTGTTTTGTTGGGGACGTGGGCAGGGGGACGCACACACACATATAGAAAAAGGACCCTCTTTGGGACACACACCAAAAATCTCAGCAACTCTCCCAGGTGACAGGTAACAGATGGTTGTTTTCCTTTGGGCTTATCTGACGCCTCTAAATCGTCTACAAAACATGTGCTGGTCACAGAGAAAAGTTCTTATTGTGAAAAAAGAAAAAGGAAGAGAAAAGAGAAGGACAGGCTTGTCCTGGGCGTTCTGATATTTTAAAGGGCACTGTCTTTGGCCCTCCTCCAACGCCCCTCACTGGCCTTGGGTGTCGAGAGTCCGAGGACGCAGCCGCCCTACCTTTCAGACTGAACTCCGTTCCTGAGAGAGCCCACGTAGATCTTCTTTTTATCCACGGGCATCACGTCCACGTAACCCCCGCTCTTGTTTCTGATGACTCCTGCGTGCACGGCGGTCTTACAGATGCTTGAAGTCTGAAAGCCCAGGAAGAGCTGTGATCAGTGTCAAGGGCAGGTGCTCGGGTGAAGAAGCCCTGCTGGGGTCAACCGTTACTTGGCCTCCTGGCTGGTGGCCAAGGAACCCCTAGGAAGTAACCGCGGCCTAGGAAGTAACCACGGCTACCTTAATTCCTCAGTGGTCTCTCCAGGGAGACCTGGCCTCATCCGTCCACTCATTCATTTGTTCATTTTATCAACAAATATTTTCTGAGCACCTACTACGTGCCGGGCACTGTACTGGATATAGGAGGATTCAGCAGGGAACAAAATAAAGACTGTGCCTTCATGGAGTCAAGGGAGACGGACAAACAAGGGACTCAGGCTATGAAGAAAACAAAACCGGATCACGAGATAAAATGACTGGTGGAGGGAGCTCCTTTAGAACGGCTAACAAGGGAAGACTGCTCTTGACGTGACAATTGAGCTCAGATCAGAGTGACAACACGGGAACCAGCCACAGCCATGGGAGTATCTCTGGCCAGAGCGTCCCAGGCAGAGGGAGCAGCTCGTGCAAAGGCCCTGGGGTGGGAATGAACCTGTCATGTCCAAAGCACAGAAGGAGGGACAGGGTGGCTGGAATACAGTGAGTCCAGCAGAATGTGGCAGCAGAGGGGGAGAGGTGAGAAGGGGCCAGTCACGTGGGTGTGTGAGGGCCACAGGGTGGGGTCTGGGTTCATTCCAGGTGCCAAATGAGCCACTGGGTTTCAAGCAAGGGTAGGATGTGTTGTTTTCTAAAGTCATCAAATCATCTAATTCCTGGGTAACAAAATTGTCGAGTTAAACTTTCATTAGGGGCTTAACTTATCCAATAGAAAAATGGCCCTCAGATTGGACTGTCTGAGAGTAACTAATCAACATTTCCCAAAGTTGGGGAAATTCATTCAGGGGTGCGCTGGCTGGTGCCCGCTAAAGATGCAGCCTCCTGGGCCTCCCCCTGACCTACTGACTCAGAACCTCCTCAGGTGAGGGCCAGGTGATCCTGACACACACTCAAGGTTAAGAACCAGGTAGGTAGCACCCTCCTGCCTCTTCCGCGGTCATTGCACCTGGCCTGTGCTGGAAGCTAACACTGGCCCTGGCAGTGACTCCCCACCCTCACTGCAGCTCAGAGCCACCTGCAGCATCTTTATGTGAAGACGATGCCCAAGTCCCCGCCCTTCCCATCCCTCCCACCCCCAGATTCAATTGCTCTGGGGTGAAGCCCAAGACTGAGTATTTTATTTTATTTTTATTTATTTATTTTTTTTGACTGAGTATTTTAAACACTTGCTGGGTGATTGTCAAGTGCAGCCGGGGCTGCAGACATGAGCGGAGCTAGTCCATCTGTGGGGTGAACAGCCTCCTTCATGGTAAGTGGAGCTATCGCCGACTCTGAGCTTATTAAATACCAGCCTGGGCTGCCTTTTGTTTGTCATCTCATTTAATCTTCCAATGACATGGGTGACTACTGTCATTCCCACTTTACAGGCCAGAAAGCACAGGGTCAGCGAGATTAGATGACGTTGCCAACGCCCTGCAGACAGTTCAGGGTTTGGGAGTGATTCCAAATGAGGTCTGGTGGACGGCAAAGTCTGTGCTTCTATGGTCGGCAGAATAAAGGCCCCCAAAATGCCCATCCTCGTCCCTGGAACCTGTGGATGTGTGACCTGACATGGCACAAGGACTTCACATGCAATGGGAGAGGATCCTGGATTGCCTGGGTGGGCCCAGTGGAATCTCAGGGGTCCTTACAAGAGGGAGGTGGGAGGGTCAGAGGCAGAGAGAAGCAGCATGAGAAAGACCCAACAGCCTTTCAGACTGTCAGCTCCTGCCACGTCCCTTCCAAATCCAGGTCATTCCAGACAAGTTACTGGTTTTGCAGAAGAAGGAAAAAATGCTCACGGCAGAAGGCCCCGCCCTGCCTGCTCCCTGGGAAGTTAATACTGCTGTAAAAAGGTGGAGAGGCTCAGAGTTGAAAGGCACCCTCACGCTAAAGACGGGAGAACTGGATTTCTCGGTTTCCACCACTAATCGACTTGAGTAACTGAAGGCCAGTTTTTCTAACCCCGCACAAACATGTCTTGTCTTCAGTAAATAAATTAAATGGATGAGGGCAGGGTTCCTCAGCCTGAAGTGGGCTCTGGGGTGGGGGTGGGGCAGCCTGTGCGGCCCTGCGGCTACGGGCACAACCTGTGGACCTACAGGGTCAGCAAGAACTTTCGAGGTTTTAGCCCTGAGCCCAGGAAACCCCGCATCTCAGGCAAACTGGGATGGTTGGTCAACCCCGTCGGCACAAGGAAGCCTTTTTATCCCCCTGGAGGAAGGATCCACAGCTTTTCAGTTCTCAGAAGGGTGTGTGCCCCCAGAAGATTAAGAAGCAATAGATCTGCTGCCATCTAAAAGAGAGGCAGGGAGACCTTGGAAATGAAATGATCACTGTAGAATCCTTCGAAGTTCGCTGTGAGCGGGGCTGAGCTGTGGAAGCGAGCGTGGGTGGGGCTTCTCACCGGCAGGCAGAGCTGGGATTTTTTTCTGTCTCCCTCAGTATTGCTCACCCTCTGAGTTACCAGCCCCAGGGCCTGCCTGGGGAGGCACATCCTCTGATGGTAGCTGCCAGGAGGTGGGCGCTTTGGTGTTGCGGCCTCTGTGACAGTCCTTTGCCCCGTCCCCGGAGGATTTCTGGGCACCAGAGGCACAGAAGTTTCCCACGATAACATCCAGCCGTGGGAATGGAAACCACACACGCACAGCCTGAACCTTCCTGCACGGGCCCAGCGATCACTGCACGCATCTTCCACCGCTGATGCTGGACAAACCCTTTCCTCCCCTTGCCCCCTACCTCTTCCCACCCCTCTCCTCTCCCTGCTTCTTCCCCAGAGGTACAAGTTATCTGCTTTCTCTCCTCAGGACCCAAGGCAACACCAATATCTGAATATTTATTAACAACCACTATCAACAAAGATCTGGTCTCAGCAACACTGTCCCCACCACTTGTTGGCTGTGTGGTCTTGGATGACCTATTTTAACCCCCGGAGCCTCTATTTTCTTAGTATAAAGTGAGGATCAGGGGCTTCCCTGGTGGCGCAGTGGTTAAGAATCCGCCTGCCAGTGCAGGGGACATGGGTTCGAGCCCTGGTCCGGGAAGATCCCACATGCCGCGGAGCAACTAAGCCCGCGCGCCTAGAGCCCGTGCTCCGCCATAAGGGAAGCCACTGCAGTGAGAAGCCCGCGCGCCGCAACGAAGAGTAGCCCCCGCTCGCCACAACTAGAGAAAAAGCCCGCGTGCAGCAACGAAGACCCAACGCAGCCAAAAATAAAATTAATTAATTAATAAAGTGAGGATCATATTGGTAACCCTTTTGAGCATTTACCAGGGTGGGCCCAGTTCTAGGTGTTTCACATGATTGATATGGTAATCTCCCAATAACCTGCGAGGTAGGTATTTATTATTATTATTATTATTATTATCATTATTCCCTCTTAACAGGGGTTAAATGACTTGCCCCAATCACTGCGCTAGCAAACAGCAGAGCTGCGACTGCTACCCAGACCAGCAAGCCGCGTTACTACTCTACAGGGGTCAGTAAGAACCTAAGAGGGCCTATCGAGACGATTAAGTAAGACCAAGGGTTAAATGCAGGCTTGCACACAGTAAGTGCTCGATAGATGTTCGTTAATAAGACAAATATCACCATGATCATCACTCTCACCATTACCATTATCGAAAATTCTCAAGGGACTGTCCTCTCTAACCCAGTGGTCCTCAACGTGTAGTCCCAGACCAGCAACATCCGTGTCACCTGGAACTCGTTGGAAATGCAGATGCTCCGGCTCTGCCTCAGACCCCGTGAGCCGGAAACACGTGGGGTGGGACCCGGAACCGTTCGAACAGCCCTCTGGGGGATTCTGATGTATGCACGAGTGTGAGAATTTATCCAGCCACCGAGGGAGATAGGACAGATAAGAAAACTCAGGTTCAGAGCAGGGAAGAAGGCTGGTCCACCATCCCACGACTGGTAAGTGTCACAGCTGGGGTTTCAGTCTGCATCTTCCGACCCAGACTTCATTCGTAGGCTATACCCTGCTGCTTCTCCCGCCTGCAGCTCACCACAAAGCACGGGCTCTGCCAGCCAATGCAGTCCGGGGGAGCAGGCAGGGACTGCAGGCACTGTTAGGCCCTTCGAAGGTCTGGAGACAACGCTCCCAAAATAAATCTCTCCGCGCAACAGACATTTTCCAAAAGGCATCATCATTTCCCAGAATACAGAGTGACCTAGAAACCAAGGCCAGAAAAGAACCTCTGATATGGACATAGCTTTCTCTTTCTCCCTTTCTTGCTTCCTTCTTTTATTCTCGGAAGAGCTGTTTAAGCACTGACTACTGGAGTATTTTTGCTGATTTATTGTTTCAACAAACATGAATAGAACAATTATTGGGTGCCAAGCCCTGTCATGAGCACAGCGCTTCCAAAAGCTCAAAACCCTAGTGAAGAAGAGACAACTGTATACAGGATTTCACCAACTGTATACAGGATTTCACCAACAGGCCTGTTCACACCTGTGCATTTGTGAGTGTGGGTGCGTTCAAACAAGGCAGAACAGGGTAGGGAAAGAACAGACCCTAAGGCAAGATACACCCTCATTTGCATCTCGCCTTTGCCATGTACTAGCTGTGTGATTTGGGGCAGGTTATTCTGAGCCTCACTTTCCTTGTCTGTAAGATGGGGATAACAATACCTAGAGATGGTGTTTTTTAAGAGCCTAAAATACAGTAAAAAGTAGCCTTGTAATATTACTAAATTTTCATCAAGTTCTTGTATTTCTAAATATTTTTTCTTTTTCTTCTTTTTTTCTTTATACGTTTAGCTGCTGCACTGTTTGGAGCATACAGATTTGATTTTCATATCTTCATGAATTGTACCTTTCGTGCCACTGCATAACGAACTGTCTTGTCCCATTCAGTATGTTTAACTTTCAATTCCACTTCCTCCGACAGCAATATTGCCACTCCTGCTTTATCTATGTGTTTCTTTGTATTTGGCTGGAATCGTTTTGCTCATCCCTTTACACTTCAAGCACTTGAAAATCGAAGACGCTGTCTTTCAGTAGCAGATTTGGGTTCAAACATTTACTATAACAACGGATATACATTATTTTACTCCTTCATTAAACTTTTAGAACTCAATTTTGAATTAGCAGCTTTCAAGGAGAAAAAAAAGACTCATTTAATCGGGAAAGAAAAAAAGATGGGGGTGGGGGGCAGGTAGCCACGAAGGTTGCTTTGACTTGGCAGAACTCAATGACCTCCCATTTACAGGACTCCAGCATAAATGAAGGCAGATGGGGGCGAAGGGGATGGTCGTGGGTGAGGGAGAACGGTAAAAATGAAGGCTGAGTAAAAATGTCAGCTGGGGATGAGCGATGCTGATCTCATCATGGACTTTTAAACCTAGAAGATTTCCTGCACTAGAAAATCCCAGCTCTGGCTCATTCTACGGAGAGATAAACAACTTGGCAAGAAGATCAAATAGTCTGTTGAGCAGAACTGTGACCACAGTCACATCTTCTGGATCACCATGTCCCTAAAGCCTGGACCACCGGAGGGAGCAGACTACTTTTTGAAGGCCTCACTTCAGAAAAATCAGCCTAGGCAAACTAAATTATTATATATGGGACGGATCGACAACCAGGTCCCACGGTGTAGCACAGGGAACTATATTCAATATCCTGTGAGAAACCATAATGGAAAAGAATAGGAAACTATATATGCGTAACTGAGTCACTCTGCTATACGGGAGAAATTCACATAACACTGTAAATCAACTATACTTCAATAAAATTTTTAAAAAAGGAAAAGAAAAATCAGGCTAAAGCTTCCTTGCTACAGTTAGGAGGGAAAAATGGAAGAACAGACTCCAATATAATAAGAGTGGTTATTAACAAGTAGTAAATTGGAGGTAGCTTGTATTTTCTTCCATGTGCTTTTAGCTCCGTGTGTACACAGCCACAAAGAAATGCAGTGAGTACAGTGGATGAACAGCTTATAAATGCAGCAGGAGAGCCAGAAGGGTGATTAGATATCTGGGGGAATGAAGTGTGTGATGCATGGGAGCCTTCATATGAAAAAAGCACGTCAGTAGAGAAGCAGAATTCAGTTCACCAAACTCTGAAGCCCTCTGTGTAAGAGGAGGTACACCTGTGTCCGTATTCATGAGCACACATTGGTGGAAGTTCAAATATTTCTGTAAATGGAGAAGCTAGGGCAATGGTAGCAAAAATGAGTGATCTAAAATTAGCTAGAGGCACAGGAATGGGATCTCAAGTTTCTGGTGTCCAGACCTTGGAATGTGGTTTCTGTGGGGTGGCAGTTGAAAAGGCCAAAATACTCACGTCTGCATAGATGTTGGTTCCAAGCACGGGAGCCCAGTAGGATGGCTCATCTTTGCAGTGCGCCGGACAATGTACTCTGGAAAACAAGCAGCATTTAGGTGATGGTTAGAATCAGCAGAAAACAAAATTTCTTGAGAAAAGCAGCTGGCCCTCTTTATTTGAACATCAAGATTTAAGCACTTGGGTGAAAGGCAACTACCACATGGTTTACTCTTTAAGAAAAAGATATGCCTCTCCTACCCTAGCAGTGATAAAGATATTCTTCCTTAAAAGTGCATATAGAATTTTAAAACCCCGTATGGGGAGGCATAAATTGGGAGACTGGGATTGACATATATACACTGCTATATATAAAATAGATAACTAATAAGGATCTACTGTATAGCACAGGGAACTCTACTCAATACTCTGTGATGGCCTAGATGGAATAGAATCTAAAAAAGAGTGGAGATAGATGTATGTATAACTGATTCACTTAGCTGTACACCTGAAACTAACACAACACTGTAAATCAACTATACTCCAATAAAATTTTTTTAATAAATAAATAAAATTTTTAAAAGCTGTAACTAAAATGAAAGGAATGAAAGGTTTTTGTCTCATTTGCTGATTGATCAGTTGATTAAAGTTGCTGGTTTACTCAGTGTACCTTAGTAATGCATGCTTTCTGTTTCCTTTTTCTGACCAGTCACTTATTAATAAAATGGAATATCTTTATGGGAAAAAAAACTCCATACAACAAGACATGTACAAACAGCAAGGTGAAAGGAAATAAAAATCTAAGAGAGGCGAGTATGGGATTGTAAGGGGTTGTGCCTCCCATTCTTGGATGTTGGCTGGTTCACACTGTGGCTACATTATGGAGGTTGCAATCAATAGACTTTCGGAAACGCCGCTTCCCTGTGCAGGGGAGGAAAGGGTGGAGGCCTTCACCTCCGTGAGTCACAGAATATTCCAGGCAGGGGGCACTGATAACCCGGGGCAGGAAGGGTTGGCTCACCGCTGCGTCAGTCAGCATATCCCTGCCATAGGGGATGAGGAGAGTGCCTCAAACTGGAATCTCTCACACCAGGAAAGAACATGAGCTTTACTTAAACAAAGGTCTTTTGTCTTTATCCGGAACAGGTGCACCATGGGCTGGAGCCCAGGGACCAAGGAACCAAAACGGCATCTGGAAGCCCTCTGGCTTGTGAGTAGCAAAGGGGAGGATTCAGGAACCCCATCTGGTCCCCTCACTGGCCCCCTCCCGGGGCTCTTCCCTGCTCACACCTCGGGGTTCTCCACCTGTTAGATTTTTGTTTTGTGTTTGTTTTGGCCATGCCGCACAGCTTGTGGAATCTCAGAGCTACATAACCCAGCTTCTGACAGGATCTAACGGGTACTTTGGAGATACCCCTTCTTTTGTTCTGATGCAACATCCTCCCAAAACTCAGCCAATTAAGGTTTGGGCAGATGCATGTGAAACCCACTCCTTAGACAAACACATTGCGGTACATCCACAGAATGCAACGCCCACCCCTCGGCAACATGAAAGGATAAAACAAATCACCGATTCCCTCCACAACACGGATGAATCGCAAAGCACTGTGCAGAGTGGAAAAAGGCAGATACCCAAGGCTCCGTGCTGTGACGGCTCCACGTATATGAGATTCCAGAAAAGGCACGATTACAGGGACAGAAAGGAGGTCAGTGGTTGGCAGGGATGTGGGTGGGAGCTGGAGGGAGGGGTGCGGACAGCAAGAGAGCGTGCTGGGGTGATGAAAATGTTCTCTGCCTGGATGGTGGTGTACATATGTCAAACCACATCGAACTGTATACTTGTAACAGGTGGATTCTGTTGTGTGTAAATTACACCTCCAAAAAGCTGAGTTTTAACGAGCTAGTTCTAAAGTGACCCACAGAAAGCGTAACAGATCAAGTACAAGAACCAAGGAGCTGATTCCAAGGGGACCAGTGACACCCAGCTTCCAGAGCTCTCGACTGATCTAAGAGGCCAAGAATGACAGGTCCCAAGGTCTGTCTGGGGGCTTGGGAAGAGCCTGGTGGCAAATGAAGTCAAATACTCTCTCCTTCAAGTGGAGGTGACATCGAGAAGGGCAAAGCCATCTTTTCAGTTAAGTTCCCAGAGCGGGGCCCTGGGGCCTGGCTACACACGGGGCTCACCCAGAACCTTCTCAAGATGTGGATGTCCTGCTGGGCCACGCCCGGAGATTGGGACTTGTTCTTTTAATGCCTCTCAGGCAATTCCAATGTGCAGCCAGGGTTGAGAACGAGGGGTCTCAGGGAGAGGCCAAGTGGGTCCTTGACCCGGAGCACAAAGCGACTGACTTCCTGGGTGGACACACACCAGGGCCATGTCTAGAACTCAGCTGTGCGTGGCTCTGGGCAGTGACCCGCCACCCAACCTGGCCCTCCTTCTCTCGGCCCCCATGTTTGCCAATCCAGATGCCAGGGAGCCTTACCTTGGGCAGTGGGTCCCCAGCTTCTCATATGGGCAGAGCTGGGCCACGGTGGTGTAGCAGTCCAGGTCCTGCACTGTGAATAGGAACACGGAGGGGAAGGGTCAGGTCACGGGCAAGCCTGGGCCTCAGGCTACTGGCCTGTGAAACAGGCTGCTGGACAACGGGTCCTAGGGGTTCTTTGGGCCCCCGAACCGGGATGAGAGCTGGGATCAGGCTCCAGTGCTCCTGGCACCCCCCCCCCCCAGGGGCACTCTAGGGATGAGACAAAACCCAAGGCCCAAGCGTTTCTACAGGTCAAAGGTGTCATCGCCCTAACAGTTTCTCTGTGGGGCGAGCAAACTTCTCATTTGCATCGTGCTCTTCCACCTTGAAGCCTCTGCCTCTACTTCATCCTGCTGGAGCCTCATGGCGGGTATTATACTAACTATACAGATGGGGAAACTGAGGTCCAGAAAAGCTAAGAGACCTCCTGAGGCTGCACAGGACATGGTTGAGGGTCCACGTTTCCGATTCCCAGCCTAGAGCTCTTTGCTCACACCCTTCCCAAGGGGCAGGTGACTCTTTCCTTCAAGGTCACATGTTGTGTTTTAACAACAGATGTAAGAAAGCGGTTCTAATACTGACCACCTGTAGTCTCTGACAGCCTGTCCTTGTCCAGTCCAGGGCTCGGCAAACTCTTCCTTAAAGAGCGAGAGGGTAAATACTTCCAGCTCTGTGGGCCCTATGGTCTGTGTTATAACCACTCAGCTCTGCCACCGTAACAGGAACCAGCCACAGACAATGTGGGAAGGAATGGGTGCGGCCAGGAGCCACTAAAACTGTATTTACAAAACAGTCAGCAGACAGGATTGGCCTTGAGGGCTGTAGTTTGCACACTCTTGGTCCAGCCGATGACTTGGACGGGCCAGGGGCCTATGCAGCAATCCAGCAAGGGGATTGGTCTACTACACCGAGGGTCTGCTATACAATGGGATGCTGGGGAAATCACTAAAATGAGGTTTAGAAGTCCACTTAAAGGTACAGAAGACTATTCCTGATATATTATTATTTGAAAAAAAAAATCAAAAAATCAGTTTACCAATTCCATTTCAATTTTTAAAAACATATCAATGCATACATGACCAATGTATATACTCTTAATGCAGAGGGAAAAGAAACACTACAGCTATCCACCAAAATGTTCAGAGCAGTTATCTCTGAATGGTGGAATTTAGGTCTTTTTTCCAACAATTCTCTGTATTTTTAAATTATCTGGAATAAACAGCCATTACTTTTGTAATAGGGGGAAAAGCTGCTATATGCTTTTTCTGTTTTTTTTTTTTTTTTTTTTTGCGGTACGCGGGCCTCTCACTGTTGTGGCCTCTCCCATTGCAGAGCCCAGGCTCTGGACGCGCAGGCTCAGCGGCCATGGCTCACGGGCCCAGCTGCTCCGCGGCATGTGGGATCTTCCTGGACCGGGGCACGAACCCGTGTCCCCTGCATAGGCAGGCGGACTCTCAACCACTGCGCCACCAGGGAAGCCCCTGCTATATGTTTTTATAAAGATATCTAACCAGATATTCTTGTATCCAGGGCAAATGACAAGAATTGGTTTCCCCAAAGAAGAAAGGGTCAGTGGGCAAGAATCAAGGACAGGGCCCAGGGGAGGGTGCTGGGTGGGGCACCCTGGCATCCCCACCTGCCTGAGACTATTCCAGTCAAGTGCCCGGTCTGGGCAACCATAAACCAGACCCCAATTCTGGTTACAGTGTGCTCTCCCGTGGATGCATGCCACCCTGCCAAATGAACATCCCGAAGGCCATACAAAAAGCTGGGCCAGAGACAGCAAGTATGAGCCACGGACTTCCCCACGTTTCCCTCTCTTGTCCATGGCAGACATTACTAATCTATCAAGCTCCGTGCTCTGCTGAGCCCAGAATGAGGCCTCAGAATCCTTCTCAAAACGACGCTCCAGGTAGCCACTATCGCTCACTAGAAATTGACACTCCCTATGCAACCTATTAGCTACTCTAGACCCAGGCATTAGTATTTCTGTGACAGTCAGCTGGGAACCCATGCCTGTGTTTCAGGTTAGCTATCTAGGTCCATGGCCAAGTTCAGATTTTTTTTTTCACCGTGCCCCACGGTTTGCGGGATCTTAATTCCCAAACCAGAGGCTGAACCTGGGCCACAGCAGTGAAAGCGCCAAGTGCTAACCACTGGACTGCCGGGCAACTCCCCCTAAGTCATGATATTTAAAAAAATTAGTTAAAGGATCGATCTCCTCAGGAACCTCTTAACCATCTTTACAGTGCTGAGAAGAGCAACATCAGCAGACACGGTAAACATTAAATCAATAACTAAGAGGAGTGAAGTTCCAGGGAGACCCAAGATAACCTGTGTATTGCGGTCATATGAGAAAAGACTGGCCGGCTTACCTTTTACCTTTGACACCGTGAAGGAGCTGGAGGCCTTGTATTTGCTGTAAAAGGAATCATTAGGTCAATGCAAACAGAAACGCGTCTGAAAGTACACGTTTGTTCCTGCACTTATTTTATTTACGGCCTCAACTTTACATTTTTCTACTTGTTTCCCATCAGCCTGAAAGCCCTTGGGACATTCTAGAGCAGGACCTAGAAGGAGAAGATTCTAGAGCCGGGCTCGTTAATCTTCCTGGTGCCAAGGGTCCCTCTAGCAGCCTGGTACAGCCTACGGACACCTTCTCAGAACGATGGTTTTAAAATGCAATGATAAATTGAAGAGATTAGAAGGAAATCAGGTGTTATTAATATCATCATCGAAGTATTAAGACAACTGTGTGTTAGCGTCATAGCTGCGCACCTTTATCAACGTACTGAAAACAGAACCTAGCGGCAGGTCTTCTAACTGCTGTCATTTGGGGATCATGACAGCAGAGACTGTTTCAAGGTGTCTCCGTCACGTGGATGCCCACCCGTGAGAAAGTCGCTGGCCCTACGAGTGCTACTCAGACTGGGGGCTAACACCCATCGGGGAAGAAAATACCACATTTCAATTAGAGGTGAGTGAAACTAAAGTTTTAATTTGCTTTGCATTCACACACTCCCCGACTCTCATTCTAAGACGTGAAGAACCCCACTCTAGATGGAAAGTTGGCCATTGGAAGGGACCAGAGATGGATTCAGGACAAGGGTCCCAGGCAATGTAGGACCTGAACCCTTGGTCAAGCCCACAGCTCCACCGGTGGTGGGGTGGAGCTTCATCAAGGCTGGGGTTGAGGTCACGCAACCGATCTCTCCATGAATATTTTCTTTGCTTTCGTTTAAACTTCCTTGCTCTTTTTTTGTTTACATAAAATCCCCAGCTAAGACAGAAGAAAGAATATTGCAACACTGCCGGAAGAACCAGGCCTTTCCAAACAGAATGACTCATGTAGTTTTTGAAATGTTCTGAGTGGCCTCACTATTTGGAAGGGACATGGACGTGCCACCTTGTAACTATCACAGGAGCGTCTGCTGGGTGCCTTCCTGCTGCAGACCCTGGGATGGGCACTGACACGGGGATCCCTGACATGCTGCCTCGTGGTGGGTTAGCTGGGTGTCAGCCCCGGGTCCTGCCATGGGCCTCATTTATAAATGAGAGTACTGCCACCCCGACGGGATGAAGAAGCCAGCCCAGGTCACGCAAAGGGAGAAGTCAGAGCCAGGTCTGTTTGACCCTAGAGCCCCCAGTGGGTCCCACCAGCTCCTGGTCACCTTATGCCTCAGATGCCATGGACAGATCAAGACACGATCTCCCGCAGTTCTTCACGGTCCCCCCCAACCCCATCAACCCCCAAAAGTCAGAATGGCGAAGATGGTCTGCCCCGTCAGCCATCCACATACCTTACATGAAAAACACCTTGCAAAAACGAGTAAGTATATTTAAAAAATGAAAGCCTCGTTCTCAGGGGGAAAAAAAGTGCCAATCAAGAATTAGCCAACGGGGTGGCATACGGAGGGTGGGAGGGAGGCTCAAGAGGGAGGAGATATGTGGATATCTGTATATGTATAGCTGATTCACTTTGTTATACAGCAGAAACTAACACACCATTGTGAAGCAATTATACCCCAATAAAGGTGTATATAAAAAAAAGAATTAGCCTACAAACTCAAAGATACCATCAGTCATTACTGATGTGTCTGAAGAGTTCTCAGGGACAAGGAAGGGAGAAAAAGCAGGATTCAGCACTCAGATTGCAAGGCTATGCTTTTGAAGGTCATGTACGTAGATTAGCTCTGGGAAGTGGGAATGAAGAGATTAGTATTTCTTTATTTCCGTTTTTCTGTATCTTCATGGCTATGTGTACGTTTCATAATTAAGAGCAGTGTTCATTTTAAATACGCAATAAACTTTCCTAAAACCTACAAAAACAAACAAACAAGAAACAAAACTCAACCACATTAAACACACACACCAAAACCCACTGGGATTAAATAGGCTGAACGGCCAATGGGGCGATTTCTGAGTTATGGGATTAAGGTCATCTTCAGTGTTTTCCTCCTTCTTTATATTGTTCAGTACTTTTCAAAGTTTCAACAGTGCTCTCATAAGCAGAAAAGGAGTCTTCGGGAACCCTGATCACCGCATAGTTACCTCAAAGACTGCACGCCGTTTCTCTCAGACTTGACGAAAAAGGGGACCTTCCCATTCCTGGTGACGTCCACCAGGCCTCCCTTGTCGTCCAGGACCCCGTAGTGAATGGCGGCCCGGCAGATGCTGGACGCCTGCGGGGGACAGGTCAGACTGTAAGTAAATCTGAATTCATCTTTGTCTGCGATCATTTCCCCAAACATCCAAGATGTTTGTCCTCAACCCACAAAAAGTCGGGCCAAGGCTCACCCCACTTCTCACTCTGGCTGCACTCTATAACACGTCTTTGTTCCAGGGGATGCTTATCTCTAAGAACTCATTGAGTTGCTTTACAAACTAAGAACAGGGACAAACAGCCCTTTCTCCCCATCCAGTGGCGCATTTAACGCTCGGCCTACAATGGAGACTGGTCTGCTCGAGGGTCATCCCCAGTTCCCAAAAGTGGCTTCACAAGTTTGTGACCCCAGAAACACACACGGATCAGCTCTACAAAAGGAAAGGGGGGTTTGACTAAGGAGCGGAAAGAAAAGCTGTTCACCTGAAAACCAGCCACCTGCTTTTAAAACAGAGACACGAGTCCACACAAGCCATTTAAAGAAATGCTGGCCATACTTACGCTTTCATAAAAGAGAGTCCCAAAGATCTTTGCCCTGTGGTGCAGGCAGCCTGCTGGGCACTGGTACCTGATGGAGAAGAAAGAAGATGATTTTCAGAGGTAAACATGTTCATGAAACCTCATCGTGAATTTATTGGGGGTTTTCCCTTCTATATTATTACATATAGAAAAGCATCAGTGATACAGCATGCATTGTTTTGGAGCAACTCACAATTCACCCAGGCTGGAGTTTCTAGTCACACAGACACAATTAGATTCAACTTGACCTCCTTAAAGACTATTTTCATGTGCTTCAGGTTCAAATTGAATAGATGGACAATTCTATGAACAGATAGACAATTCACAGAATAAAGACAAGTGTCTTCAAAGGCACCAAAAAAAAAAAAAAAAAAATCCTCAGATATCAGTCACCAAAGATGTGCAGACTGAAAGGAGTTGGCATTTTCCAGGCATCAAGGGTTTTTTAATCGAATAAAACTAAATGATGGTGATCATGTTCACAAACAACAGTTAATCTTTCCAGAAAGCCTTCAAAATTCATATCCCTTAAACCATAAACAAAACAAAAAGACAACCTCTGCACTGGGAAAAAGTATTTGCAAATGGTGCTACCGACAAGGGATTAATTTCCAAAATATACAAACAGCTCATACAGCTTAATATTTTTTAAAAAACCACAGCCCAATCAAAAAATGGGCAGAAGACCCAAATAGACATTTCTCCAAAGAAGACATACAGATGGCCAAGAGGCACATGAAAAGATGCTCAATATTGCTAGTTATTAGAGAAATGCAAATCAAAACGACAATAAGGTATCACCTCACACCAGCCAGAATGGCCATCATTAAAAAGTCTACAAATAACAAATGCTGGAGAGGGTGTGGAGAAAAGGGAACCCTCCTACACTGTTGGTGGGAATGTAAATTAGTGCAGCCACTATGGAAAACAGTATGGAGGTTCCTCAAAAAACTAAATGCGTGATGCTCTTGTAACAAGCCCGCGGTTCAGAAAGGCACATCACCACCAAGGGGCAACTCGGGAGCGTCCCGGGAATCCCAGACCCGTGAGTTTGCGGAGTGGAGACCCCTTCCGGTGCGAGGGGACAGACGGTTATTCCACCACCCTCATTGCCACGTCCTGCTCATCTCACCAGCAAAGTGCCTGGTTCTACTTTCGTAGTACTTGCTGGCCCATCGCCAGCTGCTCGTGGGATGACGTATGAGCCCCTTGAACATCTGATCCTGGGCTGCTCTGTCTGTCCCAGGACACTCCTGCCAAAGCCTGAGTGATGCATTGTCCTGGCAAACCAGATCACAAAGTCCCCATGGTATAAAATAGGACCCTCTCTTTTAGGTAATACCATATACCTTCTCTTTTAGCGTGTGCTTTAAAGAACACGATTCACGGTTTCCCTGGTGGCGCAGTGGTTAAGAATCTGCCTGCTAATGCACGAGACATGGGTTCGAGCCCCGGTCTGGGAAGATCCCACATGCCATGGAGCAACTAAGCCCATGTGCCACGACTACTGAGCCTGCGCTCTAGAGCCCGCGAGTCACAACTACTGAACCCACGTGCCACAGCTACACTACTGCCCGTGCTCCGCAACAAGAGAAGGTACCGCGATGAGAAGCCCGCGCACCGCAACAAAGAGTAGCCCCCGCTCGCCGCAACTAGACAAAGCCCGTGTGCAGCCACGAAGACCCAATGTAGCCAAAAATAAATATAAATAAAATAAATAAATGAAAAAAACATAAAAATGCAATTCAGCTTTAGATGAATGGACGCCAGAATCCATAGGAAGAAGAGTAAGGGCCCCTCCACCGATAACACAGTTTCCTGCCGTGAACCTGAGGACCTATGCAGGGCCGCTACACCTGTTGGCCACTCACTGCCAGAAGGCGCAGCCCAGCAGCTACGTTGCCAAAACCAAGCTTGTTCTTCTTGGCAGGTGTTTTCAACATCTGAAATGGACGATACTAAGTGACTCCGTCAGCTACATGAATTTGTTCAACGCTGGGCGACACGCAGGCCGCTCTTTGTCTGGTGGGGCCCCTCGGGGAGCAGGCCGACTTGGATTCCACAGCAGCCGTGCTGGACCCGTCCACGGCCACACCTGCCCTAACGCTGCCGCAGCCCCAGTCATCCCCGGCACAGAGCTCTGGGCTAGCCTGTGCTAGCTCTGGGTAACCCCTTCAGGCAGAGAGATGGGAGGGAGCCCCCAGCCTCACAAAAACATCGGTCAGCATCTCCCTGTCGATAGCACATCTGCTGCTGGCACATCTGGCATTTCTACAGATGTAGATCAGCTGACAGATCACGATGTGACCCAAGACCGAGAGCAGGTGCTTCAGAGGGCTGTAGGCAGCGAGACAGGGATGGGCCAGGACTTACCTGTTGCACGTGGACCCTTTACACTTGTCCTTCATCTTGGTGTCACACTTGACGACTTGGGCTAGGAGAGAAATGCAGAAATACTTGTCAAGGCAAGAAGCGGGAAGATGAGCCTGAGTTAGAAGACCCCATTCCCCGCTCTGAGGAACTCTCTGGAACATTCTGGAATCCATGTCATAATGAAAGCAAGAGCATGGCCCAATGGCTGCAGGCTTAGGGTGAGGTTCAGATCCCAGATCCTCTTTCTAGTAGCACTGTCACCTTGGACACCTTACTTCCCCTCTCTGAGGTTCAAATTCTGCTTACTAATGGGGATGAGCACAGTATCCACCTCCAACGGTTGCTGTGAGCCTTAAATGAGAAAGTAAATGTAGGCTTGGAAGGGAGCCTGGCACACTAAGTGCCCCATAGCCTCACAGGGCTCTGGAGGGCGAGCCTTGTCCAGCCCGGTTGGCGGGCACCCAGCCATTCTCACCAGTGTCGTCTCCCCGCCCCCAGCCAAGATGACTTCGCCAAGCTTTCCTTTTTGGTGTATTTTATAGGGACATATCAGAATCTTGCAGTAGTGTCACAGTTTGACAAAAAGACATATTACTTTGTAACGTTACATTATTAAAGAAAAAAAAACAACTGAAGCATTTGGAATTTCTGGACAGACAAGAACACCAGCGTATTTCCTGGTCAGAGAAAGCCACAGCTGACTAAACAGGCAGGAAGCCCAGGAGAAAGACATCTGAAGGCCTAGAGGATAGAGACTAGTGGGGGCTGAGGGCAGGGCAGCTGACAGAATAGCAGAGGATTTTTGAGAAAGGTGGGCATGCGCTGGCCTCCTCACTCAGGGGTGAGTCCCGTTTTATGCTGTGTGAGGTTTGGAGGGAAAAGAGAGACACCGGTGGGCAGAGAACCCACACTTGGTGCCGTGTCTGTAAGAAAATGCCCTCCAGAGCCTCAACCCTTCACTAAAGGTGCCGCAGACACAGGTGAGCAGCGGAGGGGGTAAGCGGAGCCCGGCAGGGGAGGGCAGAAAGAAAGGAGCGAGCCCTAGCCGGCGAAGCGTCTTGGGAGACCGGGCAGAAGAAAGCGCGACAGAGGTGAGCGTGAGAACACTAGGCGTCTGGGGACTTCCGGAAGTCTCTGGGAGGACATCCAGCTTCCGGCCTTGGGGGGGGGGGGTGTCGGAGGCAACTTGATGGTGAGCTCAAAGCACAGCTGACACTGGGTGGCCCCCGTTTACTGCATATAATCCCCACAGCAAACTGACAGAGCTGCAACTGCTATGGTAAAATGTGTGAGAGTAACAGATGAGAACGTTGACATACAGCCCAGGAGGTTTGCCCCAGGTCTAGAATCCATGGCCTTGTTCCCCAGTAATTGCTGCAGTTCTCCTTTGTCAAGAACACGATGCCAGGCTTCCCTGGTGGCGCAGTGTTGAAATCCACCCGCCAGTGCAGGGGCCACGGGTTTGAGCCCTACTCCGGGAAGATCCCACAGGCCACGAAGCAACTGAACCCGTGCACCACAACTACCGAGCCTGCGCTCTAGAGCCCGCGAGCCACAACGACTGAGGCTGCGCACCACAAGTACTGAAGCCCGCGCACCTAGAGCCCGTGCTCCGCAGCAAGAGAAGCCACCGCAGTGAGAAGCCCGCGCACCGCAACGAAGAGCAGCCCCCGCTCACCACAACTAGAGAAAGCCCGCGTGTGGTAACGAAGACCCAACACAGCCAAAAATAAGTAAAAAAGAAAAAAAAAAAAAAGAACCCAATGCCTCTTGTGAAATATGGACATATGAAATGCACAGGTCCATATCTCACGGATTTAAAACAATGCGACAGAGGCATCACTGCTCCCACTTAATGGACGAGCACATCGACTCTCAGAGTCGGGTGACTGTCCGAGTCACAGGGCTGGTGCATGATGACCACGGGAGCCGGGCTCCACGCTGCACGTTCATCGTCCCTTTGGGAGCCAGGCACTTCCAACAGGAACCCAATTTTAGCCCAAGTCCTCTTTGAGAGGACAAGAGAAGGTCTAACCTTAAAATACCTGCCAGGGGGGAAAAGGCCACCCAAGCACAGCTCCTATAATGCTTCTTTTGAAATGACTTAAAAATATCGTTTTTTAGAAACATCTTCAGGTCGTGCTTTTTGCAAGCTACACCCCACCCTGTTCCCTGCTGTTTGTCGACTTGGAGACCTCTCAACCCACCAGTTTCCCTCCTCTGCCCACCCCAAAGAAAACTGCCCCCTCCAGAGGCGGCTGGCAGAGGGCAGAGCCCCACTCACTCATGTGGTTCACGGCAGGGGCTTTCTTGGGCTTCGTGGGTCTGATCACCCTCGGCGGGACCCAGATGTGCTTCTCTTCAGGAATGGGGGCCACTTCCACCTCGTTCATCTCGTCCGTTTCAGGTTTCTGGTCGTATGTCTCTTAATAGCGAAGAGGGAGAGAAAAGCAACATGCTGGGATTCAACCAAAATGCATTTAGGAAAAAAATAAAGAAGCAATTTGGAAACTAAAGTTGTTCGAGGTTTGGCTTCACAAAGGGTCATTTCAGTGGCAAAGAGAAAGTTACCTTTCAGGACAGTGCTGGCCAGGTGGAATTCTCCCCGCCAAGGGGCGGTGGATGGCTCTCTGGTCACTGTGTTTGCTTTGGACACAAGAGCGGCTGGGCTGACCAGAGGTTAGAAGGCCCTGGCGCCCACCCCTGGATCATCAGAATGGTTTCTTGTCCCGTCTCTGCCCAAGGAAGCAGCTTCAGGAAGCCGCCTCATCCTCTGACCCCAAACCGTAGCTGTCTCTGCTGAGGTGCCTCTGGCCCTAGGTTCTCACTGGAGGAGGGGTCCGCCTCATTTACACGCCGTCATGGCACACGAAGACCCTCGTCAATGGTCTTGGACCCCAATGCCCCTCACCACCAGCACATTCTGCTTCCTTCCCCACTCCTGCAGGCCAAGATCACTTAACCTTTCTCTGCCCTGAAGTTTCGAAGCCCAATAACATTGGAACCATCATCTAGAACGAGCCAAAGACCCAACTCTTGGTTAAAACACTTAGTTCTTCGGGTCCCAATATTTTCCCCACCCAAATATTATTATTTCTCCAACCATGACCATGACCTTCACGTTTCAAAACATTCTAATTCACCGAATACATTGCATTTATTAAGCATCAGTTTATCTTCCAGTTTTCATCATGAAAGTCAACTATTAACCACTCACTGTGATGTGTAATCAGGCCAGCTGGATACCAAAGCATAAATTCCAGCCAAAGCGGAGCAAAGTATTGCTGTTTGGGTTTGCCTGAGCACCCTTATCAAAGATGAATCAGTGCGCATCTCTGCTGGGGGACCCCCGCCCCTCCAAGGATGTCTGTGGGCCCGAGGTGGAAACCCCTGCCTTCCAAGCTCCTCCAATGAGAAAAGACAACAGATGTGTTTGGGTAAAGAACGGTTTCAAGGAGCAGAAATGAAGCGCCCTTGCAGCCTCTCTGAGTCAACGGATTAAAATTAAAGTCCCATCACGTGTTCACCAATCCCCAGCCTTATCCTTACTTCTTCTGAAGAGCAACAACTTTTCTCCAGAAAGCAGACCAAGGGTCTGCGTTGATACAAGACATTCAAGAATATGAAGGGCAAGTGACATCTTCTCTGATGCTTTTCAAGGCTGGGATGCTCTGCAGCTGTTTCACTGGCCGATTCATCACGGCACAACCACTACCCTGACTCATAGGAGGATGGACAGGATTTAAGCCGGAGGAGAACAGCAACCCTGAGTCCCAAGTTCATTATCAGAGCTCATGGACCTCCATGTACTGCTCCTGGACGGCGTGCTCACCACCACCCACCTCCCCCACCAGCTGGAAACTCCCTGAGGCCAGCAGCCAGCCTGCTTCACACCACACTACACCCAGCTCCCAAAACGTAGTAGCTGCTCAACAAAATTTGCTGAGTGAAGGATGATCAAAATGCCCAACAAATTCTGTCTTGGAATTCTTTTGGGGAAAACAAAAAAAAATAGTCCCAGCAAAGCTTAAAGACATCCAGGAAGGGAATTCTGAACACATCATTTGTAGCCAAACGCTATAGGTGAAATCTTTATGAAGATGCTGGGTTTGCAAATACCACTTGGGACCCAGCGGCCGTCTCTTGTCTGTCTTCCCGTCAGTGTGGCTATTCATGTTTGTCCTTCACTGAAAGCCAGAGCTGTCTCTGGAATAAGCTGGGTTTTCTTCCACTGGCCTTTAGGATTTTTATACCTCATAATCGTGGCTTTATTTAGCCAAATATAGTTGGGTAGAGCAGTCTAAAGCATTTGAAGGCTCACTATTTAAGAAAATGGGTAGACGGTCCTCGCCCTCAGACACACACATGAAAAGTGGAATGCTTACCCAGAGGACGGGCTGTATTTGATCACATCCTAATTAAGATCCCCTGTGTGGATCGGCACAGGCCTGGGGAAATTCCGTGCCCAAGTTCGCGGCAAGGTTACCCCGTGCACCGTCCAGCTCCGGACCGGGGGTCTCAAGGCACACAGCATTGCTCCATCATTCTGCAGACTCCCGCCTGGTTCCGTAAGTGGGGATGAAGCTCTCACCTCATCCTCTCGTTTCCCTGGGAGGCATGAGCAGCTCCATTTTACAGACGGGAAAACTGAGGCTCAGAGAGGCTATGTGACCTGCCCAAGCTCACACAGCTGAGAGTCAAATCACCTTTCCCCAAAGTCCACGCCCTTCCTCGCCACACGGGGAAGGGCTGGAATCTTCTCTTACGGTCTATCTTTATCCCTGTTCCATCTCCATTAGAGGTCAAGGCCTTGCCAGGAGCCTCAATAAATGCTTATTAAGTAGCTTATGCAGATAAGCTGCTTTAGAAGAGACTTTCTGCATGGTTAGCTAAGAAAATCGGGACGCCCACCAAGTGAAGTTGGGCATTTTCCACCAAAAATAAAGAAACAAGTCTAGGAGGCTTCACTGGGTGGGTTAACCAGCATCTAGGCTATCTTTGTGTGCATTTGTTCTTCGAAAATGACCCTCTGTGGATATCAGGGGTATATTTGTTCAGACAACATGCAGAACACACCTGCTACGTGGCCCTGGAGGCCCGGGAGTGAACCAGCCGTTGTAACTACAGGTGAATCAAGTGCAAGGAGAGTCTGGGTGCAGTAAGAGCATGGAGGCAGGTGGGCTGCCTGTCTGTGGACTCAGGGAAGTCTCCCTGGAGGAGGTGTGACACCAGAGCTGTGTTTCCCGAGAAGAGAAGGGGTCTGCCAGGATCCTGAGATGGATGGGGCCCCCAGGCTGGGAGAGGGCCCCCAGTACCTCCCAGGTGAGGAAGAACCCCACGCCAGGTGATAAGCGCAGTCATACCTCCCCACTCCCACCTCTCCAAGGAAGTAATGAGCTGTGTCCATAAGGCACCATGTGCAGGCTGCTGTCCTAGCAACTCACATCCTCCGTGTTGCATCCTTCCAGCAAATCATCTGCGGGAGAACGATGTCATCGCTCTTACAGATGGGGAAACCGAGGCTCAAAGAAGGCAAGCGGTGTGCCTGAGCACACACGTCCAGGAACGCAGAGACCCCCCGCTCTGCCTGCCCTGCACCCTGACAGCCTGCCTTGTGCGCACGCGGAGCCCCCTCCCAATGCGAGAACCAACGGGGAGCCCCAGTGGGCATCCCTCCCTCACGGTCCCCAAATCAGCACTCAGGATCTGATGGGGGCATTTGCCCCTCTGGGTGACTGGACAGCAGCCACAGGACCTGCTTGAATGGGGATTTGCGGCCTGATATGCCTGGAGTGTCAGCCTGCATACTTCTCAGCCCTCCTACGACCCCCGGGGGCTGACACATCACCCCATTTTCACACAGGAAGACTGAGGCTCAGAGAGATGAAATGCCCTGCCCAGGTGCTCACCGCTGGAACAGGTAGGGTTGATATTCCTCAGGCAGGTATGCCGAACTCTAAAACCCACGCTTATCCCACGAATCCAGGAGTCAGAGTTGGGCTATCTGGGAATATTTCACGAAGGACAGGTGTGGGCACCTCCCTCTCAAAGAGAGTGAAGAGGTGTGTTGCCTGAGAGGGGGTGGGAGAGCAGGAGAAACTCCATCTAACAAAAGCTTACAGGGCCCCTGCGGCGTGGCAGGCACTGCCGGGACCTGCACACCCCTGTGGGCCCTTCTGCCTCACAGTCTCGTGACCGCGATGCCTCATCTTCCAGGCCTTTGCACATGCTGTTCCGCCTGCCAGAAACACCCTTCCCTTCTCTCATTACTAGGCCATGTCCTCTGCCTCAACAGCCGCCTGCTTGGGAAGCCTTCCCTGACCTGGCTGATGGTGGATACTCCTGCTCTTAAGCCCTGAGGCATCCGTTACGTCCCCTGAAAGATGTGTGTCCCTCCTCGGGGCAGTGGCCCCGCTGGACCTCATGTTCCCGAGGGCAGGACCATGACTGTCGGGTCCCCACAGGCATCCCCACCCCTATCCCCTGGCAACGTCCTGGCACACGGCAGGCACTCAAGACACTCACGCCAAATGCACCGATTCTCTCATCTGAGCCCGAGATCCGTCACGGAAGGCTGGAGGTATCATACCCATTTTGCTGATGGGTAGAGTGAACAGCTGGCTTGGGCGAACAGCCTCCAATCATGCAGAGCCAGAACCAGAAGCCTAATGTCCAGACTTCGGGTTGAGCCCCCTGAGTTCCCCCTGGAGGCTCAGCCACCCGCATATAACTCACGACCCAGGGGACCAGCACGGACTGGACTCTCAGATCCTTGCTTCTGCCCCCCTGCAAGATCCCCACGCCCTCCCCTCAGTGGGCAGAATCAGTAGCGAACAGCAGGCCTGGGAGGGTCTGGGAGCCCCACGCTTCACCCCGGAGCCCACGGGACTGATCCTGCGTTTCCCCCCCAGTCCCACCTCTCCTGGAAGACCCCTCTCAGCCATCACGAGACCTGCCAATGGAGCCACGGGAAAAACACACCTCAACCTCAAAAACACGGTCAGCCCCTTGGCGGGCTCTGCTCCTTCTGGGACGGAGCCGGAGGAAACAGTCCCAAGTGCGAGGAGCACGTGAGGCACGAAAAACGCGCATTATTCACAGGAGCGGGACGTGGGAACATTCTGAGCCGCAGGCAATAAGCAAATGCTGGCATCGCCGGGAAATACGGCCTTTGAGAGCCTTTGAGAGCTCGGCTTGGCCTGAGCTGTGGGGTAGGGGAAACAGGTTTCTGACGAGTAAGGGCCGGACGAGCTGCACACGCGGCTGGGTGGCCCGTGGGGGACAAGGACGGGCAGGAGGGGCTCTGACAAGCCGCGGAGGCGGCCCCTGCCCGGCCTGCAGCTTGCCCGGACCATCAATCACGTGGCTGTTTTAAATTCCTTATTTGTTGTCTGTTTTATACCAAACTCTGAGCATCAAGAGAGCAGGGATGCCTCCCACGGGAGACGCCCACTGGGGGGACGTCCCAGGGGCAGCCGTATCCCCGGGGAGCTGGGGCTGAACCCTGAGTCCAGAGATGGGGAGGCGAGGAGGGGAGGGCCGAGGGGGAGGGCAGGAGGGACCAATTTCCCCCCCAAATTGTCCAACTTCCCCGTTTCACGTCAGCCACTCTGTGACTCAGGGACTGGAGGGGACGCCCATTCCAAAGGGTTTTGAAGTCGTTTCCTACCTCGGTAACACAAGTTGTTCCTGCAGCTGCCTCCGTACCTGGGCGGGCACTCGGAGCAGGGCCGGCCAGCTCTGTAGGGGGCTTCTCCGATCCAGTTCCCCCTGAGGACAGACCAGAAACCCCGTCAGGGGGCCGCCACGCCAGGGCCCGGGGGGCTTCTCGCTCCTTTCTGGAGCCTCTCGGGACCCCAGACACGGTCAGGGAGGAAGGAAGGTGTGAAGGGGGAAAGGCACCTGCCCTGAGCCCCTCCTGTGTACAGAGTCTAGAGAATTCCAGAAGAATCCCAGTCGGGAGCTACAAAGCATCCTTCTCCCTGCACCTTTGTCCTGTGGCCTCACGCAACTCTGAATGCTGTCAGCCACCCCCAGTCCCAGCCCCGATGCCTCTGCACTGGAAGCTGCTGGGATCCTCTGAAGCCATTTCTCAAATGAGTAAAGGTCAGCCTGTTCCAGGGAGTGCCTCGTGTTTACCACGTACCTACCTGCTCACTCCATCCTTCCAGCACCCCAGGAGGGACGTGCTGGAGTTCAATCCTTTTTCAGAAGAGGAAACTGAGGCTCAGAGAGGTTAAGGGACTTGCCCAAGGTCACACAACAAGGGAGTGGGAGGGCTGGGATTTGAACCCAGGCCGTGGGGCTCAGAGCCTTTGACCACACTCTGCTCTCGGGGCTGGGACCAAGGTCCCTCCGCCATCCGCCTCCCTTTGAAGTTCCCAGGGCAGGAAAACCAAAGGCCGGTCGGTGGGATTTCTCCAGGGGCCAGGCTGCAGGTGGTGAGTGCAATTCCCAAGCCCTTCCCCCAGCACCTGGGCCTTTAGCAGCACAAGCCGGAGAGGTGAGTGACTGGGAGCCAGTCTTCGTGATCTGTTCTAGAAACTTCCTTCATGGGTGCCCCGTCACCTGTCTGTCCACTCAGGAAAGAGACTGGCGGCCCCGATCCTGGGCCAAGCATGGCCGAGCGGTGATGAGCAGACTCCCGGGGCTGGACGTGGCCCTGCCAGCCGGGTGAACCCAGCCAATGCCCCTCGACCCTGAGCCTCTGCCCCCTTCTCTGTAGTGGGGTAAGCACGGGGGGTGGTCATGAGATGAAGAGGGCGTCTGTGTGGATGCCCCAGACTGGGGCCAGCCCCTGGTGACGGCAATATGCTCTCTGAGCATTTGCTAAATCAACATCCTCATTGCGTGACATTTCTGACGGCTGTCCAGGGTGGCCAAGGAGGGGTCCTGATAGTGATGGCCGGGAGACAACTGCAGAAAACACACTCTCTGTTTGGCCCCAGACGGCTCAAAATAGCGGACCGGCATCACTCAGGGCCATGCGGGCATCGGGCCTGGGGATGGTGGGAGGGCGGCTGGGGGGTGCTGTTATAGTCTGCACCCGTGGATGGAAAATAACACCCCCCACCAGGCTGCAGACCCTGCCTCGCTGAGCACCTCGGCCCCACGTGCAGGCTGGCTAGGGGCGCACGGGGGGCTTCGGGATGGCCCTCCCAAATGGACCATCACCCGGCGGACCCAGGGGACCCCAGCACCTGCCAGGTCACCGGGTGGGGCTCAGTAGGTTTCTTCACACACTCCGGGCCTCCCAGACAGGCTCCTCCCCTCCCCCAGCCAAGTGCACCAGCACAGGTAGCTTCCACATTTCCTCAGCGACAAACCAAGTCTCCCACACAGCTGGAGCAGTAGCTCTCCGGGTTACCGGTCGTGGATGCGGGCTGGGTGCTACACGTCTTGTAGACGGGCACCCTCCCCGCTCCCAACAGCCCCAGGAAGTGAGCACCCTCCCCCCACCCATGAGGCCATCAGGGCGCAAGACCACCCCACCCCACCCCCTCCCAAAGAGACCTGAGCCCAGACACCACCCCAGGGCCCACCCTCTCAGCCACTGCCCCCTGCATGGCCGGGGGCTCGGACTCTTGAAGAAAGAGGCTTGTGGACATCATGGAAAACCACAAAGACATCTGAAAAAAAATGCCCACCGAACACACAACACCACGGACGAATCTCCCAGACACGGTGTTGAAAGGCAGACGGCAGGCACAAGAGGGCATATCTGTCCATTCACAGGAGGGTCCGAACCAGACAGACTGACCGATGGGGAGGGGTGTCAGAATGTCAGCCACTCTGGGGGGCATGAGGGAGCCCCCCACTTCCAGCCTGGGGCCCTGGAAATACTCCCTCCCTTGACCTGGGTACTAGTTACACAGGTAGACATAATGCATACATAATGCATATACACATGCATGGACTGAACGTGTGTGCCCAGCCCCCCCAATCCGTATGATGAAACCCTAACCCCCCAACGTGGCTGCATTTGGAGATGGGGCCTCGGAGGAGGTGATTAAGGTTAAATGAGGTCACAAGGGTGGGACTCTGATAGGATTAGTGTCCTTATAAGAAGAGACACAGAGAGCTCAATTCCCCCTCCCTCTCCCTCCCCCTCCAACCCCCAGCACACGCTGAGGAAACGCCATGTGGAGACACAGGGAGAATGTGGCCATCCGGGAGCCAGAAAGAGACTCCTCACTAGAAACTGACCCTGCTGGACCCTGATCTGGACTTCCAGCCCCCAGAGCTGTGAGAAATAATGTGTATTGCTCAAGCCACCCAATCTGTGGTATTCTGTTACGGCAGCCTGAGCTGACTAATACATGTCTATATGTGTGAAAATTTATCCAGCTGGGCTCTTAGGATTAGTGTACTTTACTGTACACAAGTCATTATTTTTTCAAGAAAGCGGTAAAGACTAAATAAGGGAAGAATGGTATTTCTGGTTGGATCTTCTAGTGTATTTTTTAATATAAAGACTTAAATCAAATGATTCCTCACTCCCCACCTGCCACTCTGCAACGAGTTCCACCATGGGGACCACCTTACTGCTCTTCCATGGGGCTCAGGTCCCTCCCATGGATGACGTAACCCCCCTGCCCTCATCCCCGTGGGCTGCCTGAGACATCATTACCACAGGCGTCCCAGATGGTTTACGGAGAGTTTCTATTTTCCTCCCAACCTCAGCGATTCCCTCTTCATCCTACCTTCTCATGGCTACTCCTGATCCAACCCAGTAAATGAGGTCATTCCTGTTTCATGCAGTCATGGAGAAAACATGCCTCAAGGGCACACTGCGTGCAGGGCCCAGTGCTAGGATGGCGGCCAGCCCAGTGGCCAGTGTGCAAACCACAGGCTATAACTGGGTGAGCGGGTCTCTGAGAATCAGCACACACTTGTCTGATGAGCAACGGAGGTGAATGAGTAAAGGGATAAGTGACCCACTGATGACATCAGGATGCTGTCAAGAGAAAGTGGGACTATGACCTAAAGGTGTGACGAGGTCCCTTCTGGGAGGGGAAATGTAAAGATGCAAAAACTAGGGCTAGCATGAATACCTATTTTCTAGAGTGCTATCTGCTGCGTATTTTCAGAGAAAAAGAATCTCTATGACAGACCCCACTGGCTGCCCAGCCAACTACTCCTGCTTCTGACTTATTCAAGTAGCCCCAGGGGGTGACGTGCAAAGCCAACTGGGGCGATTTCATTGGTCAAAGCCAACTGGGGCAATTTCATTGGTCAAAGCCAACTGGGGCACTCTTGTTCTCCCTTGTCCATGAGTGGTCTAGTTCTGGCCAATGACATAAGGAGAAAGTGGGCCAGGGGTGAGAAAAGCCTAAGGAGACAGGCCTTTTCTACCATTCTCTTCCCTTCTGTTTGGGAAGATGTGATGCCTGGTGCTCTACAGCCATCTTGGGACCATGAGGAGAGGACAATACAGCAAGAAGACAGAAAGTTCTCATTGACATGCTGAGCTATTAAGCTAACCTAGACGCACCAACCTCTAGATGCCTTGTTATGTGAAATAATAAAGAGATTTTACCACTGAAGCCAGTTTCAGTTGGGTCTTCCATAGCAGGAGAACACACCCCAACCCATAAAACCACGTCACTTGTTCTTACTTTGGAGAGTAATTGCAGACGAGGTAGACCGCATTCTCCCAAACATCTCCCCAGACATTCATCCTCTCGCAGGTGTTCACAGCACAGCCAATCTTGGTGGTTGTGGCCCAAACTATCTGAAAAGATGACATCCATACATCTGAGCTCAAGGGACCAATGACCAGGGTGATATAATCTGGTCTGGATCCACAAGGTGCTGGCACTAAAGGGGTGTGTGGTGAAGAGGTGAAGGACCAGATTCCTCCCCTAACCCATTAAAGAGCCACACATTCCTTTAAAACAAAAGCAAACAAAAAAAAAGAACAAAAAAACACACAAGGAAAATTCCCCAGCAATGTAAAGCGGCCATAGAAGTTTCCAGCGCTTACTCTCAGTTTCCATATTTGTGAACTGGCCACAAACAGCCTGGCCCACCGGCTATACTTTGAGTAGTGCTGAATTAAAGGAAAAAATTAAGGCAATGGTAGAGCAGAGGTTTTCTGACTGGGCAACAGTCCCACAGGGCCAGGTGAGTGACAGTGTTTGGGGGTGCCAGGCTGAGGTCACACCTGATCTTCAGCCTTACCTGTGTGTAGTGGGTGCACATGGCCCCAGAGCACCTCTCTGGACACCAGGGGTTGCACTCGTGGGGGTAGGGGTAGGTGTAGTCCTTCACCTCGTCATACCAGGACTGCACGTGGAAGCCAGGAGAGCGATACCTGCAGGGGCAGATCAGCTTGTTACGTGCCAGCCACCAAGCACCCAACGACAGAGACCCCCGCTGGCAGCAGTGCCACCCATGGGGCAGCTGGAGGGGGTGCTTCTTTGGGCCAACAGCCCCATATCCCACCCAGTATCTGTTAAAAGTGCTTAAAACCCGAATTGGTCTCCTCTGGGTTCCAGGAGTGTCCCTGGGTGACCTACAAGCCACCAGTGTGTGTGGGAAGCGCTTACCTGGCTCCCGGTGAGTTCTTTTTCATGTTAATAATTATGTATTAATTTTCACGTACGTTTGGGGAATCCCATATTTCACAGATGTTACCGCTTAAGACAAAACTGAAGGTGCAAGTCCATTTACAGTCAATGTAGAGAAAAACAGTAAGTAGATAACTGAACAGATCCTGCCCAGATAACTGAACTGTGGCAGGGGAGGGTCTGGAAGTTGGGAAACAGCTGGCTATGGCGTGACAGACAGGTCCCTGTCACACACACACACACACACACACACACACACAGCCAAAGAGCAGCCTAAGGCCTCACGTTTCTGTAACGTCATGACCAGCTTCGTTCCTTGGCTGCCTGGGGACCCGAGGACTCAGACTCAAGGAAGAAAATTCATTCAAGGCACAGGAACCCACAGGTGTGCAGAGCCCTGCAGTCAGCTGGGCAAACCCTTCTACCAAGCTCCCCTCTGGGATTTTATCACCTGAGCCCTCCCTCGTCCCCAACCCTGAGGAGCACGCCCCCAGCCACTGTTGGTGGCCACCACCCCCTCGCTTCAGCCCTGTCCGCCAGGTTGGCACCGGGAAAGAAAATAAACCAGGTTGGAACCCCCGGTCGCTGTCACCAGCAAGTGTCAACAAAGTGGTTTCAATAAAGAGAACAGATGTGGTGGCAACTGGTGGCTTCTGAGGGCACCGTGGGGACCCGGGTGGTTAGAAGTCTTATAACAATTACTGTCAGGACCCAGGGAATGGTGGTGGTCAGTGCCGTGGCTGGAGAAGCAGCCTCCCTTCCTGGAGCCAGCTCGGGGAAAGAGACACACGCAGCAACAGAGCTCTAGAGACACAGGGAACCATCACCAGTCTGTCTACTTCCCTGGAACCTCACAGCCAGGCTGGGGTGGTTTTGGAAAGAGAACAGTTGGCTGCAGAGGGGCCTTCAGAAGAGGGTCTCTTTTGTAAAGTGAGTTGGCAATATTCATCCAGAAGGGGGACAGTCTTTGTGCCCTGGGACCCATCAGTCCTACCCCTCAGAGTTTTCCTACTGAAATCATTCAAATGAGCCAAGGGGGAAAAGAAAAAAAAAAAACAACCTAGCTACAAGAATGGAATGGCTTGGGCTTCCCTGGTGGCGCAGTGGTTAAGAACCCTCCTGCCAAAGCAGGGGACACGGGTTCGATCCCTGGCCAGGGAAGATCTCACTTGCCGCGGAGCAACTAAGCCCGTGCACCACAACTACTGAGCCTGCGCTCTAGAGCCCGTGCTCCACAGCAAGAGAAGCCACCGCAATGAGAAGCCCGCGCACGGCAACGAAGAGTAGCCCCCTCTTGCCTCAACTAGAGAAAGTCCACGCATAGCAATGAAGACCCAACATAGCCCAAAAAAACCCAAAAAACAAATAAATTAATTAATTTTAAAAAAAAAAGAGGGGCTTCCCCGGTGGTGCAGTGGTTGAGAGTCCGCCTGCCGATGCAGGGGACGTGGGTTCGTGTCCCAGTCCGGGAAGATCCCACATGCCGCGGAGCGGCTGGGCCCATGAGCCGTGGCTGCTGAGCCTGCGCGTCCGGAGCCTGTGCTCCGCAACGGGAGAGGCCACAACAGTGAGAGGTCCGCGTACCGCAAAAAAAAAAAAAAAAAAAAAGAATGGAATGGCTAAATTCCAGTCTGTCAACTTCATGGCCCAAAGGCAGCCTTGACGAGGTGATAACCGTGGCAACCATGTAACAGAAAATTGTTTGATATCGTAGGAGAAGGAAAAAAAAAGAATTAACAGCTGTCCTGGCCACAGTTACAGCTACGTGAAAACATGCCGGCCCACAGCCAGATGCAGCCCAGAAGCCCAGGAACACGCAAATTGCTGGACCAGGGCAGTGGATCGATGGGTTTGGTTCCCTTTAGACATTTTCTCTTAATGCTGTCACAAGACTGACTTCATAAAAAGCAGAAAAGAATGCTGGGTTGCTGTGGTTCCACGAAGTCACACCTCTGGACACACGGTGACACCTGCCCAGGTCCTTCCTGGAAGGGCACTGGCTAAAGGAAGATGCAGCTACTCGTGGCCCCACTACACTCCCCGCTTAAAGAGCTGGAAACAGAGTAAACAGGCGCTTGAAGGCAAGCACACCCTGATGTGTACTTTGAGGGGCTGCTTCCAGCCCCGGCCAAATTTTCCATAAGTGCGGCTCAACGAAAGCAGACCCAGGGACCCTGGGCCCCCGTTTGGAGGATTCGTGTGCACAGCACGTGGTCAGTGAGTCTTAACCGGTCAGAAGACATTTTGCTCATTTCCTCTAAGGCAGCCAGGCCCTAGCCCGGGAGGGGCTGCCAGCTGGCTTGGGGGCTCGGGAATGTGGCCCGGTTGACCCGGGGGAAGGTCCGTGGACGACATTTAACAGACACCGTCAAGGCCTTGGAGGTCTGGTGGCGTGAGTGAGACCCTGTTCACGAGTAGGGGGTCACAGTGGCTCTTACCTGCCCCAGTGCACAGCCAGGTTCTGCCCGATGGACACCAGCAGGCTGTTGGGCCCATGCTCCCAGATGCACTCCTGGGCCCAGGCCACCGCCGACTTCTCCAGCTCTTCATCCCAGGTCTGCAGGGGGACGAGAAATGGGCACCAGGAGGTCAGGGTCAGGGGTGGGTGTAAGAACCCAAACCGCAGAGACGCCCCAGCTCAGGCCCTGGGAGACCCCGAGGGCCGGGCTTCGGCTTCCGCGACGCTAGACACAGGGCCTTCGTGCATGTCTCCGATGGGTTCCTTGCTCGGGAGGTGGGAAGCGGCCGGTCAGCAAAGAACCTAGAGGAGCCCCGATCCTCAGAGCACCTGCTCGGCCACTAACTTGTCGGGGACACTGGCAAGTCCCTTCTCTCAGCCTCAGTCTCCTCATCTGTGAAATGGGAGGATGAATAAATCCTGGAGATGAATGACGGTGATGGCGGTCATGGTTGCACAATGGTGTGAATGTAGTTAAATGCCACTGAATAGTGCATTTAAAAATGGCTAAAATGGTAGGTTATATATTACGTATATTTTACTATTATATATATGTATATATGTATTTTTTTAGGTAGCAAGAAATGCCTTCAACTCGCCCAGTCCTGTTACCCTCCAACACAGCCCTCCCTGAGTCAGGGGTCTGGGCCAAAGAATCTGCAGCCCTCTTGCCTCCCAGCTGGCCCAGGGAGCACACATAACTCCTCAAGAAAGAACACGGTGAACAAGGCAAGTAGGGTCACTTCTCTTCTGCGGAGGAACAGATGCCAAGCGGCCCTCCCAGCTGCGAGCCAGCGGCTGTCCCGCCCCCTCCCGGAGTCTTGAGGAAGATGCTGCAGCTCATGGGCAGCCAGGGGCTGTCCCTCGCTCTGGGAAGCCCCAGCCCTGGCACACAGTAGTTGCTCACTGAAAGCCTATTGCGGCAGAGCCCCGGGACCATCCAGGAACAGGAACAGGAGACTGGTTGAACCAACTGTGGGACCCCCGAATGGAAGCTGCCCACTGCCCTCTCCTCCTCCTCTCTTGCTGTCTCCTTCTGGCCAAGATAACTGCGACTCCTCAACACCCAGGGGCAAGTCCTGCCCCAGGGCAGACGCCTGGGGGGGGGCGGGGTCACACCTCTGGACCCCCTGCCCATTTCAGCTGCAGGGGATATTCTCCCCAACAGTGCCCCACCTTCAGCGCCCACCAAACCCTGTACCACTTCTGCCTCGGATCTTTCTCCAGTGCCCAAGCACAGCCTGAAACAGGGGGTCAACACCCTCCGGGGGCCACACTCAGTCAGTGGGAGACGGGCCTGTTGATAAGAGCACGCACCTCCCACCTTCAGAGGGCAGGGCAGTGAGGTGCTCTTGTTAGGTGAACCTGGGTACGGTGCCAGGCTCTGCCTGTTGCTGGCTGTGTGACTTCAAGAAAATGGTTTCACTTCTCTGTGCCTTTGTTTCCCTATCTCTAAATGGGCTAATGGTACCTGGAATAGGATTTGGGGGAAGGTTGACTGACAGCAGGCATGGAGCCCCCAGATGAGAAGCAAAGGAGCTCTCAGTCAATGGTACCTGGATATTAAGGAAGTTAACTTTCTCAAGCACCCGCCAGGGCAGTCATCATCTGAACACCTGCCCACTGCAGGTAACATTAGAACCATTTTCTTATTTAACTCCCCCAACAAGCCCTGGAGGTATGTTTTATCTCTCCATTGTTGCAGATAAAATGAACAAACAAACAAAAACCTCTGAGTTTAAGAGAGGTTAAGTAACTTGCCTAAGGTCACCCAGCTAGGAACTTGTTAGAACTTTAACAGCCCAGCCTCCAAGGGGGATCTTCCATCTTCCTGCTCTGCATGCTGCCACCAGGTGCTGGTCCCACTCCACTAAAATAATGGTTACTAAAATAATAGCAACAGTCTAATTCACATTTATTTAGTATCATGCATTGTCTTACTGACCCCACCAAACAACTCTGTGAGAAAGGGACTTTTGTCGTCCCCCGTTGTGCTTGGTGGGAATTATAAACACAGAGAGGCTAAGTAACCTGCCGAACCCACACAGCTGGCACGTGGCAGCTACCTAACCCCAGAGCCTGTCCGCTCATAAAACCTCAAAATGGGGTGTCTTAACTTCTGGAGTGTTAAAATCCACCTCTCAGTGCTCAGCCTGTTTCAAAGGACTGTGGCTAGAAGCCCAGCAGGCAGGGCCGAGCAGGAAGCCATGACTCTGAGACACTTTCTCAAATCAGTGTCACTTGTCTGGGTGGAG
This sequence comes from Tursiops truncatus, assembly GCF_011762595.2. NCBI lineage: Eukaryota > Metazoa > Chordata > Mammalia > Artiodactyla > Delphinidae > Tursiops > Tursiops truncatus. The sequence continues at coordinate 4,124,205 of NC_047052.1, forward strand.
ACGGGGGCTGGGCAGCACTGCACCGAGGATGCCCAGAGGGAGGGGACGGTGCTGAGGCTCGGACTGCTGGCCCCGCCCCGAGGGCCCCTGTGCAGAGGCGGCCTCAACAACACCCCTAAAGGCTCTGCTTCCCCCACAGGGGGGCTGTGGAGAAGGAAGGAGCGAGATCCCAGCTCCCATCCTGAGATACCATGAAATAAACAAATAGGAAAACACAGCAGGCTAGTCGCAGGCTGCCCAGGGCCTGTCCCTGCCTGCTGCGTACCCAAGCTCCTTTCCGCTGCCCTGAATCTCCCCCACAGGCACCAGACAAGCACAGGGCATGAGGAGAAGAGCAGCAGAAACCCAGCCTGCTCCCCACGGGAGGCAGGAAACAGCCAGGACCCTGACGGGGCTGGGGCTCAGGCAAGCTTCAGGCCCAGGAGAATGCCTGCTCCCTGGTAGGCACCACACAGGGCCTTGGGGTGGGGAGGGGCACAGGATGGAGGGCGACTGATCCAGAAAGAGGCGGACAGTGTCTTTTCCCCACAGGGACAGAAGCCAAATGACCAGTGGCTGGGAAGGAGCGGGGAGGAGTCCGTGCCCTGAAAAGAAAATCTACCCTGACTCTCTCCATCCTTAACCCTGTAAAGGTCCGCGCAGCTGCCCCCGGCGTTAGGCGCCCCACGTTGAAAGGGCGCCCACTCTGCCTCCTAAAATTATCACAGCCCCTTCGGAATAAATGTCTGGACCATTTTCTTCAGAGAAAAAAGAAATGGTTTCATAACGAGTTCCCAGAGGACTGGGGGCTTGCTCAGGGCTCTGCGCGGACGGGCATCCATTCATCCATCCCACAGCTGGTGATGGGCCACCTCGCGCAAGCACAGACGCCGAGGGACTCACAGGCACGCGGGCAGGGGACCGACCGTGAGGGTGGCCGAGGTCGGAGCACAGGCCACACGGAAAGCGGCAGCTGAGAGTCCAGAGGAAGGAGAGGGCCTGGGGCCAGGCCTGCAGGGAGGTAGATACGGGAATGATGAGGGTGCAGCCCTCCTGGGGGGGGGGGGGGCGGGGTCTGTAACACACACAGCACCCAGAGGCCTCTCCGGCCAAAGGCAAGGGAGGGAAACAGGCTATCCAGACAGACAAGGGCTTGTGATAGGAGGCCTCGGATGCCGGGAAGGAAGCACAGAGGGCCACCGAGGCTCCTGCCTGGGCAAAGGCTGGAAGAGAGTGAGATTTAGAAACTATAACGCGATACCAGGATGCAGAAGGGGCCGGAAGAGGGCAAGATGGGAGGTGAAACAGCCCCTGCCCCCACTCCAGGGCTGAGGCTGCCCCGATAATCAGGGGAGGATGGAAAAGGCTGGTGGGGTCGGGGGAGGGGTTCAACTGAGCGTGGAGAGGGGACAAGAGCACGGGTCCTGGACTCAGCCGGACCCAGGTCAGCATTCGCCTCCGCCTCTACAGTTGTGTGACCTCGGGCCTCGGTTTCCCAGTCTATAAAGTGGGGGGATACCACGGCGCCCGTTTCACAGGGCTGGGGGGATGGGACACGGAGACACATGAGTGAGGGCAGAGCTGGGGACGTGCACCGGGGAGCTGGCTGCCCCTTCTGCTCCGAAATGCAGGGCTTCTCCAGATGCACAGGGGACCCTCCACTGTCCCTTCTCTACTCCTTCCTCCCCAGCAGACACCCCATCACTCACGGACTCGGCCACCCCTCGCTACTCAGACGGAAGGCGCAGCTAAACGGTGGGGTGACGCTAAGGGTGACACAAGGACAGCGGTAACAGCACAGCCCCAGGGCTGACCCTCCTCCTCCCCTCCTCTCCCCCTCCCCTCCCCCTCCCCCTCCAGGAGGGCCGGGAGCTTGGGCTGAGCTACAGAGAGGTGCAGCCTGTGCTGATCGGGTAGGGCATCCAGAACAGAGGCAGGGGGCCCTCTCTCACCAGACGTCCCCAAGCCTGCCATCCCCCCCTCCCCCCGCGGATGGGGCCAGCCCCTGTGGTGCCCCCGCGCTCACCATGTACTCCATGTTGGAGGCCGGTGGTGACACCTGGCCCCGCAGCCTGTTGTGAAGCATGAGGATCTCCTCCTTGTCCGCCCTGGGGATGGCCCTCCGGACCCGGGAGTGGGGTCTGTCCTGCTGGTACTTGCTGAGCAGCTTCTCTAGGTGTGTGACATTGGGCAGGAAAAAGCCTTGGGCTCCACAGAGCAGTAGCACCAGCCCCAAGGGCACAAGGCCGTTCGGGACACAGCTCATGGCTCCACGCTGGCAGCAAGGGCTGGGATGACAGGCGGGCCTGGGCTCCTGAGGCGCTCGTGTGCTCTGAAAAGAAGCAGAGGGCGGCAGGAGAAGTCGGTCAGTGTCAAAGCCACGACGGCACTGACCGTGCTGGACGTCATTCTCCCCACTTTGCAGATGTGGAGACTGAGGCCACAGAAGCTGAACCACCAAGGTCCCGCAGGCAGGAAGTGGTGGAGCTGGGACTCAAGCCAAGGGTCTCCAGCAAGGCAAGCGGCCTGATGCCACACGGGACATCCTGGCTGGGTCTCTCCTGGACTCAGCTTCTCACGGTACCATCTATTCTCACTCGGAGTCAGCATTTGGACTCATTCAGGACTACGGTGGGTCTATGGCTTGAATTAAGTTCCATCTCCCGCCCCCCAAAGAGATTGCTAAAGTCATTTCACATCACGAAAGGATGTGCCGTGAACCAGCGTGAGTGGCAAACTTCCTGGTCCCTGTGAAGTAAGACTCAGTTCCCAAAGCGATTGTCAGGCATCCCCAGACCCATCACCGCATGAGGCCCCACCTATCACGGCCCTTCCACGGGGCACCACCCGTGTAACCGTCACACACTACGACACAATCTCCCAGGACCCAGCCAGGGACCCAGCCACGCACTCTGCCGATTTGCTCCTTGGAGAAAGTGACAGTAGAAAGAGAGAGGACCTCCAGGGGTACCTGTGTACCCACTCTCATCCCATCCCTGCCTGGCAGAGCCCCTAAACAGCCTGGCGTGCAGCCTCCCTCAGGCAGCTTCTGTCTGACAATGAGCCCGTTACAGGCACTGCCGGGTGTTACCCTGTTGGCTGCTAAGTTAGTGGTTCATAGGGGTTATTAGTACCCAACAACGGCATCAGCAGGGCCGAGGGGACAGAAGATGGTGGCTGGGACTCCCGGTCCTGCAAGGCCCATCTTGGAGCTGCACTTCCCAAGGAGTATTTCTGGAACCCTAACCCTGACACGTGCCGGGCTGGGGGCCGTGGCGCACGGCCTCGTGGTCACAGCGGTTGGGATTCGCCCCTCTCAGAGACCCCCGGTGCCGACTGCACTGAATCCCTCACTTTATGACCCAACAAGGATCTTGACGATCCCTCCTTGCCTTTGGGCAAAAGGCCCTTTTCCCAAATAACACCGCCTACTAGCCTTTCTTAGTGTCTTAGGAAAAGCTGCCTTAGTCTTGGAATACACTTAGTAATTTTAAAATTCCATGGTCCGGAGTTAATTTATGAGGTGAATTTCCGCTGTGCCTTGTGTTCCTTCCCAGAACCCTTCCTGAGCATCTGCGTGGGCCCGCCACCTCATTATGCCGTTTCCAATCCTCACGACAACCCAGGAGGTCGGCCTGTTATCGCTCCCATTTTACAGGCAGGAGGCTGAGGCGTGACGTGCTGGTCCCAAGCCCGCTCCACGGGTAAGACTCGAACCCAGGTGTGGTGTCTCTGAGGATCCTGGATTTCCCATCATGCCACCCTGGTTCCCCGGGGTCACACTAAAGGTCACAAAGCATGGTCTTCCCCCTGGCTTACTGTCCGGTCCAAGAAGACAAGGCGGGGCTTGAATGAGTGTGTTGTTCACCCTCTCGCCTCTGCTTTACTCCCAAGGAGAGTCGGTCAGTCACCCAATGACCTTTAGTAGACACCTATTTTGTGCTGGGCGCCGGGACACGAAGATGAAGAGGGCCCTGTCCTGGCCTCAGGGAGCTCCCAGTTGGGCGACAGGCGAGGAAACCCACAGCCCCTACCCAGCGGGACAGGCCTGACAAGACAGCGCGGGGAGCTGGAGGGAGGGGCTCCAGGGCCCCCCTGGATGCGGGGGAGGCAGCCAAGCCTGGACGCTGACCCACCCGGAACCCCGGGTGGCCCCTCTGGTCTTCTCCTATACCGGCAACAGCTGCGTTTTCACCGGTCGCGTGGTCTGGGGCTGCAAGCTGGCAGCTGGAGGAGGACATCCTCAAGGGCGCATCCGGGGCATCCCAGGAGGCAGAGCTGCAGCGGAGGAGCTACGGGAACGCAGCAGTTCCCATCTCCAACCCTGGAAACTCTCCAGGGTCCTGACCGAGCTTACGCCATCTAGGGGGAGGCCCGACTCCTTGGAGTGGGTGAGATGTGGCCTCCCTCCCGAGGAGTTCCCTTTGGGGCAGAGCCTCAGGGACCTGGGTGAGGGTGGGGGACTTCTGAGTGCTCGCTCGCCCTGTGGGCATCAAGCCAGAGACGCAGACGCTCTCAGGGTCCCTGACGTCTCCCTGCTTAGTCACACTACCATATACGAGCATTTCCCAGCGGCAGAGGCCAGGCTGAAAAGGATGCCAAAACGCACTGACACTGGGTTAAGCTTTAGGACAAAGAAGGAGCGGAATCGACATCACGGAGCGTCCGCTCGGGCATCACGGCCACACCCGACTGGCTTTACTCTTCATCCCGAGGGGCAGGGCACCCCAAAAGGCACGAAATAGGAATTGCTTACATGACTCAACTAAACTGGCTTTGGTTTAAATCACCAACGGGCACAACTCAAACGACTCTCAGCAGGGGGATGGGTAAATGAACTGTGAGTCCGTGCGGGTGGAATATTATACAGCAAGTAAAAACGATGGCCTGGAGCTCTGTGAGTGTTGGCATAAACGAAGCTCAAATCTAATGTTGGGCTAAAAAAGCAAGTTGTAGAATACTATGCTCATGGTACTATCTGTGTGCATTTTAAGGCATGTAAACCACACCTTGTATAGTTTATAGATATGTGTACAGGTACATACATCTGTGTATACGTGTGTATTATATACACACGTACTATACGTGTATGTACATATATGTATACGGTGTGTGTGTGTGTGCGCACGTGCACCTGCATGTGCTTGTATGGTAAAACCAGGACTGAACAGACCAAGTTCATGGTGGTAGATGATGCCAGGGTGAGGTAAATTGAACCGGGAAGGAGAATATGAGGGAACTCACCTTGATGTCTAACATATTGTTTCTATTAAAAATCTCGGGACTTCCCTGGTGGTGCAGTGGTTAAGAATCCACCTGCCAATGCAGGGGTTTGAACCCTGGTCCAGGAAGATCCCACATGCCGTGGAGCAACTAAGCCCGTGTGCCACAACTACTGAGCCTGCGCTCTAGAGCCCGTGAGCCACAACTACTGAGCCCGCGTGCCACAACTACTGAAGCCTGCGCACCTAGAGCCTATGCTCTGCAACAAGAGAAGCCACCGCAATGAGAAGCCTGCGCACCGCAACGAAGAGTAGCCCCCGCTCCCCGCAACTAGAGAAAGCCTGCGCACAGCAACGAAGACCCAACACAGCCATAAATAAATAAATAAGTAGATCTATTGAAAAAACAAATTCTCAAGCAAATATTGCAAAGTGTAAGCTCCGTTCACGCTGAGTGGACAGGCTGAGTTGGCAGGAATGTGATGTAGTCACCAGAGGAGGGTGTCCTCGGGGGCCGGACGTCGGTGGTGAGTGCATACTAGCCTTTGGACTTGTCTACTTTAAACTTTTTAAAATATTAATGAATAAAACAAAGCAAAATGCCAAAGCATGAAAGAACAGTGAAACCACTGCTGGTTCCAAGTGCATTCTCCCTGCACGTTCTCCTGAAAAAGGGTGACCTTACTCCGGAAGACTTCGTCGGCCGCCTTCACTCTGAACATTCAAGGGCCTTGCTTGGTCCATGGGCCACAGACAGGTCCTTCCCTCCAAGGGTCCAGAGACAACTGATAAAGCCTCAGCTGGAGCTTCAGAGTTGGGAGAACCATGGGGTTTGTTTGTTTGTTTGTTTGTTTGTTTGTTTGTTTGTTTATGGCCACACCGCGTGGTTTGCGGGATCTGAGTTCCCCAACCAGCGATTGAACCTGGGCCTTCGGCACTCAAAGCACAGAGCCCTAACCACTGGGCCACCAGGGAATTCCCAACCATGGGGTTTAGTCAAACCTTCCCACGGGGAGAAACACAAGTGAAAAGAGGCGTTTCTCCAAGTGGCTTCTCCACCTTGAGACAGTCGCTAGCCTGGACCACACCAACTTGTCTTGGGTTGGGCCATGCGGGATATGGTGCTGGGCGGCACTACTGGGTCTGAAGACGGTCTGGCCTGGCTGCAGCTCAGGGAGGGTTGGTGGGGTCCACGCTGGGGAGGGGGCAACGCCTGTACCTCGATGGCCTCCGCTAAGTTTGGGCCATAGGAGAACACTGAAGATTTAAGCAGAACTGTAACAGTAACAGGGCTGGCATCTCACATCTACATTCCAGAGCACAGCACTGGGCTGGCACACAGGGAAAAAAAAACAGAATCTTGGACTGAGCTGTGTGGCCTGCAAATTCCTGTGTCGAAGTCCTAACCCCCAGCACCTCAGACTGTGACTGTATTTGGAGAGAGGGTCTTTAAAGAGGTGGTTAAGTTAAAATGAGGTCATATGGGTGAGCCCTGCTCCAGTATGACTGGTGTCCTAATAAGAAGAAGGGATTAGGACACAGACACACACGGAGGGACGAGAGTGTGAGATACAGCAAGGAGACCGCCGTCTACACGCCAAGGAGCAAGGCCTAAAAGAAACCAGCCCCGCCGACACCTTGATCTTGGACTTCCAGACTCCAGAAGCGTGAGAAAATGAATTTGTGTTGTTTAAACCACTCAGTCTGTGGTTCTTTATCCTGGCAGCCCTAGGAAACTAATACAAGCATCAGATAATAAGCGAGGAGAACTGTGTTCTAAGTATCCCACTGGCAGCTGTATGGAAGAGGGCAAGAGAGGAGCAGCGAGGCAAATGGGGAGGCCAAGGGTGGGATCGTGGCTGGAATCTGGGCAGTGGCGATCGGCGCTGTGTCACAGCACAAGCCCATCGGCCGAGGCGACTTGGCCGGGGCCCCGCCAGCCTGCCTTGGCCTTCAGCTTCCACTGCCGAAACAACTCAGTAAGAGCCTAGGGAAAAAGCACTTCAGCCCCCTTTCCATCTACAATTTAAAAGAAACAGACTCACAGACATAGAGAATAGACTAGTGGTTGCCAAGGGGTAGAGGGGATGGTGGGTGGGGTGGAGTGGGAGTCTGGGGTTAGCAGATGCAAACTATTATATAAAGAATGGATAAACAATGAGGTCCTACTGTATAGCACAGGGAACTACATTCAATATCCTGGGATAGGGCTTCCCTGGTGGCGCAGTGGTTGAGAGTCCGCCTGCCGATGCAGGGGACACGGGTTCGTGCCCCGGTCCGGGCAGATCCCACATGCCGCGGAGCAGCTGGGCCCGTGAGCCATGGCCGCTGAGCCTGCGCGTCCAGAGCCTGTGCTCCGCAACGGGAGAGGCCGCAACAGTGAGAGGCCCGCGTACCGCAAAAAAATATATATATATATCCTGGGATAAACCATAATGGAAAAGAATATGAAAAAGAATATATATTTGTATAACCGAGTCACTTTGCTGTACAGCAGAAATTAACACAACATGATAAACCAACTATACTTCAATAAAATAAATTTTAAAAAAAAGTTTTCCCAATGAGACACACACACTGCCCACCACCACCAGGGGCTTTCCAATGACACGTACAGGCCCCCACCAGGGAGGCCAGCGGGGCTTACATGGAGGGAGACCTACCGCAAGCCCGTTGCTGCACTTCTCACTTCACCCTCCCGATGATTCAGAGGTTTGGGCTCTATTGCTCCCATTTTACAGGTGAGGAGACTGAGGCCCCTGGAGTGTCAGGAACCTGCCCAGGGTCACACAGCTGCAAGCGGAAAACCTGGGGCTGGAACGCAGCTCCGTCTGACCTCCAAGCCGCCTCCTCAATGCCACAGTGCCTTCCCAAGGGGTGGGCTTCCTTGGGGATTTCCCGTCACTACCCACACAGGGGAGGGCCGCCCACAAACAACCCAGCACTCACTGCGACCCTCCCTTCCCTTCTCTGCTTCCTGCGCGGACAGTGGGGCTCAGTGGAGACAGGCACCGTGCCCCACCCCAGGTAGTGACTCTGTCGAGAAGGCATCCGTTTGTCGCCCCCAGGGGAATGAAACCTTTACATCATGGTTACATCTCACCAAGATACTCCCCGTCATGGGGCTTGGCACCCACCCAGTCTCTATCTGCTGACGTACCTTTGACTAAAATATGACGCCCACACCGACGGACCCTCTCTGCCGGGCACCCTCCGGCCGTCCTAACGTTCCCGAGGGACTCACACTTCAGGGGGTCAACCCGAGCTCCCTTCTGTTCCTGGAGACGGAGGCCCACACTCCCCAGCTCTGCACTTTTGTCCCCGCTTTCTCCTAGGGTTGCCAAAGGCAAGCTTCATTTCTAGAGAAGCCCTTCTCCACTCTCTGTCCCTGGCCTCCTGCCAAAAGCCCGAAACACCCGCGTGGACGGCCGTACAATTCACAGAAACGCCGTCTGGGAGACATCGTCTCCTTGGCCCCAGTTGCAAAACCCAGCCCGGAAGACCACAAACAAGATAACGGCGCCAGGGTCCCATAAGCACATACCAGGGGGCGGGGAGGGGACCAAGAAAACTTTCACGCCCCACGGTCAACGTCCAGACCCAGCCTGGGGTCAGATTCCTGCAGCACGGCCTCAGCTGGACCCTGGCTGTTTTCCAACCCATTTTCTGGAAAACAAAAACTGAGCCCGGGAGACGTTATGTGGTATCTGTGAGGTTGCGGGTCTGGTTTGAAATGGAACCAAGGCTTGAAATCCAGCTTTCTGGAAGCGTGGGGAACTCTGAGCACGTGGGTGCTGCAACGTCAGCTCTGCCATCACCCCTCTACCCCGGCTAAGGCTCTGGGGACATTTAGGGCATCCACAGCCCCGCATGTCCCCCATCTAGCCAGGGGTCTCCTCAAGGGCTAGCTCCTGGGGGACGCTGCCGCCAAATTCAACTCTCAGGAACGAGAGAAAGAAAGAGAACGTGGTTGGAGTTCGATGTCATCCCGCCTGGGCTGCCTTCGCCTATGTTTAAGAAAGCCTGCCAGAAAGATGACTCGTAGGACGGAGCCTGCCAGCCGTCAGCCCCGAGACCGTGCCAAGCTCTCTGCTTCTGCACATGCTGTTCTCGCGGCTCATCTCATGACCCCAGCCTGCCCCTCCCCCGCCCGGGTCCCGCTGATGAATGAAGTCCTGCTCGTGGGTTAAGACACAACTGCAGGGTCGCTGCTTCATCACGGCCCCAGACCTGTCCGCCTTGTTCACCGCTGAACCGTCAGTTTCTGACCTCGTTGGGACGAGGAGATCCGCACATTCACTACGTAAATATTTATTGAACACCACTGGCGCCTCTGTGGGTGAACAAGACTTGACAGGTCTGCACGTGTGATTCAGCTCCAGGAGGCTTCCAGAAAGTGACGACCCTTCAGCTGAGTCTTCACTGCTGAGCGGGGACGGATCAGCCTGCAGGGGAGGGGGCAGGCCAGGGTCAAGGGACGAGCCGTGGTACGAGGAATGATGGAGATGAGGAACACGAGTGTTACAGTATTACAGGGCTCGCTACGAGGTCTATGGCTAATAGTACTGGCTATGACGATAGCGATGGTGATGCTAAATGCTCCACAGATGCACGGTGTGGAGGGATGTGGGGAAGGCTGGGATTAATAATGGGGAACACAGTGAAAAGGCTATTCTCTCTTCACCACATTATTTCAAAGCCCCACCTCTGGGCTTCCCTGGTGGCGCAGTGGTTGAGGGTCCGCCTGCAGATGCAGGGGACACGGGTTCGTGCCCCGGTCCGGGAAGATCCCACATGCCGCGGAGCGGCTGGGCCCGTGAGCCATGGCCGCTGAGCCTGCGCGTCCGGAGGCTGTGCTCCACAACGGGAGAGGCCACAACAGTGAGAGGCCCGCGTAACGCAAAAAAAAAAAAAAAAAAAAAAAGCCCCACCTCTGCTTTGAGACAAAATCTAATTTTTAAAACTCCAATAAATGTCTTAATGCTTGTCGGGGGCCGGGGGAAGCCCACCCCTAAACTTGAAACATGCTTCGGCTCACTGCATGTCTGGGGCCTTGGACACGTTTTCCCAGCTTTCTGGGGAAGTGGGTTCCGAGACGTCACAGACCGGGTCTGCAGCGTGAATGTGACCAACTGGCCGGGACCTGGATTCACAGTGGTGACAGTCAGCCGGTTCACAGGCCAATGCGGTTGCAGTGCTGGGTCCCCTTCCAGGGCTCAGCTCGGCTGAGTTCACCGGCCGTGGGTGTCAAGGCCTCAGCAGCCTGCCTCCTGTCTGCTCACACTTGCTGCCTTGCCCGCTAAGACTGGGCGCTTCTAGATGGCTGGAACCACTGCTGTGCTGGTAAATGTTTAACAACGGATGCTCGAAAAACCCCAAAATACCCACCCTGATCTGTAGTGTCTGCCAATTCTCTTGGTGTAAATATTCCCACCACGGCAACTTGAAGCCACCAACGTGGGGTCACTGAGCATGGAGTTTCTGGAAAGAGCCTCATGATAACACAGAATGATGTCGTTTTTCCATCACATGCACAGAATAGACATCAACCACCCCAAGGGCAGAGAGAATAGTAAAGCGAGGTAAAAGAATTAGGATGCGCTAAGTTTTGAGTATTTATTACCTTTGTTTTAAATAAGACTTATTTCACTATAAGTTTATATAATATTTAATGTTGGTGGTGTTCACGGGGAGTTATACTCAACATTTTGTAATAACCTATAAGGGAAAAAAAGTATCTAGAAATACGGGTATATATACATATATATGTGTATATAACTGAATCACTGTGCTGTACACCTGAAACTTACATGACATTGTACATCAACGATACTTCAATTAAAAAAAAACAAAATGATGGTTGGGTTGAACTTTTCAGAAACTTAACCACAACTTTTCTGAATACTTAACCATGGGCTCTCACAAGGCGGGACAAGCCAGCATGACCCAGTCGGCCAGTTCCAGCACAGCCCTGGCCAGCTGGGTCTTATTCAACTTGAATCCTCAGCGCGTATTAACTGCCCAGCAAACACTTATCCTCAATAACCCAGCCAACGCTTGATGAGTGAGGGCGAAGCGGCAGATGTTGTTCTGGGTCCTCTACTCCCAGAATCTCCTCTGCACAGACTGATGGGGTCACTGCAATTATGATCCCTATTTTACAGATGAGAAAACTGAGGCTCAACACAGACAAGAGGCTTGCTCACGGTCATACAGAGTGCCTGCATACAGGAGCCTGACTGCCTACCCATCCTGCTCTCCAAAGAGTCAGGGCAGTTCTGACCTGTGCCCCGACGTCAGCCGGACTCAGCGAGAGACCTCGAGGCTAACCCCCAAGCCCGGGGTGCCCCAGGCTCCTCTCTTCTTCAGAAGCACAAGGGAGAACTCAAAACGTGAGCGAGGCCAAGGGCAGAGCAGAGTCAGACCCACAAACCACCCAGAAATTCCAGGAATGAAGTGGTGGCTGGGCGGAGGGGGGCGGGACACCCCAGCCTGTCTCAGGCAGATCCCAGGACTGGGTAAGTATCAGACACCCCAGGGGGGGGGGATCTCCCTCCTCCATTGGAGCCAGTTTTCCTTAAACCTTTCTCAACAGAATTAGGGCACGACAATGGAGGAAACAGGCCTTCCCTTCCCTTGCCAACTGCTCTGCCCTCAACCCCACAAAGAGAGACACTAGGCTTAACAAAAATGCTCCCCCCACCCCGCCCCGCTGCAGGCACTCTTTCCTCCTGTCCCCTCAGACAGAGATACATCCTTATGGGACACACAGGGCAATATCTCGGGATGCTTACTTGAACAAATACAATATACAAAACCCATTCAGTTTTTTAAATACTATGCTGAGAATATACACAATTCTGAACAAAAAGAGAACACTCCCTCAACAATCATTTACTTTATCTACTCTGTGTGAAAAAAAAAAAAGAAAAACCAGGTTTGTTCAGTGCAAGCCAAGATAATATATGAGAAGCCACTTTAAAGTGACCGGATAATAAATTAATATGTTCTTAAAATACCCAGTACATAACTCCTGGGGCCCCTTTCTCCCTTCTTGCAGATGTGTGGATGCTTCCTTGGAAACAATGCTCCCAGCAAAGCTTTAGATAGATGGCAGGAAACCTCCACCTCCAAGGGACAAGAAATCAAGGACCCCCAGGAGGCAGCGTCGATAAGCGTGGACATGGGGTCAACCCCAGTTCGAATCCTGACTCCACATCATGGGGCTGGGTGCTGCCCAGAGGGTCCCTCAACCTCGTGGAGTCTCCAGTTCCTCATGGGCAAAACGAAGCCCTGAATTTCTCCCAGGGCTGGGGGAGGATGTGCAGAGTATAGAGATGCTGGTTCTAAAGAGCCCAGCAGCAGAGTCCCAGGATCTACCGGTGCTTAATGGCTGTTCCTTCCCTTCCTCCTCCTGGGTGACTTCGGGCATCCCAGATCATCTCTGCTCCAGGCTACGAGGCTGACAGCACCTGGACCAGCCTCCCACCTGAAATGCATGATTCACTGGTATTGGGTGGTACCTGCAAGGATGAGTCACAGCCTTGAACCAAGCTCAAGAATTCTATAGCAGCAGGTTACGGAATCTCCACACTGCTTCACAGAGGAACATCCCCAGGGCAACCCTCACACGGCCACGGAGTCCCTGGGATAGGCCAGTGAACAAGCCTCTGTCCCCAGGAATCGGGGGGCGGGGAGGGAGGGAACATCGCAGCAAATAGACGATACAGAGGCTGGAGGAAGACAGCCCCGGGACACGGGATGGTGAGGCTGGGCAGAGGGAGGGGCAGGGACCACTCTGGCTGGGGTGAACTCCAGGCAGCAGGAACCGCAAGCACAAAGACTCTGAGATGGTCACCATCTTGGCTTGACCAAGGAAGGGTGCAAAGCCAGTGTGGCCGGGGAGAAATGGGGTCACAGAGGCGAGCAGGGCCAAGCAGCCAGGGGCCTTGGGGGCCATGACAAGGATTTTATTCTAAATGCATGGAGGCGGAACTTCCCCGGTGGTCCAGTGGTTAAGACCCTGCGCTTCTACTGCAGGGGGTGCAGGTTTGATCCCTGGCTGGGGAACTAAGATCCCGCGTGCCATGTGGCATGGCCATAAAATAAAAACAATAAAAAATTTAAAAAATAATTGCAAAGAGGGGTGTGTGTGTGTGTGTGTGTGTGTGTGTGTGTGTGTGCATGCGTGCGTGTCGGGTGCAGGGCAGATGAAGCCGGTGGTGACAGGGTCTGATTTATGCTTTGAGAGCCTGGCAGATGTAGCATTGCAGACGAAACTCACAGACATAACACTGAACCAAAGCCAGACTCCAGTGATGAAACATGCATGGTTCATTTACGTAAAGTTCAAAACCAGGCAAAACCAACCTATACCGTCAGAAGTCCGGAAGTGGTTACTCTGGGAGGTGGGGCTATGGGAGGGTTCCTGGGGGACGGTCAGGCTCTGTAGCTCTGGGGCCACGGCACGGGTACGCGCACTTGGAGAAAATTCATCCCCCGACGCACGAATGCACGTGCATTCTTCTCTAGCATGTTGAACTTTAATAAAAAGTTTAAGAGAAATTTAAAGAAGTTCTGGCTTCTGTTGGAAGAACGGCTCCAGAGAAGCTGGAGAACAGATTATGCAAGAGAAAATCCTCCAGGGCTCCCCCAAGGAGGCTCCGCAATGAGACAAGTCCGGGGCCGGGTCTCCTACAGCCCTTCAAAGTGAACTCGAAGGTGCTGGAGCCCAGATAAAGCTCCGTGCTGCCAGAGCCTCCCACTTGGGCCAGACACCGACTCTCCCAGACAGGGCCCAGTTCATCCCCCGTCTGAAGGGCACTTTGTCCAGCGATGCCAAAGCCGAAAATATCTCAGTCCCCGGGAAGCCCGGCCTTGAAGGTTCCCGGGAATAAACAGTGTTTTTACAGCAGCCCGTGCTTCCCCCATGAGAACAGACTGGCTGTGTTGGGAGCCGGTTTGGGGGCGGGATGGGGAGGTGCAGCGCACGCGTGCATACACACAGATGTATTTTAAATGCTGGGAGGGAAACAACCCATTCTTTCACAGGGGCCGCTTAGGGGTTACAAACAGACGGACTTCACAAGCTCCTGGGCACGCGGGGCTCTAAATACAGGCGGAAGGAAAAGGCGGGAATCCTCAGGACACTTGCTCGGGCCCCAGAGCAACGGGTGCCAACGCCGAGCGCTCTTCCAGGAGAAAGTCCTAGGCGCACGTCAAGAGCTTGTTCTCAGGGGCCTCGGCTCTGGACAGAAGAGGTCATTCTAGCTCCCAAGCCACTGGCTCCATTCTCGCCACGTGATCTGTTTCTGGTCATACCAGGTCCTGTAAACAGAACCTTCTGCCCCCATCAGCCAGCCCCGCCCACCCCATTCTGGGGCCGGGGCCCAGGGCAAGTCTTCTCAGCTTTCCAGGGCAATGGGTCCCACCCTGGAGCCCGCACCAGAAAGTGCTGGAAGCCGCGTGAAAACGCAGATTGCCGCCCCCCCCATAGCTCTAGGAGGCCTGGGGCAGGGCCTGAGAATCGGCATTTGGACGAGCTCCTGGGAGCCGCTGCTGGTCCGGGGACCCCACTCTGAGAACCACTGCTCTAGGTGGTAACAGCCTCTCAAATCTTCTCACGCCGCACCTCAGTCCAGTGTCTCCCGAACTCCAGCCCTTGGCACACCCCCTTCCCCAAGCTTTGCCCACCTTCCTACCATCTCCCTGTTCTAGTTCACACTTCGTATTTTATTAAAGTTGGCTTGCTTTGGGGGTTCAAAGAAATTTACTTTAAAAAGGGAACCTTCTCTCAGCAGCAGGGGCAGAGAACCTGAGGCTAGAGGAAAACGGAGCACGAGGAAAGCAGAAGAGAGTTGGGGCCAGGGGCGTCACTGTAGAGGGCGCTCTCTGTTGCAGCGAGGTCAGGGTGGGGAGGCATTCGGGGCAGAAAGCACCCCCTGAGACGGTCGCCTCGCTGTGACACAGAGGAGAGAACAGCGCCTGGGTGGGAGGCCTTTGCTGCTGGGTCACTAGACACGCTCAGTCACCTCGGGGACCAGCAGGATGGGCTCCCCACACTTTGGGGGATACTGCTCATCCCACAGTGATCTGTTCTCAAGTACAAAGGCCACCCTGTGACTCTCCTGTGCCCCGCAGCCCAGAGCGGGAAATCCAAGCTCAGTACCGCTGACCCCACCGCAGGGCAGGCTCCTCCGCCCTGAGCCTGACCCTTAGACCCCAGACACCCTGAGCTTGTCATTCTCAGGGTGCCAGGACCCTCCCCTCCTCCAGGCCTTTGCACATACCTGGTCCCTCCCCTTGGTGTACCCCCCAACATCTCCCCCGCACAACGTCACCTTTCCTTGCCAGAGAATACTGCCTCCTTGCTCTAAAAGGACTTCTAGGATCTTAGCAAGTCAGCCTCAGCAGTTGCCGGCTGAATGCCAGTTCCCAGTTCTAGAGAGAGCCAGGAGTTTTTTTTTTTGTTTTTTGTTTTTTTTTTTCCAAAATGGCATATAATCCACTTTATTCATAAGTTTTTGGAAATTTACATCTATCCAGGAGTTTTTCAACACAAAAGAACCTCAGGGCGGGGTCCATTCTGGGACACCTGACTGCAAACAAAATGGAAGCTGGATTCTTTTCCCCTTCTGGGATTTCACCATTCTGTATTCACCGTGGGATGCGATCCAGAAACTTGGACTGAAAATGTGGGATTTCATAATTTATATTTTTAAAAAATGATGGTCCAAAAGTTGCATAATCCTCATTAGGACTTTCCTTTTTCCCCTAAATCTGTGGTTTTTGTCTAAGCTGACACAGCATTTGAGACAATCAGAGAAGATATATCTCCCTCGGGCTGTAGCGTGAGAAACTGTCTATCCCCACAGCCTTGAAGAGGGGGTGTCTGTCGGTGAGTACCCACAACTGCACAGCCTGGGGTAGAAAGCTGAGCTCCCCCAGGGCAAAATCTCCGACACGAATCTCTGTCAGTTGCTCTCCTGGTGCAGAGGCAGGGGAACTGTGGACACCTCCCCCCAAACACCCAGACGCCAGATTCTCATTCCTGAGTGAGATGATCTCAGTTGATGTTTCTTCAAGAGGGAAGTCAAGAAAATGGGACACGTGTTCCTTAATACCATGTGACCCAGCTATTCTGCTCCTAGGGGTAGACCCAAAACAACTGAAAACAGGTGTACAAACAAGACTGTGTACACAGATGTTAACAGCAGCATTATGCACAACAGCCAGAAGGTGGAAATGGCCCAAACTTCCATCAGGGGAAGAAGGGATAAATGAAAGATGATGTATCCATACACTGGAATAGCATTCAGCCATAAAAAGGGATGCAGCACTGACACAGGCTACATCATGAATGAACCTTGGCAACGTTGTGCTCAGTGAGAGAAGCCAGACACAGAACGCCACATACTGTAGGATTCCATTTATATGAAATGTCCAGTATAAGCAAATCCAGAGAGACAGAAAGCAGATGAGCAGTTGCCAGGGGCCGGGGAGGACAGACGGGGAGTGATTGCTAATGATGGTTATGGGGTCTCCTTTTGGGATGACGAAAACGTTCTGGAATTAGACAGTGGTGACGGTTGCAGAACACTGTTAACGTACTAGATGCCACCCAACTGTGCACTTTAAAATGTAAAATTTATGTTGACGAGTATTTTACCACAATAAAACCTCTTTTTTCAAGGAAAAAAAGAAAGAAAGGAAAAAGAGCATGGCTGGCCCTACCAACCACGACCCAGATCTGCCTGACCCTCCCTGTTCCAGAACAGAGTGTGCTCCCTTTGGGACTTTATGAGGGGCTCCAGATGCCCTATCCCGTGAAGGTCTGAGAAGCTATTCAGCTCAATAGACTGAAGATGAAATGAAATGACGCCTGTGTTATATTTTCCTTTCTTGACAAGCCATGAGCCCCTTTGAGTGATGCTGGGTTTGCACATCTGGGACTGATCAAAAACCAGTGAGTCTGCAAAAAAAGGGGGGGGAAAAAGCTTCCTAGGTCGGGAGCAAGCAGACACAGAGGCACCTCCCATACGCAGTAAATTACTCTGGTGACAGAGAGAAGAAATGTTCCAGCTCCCACAAGCCCAAAGAGGTCGGCATTTGGGGGTCCTGCCTTTAAAAGCCAGTTTTCAAATGCAACCTACCACAAACCCCAGATATCCAACGTGAGGTCTCTGAGGGAGGGATGCAGTCTGGGGGCTTTTCAGAAGCTCATGCTCTTCGGCTGAGCTCCAGCCCCTCCCCATCAAGCCAGCTCTCCTTTCCAGACGCAGGACTGTG
Source organism: Tursiops truncatus (assembly GCF_011762595.2). NCBI lineage: Eukaryota > Metazoa > Chordata > Mammalia > Artiodactyla > Delphinidae > Tursiops > Tursiops truncatus. The sequence goes on from NC_047052.1 coordinate 4,141,694, forward strand.
GGAGCAGCTGGCATTGCTCCGGGCTCCCCAGCGGGGCCCTCTGCACGTTGATACAGGTACCTGTCAGCAGAGTGGATCCCAAGCCCCTCTCCAGGCCCACCCTTAACCGGGGCCAGGGATTCAGAACCCACATGGCAGAAGCCTTGCGCAGCAGCGTGCTCTGCGCTGACAGTCCTGTGGCCAGCCACCGGACGGGCATCTTCTTCCAGAATCTCGGGTGGGGTCCAGCCAGGATGGCAGCTCTTCCCCGCTCTGGCCGTGTCACGTGGGGTACATACCTTAATCCCTCTGAGCCTCGACTGCCTCCTTGTAAAAAGCAGGACAGTCCAGCTCATAAAAAAGCCAGCAGGATAGGTCATCCGTGTAAAACCCCAGGCGCGTCTGGGCCACGGTGTGCGCCAGATAAACGTCAGCTGCTGGGAGGATTACAGATGCTCTCGTTACTATCCGTACTCCTATTTTTTAAGAGGCTGTAAAAATCAAAATCACTCTCTTCATTCTCCTCCCTGGCTGCGTCAGCAGGGACGAGGCTGGGGCTCAACTCTGCTGCTGTTTCACGCGGAGCCCCTCTCAAACGAAACGGTTCCTTGTTGAAGGTCAGGTTCAGATGCAGAGTCAGCAGTTGGGCAGAGAAGTACCTTAAAGGAGGCAGGACCCAGCCGCTAAGCGTGTAGGGTAAGTGGACAGAGAGATCTGGGGTGACAGCATCACACACAAGCCAGGGGACCTTGGGCAAGCACGTCACCTCTTTGAGCCTCGGTTGCCTCATCTGTAATGAAAACCTAGAGGCCTCGTGCCCAGGTGTGTTGCAGGTAAAGACGATGGCAACAGCCCTCAGAGCCAGCACACCAGCAACACAGCTCCCACACCTTCTGCTCCTTCCCCCACGTGCAAACAGCCAGGTCAGGGGCAGAAACCGAAAATCAGGTGCACAAGACAGACAGCCCCGAGAGCCCCCCTCTGGGTCTATCTGGAGAAGGGGGCATGGCCTTCACCTTGACCTTTACATGGTCTCTCATCTGTCAGGCTCCCGACCCTTGGTGTCCTGACCCCACTGGGGAAGGCAGGCTCACCCTATTCTGCCCGGGCAAGGAGACCAAAGGTTCAAGGTAGAAACTCACAAGCCCACTCTTGGTTGGAAGTTGAGCTGGGCACCTGTCAGACTTCCAGCTGCTTCTCTTGACCAGAGGAGTAACTCACCTCTGGCTAAAAGACACCCAGTTCAAATCGGACTGCGATGAGCAGGCGTCAGCTAAGCCCTTCCTGGCTTGTCCACCAGTCCAGCCCTTTCAAGGGAGGTTCTGGGTCTGCACTGCACGAGGGGCTCGCCCTGGCTCTTCCACCTGGGGCTGCAGATCTCCTAGACCCCAGAGCTGAGCCCTCAGCTCCCAGCCATCCCCCCACAAGCAGTTTATGCAGATATCCACTCCGGTTGAAAAGACCCAGGAACTCTTCCCAGACCTGTAGGAACTCTGATATGTCCCACGCCTGGACGCATCCACAGCCACATGGAGCTTTGGAGGCAGACAGAACTGGGTCCCAGCCTCCGCCCTGCCTGGACACTTCACCTCTCTGACCCTCAGGAAGACTACCTGGAAGGTTTGTTCCAAACAAAATCATAAAGGGGCGTGGCCCTGTAAACTTGCCAAGCAGGACGCACACGCCCTTAGGATCACCCCGGCCCTCCACACGTGGGCAGGACACATTCGAAGTCCTGCCACATACACACCATCAGCTTTCTATTTATTGACGCCCACTGTGTACACAGGAACGCAACAGATGTTAGCGAACTGCACAGGTGAGGGAGGAGTACACAGCCTCAGAGCACGATTCTGCGGTCAGACGGCCTTTGAGTCCTGGCTCCCTAGCTTGCAGCATGTGAGGTCTCAGCCAACTTGCCCTCGCTGAGCCTCAGTTTCTCCATCTGTGGACGGGCATGCTGCCGAGCACGGTTCTGAGGTGGCGCGCTCAGCTAAGAGCCTGCACACAGTAAGCACACAGTAAGCCCTAAGAGACGGCATCTGCTCTGGCTATTTCAGCTTCTCGGAGATTGCGGGAGCGGATCGTACGGTGCAGAGAGGAGAACAATTTAAGTCACACTTACCTCCCTCCGCAGGGCTCCAGCCACCTCCTCGCCGGCGTCTTCTGAGTGGAGTGGCGGCAGCGTCAGCAGCAGCACAGGCACAGCGGCCACAGCGGGCAGGTCGCGGGATACGGGACACCGGTGCCGCCGAGAGATGCAGTGGGTCCGAGGACCCTGCGCGCCGCCTCTTGTAGGCTGCCCGGAGCCCCGGGGCCACGCCCCGCGGCGGTCGGCGGCGCTCATCGCGCCGCGCCGTCGCGGCCCCGCCCTTGTACTCCCGGCCTCGCCCCGCCAGGTCCTCCCCCACCCCACCGGCCCCGCCCCTCCCGGCCTCGCACCACCCCGGGAGCCCGGAGGACACCCGGAGGCGCGGGCGCCCGGGGTCGGATGGGGGGCGTCGCAGGGAGCGCGGGACCACCCGCGCCCAAAGAACTCGGCTTGACAAGAGGAGGACGCGCTCAGTTTCTCGTCATGACCATAAAAGTATCGTTTCCATTGACAGCTTAACGATGCACCCAGCGCGATGCCAGGCACTTTCCACCAGGGGTGTGCAAATTTACCAAATTCCACTTCTCTGCGGCTCAAGTGGAAAATGGGAAAAGGGAAGCTATCTCCTGTGGATTGCAGCAAATGAAATCAGGAAGGGCGGGGGCTCCACCAACTATGGTGCAGAATATACACTTGCTAATTTATTTCCATCCTCTACGCGCGGATAGAAAACTTCACTCTTGACACACACACACACACACACACACACACACACACACACACACACACACACACACACACACACACACACACACACACACACACACACACACACACACACACACACACACACACACACACACACACACACACTTTCCAGGGTGCGAATGAAGACAGGAAGACCTTACTGGATGAAGGCAGTAAAGCTGAGGTCCAGGCTAAGCACTTTACCGTCATTATTCCAGTATAGGTTCACAGGAATCCAGTGAGACGAAAATGATCCCATTTCAGAGATTGGGCAACTGAGGCTTGGAGAACAGAGTGCCCCAAGTCCCCAGAGGACAGTGCAGTTTAACACTCTAATCAATTGAGAGCCAGAAGCAACTGCCTTTGAGGGATGTAAAGCCAAGGCCCTTGTTGGCAGGGGAAGAAACCAAGGCTGCAGGAGCTAAAGGACTCCCCCGTGCTCCCCACTCAGTCACATAGTGTGGACCTACTGTGTGCTGGTGGTACCCAAGGGAGAGATGGAGCCTGTCCTCACCACGTTGCTTATTCCTGCATGAAGACACCGAATCAGCTCACTCAGAATCGACTCCCCACACACAACCCCCATCCAGTCACTCTGCACCCGCCCCTGTGCTATGCGGGGCGATCTGAGAGTCTGGGGCACCCGGACAGGTCAGAGCACACGGGGCGGGGAGGGGGTGTGGACAGGGATAGGGCAAAGATAAGGGAAGAACCTCAGTGATTGGCCAGACATGTGTGACTCGGATTCAGAAAGCTGGAAGCTCTTGAAGATTTTGGTGCAGCTCAAATGCAGATAAAAAAGTTATCTTTTTTAAACTCATATTACTTTCATTTCTTTTACTTTTCTTCCTTTTCTTAGTTTTTGAAGCATCATTTTCAGCTCAACATGCATTCATCCAATACTTAGTAAGCACCTACTATGTGCCAGACTCTGTCCCAAGTACTGGGGCATTTAGTGGTGAGCAAAAGACTGCTGCAGAACAAGTGTCCTCGGTTTGACAAAGAGCAAATCCAAGGGGAGAAGAGATTTGTATTCTTTTTTTTTTTTTTACTTATTTACTTTGGCTGCATTGGGTCTTCGTTGTTGGGTCTTCGTTGCTACGCGCGGGCTTAATATAGTTGCGGTGAGCGGGGGCTACTCGTTGTGGTGCGTGGGCTTCTCATTGCGGTGGCTTCTCTTGTTGCAGAGCACAGACTCTAGGCGCACGGGCTTCAGCAGTTGTGGCACGCAGGTTCAGCAGTTGTGGCTTGCGGGCTCTAGAGCACAGGCTCAGTAGTTTTAGAGCACAGGCTTAGTTGCTCCACGGCATGTGGGATCTTCCCAGACCAGGGCTTGAACCCGCGTCCCCTGCATTTGCGGGTGGATTCCCAACCACTGCGCCACCAGGGAAGTCACAGATTTGTATTCTTGACGGATGCCTCTCAGGTCCCCAGCCTCACACCCATCATCCTGGCAAACTCCCCACTCCCAGCGGCCCTCTGAGGCTGGTGCTGTCATCATCAGGAAACTGAGCACAGAGAGGTAAGTAGCTTTCCCAAGGTTACACAGCTCCCTAGTGGAGGAACTGGGATTTGTTTTTTTGTTTGTTTTTGTACTAGGGGAGAAATTTTATTTCACATTTACAATTTCAATTAAACTTTGGTAGAATAGTGACTGTGCATCTGAATCTTAGGAACACTGAGCAGCTTCTTCAGGCCTCACTCACCTCTCCCCTACCAGGCTGGTTCCCTGCTCTCACGCACACTCCCTCCCATCCCAAGGAACTGGGATTTCAACTCACGCTCACCCCCACTCAGCTGCCACCTCCTTGTGTACCATGAAACCTGGGGTCCGGGGGAGTGGGAGAAAGTGGTCCCTGCCCCAGCAGAGGGGACGGGAAGCCACACAGAATCAGATTTCTCACGGGCCCAACACTTGGGTTGGGGTGGGGAGGTGTGGTCAGCACCGAAACAGCCACAGCTCAGCTTGCTCGGGCCTCCGCCTCCTTTTCGTGGCAACTCTGCAGGCTCCTCACTGGTCCCGGATGGCTCTGGGGACACCTTTCCCAGCTCAGGTGTTCCGGGGGGCTGTTGGCAGAGCTGCAAGCTGAGGGCGCCTCTCTACCATGTCGCCCCCCAGCCGAGCTGCCAACTCCTGCCCAGACTGGCAGCCGCTGCCCCAGCGCCCTGCACCAAGGAACTTCCAGACCCCCATCTCTCCCGTTTCTCCTTTCCTCTCCCTCTCTGGTCTCCTCTTCATCTGTCCACCTGCTTCTCGTCTGCTGTGCTGAGACGGGATCTGACCGTGCCCAGCACTGCCTGCTGACTTCCATCCAGCAAGCACTCACGCCTGTGACCTTGGCCCTGAACCAGGTGGTCTGAGAACAGGGAGAAGGACTGCCCGCAGTGTGAACCCGCTGGGCATTCCGAGCGACTTCATTTCTCTTTAACATCTCAGTGGGGTTAACACTTCTCAGATGGGATGTTATGGCCACTGGTGCTGTGTAACAAAACATCCCAAAATGTAGTGGCTTAAAACCACCATCTTATTTTGCTCATCGTTTTGTAGCTCAGGAATCTGGGATGGGCCCCGCTGGATGGTTCTTCCTTGCTTCATTGTGTGGTTGCAGTCAGAGGTTGGCTGGGCTGCAGACGTCTGAAGGTTCCACTGGGCTGGTCGTCCGAGCTGAGTCACCCACGTGGTAGGAGAGCCACGTGGCCTTTCCAGGAAGGTAGTCTCAGGGTAGCCAGACTTTTTACTTCCCCCAGAGCAAGGCTCCCGAGAGAACCAGGCAGAAGATGCGGCACCTTTAGTGGCCTGGCAACGGAAGTCACAGAACATCACGGCTGCCGTACCCTTGGTCAAGACACAGAGCCTGCTTGGAGTCAAAGAGAGAGGGCACGGACCACACTTTTTAACAGGTAGAGATCAAAGAATCCGCAGGCTTGTTTTAAATCCTCTCCAAGTTTCAAAACGGACACGATAGGGAATTCCCTGGCAGTCCAGTGGTTAGGACTCTGCACTTTTACTGCCACGGGCCTGGGTTCTATTCCTGGTCAGAGAACTAACATCCTGCAAGCTGTGCCGTGCGGCCAAATTTATTAATTAATTAGTTAAATAAATAAATAAAACACAAAATATGTGGAAACACACAGACAGTGCCAAGCACCGAGCAGACACTCAGTGGAAGATAATCAATCCTTCTCAGGGAGCTAACTAGTTAGTCCAGGGGAAGGAGGGTCTAGACGGATGTTTGAATCCCGACTCCACCAGCTTTGTGTCTTTGCTCAAGTCACCTGGCCTCTCTGAGCTGCAACTGCCTCCCAGGCTGGATCACCCCACGGGCAGCTTGAGTCTGAGTCTGTAGCTTGTGGGTCGTGCCACCTTCTGGAACCAGTAGAGCTGAGTTCAAATCCTGGCTCCTCTACTTCCAAGCCTGGCCTGTGTTCAGCTGCCCATCTGTAGAGTGCGGTGATGATAACAGCATCTTCCTTCTTCAGGGCTGCCATTAAATGGTTAATATATGGAAAACAGAACACGGCCTGGCACTTAGCAAGTATTAGTTAATATTATTGTTATTAGGGGCCAACAAGGTACAGAGAGAGGGGTTTGCTTTCCATCAACTTTTCCATCATTGTGCAATCTTAGACTCTAATTTCCAAAAAATAACATTTGAATTTGAATAAAATGGTGTGTCATGGGCAAATGGGCTCCTGGGAGGTCCCGGATAGGAAAGAACCGAGAGGCACCCAAGAGTCCTCCTGAGAAGGGACTGGCCACTTATATCCTTGGAAATCCCAGCAAAGGATCCCGTTTGTACCCAGGCAGGAGTTAAGTCATGGAGAGTCTGAGACCACGGAAAAGGCCCTTCTGGTCATAATGAAGCACGATCTGGAAAAAGGAACGCTCCGGCCTGGAGAGGTTCCACCCCTCTCTCTACTCGCTCTCTTGGAACCAAGGTGGGCTGATGGGAGGACCACACACGTCTGCAAAACGGTGGGGTTGCGCCAGACGGCCTCAAGGGCTTTCCTTCCTATCTCGTGAGGTGGTTGCCATAGAACTAATGGGTCTTGAACTCACACCAACATCTTCTCACCAGTTGTTTTGATTGGCGCCTCTGATTTGGACACCAAGAGCTAAGGCTGTGGAGTTCCAGCTTCTCGTCTGTTCCTGCCACACCCATTCAGCAGCTGCACTGAGCCTCAATTCGGCATCAAAGACCACTAACAGTTTGAGTCAAGGAGACACAGGCGTACCATCTTGTGATGGGCATGGCTTAGAAAGAGGAACGAAAAGGACGGGGAAGATGATGACACCTCTGTTGACAGGTGCCGATCACGTGGTCCTCCGGGACCTCAGTGGGGTGGATTTGCTTGACTTGTCGGAGAGGAAGGGCACAAGTGTGAGCTCCGCATCTTATATTGGCAGGCAACTCTTTGGGGGAGGGGGTGTAAATCTAGGGTAAGATCTTGATCAATTGAAGTTGCAAGTAACAGAAACCCACTCAAGTTAGCTTAAGCACAGAAGGGGGGCTCTTGGTAGGATACTGGGTTATTGGGGAATTCAAGCACTGCCAAGACCCTCAAAGAACTAGCATGAGTCCTGGAAGGGTGTCAAGCACGCTGGCAGTACTGTCTATGTCTCACACTCTGAAAGGGGTCCCTCCCTTCTCCCTCTGCAGCCAGGCCTTGCCCATCCCCTGCGGACATGACCATCCCACCAGCATGGGAGTTATCATCTCCCTTGTTCCAGGTTCCAGCTCAGGTTATGCCCAATCATCTCCCAGTTCTAACTTCGTAGAGAGAGAATCTAACGGGCCCTGTTGGGAGCAAATGTCAATCCACGGCCAATCAAATGAGACCAAAGCCCCCAAATGCCTGGGACTTACTTAATGCCCCTGAGGCATCGGCTGACAGAGGCTACCAGGGCTGGGGGTGTAAATACCCCAGACCCTGCGCTCTCGGCTGAGATGATTCCGAGGTGGATGTTTCCCAGAAGGATTCTCCAGCTGATCACACAGTTGTCGGCTTAATGCTGTACACTTTACCACGTCCCTTCCCTTCCCTCTATCTCTTTCCTGTATTCCTTGCATCTCTCAAATAAGCTGCCTGCCCTCAAATCCTCAGTTCAGGGTCTGCTTCTGGGAACCCAAACTAAGACGAGGACCCTGAAGTCTAGGGAAGGAAATCCAGGAGTCTCTCTCTTCTCTGAGGATATCTGTGCCTTCATTCTTCTATGCACTGAATATTAGTTGAGCACCTACTGTATGTCAGACAAAGTGCGGGCACATATAGGAGAGAAATAGGAAAGAACTGAAAAAGTCTAGCCATATAAAGAGGAAGGCTTTTTACAAGAAGAAATTGGGACGCCAAAGGCTGAGCTGTGGTATTATTTAACTATATAAAAACTATGACTCACATAGGAAAAGTGAACACCAAATCCCAGAATATGATGAACACCCCCTTAAAGTTCGAGAGAGGTAGTTTAGAGCAAATTAAAGGAATTCTTCAGCCAACAGTGGAAAGCAAGTTTATCCACCTCAAGTTACCCCACAAGAAGTAATATAGGCAGAAAATGTAAATATATTTTTAAAATAAATGAATGCTGGAGTTCACTTTTTATTCTATTTGATGACATTTACTGAGGACTTCCTTTGGACCAGGCATTCTGGGAATAAAGAGATGAATAAGGCAGACATGAGACAAGCCTTGTGACGGGGGGACCCCGGGTGGACAGTCAATGCATCCTCTGTGCTGAGGGCAGTGACAGGGATCTACAGGCTTCCAAGGAGCCCAGAGGGGGCGGGTGTCTGGACCGAGGGGTGAACAGAGGCGTCACGGATAGACGTGATGGGGGGCCAGATGCAGGTTATGGAAACGTAACTAGGACAGACTGAGGAAGAAAAAGAGGTGATGTATCAGCTACTATGAGTGGGAGGCCCAGAGGAGAGACAGTTTCAGGTACACCTGGGACCAGGGCCTCAGAGAAGATGGTCACATCCCCCTCCCCTCCCCTGACCTCCCCCCGTCTCTCTGGGCTCTGCCTGGCTCCTCTGTTCACCCCACGAGGCACAGAAGGTGGCCACTGGCAGCTATGATTCAACAGGCCACACCTTCCACCTGGCTACAAATTGAGAAGTAAAATCCCAGGGAAAGACACGATTGGCCCTGCTCAGGCCACATGGCCACTTTAGGAGATGCTGTCATGCCCCATCCTGGTCCTTAAACCCTGATGGCTGCAGTGCCTGCCTGCCTGACTTCCAGCTGCCGGCACAGACATTCCTTTGCCTCTGGGCACGATGCCCTTGGCAGGCCAAAACTGGCATGGAATCACACCCATTGGAACAGCATCAACCAATAATTTTTTTTTTAGATGTTGGGGGTAGGAGTTTATTAATTAATTTTTGCTGGGTTGAGTCTTCGTTTCTGTACGAGGGCTTTCTCTAGTTGTGGCAAGCAGGGGCCACTCTTCACTCCGGTGCGCAGGCATCTCACTATCGCGGCCTCTCTTGTTGCAGAGCACAGGCTCCAGACGCACAGGCTCACTAGTTGTGGCTCACGGGCCTTGTTGCTCCGCGGCATGTGGGATCCTCCCAGACCAGGGCTCGAACCCGTGTCCCCTGCATTAGCAGGCAGACTCTCAACCACTGTGCCACCAGGGAAGCCCTCAACCAATAATTGAATAAGACCTGGAGTATAGGTACCCCAGCTCCCTCACCGCTCAGGGGATGACACTTGCTCCCAGAGAACCCAGGGGACTATGCTCCAGGTGCCCCAGTGATAGCTGACATGATGCCCACTCTCCATTCGCTCTTTCCCTTTTCCCCCTCCTCCCGGTATTTCCTGGGATCATCTCCCCAATAAACTACTTGCACTCACATCCTGTCTCACAGGCTGTTTTGGGGGAACCCAAACTAATACACCCAGCCATCACCACAAGCCTGTGGCCGGGGGACAGGACCCGGCACACGTGTTCACCCAGTGGCCGGGGCAGCCAGAGCTGTTGATCCGAGTGGGGAAGGATCCAAGGCAGGGGGGCTCGGCAGAGAGCTGGCCCAGAGAGATGGGTCTAGAAGGATGAACAGGGAACACAGGGACATAGTGGGGAGGCGAGGCTGGGGGTGGGAGCCTGAGCGAGCCTGCTAAGCAATGTAGATGTGAACCTGGGGGGAGAGAATTAGGAGCCCCCAAAAGGCAGACTTGCATCTGGGGAAGATCATGAGGCAGCCATGGGGAGGATGGCCCGGGGCCAGCGGAGCTGGAATGGATGTCTTGGGGGGAGCTCCTGGCACCAAAGAGGACAGTCAGCCACAGCCCCCCAAACAGCTCCCTTTCTCTCTGGGCACCTGGGTGCTGGGTGAACCCCGAGCCCACAAGAGGGAACTAGGAACCCCAGCTCATCATCTACTGAGTGCTTTACATGAATCCTGTCTCCCATCCTCATGCCGGTACTGTGAGGTGGGATCTGTAGCAACCCCATTAAACTGAAAAGAAAACTGAGGTTCACACGCATAAATAGGTGGCCCAGGATCTCACAACAAGAGATACAGAGGCTGTGAACCCAGTGGACCCCAAAACCTGGGCTTTTAACAAATCTGTGATGTGGTAATTGATCACTAATAGGTCCAATGGGGGGCTCCCTCTCTGTCTTTCTTTCCCTCCCTCCCTCTCTTTCTGAATCTATTCAGGTCCCGAGTTCCAACTGTGAGCTTCCAGCTAGCAAGGGATACCTGTTGAAGCAAGGTGGTCATAAGGGAGTAACCTATTAAATTCTTTGGTTAGAAAGTACTGGAACATTCAGGGAGCTTTTCTTCACAGGATTTGGGATGGACACGCTTTAATGGTTTTGAAGTACAAACAATTATCCTGGAACACTTATGAATCCTTCCTCCTCAAGCGAGGAAAAGCTTATGAAAAGTGATAAGGTTGCCAGATCATCAACACCCAGGGTGACACAGTTTGTGGCCACCCTGGGACGATAATGCCAGCTTCCCAATGCTCCATCTCAGTGCTAGATCCCTTTCACCACAAAATTCCGCAGCAGCGACACAGAATGCTCAAGTTGCCTCCAGACAGCTCATCTCTTTTCTTCCTTAAAAATAAGAAGATTCTTGATTTCTAACCGAGTGCACTGTCACTCAGCTAAAAAATGATACTTCTCAGCCAGGCTTGCACCTTCTCCTTTCTGTAGAACTTCATCTAAGTCAAGGAGGAGTGAGTGGAATAGTTTTGTGTGGCTTCAAGGAAGTCTCCCTAAAGGGAGGGGGAGGTTTGCCCTTCGCGGTTCTCCTTCTTCCTTCCTGCCTAGAATATGGGCATGATGGCTGGAGTGCAGCAGCCACTTTGGACCATGAGGTACCTTGGGAACAGAAGCCATAAATGGTGGCACTCGGGTCCATGACTCATACAGGTCTCTATATCAGTTCTACTACCTACATCGGACTTCTTTTATATAAAAGAGAAATAAGCTTCTATCCTTATTTAGGTGGGGAGGAGGGGTGGGGTTTTTGTTCCTCCCTAGTAGCCAATCCTGATAACGTCTTTAGTTTAAAAGTGATAATAAATCTAACGTCAGAACAAGGGAGGCTATTTTCTGCTGTTATTGTTTCCTTGTCTTCTCTTTTGTTTTTTTGTTTGGTTGGGTTTTTTGGGGCTTTTTTGGGCCGCACTGCGCGGCATGCAGGATCTTAGTTGCCAGACCAGGGATTGAACCTGAGGCCCCTGCAGTGGAAGTGCAGAATCTTAACCACTGGATCTCCAGGGAAGTCCCTGTTTTCTCTCTTTTGAATCATCCGTCTGGAACCTCTTCATTCTTGGAGGCAAACAACAAAATGGAAGTATGATTATATCTTCATGAAAACGGGAAGACTACATTTCACAATTTCATGAGACTCTGCTCACACTGCTTTGAAATCATTAACCTGAAACATGCCTGGGTTCCCGCCATCACCAGGGTTTCTGCCCCCCCCCCCCCTTCTCTCCAATATCCAAGGAGAAGAGCCAGAGAACACCAATGACTGTGGCTGGGAACGCCTCAGGAAACGCAGCTCTCTTGGCAAACGCTACAACGGTGATTGCTTTCTCCCCGGATGACGATCAGGCTGTTCCAGAGGAGGCTGGGCCCTGGGTTTCACACCCAGGGTGTGGCATTTCTGGAAGATCCTAAACCTTTCTGCCAGCCTGGGGGGAAGCCAAGCATCCCCATGCTGCCTGTTCTCTCACGAACGGCACCCCCCAGTGTGTGTGCTGGGTCCTTATGTGAGCTGGACCCCTGCACACCAGCCGGGGGAGTGACAGATGAACAGAATGAAAACTGGTCTCCCCTCCAGCCCCCAGGAAGGGAATCACAGCACTGCACCCTCCTGCTAGGGAGGGGCCCTGGGCCTCTAGATCTCCTGCTGGACCTTGAATCCAAGCTCTATCCTTCTTGGCTTGAGACCCTGGGCAAGTGCTTTGACCTCCCCGTCCCTTGATCTCTCCATCTGTGAGATGGGAATAGTAACAGACTCACTTTACAGAGCTGCTGTAGTAACGAGTTAATTGTCAAGAGTTCTCAGTATCATCCCTCTCACCCCTGTCCTCTGAGTCGTCAACACTCCTGTTTCTTTTTTTAAATATATTTATTTATTCATGGCTGTGTTGGGTCTTCGTTGCTGCACGCAGGCTTCCTCTACTTGTGGCGAGCGGGGGCTACTCTTCGTTGCGGCGTGCAGGCTTCTCATAGTGGTGGCCTCTCTTGCTGTGGAGCACAGGCTCTAGAGGCGCAGGCTCAGTAGTTGTGGCACGCGGGCTCAATAGTTCTGGCTCACGGGCTCTAGGGCACAGGCTCAGTAGTTGTGGCACATGAGCTTAGTTGCTCTGCAGCATGTGGGATCTTCCCGGGCCAGGGCTTGAACCCGTGTCCCCTGCATTGGATTTTTTTTTTTTGCGGTACGCGGGCCTCTCACTGTTGTGGCCTCCCCCGTTGCGGAGCACAGGCTCCGGACGCGCAGCCCCAGGGGCCATGGCTCACGGGCCCAGCCGCTCCGCAGCATGTGGGATCCTCCCGGACCGGGGCATGAACCCGCATCCCCTGCATCGGCAGGCGGACTCTCAGCCACTGTACCACCAGGGAAGCCCTGCATTGGATTCTTAACCACGGAAGTCCTGTCACTCCTGTTTCTATAAATACCGTCCCTCCCAAGCACTATTGCCTATGGGACACCCTCCCTAATCTCCCCCACCCCAGAAAACTATCAAATAAATGGAGTGTGCGGTCAGAGTTTGAAAAGCAGGGTAAATGAGCGTATCCGTGTCACAGGTGTGCCAGAACAAATGACCACAAACTGGGTGCCTCAAAACAACAGGAGTTTGTTCTCTCACACTATCCGAGGCCAGAGTCTGAAATCGAGGCGTCGGCAGGGCCAGGCTCCCTCTGGAACCTTGGAGGGGACGATCCTTGCTCTCCTCTTGCAGCTTCTGATCTGCCGTGTCCCCTCCTCTCCATATAAGGACACTAGTCACAGTGCATTAGGGCCACACTAGCTCAGTATGACCTCGTGGTATTACACCTGCAAAGGCCCTTTTTCCGAACGAGGCCCCATTCTGAGGTTCCAGCGGACATGAGTTTTGCAAGGACACTATTACCTTGACTCTGAACTGTGTGACCAAGAATACGGCAGAAGTAACGCTGTACTAGGCCTTAAGAACCTGGTAGCTTCCACTTCTTCCTCATGGGGCGCTTGTACTTGGAAGCCCACCGCCATGCCGTGAGGAAGCCCAAGCTGCCCCGGGGAGGAGAGCCGGCAGCCAGCACCAACGTGCAGTTGCAAGTGCGGGTCCTCCAGACGCAGCTGATGCACGAGCAAAACCAATGACTGGTGCTGTCCTCAGGGGGTAAGTTTGGCGGTGGTTTCTTGTACAGCAGCGATAGGTAACAGGGACGGGAAGGGTCAATCCGCTCCTTGCTTTTACCGCACAGGGCCGGGCACACAGAAGGCGGTCATCAAATGTTTGCTGACTGTAACAGAATCATCTCTGACTCCCAAGAAAGCACTCGACAATGGCAACAACCGAAGTCATTAATACCCCGTGATCTACTGAATAGAACGTGACAGGGCTCTGTCTTCCTTCTTGTCTAAACCAAGATAAATTGAGATTCTTATTTCCAAATGATGGGGCGGCCTCTGTGTTCCTATTAAATACTGGCCCTAATGGAAGACAGACTTCTGGAGTCCCTGGCAGGCTGTGGCGGGGTGAGTCAGTGGATTCGTGCAGATGTGCAAGCCCTAGCGGGTCTCCGACCCGGGAACAATTGTGAGAAGGGCCTCTCCCTGCGCACATGTGTTCCCAATCGTCAGCTGAATGACCTGGGTCTGTTGCTCACTGGGGCTTGCTGTGGACCCAAGCCAAACCTGGAATCGTCTCCTCAGAAGAGTCATGACCACGCGGCCAATCGTTAGCATGACGGCTCCCAGTGGCCCCCGCCTCCCCGTGTCCTCGCCCCGCTGTGGCTCTGCCCCTCAGCTCCTTGCCAGGTGGAGTCTATTCTTCGGCCCTCATACCTGGCTTGGCTGTGTGGTTTACTTTGAACAACAGATTACGGTGGAAGTGACGGGGCACCTGCTCCAAGCTTGGGACCCACAGGGTCTGCAGCTTCTGCTGCCACTCCCTCAGACCCAGAGACAACTGTGCTATAAAGAAGCCCAGTCTAACCCACTGGAGGATGAGACGACGGGGAGTACGGGGGGCTGGGGACCGCAGTACCTGAGCTGCGAGCCAGCCCCAACCGCCAGGCACATGAGCGAGCGGCCTTGGACCCTCAGCCCTGGCCAAGCTGTCAGTCCCCTGCAGTGACACCACAGGACCACCCCCCAGAACCTGGGGATAATACACTGCATTGTGTGAAGCCCCTGTGATTCGGGATGCTTTGTTACATGGCAAAGGCTGACCAAAACAGACCACGCCATGTAACCTGGTCAAGGACAGAATGTTCTGAAAGCCATACATTCCCCCTCCAAACAGCCAGCTTTCCCAGGGAAGAATCCCGGGGAATATTTTGTATTTCTCTTATAGGCTGAACTGTGTACCCCGCCCCCCAAATCTGCATGTTCAAGTCTGTTAAAAAGAAAACCACAGGGCTTCCCTGGTGGCGCAGTGGTTGAGAGTTCACCTGCCGATGCAGGGGACGCGGGTTCGTGCCCCGGTCCAGGAGGATCCCACACGCTGCGGAGCGGCTGGGCCCGTGAGCCATGGCCGCTGAGTCTGTGCGTCCGGAGCCTGTGCTCCGCAACGGGAGAGGCCACAGAGGTGAGGCCCGCGTACCGCAAAAAAATAAAATAAAAAAATAAAGAAAACCGCAGGCGCGAAATGGCGTCACTTGCGCTAAAGCCCATGGTAGCAAACCTAGACTTCATACCTGGGTTAACTGCAGTCTCCAGCAACTCAGCTCCTCCCCAGCATGGAAGCTTCTCCGCTCCTCCAAGGCTCTGTGACAGGCTGAATAACGGCCCCCCAAGATGTGCACATCCTGATTCCTGAAGCCCGTCAATGTGATTTATATGACGCGTTAGCCTCCTAGGGCTACTACAAAGGACCAAAAATGGGAAGGCTTAAAACAACAGAAACTTATGCTCTCACGGTTCCAGAGGCCAGAAGTCCAAAATCCAGGTGTCAGCAGGGCCTTGCTGCCTCCAAGGCTCTGGGAGAGGATGGGTTCCACGCCTCTGGCAGCTTCCGCTGGTCGCAAGTTGGGGTTCCCAGGCTCTGCATCCCTCCAATCTCTGACTCCATGGTCACACGGCCATCTTCCCTGTGCGTCTGTGTCCAAACTTCCCTCTTTTTGCGAAGACACCAGTGCCTGGATGAGGACCCACCCTATTCCAGTGGGAGCCCAACTTGATTACACGTGCAAAGACCCTATTTCCAAATCAGATCACGTTCTGCGGGCTGGGTGAAGATGAAATTTGGGGGAATGCTAGTCAACCCACTACACATTGTAAGAGGGACTTTGTTAATGTGATTAAGGATCTGGAAATGAGGACATTATCCTGAATTATCCTGTGGGTCCAGTGTGATCACAAGCGTCCTTCCAAGAGGGAGGCAGGGTAGTATAGGAACAGTGGCGACACGGTGTTCCGGAACCAGAGTGGGGTGTAAGTAATCTTGCTGCTATGATTCCAAGCTGTAGTTGTGAATCCACTTAAATTTTAAACAGAAGGTGAACCTCTGAGAAAGTCAGATATACTTTAAAAGTCAGGATGGGGATTCCAGGAGGACAGCCTTGGCAGCAGTGGCCCTGGCATCAGCAACAACGGATGCAGTCACTCCAGTACCAGGAGGATCCCAGCCAGACTGACTGGGCTGCACTGGCTCAAGCTTGGATTTGCCCAAAGAGGAGCTTCAGGACAGCAAAGCATGGCAGAGCCACCACCAGGAATGATGCCAAATGCACAAGGTACGTCTACCATGGAGTCTGGTCCAAACAATCATGGGAATTTCCAAGGGGATTCAAACTTTTAACAGAACGTGGCAACCAGGCTGACAGGGGCTGGGAACACTGGGAACCTCACCGGGCATCTAGGGGAGACAGCATTCGAGGTCTCTCCGTTGCAACCTATGGCCTTTTTAGCAGCAGCCCTGGCAGAGCAAAACATGTCTGGTCTCCAATTAAAGAAAATTTGTGTCACTATGTGACAAATTAGTCTGTCAGAGATACTCTGCCCCCACCATCACCCATCCTTCTCTTCCCTTTTTTTTTTCCAGATAGTGAAGATCTTCCATAAGCTTTTATCTGTTTTTGTTTGCTTTTTTTACTTCATAGTATGATTAGGTTCCTTGATGCTAGTTCAGTTTTCTAGGACTTGTCTTATTATTTTTAACAGTCACTTCAAATTATTTATAGGTGGGCTTCACTGGTGGCGCAGTGGTTGGGAGTCCACCTGCCGATGCAGGGGACGCGGGTTCGTGCCCCAGTCCGGGAAGATCCCACATGCCGCGGAACGGCTGGGCCCGTGAGCCATGGCCGCTGAGCCTGCGCGTCCGGAGCCTGTGCTCCGCAACGGGAGAGGCCACAACAGTGAGAGGCCCGCGTACCGCAAAAAAAAAAAAAAAAAAAATTATAGGTTAATCTTATTTTGATTATGCTAATGGTGAAGTCATAGCTCCTTTTCCTTATTAGTACTTATTATTGTTTCTCAGTGTAAGAATGGAAAACTCAGGAAGTAATCCTCTAATATCACTTTTAAAAGAATAACGAATATTCTAATCTTTAACACTAGGAAGTAGTTCATTTCTAGTTTTCTGGAATCTATGCCAAATGTTCCCACATCTGAAAATGTTTTGGTTCCTAAGTTCAGCAGTGATTCACCCTGGCATTCCCACTTCCCCGACTTCACTCTGCTGGTGTTCTCTGTGTCCCAGGCAAGTGATTTAACCTCTGTGTGACTCAGTTTCCCTTCCTGAAATTGGCAAAAAGAGTACCTGATTTCTCCCTACCTCACAGGGATGTTGTGACGATAAATGTGTTCACGGAAGAAAGAAATTATATAAAAATCTCAAGGTATTATTTTTATGGTATTGTTACTGAACAGAAATAGAAAAATTCAACAGGAAAAAAAAAGAAAAGGGAGGTGGGGGGTCAGAGTCAGAGAAGGAGGAGGTGTGATGCAGAAGCAGAGGCTGGAGGGGTGCACTCTGAGGCTGGAGGAGGGGCCAAGAGCCAAGGGATGCAGGCGCCTCTAGAAGCAGGAAGAGGCCAGGAAACAGATTCTCTCCTGGAACCTCCAGAGGGAACCAGCCCTGCGACACCCTGACTGTAGTCCAGTGAGACCCATTTTGGTCTTCTGACCTGCGGGCCTGCAAGACCATAGATTTATGTTGATTTATATGCTGTTTTAAGTCTCTAAGGTTTGGTTCACTCATTACAGCAGCCAGAGGACACTAACACTGATCCACGATTCGCTGTGACTGCAAAAGGACATCGGGGCAGTCATGAAGTTGGGCCACAGGCTCCCGTGCTGCCCCTCAAAGGGGAAGCAACCGTGAGTCAGCTGCAGCGCAGGGAACGGCTTCCACGCAGCGCGGCTCGCACACCACACGGCACTCGGCTCAGCCCTGAGTCGTCTGGCTCCAGAGGTGCCGCTTTAGAGCCTCTTCACCGGAAACGACCCGGGTTCGCCTGCTTATTTTTCTAGCAATCAAGTAACACTTTCCAGATGCAAAAATCGGACAGGGGCCAGGCTCAGCCTTCATCCCCGTGGGCAGCAGCCACCCTCCACCATTGGGGGAGCCCCAGGACGCCCGCAGAAGCTCGGACCAGACTGGACGTGACCGTGGCCGAGACCGCGGGCAGAGACTCCGGGCATCCTCTGCGTCTCCCATCGTTGTCCTGCTCCTCCGTGCACTTCTCATCCCCGTGGGACTGACAGCTACGCTCACACATGTGCTCAGAGGTGTGTCTCTATTTTCTATAACGGGGCGGTTGGAGGTGATGTGGGAAGTGGTACTCGGACTTGACAATAAGCAGTATCCCAGTTTCTCTCACTTGAGAGCATCTCTGCTCATTCAAAAAGTCTCAGGTCACTAATCTGAGATGCGCCACCCAGAGCCTCTCATGGCTGCTTCTTCCTTGACTCTCTCCTTCCTGTGATGCCTCCTGGGGTGGGAGGAAAGTTTAGGGTCTTTGTGGTTTTCCCGGGGGAGGGGAACCCACCCAACCCCCAGATCCTTTTACGAGACACAGGAGCCAATATTAGCATCCTGGGGCTGCCAGAACAAATGACCACAGACAGGGGGGCTTAAGACAACAGGAATTCATTTTCTTGCAGTTCTGGAGACCAGAAGTCTGAAATCAAAGTGTGGGCAAATCCTTCCTGCCCTTTCCAGCTTCTGGGGCCTCAGGCGTTCGTTCCTGTGGCTGCATCACCCCAATCTCTGCCTCCGTCCTCACACAGCCTCTCCTCTTCTCAGAGGGACACTGGTCATTGCAGTGAGGGCCCACCTGGGTGATCCAGGATGATCTCATCTTGAGATCTGCTGCATGACCACTTGATCACATCTGCAGACTTTCTCCAAACGAGGTCACACTCGCCATTCTGGGGGTTGGCGTGTGGACACAGCTTTTTAGCAGGCCCCTTCAACGCACTCCAGCAAGCTTGGGCTCAGCTACGGCCACTCCCTCCTAGCCAGGCCGCTGCAGCAGCCTGGGCCCACGGCGCTGCCCCATGTTGGAGCTCGCCCGGTGCACGGTGCTCTCCCCTCCATGTCGCACTGGGGGTGGCTCTGAGTCCTTCTGCTTTCAGCCTCCCCTTTAATCTCCCTCCTTCCCTCAGCTCTGGCGGTGGGGGGGCACCCAGGGGGACAGCCCAGGGCACTTTGCCACCCCCATTTCTTTCTCATTCCCCCTCCCTCACCCGGCTGGAGCTGGGAAGGAAGGATCTCCCACCTTCTTGTGTTGCAAGGATGCCCCTTTCACGAAGCCCTGAATTTCACTCCCCTATGGCTGATAATCAGCGTGGAGGCCAAACTCAATGCGCTTTTTTTTTTTAAATTGCAGTACAGTTGATTTGCAATGTTGTGTTAGTTTCAGGTGTACAGCAAAGTGATTCAGTTATATATATATTGTTTTTCAGACTCTTTCTGATTACAGGTTATTAAAAAATATTGAGTATACTTCCCTGTGCTATATAGTAGGTCCTTCTTGTTTATTTTATATATAGTAGCGTGTCTTTGCTAACCCTAAGCTCCTAATTTATCCCTCCCCCCTACGGTTTCCCCTTTGGTAACCATAGGTTTGTTTTCTATGCCTGTGAGTCTGTTTCTGTTTTGTAAATAAGTTAATCTGTATCACTTTTATTAGATGCCACATATAAGTGATATCATATGCTATTTGTCTTTGTCTGGCTTACTTCACTTTGTATGATAATCTCTAGATCCATCCATGTTACTGGAAATGGCATTATTTCATTCTTTTTTATGGCTGAGTAGTATTCCATTGTATATACGTACCACATCTCCTTTATCTATTCATCTGTCGACGGACACTGAAGTTGCTTCCATGTCTTGGCTACCGTAAATAGTGCTGCTATGAACACTGGGGTGCATGTATCTTTTTTTTTTTTAATTTATTTTTGGTTGTGTTGGGTCTTTGCTGCTGCACACAAGCCTTCTCTAGTCGTGGCGAGCGGGGGCTACTCTTTGTTGCAGTGCGCAGGCTTCTCATTGTGGTGGCTTCTCTTGTTGCACAGCAGGGGCTCTAGGCGCACGGGCTTCAGTAGTTGTGGCATGCAGGCTCAGTAGTTGTGGCGCACGGGCTTAGTTGCTCTGCGGCATATGGGATCTTCCCAGACCAGGGCTCGAACCCACGTCCCCTGCATTGGCAGGCGGATTCTTAACCACTGAGCCGCCAGGGAAGCCCGCGTGTATCTTTTTGCATTAGAGTTTTCACCTTTTCTGGATATATGCCCAGGAGTGGGATTGCTGGATCATATGGTAGTTCTATTTTCAGTTTTTTAAGGAACCTCCATACTGTTCTCCACAGTGGTTGCACCAACTTAAATTCCCACAAACAGTGTAGGAGGGTTCCTTTTTCTCCACACCCTCACCAGCATTTGTTATTTGTAGAATTTTTGGTGATAACAGGCCTGGCTCTTGACGCATAAGTGGGAGCTAAAGGGATTTAGAAAACCTTTCTCTTTACCGGTGTCCACTTTCAGGCCTCTGATCTCAGTAAGAACTCTAAAAGCTAGACTCCGACTCCTCTCTCATGCTGAGCTCCTGAAGCATCCCTGGTCCCCCAGAGGCAGACAGAAGCCTCAGCTGAGAAGGGGAGAGGCCAGGTACCCCGAAACACAAAAGAGGAAGGGGCATCTGCGTGTTCTCATACGATCCCCTTCCACTGACTCGCGGCGCCCACACTGACCCAAACCCACCAGCAGGGGGCCGCAGAGGCGTTTTAAAATCAAACCTATAGGAGGTCGACTTCAAATAGAGCTCAACCAGTTCCAACAAACGTCTATACCGCACAACCACAATCACAGGTAGAATGTTTCCACCACCTCATGCCCCTCCCCAGTCAGCCCTGGGCCCTCCCTCACCTCCCACCCCCCTCCCACCTCCCCCAGCTTTGCCTGTTCCAGCAGGTCCCGTAAATGGGATCATACAGTGCATTAAGAGATGACCCTTCCCTTCCCCTATAGGTGAGCACATTCAAGCCACCAGCTCGTCAAGCCTGGCCAGTGAGGAAAGACTTTACAGTAAGTTAAAACTCATTGATTTGTATGCTAAAAAAAATAATACAGGGGACTTCCCTGGCAGTCCAGTGGTTAAGACTCTGCGCTTCCAACGCAGGGGGCGCACGTTTCAGCCCTGGTCGGGGAAGTAAGATCCCACACGCCGAGCAGAGCGGCCAAAAAATAAAAAATTAAAAACCCCCCCCCCCCCCCAATAATAATAATACAGATGTCATGAGGTGGTTGTGAGGTTTAAACGCAAAGTGCCCAGCACTTCTTTAAAAACCTGTAAGCGATAGTCATTATTGCTGTGCCTCCTCTCTTCGCCACTTTGCGGCCAGAAGTCATCTGAAAGTTCAAGCCTGACCAAGACACTCCAGCTTCGTCCCTGGCTGCCTTCCGGGGTCCTCTCCCGCTACTGCACCCACTTCCCTGCGCCTCCCCTCACACACACAGCCGCCCATGCTTCCGCCTCCTGCTGCTGAGCCCACAGGGCCCTTCCGTGCCCCTGGGCCTTGGCACGTGCTCTACCCCCTCCGCCTGGGGAGCTCCCGCCTCGCATGACCCAGCACAAACGCTACCTCCTCGGTGAAGACAGATGGTTGGCAGGTCACAGGTGCTTAGGTCACTGTCTTCCTCAGCGGCACCTTGTGCTTCCTCTTTCCTTGCATTTATCATGCAATTTACTTTACTCACCTGTCAAAACGGATGAAGTAAATGGAATCAACTGAATTACTGATTCGTCACTAGGCTGGAAGACTGTTCTGCGGCCCCATGGCCTGGGGCCTTGCGTGGCTGGTGGGGAGAGATTACGCCCCATCTCTTGGCTTTGAACTTGGCCATGTTTGATCACTTTCTTTGTTCAAAGGGCTTCTATGATGGCCACAAGGAGAACAGGCCACACTTGGGGGACTGGGCACAGAACAAAGATGTGGGAGCTGGAATGGGATCCAACCTGCCGCCTGGAGGCAAGCCCAGCGGAACCTGGCACAGATCAGGTGATCCCCACCCCCCTCCCCAGCTACCTGCAGACGTGGAAGCCAGGTGACGCCAGCAACAGCATCTCTACGACAAAGACCATGTCTCGTTCCCTCTGTCTGCTCAGCACCAGCACAGGGCTGATTCCTAAGGGGAAGACGTTTCAGAAGGCCCTGTTAAACATTTTACTGTTCATCTCAGCCGTGGGGGAGAACAGACAAAGATGGGAGATCCGAGCACAATGGGCCCTCTCGGGGACAGCTCCGGGGTTCAGAGCATGGGTTCTGATGGGTGGACAGCCCAGACGTGAATTCCAGCCTCTGCTGGAAGGGCTGGAGCCTCAGTTTCATCACCCACAAAGTGGGGCTAACGACAGCGGGGACCTCCCAGTACTATTGGAAGGAGCAGATGAACTGACGTAGACAAAGCTCTGAGCGTGGTGCCTGCTGCGCTGTCACTCACGCCCGTCACCACAATATGCCCTAAAACCGATGCGCTGGAGAGACACGCCAGCCAACCCAAGAGTAATTGCTGGACTTCGCAATTACTGGAAAACACTAGTCAGAAGTATGCTGCGGCCAGGGACATTCTGGAGCATGGAACACGCAGCTCCGCAGAGAGACGCTTAGCACAAGGGAAGGGAGGGAAACCACAGGGAAAAGGGGAGCCGAGGTGAGCTCGTCATTGCTGCGGGCTGGGCTTTTAGCCATCACCTCACTTCTCCCAAATTTCCAGAACTCTCCATCTTGCTCCTTTGACAATTCAAACCATAGACACCACACCTGTGAGCTTGGGGAATAAGAGGCACGTGGCTTCTGGGGTAGGTTTACTCTGTTTCCTACTGGTAACCAGAGGCAAACCCAAATATGCATTTTTATTATTATTGACCTTTTCCTTAACCAATTAATTGTCTCATGACTGGTCTCATTATTTTAGGGAAAATGGCTACTTTCTGTACATCCCTAATGAAACTTCAACTTTCTAAATATCTACAAGTAAATAAAAGAGATAAATTAGAATCAGACAAGCTATGCAATTAATCTAAAAGAAGAGAAGAAAAAATGATAAAAAAGTAACAAAAGATAAGACAAATGGAAAGCAAAGAGCAAAATGGCAGGTTTTAACCCAACGATGTTATTTATTTTAAACATAACTGATCTCAACACTCCAATTAAAAGGCAGAGGTTGTCAGATTGTATAAAAAAGCAAGGTGCTATTAAAAAAAAAAAAAAAAAAAAAAAGCAAGGTGCTGGGGACTTTCCTGGTGGCGCAGTGGTTAAGAATCCGCCTGCCAATGCAGGGGACACGGGTTCAAGCCCTGGTCCGGGAAGATCCCACACGCCGCAGAGCAACTAAGCCCATGCACCACAACTACTGAGCCTGCACTCTAGAGCCCACGAGCCACAACTACTGAGACCGCATGCCACAACTACTGAGCCCATGCACCACAACTACTGAAGTCTGTGCACCTAGAGCCCATGCTCCGCAACAAGAGAAGCCACTGCAATGAGACACGCACCGCAACAAAGAGTAGCCCCCACTCACCGCAACTAGAGAAAGCCCGCATGCAGCAACGAAGACCCAACACAGCCAAAAATAAATCAAAAAAATTTTTTAACAAAAGATTAAAAAAAAGACACCTGTACCCTTATGTTCATTGCAGCATTATTTACAATAGCCTAAGGTATGGAAACAACCTAAGTGTCCACTGATGGATGAATGGATAAAGAAGATGCTGTGAATATATACAATGGAATATTACTCAGCCATAAAAAAGAATGAAACCCTGACATTTGCAACAACATGGATGGATTTAGAGGGTATTATGCTAAGTGAAATAAGTCAGAGAAAAACGAATACCATATGATTTCACTCGTATGTGGAATCTAAAAAACAAAGCAAAACCAACAAACAAAAACTCATAGACTGTACACTTAAAATTAACACATTATAAATCAACTATACTTCAATTAAAAAAAAACCTCATAGATACAGAGAACAGATTAGTGGTTACCAGAGAGGAAAGGGGCTGGAGGGTGGGTGGAAAGGGTGAAGAGGGTCCACTGTATGGTGATGGGTGGTAACTAGACTCATGGTGGTGACGACTCTGTAGTATATACAGATGTTGAACTCTAATGCTGTATACCTAATACTAATATAATAACAACAAACAATAATAATCACAGCAAGTTATTTTGGGTAGACATTAACAAGCAGATCCTAAAATACACATGGAAACACAAAGAATATAAAATAGCCAAAACAAATTTGAAAAAAGAAAAAAAGTTAGGTTTACATTCCTATTCAAGATTGTTAACATAAAACAGAAAGCGAGACCCACACACATATGGTCAATATTTTGTCTGTGAAAGTGCAAAGGCAAATTGGATGAGGAAAGGATTTCGAGCACCTTCAACAAAAGGTGCTGGAAGCATTAAATATCTAAATGCAGAAAATTAACTTTGATCTATACCTGGTACCATATACAGAAATGAACTCAATCAAATCAGAGACCTACATGTAAAACCTAAAATCATAAAACTTCTAGAAGAAAACACAGGAGAAACTCTCTGAGACCTTGGGCTAGGAGGTGATTTCTTAGATACAACATCAAAAGCACAATCCATAAAAGAACAAGTTGATAAATGGGATGACGATGAGCTGTTGGTTTACAATGTGTATAGAGATGATATATGTGGCTACAGTGGCATTTAGTATGGGGGAGGGGTACATGAAAATATACTGTCGCAAGGGTCCTGTATTCTCCTGGAGTAATTCAATATGAACACTACGTAGGTTGTGATCAGTTAAAGATGCCTATTGAAATCCCTAGAACGACCATTAAAAATAATGGTGTTGGGCTTCCCTGGTGGCACAGTGGTTCAGAGTCCGCCTGCCGATGCAGGGGACACGGGTTCGTGCCCCGGTCCGGGAAGATCCCACGTGCCACGGAGCGGCTGGGCCCGTGAGCCACGGCCGCTGAGCCTGCGCGTCGGGAGCCTGTGCTCCGCAATGGGAGAGGCCAGAACGGCGAGAGGCCCGCGTACCACCAAAAAAAATAATAATAATGGTGTTTTCCATGACAAGAGGGAATACTTCTAAAACATACTAAGCAAAAACAGAGAAAAAGAGCATCATACAAGGGTACAAGCCTAAAAACATACATATACATACGTGTGTGTGTGTCTGTGTGCGTGTGTGTGTGTGTGAATGTAAAAAGGCCAAAAAGAAATATTCACACATATGAATGTTGAGATTACAGAGGTTTGGGATTTTTTTCCTTACTGTTCAATGACTAACAAACACGCTTCCAGTGAGCACATATTACCTTAGGCGGAAATGTGCAAAACAGGAAAATGAAAGAAATATGAGGGAGGGAAGAGAAAGGAGAAACAAGGAGAGAAGGGAGAGGGGGAGGAACAGAGGGCGCAAAGGAACACCTGTTGCCAGGGATCTTGGACAGCAGATGGGGGAGGGCTTCCCCACCCTCTAAGGCACCATCAAGTATATGACGACCTGCCAGGTACCTGCAAGAGCTGGGCATCCGGTGAACGTGGAGGAGACACGTGCCTGTCAAACAGTTCGCACCTGGAGCCGCCTGGTCTGTCCTCAGTATGGACTGAGGGCAGCTGGAGGCATGGTGCTGCTTCCCCATTAATTGAGAAGAGCAAGCAAATCCACTTCCGGCCTCTGTGCGGCGCACGCACAAATGATGGGGATCAAGTGCTTTTGGTGCGTGGGTGGGGTCCCAGGGTAGCCCCACTTGCGGTCTGTTTCTGAGATTGGTCAAAATAATGAGGAGGGGGCTTCCCTGGTGGCGCAGTGGTTGGGAGTCCGCCTGCCAATGCAGGGGACGCGGGTTCGCGTCCCGGGTCCAGGAGGATCCCACGTGCCGCGGAGCGGCTGGGCCCGTGAGCCATGGCCGCTGGGCCTGCACGTCCGGAGCCTGTGCTCCGCGATGGGAGAGGCCACGGCAGTGAGAGGCCCGCGTACCGACAAAAAAAAAAAATGAGGAGTAAGGGAAATTCCTACTTCCACCTCTTGGCAAGCCCTAGGGGACGACGGGTCAGGGTTCGGGCCGCTGAGTCAGTCTTGCTGACCAGGACAGGCATGGGTCAGCGGAAGAGAAGGTTCTAAAGGTCCCGTGAGTGACGGGATCTTGCTGCATCTGCAGAAGGAGCCAACTCTGGCAGGGAAACGGCAGCTCTCTACACAGAAAGGCATCTCTGGCCTCCCAGAATTCTTAATGAAAACAAAACATCATCAACGTACAAACTCTTCAAGGATAACTCTTCTTTTGCCAGTATTTCCTGCCAGTAAACAAAACCCATCTGAGAGGTTAACGACTTAGCTGTTTACGAGGTCTCTGTGACACAGGGGCTGATCCGCCAGTTATGAATCAGAAAGGTTGTGACCAGCAGAACGCTGAAATTGCGAAAGTATGTCCCTGAAGGATGAGCCAGCCAGCCCGCTGTGTTTACCGGGAAGACGTGTCTCCAGAATTTGATTTTTTAGTTTATCCTGGCTAAGAGGCACCATAAAAATGGGCCTGGGTTTGAATCCCTGCCACAGTGCTTCCTTGCTGTGTGTCCTTGAGAAAATCACTTGCCTTCTCTGGCCCTCACTCCCCTCTGTAACCGAGGATAGTAAGCATGATCTACCTCCAAGAGCCGCTGTGGAGATAAATGAGAGGACTATGAAGTGCATATTGGTCAGGACGCATTAAGTGCCTACTAAGTGGTAGCTCTTATAATTAGTATTTAAAATACAGACTCTGTGCCACGTGCGTTTGACCCAGGTGTTCCACTGCCTAGATGCATCGTGCTCTGTTAGCCGACACCCCAAGCACCCTCCAGTGGTGTCACAGCCTGGGCCTGGGACACAGAGACCAGGTAGGACCCTCACTCTGCCACACCTGTCCTCTCTGTGGCTTAGTTTCTCCGTCTGTAACATGACAGGCCTCAGCCAGCTCCCTAAGAACCCAATCCACTCTGACCCTCTCCACTTTTCCAACGAAAAGCAGAACGAAAATCAGCTCAACACATACAACTGGGATGGAGATGGACGCACACGCGTCCAGGAGAGTTGAATTCAGGGTGAACCTCAAACTATTGTAGAGGAAAAAGGCTTCTAAGCTTAAACCTGATTGATTTCTGGGTCCCTGCGACGCCAGGACGTGCTGAGTTCCTTGACACCCTCAGCTGCCATGGGCTCCCACAGTGATTATCATTATTAAAAATAAAACCATGGAGGTTTGGTGCTGTCAAGATGCACCAGCACTGTCCTTCCTGCCTCTCCCACTGAAATCAACTCAGAAGTAAACAGAGGCAGACAGACTGGGGGAAGAGCTAGAATCCAAGGCATGCTGGGGCGGCGGTGAGTTTCCACGCTTCTCCTGGTACCTCCTGGCCTGAGCTCACAGGCGCTGGGAGGGAACCGCGCACCAGGCAGGGCAGAGAGAGCTCCGAGAGAACCCTTCTGTTTCTGCACTGGGCAACAGCAAAGGGAAGAGTTAGAGAGAGTGCGGAGTGCCCTGAGTTATTCTCCCTTTGTTCTGTTTTTCCCCGTTGTCTCCTGTCCCGGCCTCCAGGGAGTCTGCGGCAGGGAGGCGGTTGGACAGGCACCTGGAACTTCAAAATCTGAAAAGCTTCTCTCTAATCAGAAAAACTGTGGTCCCAAGAATGCGGGGGCACCCCCATAGCTTTTCCCTCACTCTGACCTCTTGCCACTTGGTCCTGGAGGCAGACAGGGGCAGGAAGAGCATGGCAGAGCCAGGAACTAAGGCCCAGGCTCTGTGGCCATGGGAGGGGGAAGGAGAACCGGAGTCTGGGGAGGTGGGAGGAGGAGGGAACTCAAGAAAGCGACCCATGAAGTGGCAGAGGAACTCCTAGGCTCATCTCTGTGCTGCACATGCATGGAACTCTCAAGACATATTAGAAAATGTTTTGAACTGAAAATGAAAATACAAAGTATCAAAATTGGTGGGATGCAACTAAAGCCATCTTTAGAGGGAAATTTATAGCATTAGAAAATACTAGGAAAAAAATAATAAAGATCTCAAATCCACCATTTAAGCTCCCATCCTAAGAAACTGGGAAAACAAGAGCAAAATAAACCCAAAGCAAGCAGAAGAAACAAAATAATAAAGACAAAAAGCAAAAATTAATGACACTGAAACCAGTGACAGAAAACCAATGAGAAAATCAATGAAATCAAAAGCTAAAACTTTTAAAAGGCCAGTAAAATTTGACAAATCTCTAACAAGGCTGACAAAAGAGAGAGACAGACACACACACACAAATGGCCAATATGCGGAATAAAAAGGAGTTAACACCATAGATAGACCACAGAGACACTAACAGGATAATGAGAGAACACCCTGAGCATCTCTTTGCACTTAAACTCAACAACCTAGATGAATTAGAACTATTTCTGAAAAGCCACAGATGACCAAATTCACCCAAGATGAAAGAGATTATCCAGGAGTCCTCTATGTATTAAAGTAATTGAACTTGTAGTTTAAAACTTCCCGAAAAAGAAATCTTTAGGCCCAGATAGTTTTACTAGTGAAAACTACCAAACGTTTCAAGTAGAAATAACACCAGTCCTACACGAGGAGGGAACACTTACCAATTCATTTTAAGAGGCCAGTACTATTCTGACACCCAAACCGTACAAAGACAATACAAGAAATGTGCATGGACCAGTGTGCATCACAAACACAGACACAAAAATCTTCAACAAATATTAGCAAATAGAGTCCAGCAATGTATAAAAAATACACTACACCATGACCAAATGGTGTTTATCCCAGGAATGCAGGCTGGTGGAGTATTAAAAAACCAATCAACACACTCCACCATATTAATAAACTAAAGAAGAAAAAACACAGAATCATATGAATTGGTGTAGAAGAAAACATTTGACAAAATTCAACACCCATGCATGATTAAAAACGCTGAAAAACTCAGAGTAGAAAGGAACTTCCTTAATCTGGTAAAAGACATCTACAATAAGACTAGGGTTGAACTCACACTGCCCAGACAGCCCCTCCTCTGAGCTCTCCCAGCCCCCAACTCCTGTTCTGTGACCAGCACTCACTGCTTTCTCCACCCCACTGCCTAGGTCCTGCTTTCTCCCACTAACTGTGAACCCTTCAAGATGGAAGCTGTCAGACTTCTCGCCTCATTTCATTTATGAGCTGCCTGCAACAAGAAGAAAAACCTAGCACTGAGTCGGTACTAAATAATGGTCTGATGAATGAATTAAATTCAGTTAAAATTAACCCAAGATCTGACTCTCATAATAGTTACGAGCATTTCTGGAGGAGGGGGAGGCTGTTATGTGATGGTGGAGACAGACTGGCCAGAGCTGCCTGATCCCCAGACCCCACTGGCACCAGCATAAATTCTCAGCGCAAAGGTCTCCTTGGCATGTACGGTACTAAGAATGGACAGAGAAAGGCCGTGTAGACACAGTTATTATCAATTAGGACCGGGCTGGAACTACCTGGGGTTTGGAAAATTGTTTTCAGATTATTTTCCAAGTGTTCGATGAAACCCCAAAGACATTTTCCCAGGCATTATTTCCCCCAGAAGTTGTAAACCCATAAGCATTTACATAAGAGTTTAACCCTCAGATTGAGGATTTGTTTGTGCTGAACTCATCCCAACAGAACGGCCCGCGGTGCCCAGACAACTTGTGCTCTCTGTATTTATTCAAACGTGGACCTCGATGCTTGCATTCGAATGCACTCAACTGAATTTCGTATTAATTCTCAAACCAGTGCTTGAATTCCAAGAGGGTACTGGTTTGACAGATGTGTTTCTCTAATTACTGGAATCAAGATAAGCCTCTGGCATTGCAACATGGCCAAACTTCAGAACTTAGAGAACCCCGGACCCTTGGTCTTCGAGAAGTGGGGGATGGGAGGGGGGGCGCTACAGCAGCTAACTGGTCTGGCAACACAGGCTTGGAGACACAGAGGAGAAAATATTTCTAAACTTAGAAAGTAAAAAATGCCCGGTGTAGAAAAACTGGAATACACAAATAGACTGGGGGCAGGTACCTACAGAGACAAGCACTGGTGATGTTTGGATGAAGGTATTTGCTTTCAGGTTTTCTGGGGAAGGGGGTTGTTCTGTTTTTGTTTTGCACTGGGCTTTCGGAATTGGCTTTCAAGGTGGCAAATGCATGGGTGAGATGAAGGGGCAGGGCTGTGTGATTAACCAACCAGCCGTTGGCCCCTCCACTAAAGCTTGGAGCCACCAAGATGCACTGGTCGCCCTCCTGTGGGCAGCAGGGTGAGCTGGCCCGGGGACCAGAAAGCAGGATCCCGGCACTGTCACTCAGCAAACTTCCTCCAGAGAACAGGGACACTGTTTTCTGACCGTCTCTCCAAGGCGGACTGACAGGAGGTGCTCCACGGTGGACGGAACGCAGCGACTGCAAACCACCACCAGGTAAGCTTGCTTCCTCGTTTAACGGGACTAGCCGGCCCCCTTCCTAAGATTTTGGCGAGGATTAAGAAGATGCTGTGCGAAAACTCAATGTCACCTGGTTACCCTGGCATTTGCTTATCAGGTGACCATTCAATCACCAGTAACCAGGAATAAAAGGGTTTTCTATCCGGACTATAGAGTTTATCATTTTGAGAATCACTTACCAGTGGATACACTGATACTTTAGTAACTGGCGCTCTGCATATATTTCTGTGAGCTTAAATCTGCCTCCCATCCTGACCCTGGCCCTGGCCGCAGCCGGCCCCGGCCCCGGCCCCGGCCCCCTGCGGATTTCAACACAGAGGGATTGTGTTAACGCTGCTACGGGGACGGGGACGATTATAACTGCAGATTATCTTGGGTGAAAGAAGGTGCGGAGTACATGTTTTTTTCTTTGTTTTTTTTGGAGTACATGTTTTATGATGCTGTTTCTATGAAGTCCTAAGCGGTCAAATTCGCTATGGCAGTGGTTCTCACCTAGAGGTGATTTGGGTCCCCAGGGGACATTCGGCCATGTCTGGTGATGTTTTTGGTTGTCACAACGGGAGGGGGAGTGCAACTGGTATCCAGTGGGTGAGGCCACGATGCTCACATCCCACAATGCACAGGACAGCTGGCCACACGCAGGAGTCCACCGTGCCGAGGGTGAGAAGTGATGTATGACGGACGTCAGGTACTGGTGACCCTTAGGGAGCTTGGGGGCCCTGGGGCCCTGGAAATGCTCTACACGTTTACACGGGCAAATAAACATGCAAACGGCTCCTGAGCTGTCCATTTCGACATGAGTGCCTGGCCGCGTGCAAGTCACAGCTCGAGGCCCGGCCCCGCCGGGCCCAGCCTGGGTCCCCTCCAGTGTGGTATCACCGCCCTCGCCACCGCCCCTGCGTAAGTAGGACAAGGCGTTTTCGTCAACGCATCACTTTTTATTCAAGTGAAATTAAAGGGTTTGGTTGTGGGCGCTTCAAGTCAAACACAAACCTTGTGAACGTGCAGACTCATGGTAGCCACTTGGTTCTTTTCCACAATATTTTCCAAACCACCCAGACGCAGACAGCAGTTCTGTGAAAAGCGGGCAGGGAGGGCCTGGCCCACCCCTTCCTGCTCCACCGGCTGCAAACCTGCTTGGGGTGTCAGCGCTGGGGGCGTGTAAAGACCCGGGGGTCACCTGCTCAGTGGGCCAGGAGGTCAGATCTGAGAGCTCAGCCGCTGGCTGTGCTCACACCACGAGCTGCGACGTCACCCATCCAGCCCAGGGCAAGGGCAGGCTGAAGGATGCGCTGGCCGGACCCTGTGAGGATGTCTTGCTGTGGCCGCCGCTGCCCGTTTGTTCTATTCTTTTTGCAGTGCCTTTTATTTTCCCTTTGAATCGTATTACGTACTGTCACCATTAGGACTAACAGGACAAAAACACTGAAACAGACTTGGTTTCAAAAGGGAAAGCACTCAAAGGTCAGAATAAATGTGGGCTTCAGAGGACAGCCTCAGGCACAGCGACCTAACGGGGTGCCTGAGAAGGCGACACACCCGCCAATGAGCAGTGAACAGGCCGAGTAGGTGGACAGCTCCCTACACCCAAAAGGAAGGTCTAAACGAAGACACTGAGACCTTCAGAGCTCGGAGTAAACTGTTTCCAGAAGAGAAATGATGACCGGCCGTTCCCTGTAGAGACCGGGGGCTAGTGTTAAGTTGAGTTCACCGTCAGCACCGTCTGCACAGGAGGCCCAGGCTGGACCCACGCGCTCCCCTGGGTCTGCGCCCCACTCCCCGGCACCCTTCCTTCCCCTCTTAACCTCCATCTCCTTTGCCTCTCCCACGGTATCATCCCTTCTGTGCCCTGAACTGGTCACCAGACAGAATAAAAGCAGATTTCAAGTTTGCTGTGTTTATTGAATGAAGTGTATGTTTTCTTCTTAGTTGTAAACGTGGGTCAGTTGAACTTTTTTTTTTTTTTTGCTGCACGCGGGCCTCTCACTGTTGCGGCCTCTCCCATTGCGGAGCACAGGCTCCGGATGCGCAGGCCCAGCGGCCACGGCTCACGGGCCCAGCGGCTCCGCGGCATGTGGCATCCTCCCGGACCGGGGCGCGAACCCGTGTCCCCTGCATCGGCAGGCGGACTCTCAACCACTGCACCACCAGGGAAGCCCGAGTTGAACTTTTAAACTTTATTTCTTTGAAAACAAACATTAGGTTGGATGCAAATCTTAGGTTGGACCAGTCTTTGGTTCATTTTTTCTGTGCACTGATGAATTTTACTTCTTTCTTTAAAAAGTCCCATGATAGGGCTTCCCTGGTGGCACAGGGGTTGGGAGTCCACCTGCCGATGCAGGGGACGCGGGTTCGTGCCCCGGTCCGGGAAGATCCCACATGCCGCGGAGCAGCTGGGCCTGTGAGCCGTGGCCGCTGAGCCTGCACGTCCGGAGCCTGTGCTCCGCAACGGGAGAGGCCACAACAGTGAGAGGCCCGCGTACCGCAAAAAAAAAAAAAAAGTCCCATGACAGCTGTAAAGAAGAACAGTAACAGAAAACTCCAGGGTGTGTGTATGCAGCTAGCCCTGGGTGGGCATCTGCATAAAAGGAAGACAGGGAGGAATGAACATTTCTACTGAGCAATCCAGGGGGCACCGGGGTCTGTGGTGACAGGCCGCCCACTACCCAGACACTCACACTATTTTCTAGTGGAAACTCAGCCAGCAGCAAACATGTCCCTATCCTGGGGGGCCCTGAGCAGGCAGGAAGATCCCACATGCCGCGGAGCGGCTGGGCCCGTGGGCCGTGGCTGCTGAGCCTGCGCGTCCGGGGCCTGTGCTCCGCAACGGGAGAGGCCACAACAGTGAGAGGCCCGCGTACCGCAAAAAAAAAAAAAAAAAAATCCTAGGAAGCAAGAGCAAACGTCTGATGAGGAAAAAGCACACCTGCTTGGCAATCTGCTGCGATTGATTTTAAAAAGACAAAATAGCATTATGTGTAGAGCAGGCTGTTAACACATGGCCTTGTTAGACTTTTTTTAAACTCTAAGATTTTTTTCCTAATGTTTTCGAAGCCCACTGACGCTCAGGAAATTGGTGTAATGGGTACTAACCTCAGCGGGCCAGTCAACAAGGCATCTTTCCTTCTTGAGCCAGAGAAGTAATAGAGAAGTCTTTGGTCTCTCTTGATGGACTAAGCACTTCCAAAGAGAAGCTTAACGAACCATGAGTGAAGCGGCCACACTGGCAGGACGCCGACTCCTGCAAAGTGAGCTGAGAGCTGTGCAGCATTGAACTCATAGGTTTACTTGGTTAATCCAAAGCAACTGACTTTGACTGCAATCTTAGCTTTCTAACTAGTTGGCCCGGTCAAGTACAAGCACCCTATGAGAACAATCACCAGAAATTTCCACTAAGGAAAAGACATAAAATGATGCATTTGCTGATTACAAAGTTACTACTAGCGGGACCCACACATTAGACCATGACTACATGACTGACCACCTGAAAAATTAAAGAAACAGCTTCTCTGAGCCACCGGGCAGCTGAACATGGCTCTACAAACAGGACAATGGAAGGACCGCCATTTTTCATTCTGAATGGAACCCATTTTTCATTCTTTCCTTCTGAAAGAGGCACGTGCACTTTCTTGGCTTGGGGCAAACAATACACCAACCAGATACACCTGATGACGTTCTTCGTGTAAGACAACTTCCAAGTCTTGTTAGCAATATTTCACACAGTAAAGGAAAATCTCCCTGTGATGTACTTCTGACGGTACCCTAGCATTCACAGTGGTTTAAAAGCCACTGAGAAAGACATGTCAAATGCGAATGAAGGAAAATCACTAAATTTGTATCCCCAGCACCAAGGTTACGGGGCCAAGTTCTTAGTGTAAATGACCCTAAAGCCAACGAAATAGTCTTGGAATTATAAAAATACTAAAAATTGCAGCAGGAAACACTAAACATTTAGCTCGAAGTGTCAAGAACAACATGGATAGGCCCACAATTCACCTGGGACCCTAGAAAGCACTGGATTTGCTAGAATGATCGGGTTTTCTATCCAAGGGCCAATCAATCACTGCAGGGACCAAATGCAGGTAATCGTGAACTCCAGGCTAGCGTCTCCTTGCTATATATTCGGCCCCTTTAGGAGCTTTGCTCTTCGTCTGCAGCTGGGCATCCCGATCCCACTTAAGCACAAGAAAACTGGGAAGCTATTATCTGTCCTACATACAATTGGAGCTGTCAGGGGGTGTGGGATTATGCATGCTCTTTCAGACAACACACTCATGTACAGGGTAACAGAGGAGCCATCTGAGGGCTACCAGACAGCTGAATCTAAAAGTCCGATGTGCCAGAGGGGACAGCAGCCTGAAGAGTGAATGCAGGACTTGCCTGGTGGCGTAGTGGTTAAGAATGCACCTGCCAATGCAGGGGACACGGGTTCGATCCCTGGCCTGGGAAGATCCCACATGCCTCGGAGCAACTAAGTTCGTGCGCCACAACTACTGAGCCGGTGCTCTAGAGCCCGCGAGCCACAACGACTGAGCCCTGTGCCACAACTACTGAAGCCTGCGCGCCTAGAGCCCGTGCTCTGCAACAAGAGAAGCCACCGCAATGAGAGGCCCGTGCACCAAAACGAAGAGTAACCCCCGCTCGCCACAACTAGAGAAAGCCCACATTCAGCAATGAAGACCCAACACAGCCAAAAATAAAATAAATTTTAAAACGTTGAATGCAGTACCTCTCCGCACATTACAGGGTCACCCGAGACACTGGATGCCCCACTGCACTTAATTCATCTCTAACCACTTTTGAGAGAGACAAGACCTTCCAAAGGAAGGCCTTAGTATCTCAGTTTCCAACATATTTTGGGCTTGACAGAATATGTAACTTAGCAATTTAATGATTATGTAGAGACCCTCGAACGACATTTGAGGGAAAATTTCCTCATCTAAATGCACGAGATGTGTTCTAACACTTGGAAGCAGGCTGGTGTACCAACGACGGCACTGTATGTCCGGGCTCCTGTTACAGATCCCTGAGAGAGGCCTTGTTCTGGACAGGGCGTTCACTGACTCACGGGGACACTTTAGCCAACATCGCTTACGGAGGCTGCATACTCAGGACAGATAAGCCACTTGTACAGATCGGACCTGACCTGGCTCACGGATCACAATGCAGAACTCAACGCCGGGCTTCAGAACAGGCTCCTTATTCCACGTGTGGCTGGTTTACTGCTGGTGTGGGTTGCATCCCCCAAAGTTAATTTAGCTTTCGAAGTCCACATGTTCCATAAGAATTGTACATTATTTTAATGAGAGGCTAATGATGACTTCTAAGTAGCTAAGCAAATCAGAGTAGGGTTACAGGAGGGCAGGCGGGCCAAGGGGGCAACGTTAGAACTGCACGTTTTTATCATTTTTATACAAATATATATTTATTGAAGTATGTTGATTTACAATGTTGTGTTTCAGGTGTACAGCACAGTGATTCCGTTATATATGTGTATATATTCCTTTTCGGATAGTTTTCCCTTTAGATTATTACACAATACTGAGTATAGTTCCCTATGCTATACAGTACTATAATTTTAAAATTAAGCTCCGAACCTGCAGCGGCACATGGCTACAATTAGGAACAGAGGACGGTAAGAGGAACAGCTTCGGGGAGAGGCTTGGAGCACATAAGCCCGCTGCTCTGGGGACCCCAGCACACTACTGCGAGCGGCCTGCACAGGGCCTTCTGGAACCAGGGTGCCACGGGCACAGGAGCTGCCGGGAGCAGCTGACGTGTATGACGGCTCTCCTCTTCATCTCTTCCATCTCGAAAGGCTTCCTTTCCGCATCTGGAGGTGGCATCCGAGGCACAGGTAGGATGCTCGGTAGCAGGCAATGACTAGGATGCTCAGCCCTGACCCACGTCCGTCCCCTCCTTGAACTCAGCAATGCAGGGGACAAAACAACGGAGAGAGAGCTTACCTCCTCTTTTCTGCTCTTTGAAGATTTAAAAAAATTCCTTTATCCGAATCACTAGAGTTAATAACTTTGGAAATAGTAAACAAGAATCATCTGAGGGCTTGGGTAAGCTTTCAGGAACACGTCAGGCTTCCCCAAGGGCTTATTTTAATTCCAGCAGCCCAGTCCTGCCCACTTGAACTCCGGTTACTGGAAAAGGCATTTGCCATCAAAGAAACACCACACACGCAGCTTTAAACCAACTGTGTGATTTTTATTGATGGGCGACAACTTTATACTCCTAGCTATCACTAACTGTGTACAATTAGAGACGCGGCATCGTAGAAGAGCAGACAGCAGAATTAGACAGCAGACGCAGGGAATTATCAATCTTCATCATTTTGCCCATTTTTCATTATGTGTACACAGAAGCATGAATGCAATTTGAAATCTTTTAATGGCAATAAAGGTACAATCACCCACCTATGTGACTGACAGCTTAACTCCAAGTATTTGATCTGCAACGTGTACGTAAGCAGCTTCTCGTCGCACGATTATTAAAAGGTATTTTTCCTGTTAGGAACCAGCAACTCGTTTTATGTGTTTGTTTATCTTTTGAAGTAAGAACTATTTCTTCTCTGATAACTGGCTCATTTTTATCATTTATCAAAAACTAAAGGGTGAGGGAAGAAAGTGTGATGGATTAAAAAATTTATTTTTTTAAGGAAAGATAAAATTCATTTTCACAAATTTACAAGTGTTGTTGCTGGTGCAGGATTTATTCTACTATGCAGTTAGACTGGGAATCAAATGCAAGTTCCCCTTCTTACTCAGGAATTGGCATTGTTTCGGAAATGTGGATTTTGTGTTTTTGCTTAAATCAGGCGACAGTCTGTCTCGACCAGATGACTTTGATTTGGAAGCTAGAAGTCAACATGAACTATGTTGTGCACAAACCCCAGGCGTCTCCTTTCATTCTAGCCCATTTCTGCAACAGGAAGAAAGAGTTTCTCTCTAAAGAGCCACTAAAGAGAGGAGGGGAGTCGGTGAGAGCCGGTGCTCTACAAGCAGCGTCGGGCACACACAGCGGCGGCTACAGCAGGTCCACGCGGCGGTAATACAGGAGGTAGGCTGTGCGCTCGGCAGCGGGCTTCACCACCTGGTACTGGTTAATCACCTTGACCGTCTGGTCGTCGATGCGCAGCCAGCCATTGAGACCGATCTGGAAGACGTCCGTGGTGTAGTGGCCGCCCGTGGCGCTGCTGCCGTGGTGGTAGACCACTGCAAGAGAGGGCCCGGGCGCCCGTGAGAGCGGCTCCGCACACCAGCGCCTAAGGTGCCCGCCTGCCCCCGCCACAGACCTGCCTGTCCCACGAAAGGCCTGGCACCAAGGCAGGTGGGACAGAGAAGTGGGGTTATACAAAGCAATGCTGTTTCAACTCAAAACCGTTCAACAATTTACAATACAAAGTCATACATCTACATCTTAATAACATATTTAAAATGCTCAATACCTCACAAACTATGAAAGAAATGTCAACTAATGGGGTCGTCCCATCTGTCAGCCCTGTAGGCAGGCTCGTCAGCCGCCTTAAGACTTGATACAGGAGACAGTCCCCTAGGAAGGAGGACACAGAGACGCTCCCTGCAGAGCCATCAGCCAATGTCCCTCTGGGAACGCACACCGAGGCCCAAACATCAGGCCCTGATCCAGCCAATTCCACTTCTAGACTGTTCCAACAGAGTATCTGAATCTTGGACAAAGTGAAAACATGGAAAAGCCTATATTCACACTCGAAGGAATGCTGAGTGCATTACATTACAAGAAGGTGAATTTTTTCGTTGACCTGATTAAAAGTTTTTGGCGGTGTAAGAATATGCTTACGTTACATGAAAAAAACAAGAATCTGAGGTTTTCTGTGGACTGTCACCCGTGACAAGGACAGCACCGCCCCAGGAGGGTCGCCAGCGCAGTTAGCTGGGCTGACTGGGCAGTTGAGTCACCCTGCAGACACCGGTCATTGCTCTTTTTTTCTTTTAAAAAAAATTTCCAATTTTTCTACTACCATGTTTTAACAGAAAAAATTACCTGCCATGTACTTGTTCATTAAAATTGTGTAATTCAAACAGGAAGCCTTAGTCAGAGGTGTAAAACAAATATAACTGTCGGAAGATGATGAAAAGGTATTAAAGACAGTGGAAGGGCACATCCTCCCCCTTCTATGCAGAGAAGGGGCTGGGAGGTGGCTGGGCCAGCAGCAGACCTGACCCTGTGTGAGGGAAACAGCCTCCAGTGACATTCCGGGGAGGGGGGCTGCAGTGTGGCCAGGGTGAGCTGTGCGTTGCCGTGAGTGGCATGAAGGACAGTCACTTGGAGAGAGGGGCACAATCTGGTACGAAATTTCAGCAATAAATAGGCTGAACGTCAGCGCGCTCCCCCACTTGTAGGGACATCCAAATCCACCCAGAGCCGGGCTCTGCGCAGAGGCCATTCTGCTGGGGCTCAGAGAACACTGAGGCCCTGGCCCGCCGGGGACGAACGCGACTGGTCGCTGAGGGACAGCAAGACTGTTGGGCCATCAAGTGGGAAACCAGCAACGGAACCAGCAGCAGCTCACGGCTGCATCGAGTCCTGCAGGTCACAGAGATGGACAGGCTGCCGCAGGGCAAGGGGAGCCCCGACACCAGCATGTCCCTCTGACCCCAAATCCAGCTGTGGGGCGTCTGTCCTGGATTTTCACCTCTAAGACCTACCAGACTTGGTTTTGGTTTTTTTTTTTTTTTTTTTGGTTTTGGTTTTTTAAAGTGACCAGGTCAGTAGGATTTAAAGGACCTGTGGGTTTAACTGATTTGCGTTTCCTCTACGACGCTTCATTTTAAATATTCAGAAGAGAAGCGCTCTACCCGTATGCAGGTTTCTCAAGCAGCAGACCTGTACCTGTGTCACAGACGCCCGGCAAGCCCACGTCACAGAAGCAGAGCTGAGAATGAGTTTTCCAAAAGCTCACGCGCTATATTAACTGATTTTCTTTGTCCCGCAATCAAAACCATTTTTAAAAGCACCTCTTTACTCACAGTTTACAGAAAACTGCAACCAATCCGGTGACCGTATTTCTGAGATTAGAAGGCTCAGATTCAGGGGTGCAGGCGAGAGCGACTCCAGAAGAAGCCCCGGGCCGGGGCGGGCGGGAGTGGTAGGGGTGCACTCACACCAGGGCCCCCTGACCAGGAGACAAGACTTGCTAACCCTGCCCTTGATCATCACCTTGCCCTGACAGGGACCCCAGGGAGGCTGCAGGGAGACTCGGAGAAACACGTCATCACCCTGGGACCTCAGTGCCAAACCCCAGGGAGCCAGGCTGGACCCTGGGGGCCCTCTGGTCTCAGAGGAAGACCACAGAGAGACCTCCGAGCTGCCAGCCCAAGGCAGGTCAGGGGGAGGGTGGCTACACGCCGGGAGTGTGTTGCCCACCAGGTCCCAGCAGGCTGGGGTAAGGCCGTGATCAGCCACCTCCGGGGAGAAGAGCGAGTCGGAGGGAGCAGGTCCTGGTGGGAAGAAAGGGCCAACCGGGCCCAACACCTTCTAACCTGGCACCCGACCCACCCAACGACCAGGGCCCAATCCAACATCCCAAGAGCTCAGGGGTGGACGAGGGCAGGAGTGTGAAGCTCTGCTCTGCCGCTTAAGGGCACAGAGCGGCCAATGTTCCTCCACGAGTCTCAGTTTGTCCTTTTACAAAATGGGGATAGCGCCACATACCTCCCAGGACACTGTAAGGACTAACTGAGATAGTACATAGAAAGTACCCAGTGAAAAGGCTCCATGAGCGTGTGAGGGCCAACGAACAGCAGCCACTGCAGCCAGGCTCCGCCAGGCAACACAGAGGAGCGCGGGGGAGCAGCTGGAGAACGCTACGACCAACGGCCGGGGCGCAGACACGACTGCTGCCACCAGCAGCTCTTCAAAGACACAGAAGGCCTCAAAGGCGCAAAAGACTCGGCTGTGAAAGAGAAAGCAGGAGGGAAGGACAGGAGGCGGAGAACGTGGATGGGCTCCGCGGGGAGCCCGGGGGGGGGGGGGGGCAGGAGGTCGTGGGCGGCTAAGGAGCCCGCGCTCCCCTAGCCTGGCTGCGGCCACGCCTCAGCACCCACTCCTACAGGCACCGCGACCGCGGCAGGGAGGGTTCCCAGCCTGGCAACCCCACACCTCTGGCTCCAAGACAGAGACAGTCGTGTTAGACGACGTCTCACGTTGGGCTGAGCTTTTAGAGCCAAGAGAATAGTCTGTCAAATTCCAAACACACCAAATTTTAGGTAAAACGCACATTTTCAAATGATTTCCGGACTTATAAAGTCCACAGGGATACCAATAATCTATTCTCTACGTTAAGTGGCATTACAGCAAAATTGTGCCAGGGTATAAACCTTTTCATCGTTGCTTTCACAGGAAAATGTCGTACAAATTGACTTACCTGCAAATAGCCTATAGGTTCTGTGGCATTTAAAATTCTTATTTTTAACCCCTGGAGAGAGCAGTTCTGAAAAACAAAATATCAAGAGCTTTAATCTATAAAAGCGCTGACACACAGAGCTCCCAGAAAGGGGCAGACAGCAGCCTCCAATCAGCTAACCCACCCAGCGGACCAGGGAGATCAAACACAACTCCATCCCCCCATTTGCATAAAAACTGAGCAGCGAGGAAGACCAGCTGCAGGGTAGTAACGGAGGTCACCAGAGCCCACCCATCAGAGGACAGGGGCATATACTGAGCCTCTAGCCCATGCTAGAAACCCCTTACAAGCAGATGCTCTAAAAAATGGGAAAGAAAAAAACAAAAGCAAAGCTGCCCTGGAAAGCCTAAGGTTTAAAATGTTTTACACGTGAGTCAGACCACAAAACTCCAATCAACAGTAAGATGATTTTCGGCTGGCGTTTCTTCCCCTTTCCGGTCCTCAAACGGACCATGAACTGGCACAGGAGGCAAACCTATCAGCCGAAGGTGGCAACTCGTGAGAACAGGGCTGAGAGCCAGAGTCCGAATCTTAGGGGGAAGGAAATGCAACGCGCCTGGGTGCAGGTGAAGCGATGGTGATCCCAGGCCCACTGCCCGGCAGGTCCCAGTGCCGGGCAGCGTGGGGAGGGAGAAGGGAGGGGGACGGCAGTTTGCCCCTCCAGGAGACCAGGGACGACGGCCCATGTGCTCTTTTCTGCTCTCCAGGCCCCCGGACACTTTGAGCATCGCCTCTAGCTCGTTACGCTCCTGATCGAACTTCACTGTTGCACAGAACATTTCTCACAAATTCTGAAGCTTTCCTGGAAAGTTTTCCTTCAAGCTCACTTTTAGCAAGACAACCAGGTGCTTTCACCACGATGTGCCCAAGCTGCCGAGCCCCGGAGACCTGGCGGAGACCCGGGGCTGGGGCTGCAGCTCTAAGGCCGGGGTCCCTGCCGCCGTAGGGCAGGGGAAGCCCCGGGGCCCGCGGGAAACACTCCCCACCCGCTAAAAGGCCCAGTTAGGCAGGCTGCTCCACACAGCTGTTAACGCCTAGCGTGAGGAAGAGTATTTCCTACCACTGACCCATAAGCTTTTTATATTTAGTATTTTTCTCACCCAGTAATACTTTCATATGGCTTATTTTTGCCTTTATTTTTAAAAGGCCATTTTAGTGAGAAATTTTAACCTAAAGGTCTATTAACAGTCAAGAAATTTAAAACAAAAAAGTCATGAAAGAGCTTCTGAATCCTGACATGACACAGAAAGCGCTGAGGCATCAGGAAGCTGGCTGCTTCCAGGACTGCCGTCACAGACGCTCCTGCCTTACAGTCATTACCTTTACTAATTTCCAAGTCCACAGGATATTCAATGTTCTTGATAAGCTTCTGACATCCACCTGTCTTCTCGTAAACAAACCGTTTCAGGTGCAGCACGAGGACAGGAGGGAGCTTTTCCAGAGTCACCCTTCGACTGATCTCCACCTGAGACACATAAGCACACAGGAAACGCCATCTTACTCCGAGCGGCGGACGCCACCTCACCTCTCGCTCCAAGACTCAAATGTTCCGGGGCAATGCTTCTCAAAGCTTCCTGAGTCACAGGGTCTTTGGAGAATCGAATGGGATCTTTTGAGAGGTACTGACCTTCCTCTTAGAAAAGTGCATATATCCCTACAGACACA
The DNA here is from genome assembly GCF_011762595.2 of Tursiops truncatus. Taxonomy (NCBI): domain Eukaryota; kingdom Metazoa; phylum Chordata; class Mammalia; order Artiodactyla; family Delphinidae; genus Tursiops; species Tursiops truncatus. The sequence continues at coordinate 4,184,282 of NC_047052.1, forward strand.
ACTGCAGGGGGTCCCAAAGGTCCCCGAGCCAAGTTAAGAACCTTTGTCCTAGGGCATTAAATTGGCATAAACATTTAGAAGCTAACTTAGTAATACCTTGAATTACATATGTATTAACTTATTTTTTTAATAACTCTCACAGTACTGATAAAGCTGAAGGCAATGTGTTTCTTGAATTAGACGCTCTAGATAACTCCAAGGCTATTTAGTGTAACCACTGGTTTTATAACAGTTCCGCTTTTATCAATTCAAAATGCCCCTTATGAACTTTCACGGTCTACTGAACGCTGCTTTTTATTAAAATGCATCTTCACAAGCAAACTTAACCCCTTTATGTACTGTTCTCTGTATCTGCAAATGTGTTGATGCTTCCGGTATTTAGACGGAGAATACTTTCGGTAGAAGTACTTGTCCACATAACAATCCGAAAGACAGCGGCATATAATAAACACCCAGAAAGCTTTCGGAGGACTACACGCGTATCTGGCTGAAGGTACCTGAAGCGAGCCTAGCGGTCACCGCCACCTGGTTTATTAGTATTAGGGCTGAAGACCCTTTCGGGCCTGTCTTCCCACCCAGACTGAGGTCCCAGGCATGGAAATGGCCCGATCACCTCGACATTCCCATTGAGTCTCTGCAGTCCACTGTCTCACATCCAACAAGAATTGTGAATGAAGAAAAGCATGACTCCAGTTCCACAGTCAAAACCAGCGATGACGATGTAAGACTCCAGCTTCCTCACTTGTAAAATGATAGTCAGACTAAAGTACCTCTGGGATGGTTTCTCAGTGCTAGTGACGCGCGATTCTGTTCGTTAAGGGGCTAATCTCAAATCCTTAACTGAGTGTTCCGGGTTTCCAGAGAAACTGAGTCACACTTTCTAACACCCAACAAACCCAGACCTTTTTGTTTAGCTAGTATTTTGTATAATCATATTTTCCCACAATCTTCCTGTGTTCCCACAGAAAAACAACTTTTGACCTAAAAACCTAATAAAATTCAAGTAGGTACTTTGAAAAGTAAATTAAAAAATCACATTCCAGAAAATGTGTTACTTGCTCTTCACAGACATATGCTGTACAAGCTCGTTCCTCAGACACCTGCTTCCACAGCCATGGAGCGAGAACGGCCAGCAGCCTTCTCTGCCGTCTTCAAGGCTCCACCGAGATGCCATTTCTTCCGTGACTCCTTCCTGCAAACCTGCCACCTAGAATCCATCACCTTTTCCTCACCCTCCTCTGACCCCGGGCCAACAACCACAGCCGCTGCTACCTCAGTCATCGCGCCCCACCCACCTCTGCCCAAACAGCAGTTTAACTGCAGCAGGGGCAAACGAGGAGAACAGACATATCCCCAGAGGGCTGTCCTGGGAGCGCAGGGACAGGGTGCCCCCCTCCCCAGCAGGATCAGTGGCTCCAGTGGGGAGGGGCCAGGATGGCGAGTCCACCTCTGGAGTCATGGCTGCCCCAGATGAGCAGGTGGACAGTCCCACAGCCAGTACGTGACCCGGCCTCCCGAGAACAAGTACCCACTCTCTCTCTCCCGTTAAGTTCCACCATTTCTCTAAGGAAAAACTGCCGGGATTCTCTTCCGGCTCCTACCACTTTTACTTTTTGAACAAAATTGTCCACGAGAAGCAATTAGAAAACACGGGGTAGAGCTAGGCCTAACTTCTGCAGATGCCCCGAGAGGTTGGCTTGACCAACCCACAGCAGACGGACAGAAGCTCTCCACACCCCGCCTCTGCTCCTCTTCACGTGGATGGAGCCCGAGCTGCGAGGCAAGGGCAGGGCCCTTGGCCCCACGAGGTGCTGGCAGGTTTCCTACACTGGGCCGTGCTGGTTCACCCTGTAGCCATCACACACGGCTACTGAAATCGGGCCTCACAGGAACACTCTGAAGTGTTCAAAAAGGCACCGCCCTAGCCAGTCTACATTCATCTCCCCAACACACCTCTATGAATGCACAGCCACGACCTAGGATACAAAACGGAGAAGGCGCGCTCTACTGCGGACGAGAAGTCGGGCCTAACTGGCGCATCTGGACGGCCAGCAGCTAACAAGCCCTCAGAGAGCAGAGAATTATCGCCTCTCTCGACGGAGCTGACGTGCTTCCTCTTGACTCCTGAACGCTGAAAGACTCAAGACTTTATCTTTTTCTCAGATCAAATCAAAGAGTAACAGGCACCAGAACAATTACTTTCTATGTTTCAATGTCCTTGAAGATCTGCAGTCAAATGCAAACCAGATCAGAACATCTTTTAGAACATCTTTTATATCCTAACCATCTCATGAAATTGTGCTCTATGGTATCAGGAATGTGAACGAGCTATCGGCCTTTGTCAGAGGTGGTATTCACTCTACGGTGCCATGACTGGATGGCCAGCAAATGAAACACAGCTCAGAATAAATAACCCCAAAGATCGTGACCTGTGTTTCATGACTTAGAGCCAAGCGAAGTTGGGAGGATCAACCATTTCATTCTCAGAATGTGGAAACTTCCAGTCCAAAAAAAAAAGGTAAGCAACCGATTTGAGAGGCAGAGCTGAAACCCACTTCTCCTCATTCCAGAGTCTGTGCTCTTTCGCCCACCCCAGAGGGCCTCTGGATAAAGGTGCAAGACCAACTGTGAACGTACCTCTTGTTTGGTTTTGGTGGTATAACCCTGGACAGACTCTCGTGCCACCAGGCTTTCCAACGCGTCCTGGACGGTGCGTACCTTGTCCGACTGGATGTCCAGCTGCAGCGTGAAGAACGGCTGCAGGGTGGCAGATTCTTTTGAACTCTGCTGGTAAACCACAGACCTGAAAGTGGAAAACACACCGCATCTAAGAGCTCGCCTTCCCACTCGCCCTGAGGTTATATGCAGCAGGACAAGAGGAACAAACACTGCAAGCGAGATTATTCAGTATCGCTGCCAGAAGACCAGAGAGAACAGAAATGCTAAAAACACACTGAAGAATTTTAAAATAATTCCACTCAATACCACCTCGAAAGAATTTCTAGCAACTCAATCCACCAGCTGAAAATTTTCCCAGCTTAATAGCTCTGGAAGAAGACCTATTTCACCTTCCAAACACCCCCCCTCCACTTTATTTAATGCACAGATTAGCAAAGGAGACAATCTTCCCAGAGTCAAAATGCTGACACTTTTTATCCTCTCAGGCGTCACAGCCTGTTGTAATAAAAAAGAGGAAACCCTGAGGTAAAAAGAATGATTTGGATAGCAATTCCCCTATGAAAACGACTTTACAAAGGAAGGGGAGCAGGGTGTGTGCGACAGGAAAGTGGCCACCACCCTCAAGGAGGCGGCTGCCAGCTAAGCCTTGCTTCCTTAGCTGGGTGTTCATCTCACTTTTCTTTGTCCAAGTCTTTCTGAGTAAAAATTTGTGTTGGGCCCACGTCTCACGTAGCCTCAGCAAGGAGATGTCCAGGAGTTCAACGTGGGATTGTCTCTCTGCAGCCTGAGTGCCCCAGTTTATACACGAATAAAAGGGGTGGACAGGTAGTCAGACTGCGGCGAAGGGCAGGTGAGCGGCTCTCTTGCCAGCTTTCCGTCTCACACACTGCTTTCCCGACACACAGCACAGGAAGCACCTCCAGCCTCCCTGTGAGGAGGAAGCCTTGAGGGGGCGGCCGTTCCCTTGGTTCCAGAGAGGAATAGTGGGAAAATAGTGGGAACCGCAGTAATGGGCCTGGACTTTACCAAAAGGGTGGACAAGGTGGAGTAAAGTGCTGGTCTTTCTGGGGTAACTGGAAAAGCACCAAAAGAGCACGAATTTGGGCTTCCCTGGTGGCGCAGTGGTTGAGAGTCCACCTGCCTATGCAGGGAACGCGGGTTCGCGCCCCGGTCCAGGAAGATCCCACATGCCGCGGAGCGGCTGGGCCCGTGAGCCATGGCCGCTGAGCCTGCGCGTCCGGAGCCTGTGCTCTGCAATGGGAGAGGCCACAGCAGTGAGAGGCCCGCGTACCGCAAAAAAAAAACAAAAAAAAAACAAAAACAAAAAAACAAAAGAGCGTGAATTTTAGGAGAAAACCTTTCCGTTGGTCTGAATAAAGAATTCATTCTTTATTGAATGAATAAAGAGTTGGGAGCTTGGGAGTTCCCTGGTGGTCCAGTGATTAGGATTCCGTGCTTCCACTGCTAGGGGCCTGGGTTCAATCCCTGGTCGGGGAAATAAGATCCCGCAGGCCACACACCATTAAGAATCATGCTCAATGGTGCCTACTACACACACAAAAGCAGCTCCTAAGTTACAAGGAGTAGTTCTGTATCTTTGTTTTACAGTTTAAAAAAAAAAAATCAACACCCAATTTCAATGCAAAGGGCCTACAGAGGCTGAGGCTGCAGGGCCATGAAGAGTCAGCTGGGGCAAGCCAGAAATTTCTCCAAAGTGGATTCTGGTTTTTCCCACTGCTTATTCTCAAACGCATCTGGGATCTTTGTGGCCTTGCAATCCGGTTGCTGTGCCATCCCACAAACACGGAGCCCTCGACACAGCCGCTGGGCCGTGCCCTCGTTTCTCCCCCACCCTCAGTGAGCACCCCGAGGGGGACAACATCAGGCTGCTCGGCTAACAAAGAGTTAAGGGCGCAGACACAGCCTCCTCTCACTGCTGGTCACCCAACTGGAGCCCCGCTTTCCTCTCCCAGAAGGGCCCTTCCCGAGGCTCTGCATCTGGCGAGAACGAGCTGCAGCCCCAGTGGTGGGGCTGGGCGTCGGGAGGCTGACACGAGCTCCACAACAGAAGAGGCCTGCCAAGTCGAGCTCACAGCGAGGGCACAGAAATGACAGGTTCAGTGTCGTGTGACCAGCTTGGGAGGGGGTCGGGCACGTGTCTGAGGATTTCATCAGCCTGTTGCAAGGTGCTCAACCTAAACTGTTTTAGAGCAGAGAGACTGAGCTGCCTTTCGATGCCTTGAAAAGGGTGTTACTTCTTGTTCTGGGATGACGAAAGGCTAAGAGGCTCACTAAAAAAACCAAAAACACACTCCTGTAGGTGAAGCTGTAAGGTCTTCAGAAGGAAATCATGCTATAATGCGGTCCTTTCAGACTCTGGATGAGTAAGGAGGTCCTCGGAGTCAGTGCAAGTTCTACTGAACTCCACATAATGGTGGTACTGAACGGCTCTAACGTAAACAAGTAAAAACCTTCTAGGGCTTCCCTGGTGGCGCAGTGGTTGAGAATCTGCCTGCTAATGCAGAGGACACGGGTTCGAGCCCTGGTCTGGGAAGATCCCACATTGCCGCGGAGCAACTAGGCCCGTGAGCCACAACTACTGAGCCTGCGCGTCTGGAGCCTGTGCTCCTCAACAAGAGAGGCCGCGACAGTGAGAGGCCCGCGCACCACAATGAAGAGTGGCCCCCGCTTGCCACAACTGGAGAAAGCCCTCGCACAGAAATGAAGACCCAACACAGCCAAAATGAAATAAACAAATGTGGGTTAAAAAAAAAAAAAAAAACTTTCTAGGACTCCATGAATGAGCAAAGGGCAGCCAGTTTGAGGGAACTGGGGCAGGGGAGGTGCCCAGGTACTCCAGAAGGCCACACGTCCTCCTCTGTGTACAAGCAGCTCCCTCTGCACTCTCTAAGCTTCCGAGCTCACCTGGCTCCCGTGCCTACAATTCCTCCAATCAGATGCATGAATTTCTTCTCTTAACAAAACATGTATTTCCATTAACTTGTCTTTCTCTTCCTACCCGGCTGTGAGCAGCTGGATGGAGGGAATGTCAGTGTCACTGAGGGGTGGGGAGCCCCTGGCAGACAGGCGGGGGCAGCGCCCTCTGCAGGAAGCCGCCGTGGGTCGTGTGAGAGCCGTGGGGCCGGCAGGACGAGCGTCAGCAAGTCCAAGAACAGAGCGGGCACAGGGAGCAAAGGCAAACCACCCAGTCCCAAATTTCTTAGGACAAATCTTACACCTCCCCCCTCCAGCAAAATGGCAAAACCCTGAAAAAGGCAAATGCTAAATTATTCCAGAAAAGCTTAAAACCTGATGTGGCCACCAAAAATGCCAGTGATGGGGGTCTGAACAAAATCCGCCTGGCGAGTGACCGAAGTCTTGTTTCGGGGGCCCACTTGCTCCCATTCGTCCTCACTTCCTTCGCCTGGCTCTTCTTGCTCGTCTTCGTTCACTGAGTGGCTTCTGGGTCCATTGGAAACAGTAAGTTCTGAAAAGCAGACTCTGCTTAGGCTACTATTCACACAAAGAGCAAAAAACAAAAGTTCTACATAAACCACCTCCACAGGTTTGTCCACTGGAGCTTTAAAGTGAGATCAGGGTGTATTCTACACTGAGGACAAAAGCAATGTGTGCGATGCTACAGCATCTCCCTGCTGGTGTGATCGGCGACAGAAGATGCCGTGGGACACCTGGAGAAGAACTCAGGTGGGACGGGGAGGCCGACTCTACTGTGTAACTGCAGTCGGACTCCATCATTTGCGAAAGAACTCGGGTCACGTGGGAGAGCCACCCCTATCTCAGGAGACCCATGCTTTACCATTTGGGGTGAACTAAACTGCCATGTGCAACTTGATTTTGAATCCCTTGGGGAAAAATGTCATGGGGGGCTGGGGAAGTAGAAAGAGAGATCAATAAGGACAACACGGTAGCAACTGTGGAATCCAGTGGTTATGCAGGCAACCGACCTATTCTTTCAGTTTTTCTCTACGTGTAATCATTTTCCTAATTACAAATTGAAGGGCAAAAAGCAGAGGTTCTGGAAATACATTTATGTATTTGAAATATACAAACACAACATTCTCAATGGTACACAATAAGCAATGTAAAAGTAACTAGTTATCATAATGAGTAAATAAGTGATTTTTGAAGGGCGAATGACTGTTGGGGGGAAAGGCAGCTTACTATATGAGCATATATATAGCATTTGTTTAAGAATAATTCTTAAGAAAATGTTCTACCCAATTCTGTAGCAAGCACACCATAACCTACTTTCATTATTTGGTGAGAGAAGTTTCTTCAGGTTCAGCATTTCCTCGTGAAGTCCATTTAGAATGAAGCCTAAGTACTCCTCAGCATCTTCTTGTCGACCCTGAGAAGGTCAAACAGGGTCACGTTAATCTTAACCAATTACTCTTCAACACCTGCACGGAATGTGTTACCTGCATATACAAACTATGCCTTCTCTTCAATTTTCAGTAAGATTTAACATAAAGTGTTTCTCAAAAATCACATGAATTTTTCTTTGGACAGTTAAGATGTGTGAAGTGGGGAAGATTGGGTGTGCGAGCGGGGGAGGATTAAATATCTCTAAGCAATAGAACAGGGATTTCTTTTTAATTTTGCTTTTCTGTATTTTCGAAATTTTCTACAATAAGTATACGTTACCTTTATAAGAAAAAAGTTATTTTATAAGTTGCTTTTTTGTTTAAATGAAATAGAATGCACAACCCCGGGGGTTACCATTCCCACTGCAAGTTGTAAAATTAGCAGCCCCGTATGTCTCCTTTTATTTTCGATGATGGGCAACCACAGGAGAAAGGACCCAAATTATACGTGAAAAACTCTATTGATTTAAAGACTTAGCTGCCTGCTTTACACACACACATCAGCACAACCATTCGCAGATGAATCACACAATATGGTCCCACACTAGCTGTATAACCTTACATTGGTTTCATCTGATTATATAATTTATCATGATTGGTTCATATTTCGTTCTTTGGAGCATAACGGCGTGAGTGTTCCAAGGACTGCTTGCGGTCTCTGAGTAGATCTGTTTGCTCCAATGGAACCATAGCTGTGGACGGGGCTGTGTGGTGTGAGTGTGTCTGTGGGAAAGGGCAGAGGCTGGCACAGCCCAAGATGCAGAAGAGAGTTAACAGTGCTGGGAAAGGCCTGCTTGCTGGGTTGGTCCTTGGCCGGCATCCGGGGACTTGGATTTCAGGAGGGCTCCCGCCATTCCAGGAACTGAAAAGGGAGCGCGCCCAATTGTGCCAACAGTGTGGTTTGTGCTGAGCACTGGCTCTCCCCCCAGGAGTCTGTGCGAGGCAGAGGGCAGGGTGCCTATGTGACCAGCCCCCAGCAAAACCCTAGGACACTGAGCTGCTGAGGAGCTTCCCTGGTGGACCACAAGCCACACAGCGGCCACAGTCTGCTGTGGGAGGAACTGAGTGCGTCCTGTGTGACTACACCGGAGAGGAGTCTCGAGGTTTCCTGCAGACGCTGCCCGAGTCTTCACTCTGTGCTGATTTTGCTTTGTGTCCTTGGGCTGTACTGAATCCGAACTGAGGGTAACAGCTCCTGAGTCCCGTGAGACCTTCTAGCGAATCCGCAACCCTGAGGGTGGTCCTGCAGACCCCACCAAGCCACAAGTAATGTAACTTCGAAAGCTGCGGGATCTCAGCGCTGCTCAGCCACCAGAAGCATCCTGAGCTTTACCTCTGCTCCCCCTGAGCCGGGGGCCCGCCCCTGGCTCCTACAGCATCTGTACGCTCATCTGTCTTAGTACTTCAAGTACTAACTCCCCTACTGGACGAGGCGCTCTTTGGAGCAGAGGGCACCGTTTACTCCATGCCCGCCTTCCTAACACTAGCAACACCCCCAAATCCTGAGCTTAACAGCAAAGGCTACGCCACGGGCACGTGAAGAGCCCCTGGTGGTATGCTGCTGCAGTGCCCTGAGTATTCCCTCTTCTTCGAAACAAAGGCGCTGCAAACAATACTACTTTAGTCAGTTTTAACACAATTTTCTTGAATATTTCCTAAAGAATTCCCCTTTTCTAGCATCATTTCAATTGATTGTACTGACTCATCACGAACTCTGTCGGGGAGGAAAGAAACGCTCCAGTTAACTGTGCAAAGGCTGCCCCTGATTTACCCTGAACGCCGTCAGGGCCCTTTTCAAGACCTCCGTGGCCCTTGGCCCCATGCCTTCAGCAGCAAAGTGTATGATTAAAAATGACGGCCCCGAGGGAGTGTGGAGAAGATGCAGCACTCCTGAATGCCCCCGTCCCTGCTGCAGGGCAGTCCGTGTGGAAGTGAAGGAGCTAACTCCACTGCCAGGCTCTGCCACTTCTTAGCTGTGACCTTGGACAGTGACTTCCCTTTTCTCAAATGGAACAAGCAGACATTAATCACACTTTATTCACAGGGTTAAGTAAGTTAACGGATGGAACGAACTTACAGCAGTGGTTGGTCACAGTAAATGACACGAGTTGTCTCTGATTACCATCATTATCATCCCATACTCTAATTCATCCTAGCAACTGACTCCAGAGCAAGCCTAGATCCACTGAACACCCACTTAATCGCCGCAGTGCAAGCAGAGGGCAAGCACTGAATACGCAACAGGTAAGAAACAAGCTACGCAGCGGCAGCCCCAACCTTTTCGGACAGGCTCGACTTGATAACTGTCAGCAGTCTATAAATGTACGTGGGCTCAAAGGCAGCTCCCGGGCGGACGTCCCTCACGGCTTTATCCCCAGGAGCTGCAACGGAAACAGGACACAGATCTTTACAACTGAAGAAGTCTTAACATGACAAAAGGCATACTCATCACAACTCCCCCCAACACCCGCCCAATGCTGAGAACAGTATAGGTGTAGCAACCTGCATGTAAAGAGACATTTTCTTTCCAGCAAGCCTGAATTCCTCAAACTCAGGCACCTGACTCCACACCTCCCAAAATGTAATGGCATCGGAACCCTCGCTTTTACTCACCTTGTCTGGGCTTTGGAGGTACTGGCATATTAGTAAACTCATTCATTAGCCGAACACTAGACACGGGGGGGAAAAAATGTTTAGTACTTGTTTTTTAGAAGACATACTATTACTAAAAAGCCTTGATGGCTAAGTAGAATGTTACCTAGTATGAAGACAGCAAACTTTAGATAACCAATGCTGTAATAGCTAGTGAGCGCGTAAATCTTTTCTACATAAGTTTTTGGTATATTTCAAGTGATATAATTTGGTAAACACTAAAATTTATTCAACTGAATCTAAAGAACACAGCTAAACCATGTTCCAATTCCATTTCTGGTTAACTTCCATAGAAAATCATGAACAGCACATTTAAAAAAAAATAGAATTACAGGATTCATTTGCAGGAGATCAAGAACTTTGCCATTTGAATCTAATTATCAGAGGGGGAAAGCCCACCCCTCAACACATTTTCAGCAGCTTACTTACAAGCTATCTATCATGGGTGTGGACGTACAAGGCCTTTGCACTTTTGAATACAGAGGAATGAACTTCATCAGGTGATACATCGGAGGGCAAGCAACCAGTGCCTGCAGTGTCTACATGATGGCAGTAAGGAAGCGTAAAGGAAATAAAACCGATGCTCCAAACTGGGGAAAGGCATGTAAAACACAAGAGCATATAAAACTACGCAAGCCAAGGACACTAACGACTTAGATATGTAAACACAAAGGGGATAAACCAAATAATCCCGGGGGTAACTTCCCTGTGATATCCAAGTCGTTTATAAATAAGAACGGGATTCAACCAAGATAATCAAATCGATTAACACAGGATTTCCAGTTTAAGCGGTCACTCTGCCCTGTTATTCAGGACCATTTTAATGAGAAACTTGCTTGATTCTGTCCGTCACAGGTCAACAAATCATCTCTCTCTTTTTGGTCACGAATAGCCCAGTTAATAAGCAGTAAGAAACCGAGGTTTTGGATTCAAAATGTGGGGTAGACACCCCACAGAAGCGGAACTAAGTCGAATGTGCCCAAGGAAGAGGAAGCTGCAGAAAGCCAGCCTGGGGGACAGCCTCTGAGAAGGATACAGCATTAATGTAGCACCAGTTTCCTTTATTGATCAGCCCGCGGGGTTGCAATGACACTGGTTTATGAATCAGGGTTACGTTCTCCAGTAACTCTGAAAGAGGGAAGCACAGTGAAGACGTTAATGGCATCTCGTGAACAAGTCTCACGCTCTGCCCTGGGAGGGGACCCTGCTCAACAGAGCGCACGTCACATCCAAAGCGAAGGCAGGCTGTTACAGCTTCGTTCCGGTCAACATCACATAATTATTTAATGATTAAAATTTTCAAAACTATTTCCCCCCAAACACTGATGACATTTATTTATCTTCCTGTGATAATATCACTAGGGAGCACAAAGACTGTTTTAATAAGAAACAGAAAGGGCTTAAAAAACGACGTAACAGTATTCGGGAACAGACTTAAAAGATACAGGCTCTTTTAACGCTGACAGCCGGGCAGGCCTCCTCAATCAGACACCATCCAGAAAGGTGTTTCCGTGCAGGACCCGTCTCGTTCACGTCTGGACGCCCAGCACATCACAGTGGGTGTTCGGTGACTGTTCAGCAAGTGATGATCCCTCTTTTGGGGACAATTATCTCCTACTAACTGAACTGTATTTTCATCAGAAGTCCCACTCGGAATACTAAAATCCCTTACTCCATTTAGAAATAAGCTTCGTTATCCTCAGATTCACCTTTTGACATCACTCTTCCCCACAGTCTTAAAATAGCTGTAAATGCCATCTTTACAAAAGAATGCTTTAAATATTGGTAAGTAACTGGCCCTTTTTCTTTTTAGAAATGTTGTAACAAGGTCTCCCCACGTCCCTTACGAATCCTCTAACAGTGACAGCCACAATGTCTGGCTACCTTCTACTCTTGGCAAGTGCGTTGCAACTTACAACGTGAACTCGCTGCGTTTAATCCTCAGGGATCCCGGAGTACCACCAACCATCCCGCTTTCACCAAAAGGAAACAGAGGCTCAGGGTTAACTCGCCTGCCTGTGACCTCACAGGAGCCAGGCAGCACAGTCGGTACCCAAATCCATGACTTGCGGCCACACGACACAGCCCCACCCGTCACTTTCAGGCTGTGTACTGGGGAGCACGCATTTGCTATCAGCCACCACCCAAAGCATCACTCAAACAAAAGAAGCCTTGGTTCCCTAAAAACACAGTTGCACTGGCAGATGCCAGACTTAAGAATTAAATGAAGAAATTAATTTGCAAGATTCTAATGTCAACACACACACTCCCTCCCTCTCTCCTGTGAGGGTAAATGCCCTCTCGCCTCTAACTGAGGAAGCACAGAGAATAATTTCCCCACTTATTAAAAAGTGAAACATAAGCGACCCAAGAGAACCCATGGAATCTGCTCAGTTAGACTAAGCCTGCCAAGATCCTCTTGTCTCTCTCACTACGGGGCACAGCGCTGGGCCTTCACGGTGGAACAGATCAGATACAGAAGTGAACCACACGCCCACGTGACTGACACCCCGCACAGACACCGCTAGGAGCTCCATCTGTATTATTCATAATCGACCTAACAACCCTGTCAAAGAGACACCGTTAACATCCTCAGTTCACAGGTGACAAAACTTAGGTCCAGAGGGGTTAGGGAACTGGTGCAGGGCGCATGACTGCGCTGACCTACGAGCCTGGGTCCCAGAAGCCGGGCTCTTTGCTCTCAGGAGACAATGGACTCTGCTTTAAGGTCCTTTACTCTAAGGTTTCTGATACTAACTTTTCCCCACAAGCTGAAGATCTTCTTCTCACCGGGGATTTTTACATCCGTCTTTGAGCCATTTCATCACAACAGCCCGTAACTTCCAATGTGTGTCACAGAATAGCAATTACCTCACACAGTTACTCTGCAAAACATCTGTGCATTTTCAAACAAGCATCAGTCCGCAATGAACGCCCCGTCAAGACACCTGTGAATCTTTGCCAGAGTACTTTTATATCTAAAAACAATATTAAGCTTTCACATAACCATACAACTCAAAACCAACTGCCTTCCTAACACAAGGACCTCTGATAAATGACATGCTGCAGCTGGCTAAGCTTTGCCTGGGCACCAGGACCTGCAGGTGCAGAGATGACTGAGCGGTGGCCCTGCTGTAGCAGGGCCTGCAGACCAGTGAAGAAGGGACCACACAGTGCAGGCTAAGCTGGGTGGGGGCAGTGGCGGGGATGCCCTGCCCTATCCAAGAACTGGAGAAACCTGAGGTGGCCAGGGGCCTGTGACAGCAAATGGTACCAGGAGAACATCTCCAGCTTGGGGTGATGGTGCCTTCCACCCAGAGGAGAAATGCAACGGGACAAGCGGGTTCTTTCCTGCTTTGGGCAGGGATGAAATAAGGAGTTCAGTTTTAAGAGTTTCAGAGGCTCAGATAAAAAGGTACGCGGAAGACACCAGTGAACAGTGCACTGATACTCACAGACCAGACCGTAACATATCTACACACACACACACACACACACACACACACACACACACACACGACCCTGCAGCTCGGGGCCTGAACTGCACATTCTGACAGCAGTGGGTCAGGAGCAGAACCCTGAGCGCCACCCACGTCCAAGCGACAGGCTAAGGAGAATCCGTACCCGTGATCTACAAGGACAGGGCGGCTGGACTCAGTAGTGGAAGCAGAAGCACGTTCGAGGGCCTCAAGGAGGAAAGCAAGAGTGGAGACCACTTGTGCAGGCTCCCCTGGCCAGGAGCCTGGCTGAGGAGTAAGACAAAAGAAGGGGGTCACTAAGGGGCTCCCAGGATCGCAGGAGGGAAGGAGCTAGGGAAGGGCAGACTCACCACAGTTTACGGTGGGGAAAGAAATGAAATAGCAACCTCAATTTTCTTGATGATACTGGAAGCAAAGTCTCCCGGGGTTGGGGGCAGGGGTGAAGATGGGAGGGGAAGTGGCTTGACAATATCAATTCCTGTTCAATACAGACACTGAAGGAAAACAGAAAGAAAATGATCAGGGGCAGGCATGCAAGATGTATCTGAAACTTCCCTTCCATGCATCTGTTTTAACAGACTCAAAAATAACTTTATACGTAGCTAAAAGTGCTTTGGATGCATATCCTGTTAAACTAAAAACAATCATTTATGACAGGCCAACTCCACTCTCGAAGAGGAAGCAAGGGGCTTCCCTGGTGGCGCAGTGGTTAAGAATGCACCTGCCAGCGCAGCGGACGTGGGTTCGAGCCCTGGTCCAGGAAGATCCCACATGCCGCGGAGCAACTAGGCCCGTGCGCCACAACTACTGAGCCTGCGCCCTACAGCCCACAAGCCACAACTACTGAAGCCCACACGCCTAGAGCCCGTGCTCCGCAACAAGAGAATCCACCGCAATGAGAAGCCCGCACACCGCAACGAAGAGTAGCCCCTGCTCGCCGCAACTAGAGAAAGCCCGCGCACAGCAACAAAGACCCAATGCAGCCAAAAATAAATACATAAATAAATAAGTTTATATTTAAAAAAAGAGTTTGAGAGAACCAACACTTTTCAGTTCTCCAAAAAGAAATGTTTGCATCAATTCCTTAAAATTAAGTTTTGAATATTTTGTGAGTATACAGTATATTAATAAAGTCACATTTCAAAAGGAATGAAAGGTTGTAAAAAATTAAGATTAAATATCTTATTGCCTAAGATTTTCTCTTAAAAACCAAACATCCACACAATTTAAATGTTCAGTTTTATAACACACTGTACATTGAGCGTTCCTCCCCCTGCAGAATTTCAAGGACCACAAACTGAGCCAGACGCTAACGTCCGACGGAGTCCGCCATGCGCAGCTCCTCTTCTCCCACCCAGTCAAGCAGCACCGGTGCAAAGGCAACGCTAATTCCTGTAAACAATCTCCATTCCTGTTACTGAATGCTCCTAAAATAAATGAATCTTACTGCTGTATTTCAGAAGTCAATATTCATGAATGCAGACAAGCGAGTAGGAATACTGCTTTTAATTTTTTGGTATAACAGTTGGCTCTATTTAATTAAGTTCCTTTTATAATAACAACATCACCGTTTCCATTTAGATTTTGCTAAGTCCAATGAGCACTGAAGGGCAGCCAAAGAAGACAGAGAGTGGGGTATTTCCTGAGGTTGAACCGTTAAATCTGACCTATGGTCCCAAGTCATCACTGTTGGTTTTCTATTTACTTCCTTTTAGGGCAAATTATCATAAGTTGACTGTAGTAACAAACCTTCCCCCCAGAGGCCTTCTTTTCAATCCATTGTTCTTGGTATAATTTACTACTCAGATCTGTTTAGACAGTAACTTTACGAAGGTGGCCTCCTCAAACCATCTTTTCCACAGTAGTTGGCAGGGTTGCCCCGGAATGACGTTATAGGCATGGCACAAAATGCCAGAATGACTGCGTATCACATAAAAGATATGAAACTGAAACCATTATCTTCATCTTCGTAACAGCTCAAACACTGACGTATACGGTAGCCCGCATACATAACCACAAATCACTCAAATGAAATGATCCATAAACGCAATGGCAATACTGGCATTGTAAACTTTTAAGTCCATATAAACTAGGATTATTCTTATATTTTTATGCATCAAATTTTGTTTTCCTAAAATTAGCATTTAGGTCATATTCCCATTTAAAATCCATGAAAACGCAAGCTGCAGAACTTTCACTGATTCTTAAGGCTCAATAACCGGCTCGTAATTGACATTCTGATGCTGCCGACCTGCTTTTCTGTCATCTTCCTAACTGTCCAGAACATTCTCCAAGTGTTTTTCTTTTCCTCATTACGTCACTTTGGAAGAACACACGCTATCTTGGTTACCTAATCAGGTGGAGGACAGCAAAGTGACCAAAATGTACCACTACCCATTGGCTATAGATCAACTTATGTTCTGTAAGTGGAGGAGTGTCCATTTAGTTCTTTAAAAGAGACATGACAGAAATATTAGCAAGGACATACACCTATCAAGTTAGACATGGACTGAACTCTCACCCCACAAGTGTGACTTCTGCAAACAGGTGCTGGACCTCCTCAGCTCAGGGCCTGCTGCATGGTCACTGCCTGTGCTGCTTCGGAGAATTTGAAGAGAAAATGCAAAATGTTGGAGAATTATTTCCCAAGAACAGGGAAAGTGTTGAATATAAATGTGATTTATAAACCACTAAAACAAAGATCAATCGGGGTATATGTTTGTTTACAATAAATACAGACCCAGGAACTCATTTTTCTGAGCAGATCCAACTTGTAGTGATTTTGTCGCTCTCTCCAGCAACAATTTTTAGGTATAAAACTGTGCAAAATCATCTACTAAGTGTGTTTTACCAAAATTCATAATAAATGACATTACTAGATACCTCAAGTCCCCCACAGAATAGAATTTTTTTTAAAGCTTTCTACGACCTCAGTTTACCTAGTTCTCTTACACTGGAATTTTAACTCCTTCTGTTTGGGCATTTGGCCTAGTCTCTCTCCTCGCCCACCATTATTTACACTCCTTTAAACCAAAATACACTGATGCAAAACATAAAATACAAAACAGCTCTATTTGTGATTCGAAAGCATTTGATACAATTTAGGTTTGGGATAGGACAAGTGATCCTCAGTAAAAAACCAGGAAGAGTGTAATGTTCATCACAAGGATATGTTTCATTTCAAACTCTGACCCTGAGCTAATGGAGGGAGCACAGGCAGAGATCACTCCTACTTTTCTGGTATTTGTCATACTTACTCTCCAACAGGGGTGTGCCTCAAGTTTTGCAACTGCTTTCAATACAAGCTATAAGAATTAAGATTTTCAAGTTTCTTCTGCTCACCTCCTAGCTCAGTTATTCCTACTGAAAAATGGCATATATCCCCTCGCAGACACAAACCACTCACTGAAACACGGACCCCGCGGGCCTCTTGTGCAGGTTCATACTCCCCGCGAGGTTAGGGAAGGCATTTGGTGCTTCAGTGTAAGTGCTCTTCCCTTCCATCTCCTTCTTAAGTAAGAGTTTACACTTAAGAAAAACAGCAAATGAAAAAAAAAATGTTGACAAATGACACCAAGAAGACGGCCTTGCCACCAAAAAGGTAAAAGCAGAAGCCATTACAGCAATGGGTAAACAGACCGTGGGTCACTGAAAGCTGGCTGTTTCATTTCAAAAGGCTTTATGTGATTCTAATTCTTTGTTTACAGTTGATTTGTGTTTCACTTGCGGTTATACAGAAACTATTTGGCATTTGTTAAGCACAGACTTAAGGACAGGGCAGACGATCCAGAAATGCAGACATCCAGAATAAACGGCCCTGGGGTCAGAAACTGGCTGTGGAGACTGATATTACTCTAGGAACTCAGAAAAGAGTGATCTTATCTGAACGGCTGTTCCCTCCTCTTTCTTTCCCAAAAGTCAATAAATATAATGATAAACACAAAAATTATTCTCTCAGTAGAACCACTTAGACGCTAATGCAAGTCAAATTCTATGATAACCAACATCAACAGATCTTTTAATGGAGCTAGAATTTCACACAGTTAAATACCGCTTAAAGTAAGTGGGCCTACGCTTAAAAGCGTGCCCATTTAGGGGGAGTCTGTGGTAGTGATCTGTACAATAAACTGAACCTACCTTACCGTTTTTATAAAGTAAAACCTCTCAGGAGGAGAATGTGACAGAAGAAAAAATTCCAAGCAATCCTCTTTACCTAAGCTCGGTATGATTCCAAGAGTGACGACTATCACTGCATTATTTCACAACATGAAATACTGAAAACTGTCAGCAACTACACTGTATATTTCTAAGGTTCGATAACCAGGCTCAAAAGAATGAAGTATTTTAAAAGGAACCACACTTCTGCTCAGATAATTAAAACATCTTTACAACTGACCTAATCAAAAATAGAATTAAGAAAATAAGCGGGGGTCCCCCCCACAGCAATGGAGGAACACACTGCATCAACTCAAAAATGATTAAATTGTAGCAACACTCTCCATTAATACAAATAACTAAGAGCCTCTACTTCTACATCATTTTAATTTACTTTTCTTTTTTTGTTGTTGTTGGCCGTGCCGTGGGGCTTGCAGGGTCTTAGTTCCCCGACCAGGGAACCCAGGCCCCAGCAGTGAAAGCGCCTAACCACTGGACCACCAGGGAATTCCCTTCACAGTGTTTTAGAAAGCAGGTTAACGTTAGATTTTAGCAGGTCAACTAGATTTTAACATACACGGCAAACTACGCATCAAACCACATTTAAAGTCATATGACTAGAATGCTTTAAAACATTTAAAATGAATCTTTTCTTTCTTATTTTAAATAAAGAATGAGAAAATTTCACAGGAATGGGAGGTTTTTCCTTTGTGAAGCAATTTTTAGGAACAGAATTACAATTACAATGCCTTCTGACTAAACTCAGAATGCACGTTTTTAAAAGCGTCACACCACGTATCTCTCATTACAGACTAAAAATAAACTTTTAACTTAATCTATTCAAAGGCTTTTACTCCCCTTTCCTGACCTTGACAGCTTTCCCTTGCAATGCACACATTTTAATAATAATAAAACATTAATAGCATTTTAATATTTATAATAAAAAATTCACCCAAATAACCTAAAAGTTATCACTTTAAAGCCCAAAATGGTGATTCATCTATCAATTAACTTCTCATTTTAAGAGAACTCCAGATACCTAGATTATTCAAAATAATGTATTCTGTATAAGGAATAAAATGCTCATTAAAAAAGATTTTTAGGGCTTCCCTGATGGCGCAGTGGTTGAGAGTCCGCCTGCTGATGCAGGGGACGTGGGTTCATGCCCCGGTCCGGGAAGATCCCACATGCCGTGGAGCGGCTGGGCCCATGAACCATGGCCGCTGGGCCTGCGCGTCTGGAGCCTGTTGCTCCGCAGCGGGAGAGGCCACAGCAGTGAGAGGCCCGCGTACCCAAAAAAAAAAAAAAAAACGGAAAAAAAAAAAAAAAAGATGTTTAAGTATTGCTTGCTGTCATCTTACTGCCATCAAAAGGATGTGTTTTATATCTGATGGAATTCTGGCCATTCATAAAAGGGTATGCATTTTGCATCTTGCTACTGCTTTCCCCCTCACCCTGGTAATGAATGCTGTCAGGCATACCAAAATGTGATATCAGCAAACATCACGTAAAGCCTAAGTGAGACAGCTAACTTTAACTCGGCTCAGGGGCAAAAACCTGAAAAGGTGGTTACTAGTAAACTCCTCGGTACAATGAAACCTGAAGAGCAGCCCCTGCTTCTTAGACGTATATAAACAGACACGGCTCCTCTGTTTCTGACTTTCTACTTTAACTTTAAAAATCACAAGTCATGCAGCTTTATAGTTTTACTGTGAACTGGTCCTACTTCTGAGCCTCAGCACGTCGAATAAAACATTGACTTTACGGCAAACTGTTACCGTTTTTCTCATCTTGTCAAGAGTTGGCCTTGGGGTGCTAAAACTGAGGAAAATCCATTTACTCCATCCAAAATAGGCATTAAAAAGCCAAAAACCCCAATACTTTCTTATGTCCTGAGAAATAAAGAAACAATGCAAAGTGAGTCCCAATCAGGGATTATGACACCAAAGGTACACAACAGCTGGAACACAGATGGGGCTGCCTATTACAGTCACACAATGGAGCACAGTCACTCGATCAAAAGGCAAGAAAGGGAAATGTAATTTGTCAATAGGAAAGGACTGGTAAAAAAAGTGGTAATGGACATGGCGTTTCCACTGAACATAAAGGTACGACACCCCCTCCTCACCCCATTTTGCTCATATACCATTATACTTTTAGTAAAATTTAAGGTACAGGCATTATTCAGAAATTCCTCTTAACACACGGGTAATCAATCTACTACCGCTGTGGGCAACAACATACCAGCAAGGTTTTTAGCCCAGCCTGTCTGCTCCCATCTTGGCTTCACACTTGTATCTTTTGAACTATACCTGCAATCTTTATGGCTACAGGATCTTCTGAAACTGGAACCAGCCCTTCCTTGACTTCGGCCTGCTTTTCAGAGACCAGGGAAGATGTGGCAGGAGGGGAATACTTAGCTTCCATGGAAACCACAGGCGAGGGGGCGGCGCAGGAGGAAGGGGGCTTAGAACCATGAAAAAGACTGGCCCACGACTTGGTGGGCTGACTGTGACCGGCAGGGGCGGTGGCCGCTGCAGAGGCCGCTGCAGAGGCCGCGGCGTCCGCAGGAGGGGCGCCGCTCTCGGCCCTGGCGGGCTCCGAGTCCGAGCTCTCCACAGTGTGCAACTCCACCCCGTTGGCAGCCGTGCCCTCACCCAAGGATTCAAGTATTTGTCCGTTAGTGACTCCAAGGTTCTCAGTAGTATCGGTCCCAACGGCAGGCTGAGCCACAGCTGTCCTCAACAGGGTGTCCCTGCTGGCCTCTGCAGGGAGGCGAGAGGGCTCCAAGTTGGCCCCGGGGCAGCCCTCAGGCTGCCCTGCAGTCCTGGCCCCGCTGTCAAGGGCTCCGGGGAAAGAACCAGCAGGCACGGCGTCGCTGACGAAGTCCGTGGTGTCCTGGGGGCTGCCCCAAGTCCTGGGTGTCCCCACAGGGGGCACATCACCCATCGAGTCCACATCCTCCGTGCCTACACTGCTGGGGACTGCTGGGCCGGCGTGGCCATTGACCAGGGCTTCTGTGGAAGGACCACCCTCGCCGCCGTCTTTCAAGTAACTGTAATATCCAGGGGGGCGTTTTTTCTTCTTTTTACGCTCCCTTTGTCCAAGACCACCCGAGACGCCATCGTTCTCTAAAACTTCCGCCTCCACGTTAGAGCTGCCATCCAGGGCGAGGGCAGAGCCTGGGTACTGGCAGTCAGCTGAGCTGTAGTTCACTTCTTTATCGATGTCATTGGGGATCTTTTTGGAAGCTGTGCAACTAAGGATAAATTCAGGGGCCTGAGGATTCAATGTGCTTGAAATACTGTAGTTGGGAGTTCTCAGCAAAGTGTCATTGGGTTCAATTACTTCATTAACACCAAATTCAATTCTCTGACAGTCCTGTCCTGTTTAGAAAGAAAATGATCAGTAAACATCCCATTAGTTAAGAACACAGCTATACAAACTATAAAAGTCTCAGTAATTATGCCTTTTTGAAAATGAAACCTAAAGTCTTATAGTAATTAACGAAGCTATGACATTTAATTTCTGTGCTGAATAAATAATTTGCTGAAATAAATAACTACAAAATTATATTTAACCTGGGGATATGAAATACAGAAGCCTGTATTTATTTTCCACTCTCAGGGTAGCTAAGGGAGACTTTCAGAAGGTAGAAATTAAAACAAAATTATAATAGAAAGCAAATAATATTCTGCCTATCTAAACACATCCCTCAATAATGATATCTGACTTTATTAGCTAACTCTATAAGCGTGAGACTAGGGCATATGTATCTTGGAAAACTTAATTTTAAAAAACCAAGATGACTAACATGGGGACTTAAAAATCAATGCAATATATATATATATGGCTTCTCTAATTCATGTAATTTAGTAATTCCAAAAATATGATTCACACAAAAGCACTCTTTCAAATTATCCATCTCCCGGATCTTCTCTACTGACAACCTTAACTGAAGTCCAAAAATGGCCTTACATGAGTGCATGTGAATTCTACTAAATTAATTCATACTAGATTAACTCCATGGGTAATGAAGGTACTTCCAAAAATCCCAAAAAGATAAAGTTAGGACTGCAAACCTTTAAAAATCTCCTTGCAATCCTTCAATTACTTTCTCCCCATCTATTCTATCCATTCTATTCTATTCTATCCATTCTAACATGGACAACCATCTATTCTATCCATTCTAACATGGACATTTTTCCATAGGTCACATCTCAGAAATTAGGTTGAGTTTTAGAATCAACTGAGTCTTTCAATAGACACCAAGCACCAATGTCATCTTACATCTGATGAAGTAGTTATACATTTAGAAGTTAAGGAAAGGACACGTGCTTTTTAACTCATTTTTCGTGCATAACTGAAGATTTCTCCAAGTCTAGAAGAAGAGACACACTTTTTTTCCAAGGTATGTATTTCAAGGAAAAAAAAAAATCACCATACCAAAATAATCATATTCTGTTAACAAAACTGAATATATTTTACTTTGGAAGTCTTTTTAGAGAAGAAAAAACAGCCCCACAGAGGGGCCAGGGCCCTAAACAGTTTCCTAATTCTCCATCTGTTTTGATATCACATGCCCTGGGGGTAGGGGGAATACAACAGCCTGACAAACAAAAAGTTCCTGAAAAAAGAATACTAATGATGGTTATGCCTAACAGCAGGCTTTACTATAAAGCCGCCGATAGGACAATTTGAATCCTTTGGCCCCTGAGAGCTGATCTGTTGTTTCCTTATTTTGAAAACAATCACCACAGAGAAATTAATTTCTCTATTATTATACCCAAAAGTGAACTGTCCAGTCTCCTTCCAGGTATCCCCTATCCTGTGAGGTTTCAAGGGTACAATGCTGCTAAGTGGACTGAGATGGGTGTACGTGAAGAAGTGAAGGACACTCGGCATGAGGAGGCTGCCCTCTGAAGACTGTGATGTACTTTGTGAATCACGCTAAAAATTAGTATGTGCTGTACCATGCAGTGCGTGCCAGATTTTGATTATTTCCGATAGACACAGTGCCTTCCACATCTCAATTCTTAATCTTATCGTATCATACAACATTCTAGAATGTGATGTGACATTAACGGAACCATTTCAATATGCTACAGTTGTCATCAAAACATTTACCCAACAAAGTATCTGATCACATCCCTGGAAGTCCGATTCCTATCCAGAACAGTTCCTTTTCCTATTCAGGAACACTGGTCGTGGACACACACGTGCACTGCCCTCCAGGGCAGAGAGGTCAGGACAAGGCCCAAGCTGTCAGGCCAGAAGAGTGGTGGAAGGCCTGGAAGCTCCTGAGCACTCAGGTCACGCAGCCAGTGGAGTTGTTGAGGGAAGGAAAACCAGCTCAAATAAAACAATTACATCCTAACACATCACTTCTCAAAGTCTGCGCACCGTAGCACACACGGTACCGTGGCCTGGGGTGCCCGGATGGGGTCCCGGAGTCTGCGACGTTCAGAGGCCCCCAAGGAGATTCTCATGCCCAGGACGGTCTGAGAGCTACTGCTTAAGTGGCTTCCTCGGCTGATTTCTCCGATCAACTCTTAGTGAGTCAATTCAACAATCACGGAGCACCTAGCTATGTGCAAAGCGCTTATTATCGGGGAGGGGGGTGGGGTACAGAGGTAAGGCAAGGTCTCTGCCTCAAGGAGTTACATCTACTAGGGAGACAAACATTTAAGACGGGAGATGACAATGCAGAGGGTGGGTAAGATGAGGCCTCAACAGCTTCACAAAAAGAATGCTTCCTGACACAGGGAAAAGAGATCTACTTCGATCAGGAGCTAGAGAGAGGTCAGTGGAGTCGACAGGATAACTGGATGGGGCGGGTGGTGAGAAGTAGGGGCTATTTCCCTCTCTGGGAACTGATTTAAAAAGGTAGGAGTATAAAAGGCACACTGTGCAGGGGCCCCCGCCAAGAGCGTGAGTCGCTGGCTGTGGTGGGCAATAGAACAAATCCCTCTAAAGTGTTCATCCAAAACCATCCTGAGGGCTTCTCTGGTGGCGCAGTGGTTGAGAGTCCGCCTGCCGATGCAGGGGACGCGGGTTCGTGCCCCGGTCCGGGAGGATCCCACATGCCGCAGAGCAGCTGGGCCCGTGAGCCATGGCCGCTGACCCTGCACGTCCGGAGCCTGTGCTCCGCAACGGGAGAGGCCACAACAGTGAGAGGCCCACGTACCAAAAAACAAACAAAAAAAACATCCTGAGAGTCTACAGCACGGCAGATACTATACTGTGCAGCTGCTAAACGCAGAAACGGATAAACTGTGGTCTCTGCCACCCACAGCTGAACTCAGCCTAAAGAGGGAGGCAGAGTGAGCCAGCACTGCAGGAGAAACAGAAGTAACGGAAACAGAGCAGAAAAGGCCTTGGAGAAAAGGGGCCTTTAAGCTGGCCTGTCACTAACAGTGTGAGCAGCCGTGATTTTGGAGGGTTAAAAGATGGACTTGAGAAGAGAGAGGACAGAATGGAGAAAAAGAAACAAGAAGGGGCTTCCCTGGTGGCGCAGTGGTTAAGAATCCACCTGCCAATGCAGGGGACACGGGTTCAAGCCCTGGTCCGGGAAGATCCTACATGCCATGGAGCAACTAAGCCCATGTGCCACAACTACTGAGCCTGCGCTCTAGAGCTCGTGAGCCACAACTACTGAGCCCACACGCCACAACTACTGGAGCCCGTGCACCTAGAGCCCATGCCCCACAACAAGAGAAGCCACCGTAACGAGAAGCCCGCCCACGGCAATGAAGAGTAGCCCCGCTCGCTGCAACTAGAGAAAGCCCACGCACAGCAACAAAGACCCAACGCAGCCAAAAATAATTAAAAAAAAAAAAGTCAAGAAGCGTAACTGAGCAAGGATGCCAGCCTAGAAGGAGGGATGTGGCGAGAGAGAGAGAGAGAGAGAGAGAGAGAGAGAGAGAGAGAGAGAGAGAGAGAGAGAGAGAGAGAGAGAGAGAGAGAAGAAGGAAATGGATTAGAGGAATGACATTGGAACACTGGGGGGTCAGACGAGGGGAGGAGGGGGAGGTGCAGCCTCCATCTCCAGCCTAAGCGACTGGGAGGATGGTGAGGCCACTACCTGGACCAGGACGGAAGGACTATTATGACAGGGAAAATAATGAGACATCTGTTAAGCACTGAGTAAACACCTGTGGCACACCTCCTATGCGCCAAGTACACGAAGATAGGGAGAACCTCAACCCACAGATAACAAAGCCAGTCTGGAGGCTGGGTGGCCCTGCAAGGGCATGTGGGTCCCTGGAGCATCGCTTAGTTTACTGTCGTCCTAAGCAATCATTGGAACTGTCCTCTCCCTATGCTCCTTACAAAGTTGCCAATAATTTTAGATATAATCACTTTCTCGTTTTACTATAGACAGAAAGTTTACATAGTCTTTTCAGGGTTTATATTTAAATCTAAACTATAATAAAACCCTTTCATAGGTCAGACAAGGCTAAAGAAACAGGGAACCAAATCCCTGCTCTCAAAGAAAAGGTTAGGCTTTTAGCTTCTCCAAGGCCAGCGAGAACCTTTAACACAATGCAAACTGAAAAATGGTCTAACGGGTTTGACGTGTGCAAGGCCCCTGCTGTTACTAACACTGGGCACTTAAATAATACGAAAGGGCTGCATCTCAACAACGGCCGTCTCCACTGATCAGCTCAGTGTCTGGGACAGAGGCAATCAATCAATCAATAACAACAGGCCAAGAGGTGAAGAGCTCACCTGAATTCCCAAGAGCCTTGGTGACATAAACACAGACTGCAGGACAACAGACCTGAGCTGCCACTGAACCAGGCAGAAAGCACGTGCTCAGAGAATCGCCAGCTCTGGACCCAGCAGCCAGCGCATCCAGAGAGAAAGCTCACTTCAGAACCTTTGCAAAGAGCTTTGGCTATGAAGGAATATATATCTGTGTCACTGAGGACTGTTAGGAGAAAACAGAAATGAGCAACTGTTTCCTTAACTCACCTTTGCACGTCCGGCACTCTGAAGCACAGAAAGTGGTTCGGTGATTAAATCTGCTACAGCTCACAGCAAAATCAGCAAGCGATAAGGGAACGCTTATCCAAAAGGTATGGACCAACAGAACACCATTTCCAGGGAGCCTGCCCACCCCGCACGCACGTCAGGGAATGAAGGAGAGCTCAAGCTTACCATCGGATAGCTCACCAGCGGCCTGTGCGCCACACAGAACTGCTCCACCGTACGGAGGAAGCTGCACAGGGAACCGGAAAACAAACTTTAATTCAACCAATCGTTAAAACAATAGCAAAACATGCTATTTCATTAAAGCAACCTTCATTAAAACACTTTATTCATGCAACTTCTCGTGACATTTTAACAAAATAACACAGACTGAGAGACAGTAAGATTAAACATCTTCATTTTAAAACACCATTGGAATGCTTTCAAACATTTATTGTTAATAAACAGATTCTAAAATGAGGCAGAAAATAAAAATGGGCTCCAATGGACATGTCAATCCACTACAATAAAAGGCTCAGGACACACCCTTCATTTCACAGGAGTTGCAGACTGCCCACCAATGCAACAGTGCTTGTCTTTCTCCATCCACTAGTAAAGAGTCTTCGTGACCATCTGCGCTTGACGTTCACCATCACTACATGTCCACTCAGCCAGAGGCAGGAACCAGGCCCAGGGGCAGAGAGTGGACAAAGCCCCTGAGAAGGAAAAGCCTGGGAATCGTGGCTCCCTTTTTAACAGGAGGCCTTAGATAACGGAATTAACGGCTAGTGATCACATTCCTTGTTTGGAAGAGAGAAAGCAAAACAGCAGGTGTCTGAGCTCTTCGTAAATGCAGGAAGGTATCATGAGTATACCAAAATGTTCCTTCCTAGCTATTCCATAATACTTAGAGGAGTTACAAATGTTTCAAATGGATATGTTTGAGATGAGAAAGTTTAGGATGGGAAGAGGTAAGGTAAGTGGACAGATAATTGCTACCTGAAAGCGGAACAAAAGAACAAAACAATTATCGATACATCCTAACACAGAACTTCTCGAAGTCTGCACACTGCAGCACACACAGTACAATGGCCTCGGGTGCCTGGATGGGGTGCCGGAGGCTGCGATGTTCAGAGCACCCGTGAGATTCTCATGCCCACGACTGTCTGGGAACTACGGAAGTGGCTTCCTCAGCTGCTTTCTGCAGTCAAACTTACTAAGTCAATTCAACAATCACAGGATAAAAGTTCTCGCCTGAGAGAATTAATGACAAATAAGAAGCTAAGAAAACAAAGGCAGATTTGAAAGGAACTGACCGCTTTCTGGACTTGAGAGCAGCACAAGTTTCCACCACACGGGGGCACCCCAGCATTCATCACGGCAAAGCCCAGGTGGGCTGCACTTGGCCTGGCACCTGCAGCGCAAGACCATTCCACATAACATCCAAACGCTCACACCCGGTGCCCCAGCATTTACCGCTGGCATGGACACACGGAGCAGAAAGGTGCGTCTGGGGAAGCCACAAATCAGGGTAGTGTCACTCGGCAGTCACGCAGGACGTTTAGCAAACGCCCATACACAGAACTGCCTTTTTGCTTCCATCAGTGATACTAGGGTGCCCCCTGGTGATGAAAATTACACAGTTGTAAGGTGCTCAAAGTATTTTACTTTGTTTTTTAAAATCACACTGCACTTCCACAAACTCTAGGGAGTGGTAGAGACAGGATCTGAAACCTGGCACACTCCAGGGCAATACTACCATTTTCTGTTAGTGTATTTAAAACATTTATTTTGATTTACTAATCTGGTAAGTGCATAACTGTGGGAATTACTGAATGCTGGAGTGAGTTCAGGCACAGAAAAAATGTGTTTTATTTTTATTCCATAGCCTCATACATGGCGCCTTTAATTCAATGAACCTCTGTCACTTGTAAGATGCCCCTTAGTCTGTGGTAAGTGGTATAATAAATACACAGCAGAATAAAAGTGTAAGACGTGTTCAATGTTCTCATAGTTACTTACAAGAATAGAGAATTTTAAAAGCACAGCAGAAATATAAAATCTCACACACAAATGCAAACTGAGCAGTGTAAAAAACAGAAATCTAGTTATATTAGATACAAAATCAAATCGACTCAGTATGAAAACAGTGCTATCATACTATGAGGTCAATACTTGGGCCCTTCAATAAGAAGGTACTATTTTAACATCGTTTTGGTGCTGCCACTGTTTATTGTGCTCTCTCTAAAAGACCCTCATGAACCCTGAATCTCCCCTCTGAAATCCCAGTAAGACACCAAACCACTGAGAGTAACTGTCTTAGCTCTGCATCACTACACACACCCACACATGCAGGCACACAGCTCTGCAGCTTGGACTATGCTATCTTGGGCTTGTTTATTCCACGGCTGGCCGAGGTGCAAGAGTTGCCCGAAGTTGAGTTTCTGGCAAGTTTCAAGAACAATAAGCATTCTCTCCCTATTTTCGAACACCAATATAATAGGATCACGACTGGAGCTCAAAACACGCTTATTCAGTCAGTACACTGTACATTGTTTCCAGCTGGAGAAATTCATTTCTAAATTGCCCTGGCTTATCAACTGGAAGACAGCTTTAGAAAAGGTATCAAAACTCTCAGTTGAGAGCTATGATGCTTTTGTAGAAAGTTGGACTATTTTTACATTTTAACACCCTGTATTTCTCAAATTTGGTTTCTCAGCCCTTGGTCCCAAGCAGAGAAAAAATACTTTAAAGTTCCTAATAGCCAAAAAACTATACGACAGGGTTCTAATTTATGCCATGGCCACATGGAAGGAACTGTGAAGGTATGAGGTGCAATTATTTTATCTTTGAGATAAACGGTCAAACAAATGATTATGCAGTGGAATGAGATAACCATTCCTCACCCACCAATGCAACCACACACCACCCCCATTAAGCAGTCCACGTCCCATGTGATGATATTACTATTATAACCCAGCCCCCTGTGTTATAATAATTATACAGTGAGAAAGATAACTCAGCCTAATCATGTTAATTAGCCTGTGTTTCTCTTTTGCAGGTTACTGGACCATATGTGATTCTGATAGTCAACACCTGTCATACCTCCCCCCAAACACTGATGACACACAACTATATAGCTTCCGCAAATAAAAAGTCTGGGGACTTCCCTGATGGCACAGTGAATAGGACTCCGTGCTCCCAATGCAGGGGGCCTGGGTTCGATCCCTGGTCAGGGAACTAGATCCCACATACCACGACTAAGAGTTCGCATGACACCACTAAAGATCCCACATGCCACAACTGAACATCCCACGTGTTGCAACCAAGACTCAGCACAACCAAATAAATAAATAAATATTTTTTAAAAGTTTGATATAACTTTACTATCAAAATCCTTCGTATCTACTAACATTTGGTATACACGAAATACTACACAATACATTAACGGCTTCCCAACATTTCTGTGAGGTAAATAAGCATCCTCCGCTTTCCAAATTTACAGTTTTGAAAAAAGGCACAATGAGATGGAGGAAACTTGCCCAAGACCATCAAGCCTGTTTAAGTAGCAAAGGGAGAAAGAACCCAGCTCTTTAGACTTGATACATGGTACATTCTCCATTTTCATACCACAGGAAAGCCCAAGTTTTTATTCTGACACTTACTTGCAAACAGGCACTCACAAACTCTCACACACACACACACACACTCACTTGAGACAAGCTATAAAGTACAGAATTGGGCTTTTATGGTTTTTTTTAACTCTTAATCACAAAGAGCACAGTTACAGTTAGCCTGTGGTGTTCCCAGCAAGTACCACCATACTTTAGCGTGAGTCAAGACAGAAATTGTTTAAAACTTGAATCATTAATATAGTACACAGAGTATAACCTCAATTAACACTAGCACTTGGGGAATATAGGATTTGATTATGTTTGTCCTAATTAACTGTTTTTTAAATCATTAAAGACTAAACTTCAATCCTTACTCCACAGAATTCTAAAATGCATAGATACATTTTATTGCCTGAGGAAATACAATATATCATCTAGCTTTCACTATTTCCCAGCTCATATCCTTAGATTTCTTAAAATCATAACTGCTAACATCAACAAACACAAAAGACAGAGATGGCATTGAGCTGAACTTGTTCATTTTCTAAAATAAAACCTGACATAAGCTTTATCTTCTCTGATATCTTTTTCCTAAAGTGAAGAAAACAAGTAATAAATCTTTCTTATATCTGCATAGCCTACATAATGCTTTCAATATGTTCTCATTTAATCCTACTTCCACAATCCTAAAAAATTTTAGAATTCAAGAAGCCAGGGTCAAGAGCCAAGGATTTGCCAAGGTCACATGTAAGTGGCCCACCCAGACACTAACCCTGTTTCAAGCACTTAACTTCTCCTGCCCCATTTTAACAAACAAAAGAACTCCATACATGAATATCTAATATGCATGCAAATATCCAAAATTAAGGAGTCTAAAAGGCTAGTTAGATTTCATTAAAAGTTAACTAAGATTTTACTTAATATATACACTTACTTCTCCCTTTTCTCCTTTTCAATGCAATTTCAACAGTCTTCATATTTAAAATATCAATCTGAAAAAATGTTCCAGATAAGTTTTTATTAAACTAAAATAGTAACCGTCAATCATGTGAAGAGTGGACATAAAAGAGGACCTGGATGGAGATACAGCACAATCCTGTTCAGGAAACTATCACAGAGACGTTAACTCTCCTACACATTAATGCATAATTTTAACACAATTCCAATTGAAATTTCAATAGGATTTTCCATGGAACCTCAAGGGCTGATCATAAAAGAGTTATGGATGAACAAGAGACAAAATACCTGTAAGTGTAAAAGGGTGCCTGTCCTATCGTAAGACTGATTATAAAGCTGCTGCAATTAAAACAGGGGAACCAGAACCTACTGAGCCCATGTGGAGATGTGCGGCCTGACTGTGGCACCCCAGCAAAGGGTGAATGGTGTTGGGACAACTTGCTATGGCCATTGGGTGGGGGGAGGTTAACATACGCGCGCGCGCACACACACACACACACACACACACACACACACACACACACACGATCAACACCACAATCTCAGTTTCATTATATACTAAACTGAAAACAAAAACTTTAAAACTTTTAAAACGTCTTTATTACCTCAAGGAAAGGAAGAATTTCTTAAAGATTTTTTTTAAAAAACAAAAAATCCACAAACCATGAGGAAAAAAAATCAATACATTTAACATTAAAACTTAAAAATGTACTCCCAGAGATTATTAATCCTATAAATCAATTTAAAAAAAAGACAAGCCGGGGCTTCCCTGGTGGCGCAGTAGTTGAGAGTCCGCCTGCCGATGCAGGGGACACGGGTTCGTGTCCCGGTCTGGGAAGATCCCACATGCCGCGGAGCGGCTGGGCCCGTCAGCCATGGCCGCTGAGCCTGCGCGTCCGGAGCCTGTGCTCCGCAACGGGAGAGGCCACAGCAGTGAGAGGCCCGCGTACCGCAAAAAGAAAAAAAAAAAAGACAAGCCATTTGATAAAAATATGGACAAGGGATAGAGACCAGGTAATCAACAGAAGAGTAGAAATCTACACTGCCAACAGACATATGAGTAATGTAATGGTGCTCAATTGTTTGTAATCTCGAAATGCAAATTAAAATAATGAAAATCCATTTATTACCCATCAGATTAACAAAAATTTTAACTATGTCTATGCTGACAATTAGCAAGAATTTTTTTAGGGACTTCCCTGGTGGCACAGTGGTTAAGAATCCACCTTACAATGCAGGGGACACGGGTTCAATCCCGGGTCCGGGAAGATCCCAGACGCCGTGGAGCAACTAAGCCCATGCACCACAACTACTGAGCCTGCGCTCTAGAGCCCACAAGCCACAACTACTGAGCCCGCATGCCACAACTACTGAAGCCTGCGCACCTAGAGCCCGCCAGCCACAACTACTGAAGCCCACGTGCCTGGAGCCCACGCTCCGCAACAACAGAAGCCACTTCAATGAGAAGTTCGTGCACGGCAACGAAGAGCCAAAGCAGCTCCAAAGAAAAAAGAAGAATTGTTTTAAAAAATGAGATCTAAAAACCCTCATGCACTGCTGATGGGAAGGGAGACTGTTAAAACCACTTAGAAGGCAGACGCACAGTCTGTAATAAAACTAAAGATTCATATTCCTTGCAGAGCCTCACAACTCCATTCCTAGGAATATTTCCTGGAGAAACCCACAGAGGAGCATGAGAAGACATGACAAAATATGTTTACTGCCACATTTTTGTAACAGTGGAAGAAGTGAAGACTTAAATACTCCTCAACGGGGGAAAAGGTATGTTCAATATTTAACAATTAACGGTGAATTCCCTAGCGGTCCAGTGGTTAGGACTCGGTGCTTTCACTGCCGTGGGCCCAGGGTAATTCTCTGGTTGGGGAAGTAAGATCCCACAAACCACGCAGGGCGCAGCCAAAAAAAAAACAAAAAAAAAAACAATTTAACAATTAAAATCAAAGACCGAGAACTAAATGTATAGATAAAGCTAAAGAATATTTAACTTAAAATAAACAAACTACAAAATGATGGATACAGTATGAAACCACTTATGTGACATTTTTAACCACAAAAGCAATACGCTGTACTATCTATCAATACGTATGTATGTAGTACAAGGTGAAAACCATAGTCAGGAAACAATGTTGAGCAATTTCAGCAGAGTCAGCATTTCTGGAGAAGGAGGATGAGAGGATACAATGGGGGCTTCCACTGTAATGCTTTGCTATTTATAAATATAGCAAAATGTTAACAGTAGTCAAATCTGATTGGTGGGTTCAGTCATTTCTCATGTTAGTCTCTACACTCTTCTGTACACTGGAACTCCTAATCAAAAGTCATATATTAAAAAACAAGAACTAAAACAACCATCAATTAAACCTATGCACGTACTCAATAAAAGAAAGTTGTGTCTTACCTCAACTGAAGAGCGAGGAGTCACAAAGAACTGATTGAATTCATCAGGGCTAAAATCTCCAAAAATATACTGAAAAAAAGAGAATTACTGATCACATAAAATACACAACTCATACAGTTTCAGAAAAAAAGTGTTATATCTCAATCCTATGAATAATTGGGCCAGAACCCCCAACACCCTTTCTCCATTAAACAAATCAAGGATCTGCAAACAGATTTCTAGATGGAGTGTTTTCCAATTACAAATAATAAAATACTTAGGTTTTCCATAAATTGTCAAAGAACAGCCTAAGGTTAATAGAGCTTACTTTTGTTACCAAGGCTGTTGCCCCAGAATCATACCCCTGCCCCTCCCTCAAATAGAAACCTTATTCTTGTCTAAGTTTCGGGAGGAAGCTGCAAAGAGGAAAAAACAACTGGTTAGAACCAACAAGGCCCAAGATGGCGGAAGATGTGACTTCCAGCGGAAGTTGAGTCTCATTACATTCTCATTGTAATACATTAGCATATGCTAAATGACCCACCCACCGGCACCAGTTGAGGACTGCCATGACAACTGAGAAAGCCCATACAAGGGCTGAAAAGGAGAACTGCAACAGTCCCAGGTCCAAACCACACCCCTGTTCTCCAATAAGTCATGAATATTCCTCCCACTCTTTCCAAATCCCTCTCTTTTACCTTGACCCTCCTATATATTTGGTATCTCTGCCCAAATTGGGTTGAGAAGTTGATTTGGAACTAGGTTCCCGCTTCTCCATTCTTTGGCCACTGAATAAAGCTTGTGCTGTTCCAGTCTCAGCATCGGTTTTGTTATTGGCTGCACAAATCGGATCAGAAAAAGAACCTCCCTGGCGGAGACAGGTGGCCTCAGCTGGGGCTTAGGACCACAGCTCGGCAACACTTTGAAACAGGTCAACTCTGTACACCAAACTTGTAAGTAGACTCCCGCTTGCAGGATAATTTTTTTGGTTCACAAACATTTCTACTTGTTCCATTTACCTTTCGGCTGACTCATGTCACTACCTCCATTTCAGCTTTCCCTACCCATACCTACTAAAGAAAAGCAAAAAACATGGTTCCAACGGGAAGACAGGGAAATCC
Organism: Tursiops truncatus; assembly: GCF_011762595.2. Classification (NCBI taxonomy): domain Eukaryota; kingdom Metazoa; phylum Chordata; class Mammalia; order Artiodactyla; family Delphinidae; genus Tursiops; species Tursiops truncatus. The sequence goes on from NC_047052.1 coordinate 4,217,696, forward strand.
AAAAAAGGGAAATGTTAGTGATTCTGATGGATGAACTTTAAAAATATGTGTGTAATTTTTTTACCTTAAAAGTACACTGGAACGTGATACACAGATAAACATATTGTTCGACAGACACAAACCTCGCTGTGAACTCTCACTTCATAGAATTCTGAACGTTACTTTCTGAAAAACTGGTTAACCCACACGGAAGTTTGACGAGCGCCAAGCAGTTCATATTCTCCCTGAAGCTTCAAGAAACAAGTCATTGATAAGAATCAGTAGGACCTGATTTCTACAATACAGAATCACTCAATCAATACTTATTTAGAGCCTATTAAGTGTCATGCACAACAATCGGTATTAGATATAAAAATGGCAAAAGCAGAGTTGTGGTTCCTCTACTCTAACAGAACTGCAGTCTAATAACTTGTGGGGAAATTTACAGTATCTAAACATATATAAAGAGATAATAACCATTATTATTGTAACTGAGTAAATGGAAACTAAGTCTCAAAATCTGTTGGTAAGAATGCACCAGTAGGGACTTCCCTGGTGGTGCAGTGGTTAAGAATCTGCCTGCCAATGCAGGGGACAGGGGTTCAATCCCTGGTCCGGGAAGATGCCACATGCCTCAGACCAACTAAGCCCGTGCGCCACAACTACTGAAGCCTGTGCACCTAGAGCCTGTGCTCCGCAAGATGAGAAGCCTGTGCACTGCAACGAAGAGTAGCCCCTGCTTGCCGCAACTGGAGAAAGCCCGCGCACAGCAATGAAGACCCAACGCAGCCAAATAAATAAATTAAATATATAAATAAATTTATTTATTTAAAAAAAAGGAATGAATGCACCAGTATTTCTGGGGAAAACATTTTTTTGGAGGGCTCTTTCACAGTAGCTACCAAAACCGTGAATATATATTAAAAACAAAAACATCTTGACATAATATTTACGTATACTTGCAAAAGTCCACAAAGAAATTGTGCACTGACAGTAATGGTGAAAATGCAGAGTCCCAAAAACAACTTAGAAACAGTCTTCTGAAATAATGTCATTGTGGCCTTAATTAGACATCACCAAAACGGGGGAAAAGCTTATTTTAATTTCACTCCAGCATAACACAAAGTAATGGAAGGGAAAGTTATCTTTAAATAAGAAGAAAGAAAGGTGGGGTAGGGGAAGAAATGACACTGCTGCCTGGCATTCCTTTATAGTCCCACCGCATAGAGATCTTTAAGTCTAGATATAAAACTTTAAATTTACTCCGAAGAAAATAAAAAGATGAGCGATACAATGGGAAAAAATATTCCAGACAATACCAACTGCTGGCAAGGATGTGAAGCAACCAAGGATGCGGAATGATACAGCCACTCAGGAAAAGAGTTTGACACTTTCTTATAAAGTTACTTACCATACAACCCAGGAAGCCCACTCTTAAGTACTTACCAAAGAAAAATGAACACCTATGTCCACAAAAAACAAAACAAAACAAACCCTGTATGCTGAAGTTTACAGCAGCTCTATTCATAACTACCAAAAACTGAAAAGAACCCAAATGTCTATCAAGAGGGGGATGTGATACATCTACATGATGAACTACTACTCAATGACTCTCAAAAGCATCCCGCTAAGTGAAGAGTTAGACTTCAAAGGCCACAAGCTACAGGACTGAATTTATATAACATTCTAGGGTTAAACTCTAAGGACAGAAAACAGACCTGCGGTTGCCAAGGTCTGGAGAAGAAATGATGACAAAAAGGCACACGGGAACTTTTACGGGGAATGGAAATACTCACAGGGCAAGCCTGTTAGAGAAATAGTAAACTTCCTACCTGCCAAGGAAACACACCCACGAGAATACTAATGATTTCAGCCCTTGAATGTGAATGGACAACAAAAAATCACAAGACACGTGAGGGAGCAATCAACAGCAATAAAGAGAGTTACTATTAAAATCAGGGTGAAATGAATCTGCGTAAACAAAACATAGGAAACAGAAAAGAACTTAAAGTTCTAATCTGTATCCTGAAAGAAATTCTAGCAGGTAAAATAAGCAGAGTGCCATGAAAAAAAGGACGTATTAGGGACTTCCCCTGGTGGTCCAGTAGTTAAGACTCCATGCTCCCAATGAAGGGGGCCCAGGGTCGATCACTGGTCAGGGAACTAGATCCCACATGCCGCAACGAAGATCCTGCATGCTGAAACTAAGACCGGGTACAGAAAAAAATATTTTTTTTTTTTGCGGTACGCGGGGCCTCCCACTGCTGTGGCCTCTCCCGTTGCGGAGCACAGGCTCCGGACGCGCAGGCTCAGCGGCCATGGCTGACGGGCCCAGCCGCTCCGCGGCATGTGGGATCTTCCCGGACCGGGGCACGAATCCGTGTCCCCTGCATCGGCAGGCGGACTCTCAACCACTGCGCCACCAGGGAAGCCCTAAAAAAGTTTTTTTTATTTAAAAACAGGGACCGGGGACTTCTTCAGTGGCGCAGTGGTTAAGAATCCACCTGCCAATACAGGGGACACAGGTTCCAGTCCTGGTCCGGGAAGATCCCACATTCTGCGGAACAACTAAGACTGCACGGCACAACTACTGAGACTGCACTCTAGAGCCCACAAGCCACAACTACAGAGCCTGCACGCCACAACTACTGAAGCCCGTGCGCCTAGAGCCCGTGCTCTGCAACAAGAGAAGCCACCGGAGTGAGAAGCCCGCGCACCACAACGAAGAGTAGCCCCCACTCGCCGCAACTAGAGAAAGCCCGCGTGCAGCAACCAAGACCCAACGCTGCCAAAAATATAAATAAATAAATTTATATTTAAAAAGAAGGGGGGCGCTTTCCTGGTGGCGCAGTGGTTGAGAGTCCGCCTCCCAATTCAGGGGACACGGGTTCGGGCCCCGGTCCGGGAAGATCCCACACGCCGCGGAGCCTGCGCGTCTGGAGCCTGTGCTCCGCAACGGGAGAGGCCACGACAGTGCGAGGCCCGCGTAACGCTAAAAAAAAAAAAAAGGGGGGGGGACCAATTACGGAACCAGAAAGTATTCACAGAAATCAGAAGATTATTAAAATTACTAAATTTACAAGCTCAACAGAAGATCTTAAAGTAGAATCAACAAAATAAATACAAAGCAAGAGAGCAATGTCTTGAAAGTTCCAAGAAAAAACTATTTCCTTTCTGTTTTCATAGAATTCTATTCTATAGTTTATTACTCAAGTGCAAAAGGCAAAATAATTCTCTGACACTTATACACCCTTGGGATGGGTGGGGTGGGCTGCTTAAGAATTCCAGAAAATGAATTCAAGAGATACATGAGCAGTAACAGAGAGGATCCAAAAGATGACTGACACTGCAGCTGTGGAGCCCAATGCAAACATGAAGACTCATGTTGTTTTGCTTTTCTTTTTTTTTTTTTTTTTTTTGCGGTATGCGGGCCTCTCGCTGTCGTGGCCTCTCCCGTTGCGGAGCACAGGCCCCGGAAGCGCAGGCTCAGCGGCCATGGCTCACGGGCCCAGCCGCTCCGCGGCACGTGGGATCTTCCTGGACCGGGGCACGAACCCGTGTCCCCTGCATCGGCAGGCGGACTCTCAACCACTGCACCACCAGGGAAGCCCCTATTCTTTTTTTTTTAAATTTATTTATTTTTTATACAGCAGGTTCTTATTAGTTATCAATTTTATACATATTAGTGTATATGTTAATCCCAATCTCCCAATTCACCCCACCCCGCTTTCCCCCTTTGGTGTCCATATGTTTGTTGTCTACATCTGTGTCTCTATTTCTGCCTTGCAAACCGGTTCATCTGTACCGTTTTTCTAGATTCCACATATATGCGTTAATATACAATATTTGTTTTTCTCTTTCTGACTTATTTCACTCTGTATGACAGTCTCTAGGTCCATCCACTTCTCTACAAATGACCCAATTTCATTCCTTTCAATGGCTGAATAATATTCTATTGTATATATGAACCACATCTTCTCTATCCATTCGTCTGTCGATGGGCATTTAGGTTGCCTGCATGACCTGGCTACTGTAAATAGTGCTGCAATGAACATTGGGGTGCATGTGTCTTTTTGAATTATGGTTTTCTCAGGGTATGTGCCCAGTAGTGGGATTGCTGGGTCTAAGTTATTCTCTTTAGGCTGTTGTGTTTTTTTTTTAATTTTAATATATTTATTTATTTTTATTTTTGGCTGCCTTGGGTCTTTGTTGCTGTGCACAGGCTATTCTTCGTTGAGATTCCCAGGCTTCTCATTGTGGTGGCTTCTCTTGTTGCAGAGAACGGGCTCTAGGCGCATGGCCTTCAGTAGTTGTGGCATATGGGCTCAGTAGTTGTGGCTCACGGGCTCTAGAGCGCAGGCTCAGTAGCTGTGGTGCACGGGCTTAGCTGCTCCACGGCATGTGGGATCTTCCCGGGACCAGGGCTTGAACCCGTGTCCCCTGCACTGGCAGGCGGATTCTTAACCACTGCGCCACCAGTGAAGTCCCTACGCTGGTTTTCTCTTGGAAAAATAAAAATAAATGAAATGCTCATTTAAATCACATTTCTAAGTAAATTTCTTTATTTGAGTTCCTATATAAAGTCTTTTAAAAAAGAGAAATTGGCTAATCCAATAAGAGAATTAAAATTCCAAAAGATTTAATAAAATCTTGTCAGTGGAGGGGGAGGGGCGACAGAACCGTGACACCCCCCACACACACACCTTGCAAGCCTTCTTGTCAAGTCCCTGTGCCAGTCTGCTGGGAGCAACCTCATGGTCAACAGTCAGAATGCTTAGAAAGGCTCCAGGGAAAGCCTTCTTCTATTATTTTCGATTTTACTATTTTTACTTAATTCTTTATTTGTTAAGTATTATTTGAAAAGCTTTGCTATAGATTTTAAATGTGCTTTCTCATTACAACTTCATGTTAACAACTTCACGGATATGCACCTTTAACCTGATTATAAAATCCACATGGGGGGCGGGGCAGGGCACGGATTCCCCAGCAGTCCAGTGGTGAGGACTCCACTGCAGGGGGCACGGTGCAACCCCTGGTCACAGGGAACTAAGATCCCGCATGCCCTGTGGTGAGGCCAAAACAAAACGAACAGCACACACACCAAACTCACTGGGTGGGTGGGGTGGGGGTGGGGCTGAGGAAGGAGCAAGTACAGAGAGCAGACATCTCCGGACACAGGGAGGGTGGGAGGGAGGGAGACGCAGAGGGAGGAGATATGGGGACATATGTGGACCTATGTATATGTATAGCTGATTCACTTTGTTATAAAGCAGAAACTAACACACCACACTGTAAAGCAATTATACTCCAATAAAGATGTTAAAAAAAAAGAAATTTTCATGGCAAAAAAGAAATCTCCAAGACACTGTTAAACAGAAAACATTCTTTAGGTAAAAAAAAAAAAAAAAGGAGGAACACATAAATATTGATTTGTGTTTGCATAAAGAGATAGATATTGGAGAGGGAACCAAGAAGGGAGTAAAACCCTCGACTATTCAGAGTCGGGGAGCGAGGCGGATCCCTGTGGAGGTAGTGGAGCAGGGAGCGAGATTTCTTAGCCTATATCTTTTCAGAGTTCTTAGTTCTGAACCATATAAATATCTATTCAAAATATTAATTGTAAAAAGTCAATGTAAACAAATCATTGTACAACTATTCAAATATACGCATTTTGCAAAGTTGTGTTTGCACCTATGTTAGTTTCAAGATCTCCCTGAGGACAGAGACTAGGACTTGATGAAAACATTTAATCCAAAAAAGATACCATAAGCAACTGCCAACTATCAAACATGCAACGCTAAAGTATCATTTAACACCTGGCAAACTGCTAGCCAGAGCTGTTCTGAGCTCCAATGTAACTCCTGTAACACCAGCCCACATATATCAATAAAAAACTCCAACAAAACACACATGAATCACATCCTCTTGCCCTCATCGGACCTATTTTCTACCTTTAAAATGCATGAGTTTTTTAAAATAAGTAGTTACATTTCAACAATATAAAAAACAGTCCTTTCAGTTTTGCGACTGAGATAACAGAGGGAGTTGCTAAGAAGCTGGTATTATCAGCGTCTCTGCAAGGTACTGACTGCCCAGAGTTTTGGTTAGGATTTCTATTTCCTGTACAATGAGTATTTCCCATATGCTCATGGCAGATAAACTACATGTATCTTTTTCCTATGTATCTGTACACATATTTCTTAGACTCAAACAGGAATTCAAATGAAACATAGTAACTGCAGATAAAGAAAGGCCTGAATAGTTGGGGAGTTCATTCTCAAAGGTCAGCAAAGGTCAAGTCACTGAGGTCTCAAGTAAGGGGAGATTAAGGATAAAAGACAATTTCCTGCCATCACAGTGCTGTGAAAAGAAGGTAAATATTTCTTTCACAGGCAAAGAAAGTCATGTTTCTTTGGCAACCACTCAAACATTTGTGGGAAGTGATATAATAAAATACCCCACATAAACCTGGGGGCTATGACTTCATTTCAGTGCTTATCAAAATCATCTGCATCATTAAAAAACCATTACAGGAAGCATTACTATGAAGAAGCATTTTTTAACCACACTGTTCCAAAAAGGCAAACAGAAATACTGCTTGTACAGTAAAATTTACCTTAAACAAATAAGAAAAAAAAAAGTTAAATTACAAAGTTAAAGCTACAAAAGCAAAGGAAGGCCAAGTATTTATTCAACTGCAAACCCCAGTGAGTGGACATAATCACACCGCCCTGCATTTTAGTGACAATTGTTTAACTAAAACTGTATCTGAGTAAAGGTTAAAGCATCACAAGTCTCGTGACACCAGAGAGTTTATCACAGAAATTCAGGGCAGCCAATTGCCATTAAAATGTTCACGTCTCACCATCCCCCCAAATTTTCCTAATCTTCAATCACAAATTATTTTAGATGTTTGGCAAAATGAAGAATGTTACCGAAAAGCAGGGGGAAGACTGTGCTCTTCCAAAAACTCAATGTCACAAAAGGTCGTGGAAAAGTTCCAGATTACAGGAAGCTGAAGAGACAGGACAGGTACTTCCCTGGTGGCGCAGTGGTTAAGAATCTGCCTGTCAATGCAGGGGACACGGGTTCGAGCCCTGGTCCAGGACGATCCCACATGCCACAGAGCAACTAAGCCCGCACGCCACAACTACTAAGCCTGCACTCTAGAGCCCGTGCTCCGCAACAAGAGAAGCCACCGCAATCAGAAGCCCGCACACCGCAACAGAGTAGCCCCCACTGGCGCAACTACAGAAGAACCCACGTGCAGCAACGAAGACCCAACACAGCCAAAAGTAAAATAAATAATTTATTAAGTAAAAAAAGACAAAGAAAGAAAAGAAACACATCAGGAAAAGGGGCACGCCCACAGCACATTTAGGGTGGAAACAAGCCACTTCACTGCAGCCCAGCCCCGGGGGCATGGCTGCTCTGGGTTGCATCTTCGGAGCCTGGCCCCAGAGGGCCTAGGGCTGTACAGCCTGGGGAAGGGGCAGACCGAACTGGAAAGAACCGTGTTCCTGCTAAAGGAAAGCAAAGACACAGTCTCGGCCCAAGGGAGGTAAGAAGAAGGAAAGACATTTGCCAGTCGCCCGCATGACCTACAGTTGGTTCTCCACGGCTCTAATGAAGCCACAGGAAACAGCACTTCCTGCTTTTTCTACGGAAAGTAGGGGACACGGAGGACGACCACCACAACGCGGCACTAGGGGGCGCTGGAGCACAGCTTCCAAAGCTCCATCTCCAGAGACACGAGTAATTATATAGGCTGCCACCAGATCCATGTCCTCTGCCTTCAAAAGGACTCAGGAAAATAAGACGTCAGCCTCTGAGGTAAAAAAAATTAGGATACAAAGGCATGACCAATAAACACATTGCTGCGTGTGCACTGTACACACTCTACAGGTTCCAAGGCAATCACTGGAACCGCTGTGAACCCAGCCCCCGGGACAATGTCCCGAGAACAGACGCAAAGCCAAGCCTCGCAGGGTTCAATGACAGAACCAAGCACAAAAAGTACAAAGTCTTCTCTCTCTTTTCCCAACCCAAGGAAACTGAATTTGGGAGACAGGAGGAAACATTAAGGGCTAATAAACTGTTCCAAGTGATAAAAACTTTAATTTCAGCTCTAAAATAAGGGTATGCCAGACTAAACAACCTCCGAAGTTCTTCCCAGTTCCAAAAGGATCTCCTGGATATAACCAGGAGAACACAGTTTGGAAATGCTCTCAGACTAACATGGCTACCAGGTGGTTGGCCCCTGAACACATCATGCTGACTGAAAGAGGCCAGACTCAAAGGGCCGCACGTTGTATGATTCCCTTCATGTGAACTGTCCAGAAGAGGCAAATCCCTAGAGACAGAAAGTAGATGGCGGTTGCCAGAGGCCGGGTGGGGAGGGGATGAGGGAGTCGCCACTGACGGACATGAAGTTTCTTTCTTTTTTTTTTTTTAATACATCTTTACTGAAGTGTAATTGCTTCCCAATGCTGTGCTAGTTTCTGTTGTCCAATCTTTCTGGAATGATGAAATGTTCTAAAATTGACTGTGGTGATAGTTGCACAACTCTGTGAATAGACTAAAAACCACCAAAATGTACAGCTATTTAAATGGGAGAATCCTATGGCATGAAATTATTTCAACTAAATAAATGAAGTAAAAAAATCAGGTAAGTACTTGCATAAAAAAAATTTAGATTTCTTTACTAAACTTTTTTTTTTTTTATCAGAACCCAGTACTTGAGGATGCTAGCTGACATCTACTGAACAGTCGCTGTGTGCTCTTAACTTTGGAAAGTGGTGTGGGTGGCCTGGGGAACACCTGGAGATGACACTGTTCAGTCAACGCACAGCAGAAATTCCACTGATTTAACAGTATGGACTAAGCACCAACTATCCACACTGAACTGTGCTAGATTATGAGAATAAATTTTGAATAAGACAGACATAAGGTCTGGGACATCACGACAATTATAGTTTTGTCACAGTGCAAGTGGACTGCAAGTTGCAAAGAGCATTACAAATGGCAGAAGCAGACAAAGGAAGAGGGACCCAGAGAAAGGCTGATTCCTCCACTGACTGGGTAGCAGCAGGATTCTGCTTACTTTCTTGGGGCCAAGGAGTCCTGAGAAGGGAACAAATGGAAAAACGGTGACAAAGCCACTCCCACAGAGAGCATCCCTCCTTAGGATTCAAATGTCAACCTACTACAGTTTAGTGTTAGCTTCATGTGGTTTGTGTATTTCATTCTGACTACTAAAGTCCTACCAAAAGTTATTCTCTCACTTTTCCAAGTACGATTTTTGATAGGCTGGATGTATTTCTTTAAGTGCTCTCGTGGAGAGTCTAAGCTAAAACTTGTTTGCACAGACTGCATTCTCCAAATTAGAAAACGTGATTCACTTAACAGAAATCCACTTTTACCAACTTTCAAGGCCTATTGTACATTACACAATGCCAGTTAAATTTTAACTTGTTTTGCTCTAAACTATTACTAAACAGCCCTCATTATACAATAACTTGGTATGCAGACTTTTTATCACATGCAACAGAGCTGATAAGTTAGGGAGTCAGTGCTTGTTATCTGGGATGGCCCTAGTAGAAAGAAGTTCAAAATTCCACCTATCTTCATATCCATTACAATCACCTTGGTGCTAATCTAGGAAGGAAATGGAAGGGATGGGAAGGGAAAAAGCAGAACACCAATAAAAAAGAAACATCTGTCAAAACTCATCAAACTATATACATTAAATGAATGAAATTCACTGCACATATATAATGCCTCCATAAAGCTGGTTTTAAAAAAGGAACAGACACCAAGTTCAATTCATCTTTCCATCGCCTGCAGTTAATGCAGTACTTGGCTTATAGCAGGCGCTCAAGAGTTCTGTTGAAAAAATTCAGGTAGAGGAGGAAGAAAAGCAAAGCCCACAACAAATACAAGTTCCAGGGCTGAGGAACGATGACCTCCAGTTCTACTGCTCTACAGCAACAGTTCCACTCCCAGATGTCAGCAGGCAACAAAACTCCAACTGAACTACTCATTGTTTCTTATTCTCCTGTTTTTACTATCGCCAGAGATGCGCCAGCAGGGGCACAATTTTCATTTTTAAACATAAACTTTTAATATAGTCACGATATAACATTTAATTTTTAAAAGTAACACTTAAACATAATCAAGAAAACAGAATTAAAGCTTTGCAGAAAACATTAATAAGAGGATACCTATTCTGACCTAGAGAAAAATAATTCACAATTATCACGTGGTCTCCCAAACTAAAGAAAAATCAACTTCCAAAATGTTAAATCTTGAAGGGGAAAAAAAAAGGGCAAAACAAACCATGGATGTGCATCAGGGCAGGTCAACCTTTTGAAAGTCCATTTTTACTCCCCATCCCTACATGCCTGACCACCAAATAAGTCTCCTGTGTCCAGCATGAAGGAGGCATTCTCTAGTCTTTCTTGCCCCCTCTTTCCTACTTAAACTTCTTTGTAAAAACATACTTCAGGGGACTTTCCTGGCGGCACAGTGGTTAAGAATCCGCCTGCCAATGCAGGGGACACGGGTTCGAGCCCTGGTCTGGGAAGACCCCACATGCCACAGAGCAAATAAGCCCGTGTGCCACAACTACTGAGTCTGTGTGCCACAATTAATGAAGCCTGTGCACCTAGAGCCCGTGCCCCGCAACAAGAGAAGCCACCCCAATGAGAAGCCCTCGCACCGCAACAAAGAGTAGCCCCCGCTCGCCACAACTAGAGAAAGCCTGCACACAGCAACGAACACCCAATGCAACCAAAAATAAATAAATAAACAAAATTTCTTTTTAAAAAAAAACATATTTCAGGCTTCCCTGGTGGCACAGTGGTTAAGAATCCGCCTGCCAGTGCAGGGGACATGGGTTCGAGCCCTGGTCCGCATGCCACAACTACTGAAGCCCGTGCACCTAGAGCCTGTGCTCCACAATAAAAGAAGCACCGCAATGAGAAGCCCGCGCACTGCAACGAAGAGCATCCCCCACTCACCACAACTAGAGAAAGCCCAAGCGCAGCAACGAAAACCCAACACAGCCAAAAATAAAATAAAGAAATGCATTAAAAAAATAAATAAAACCGTACTTCACTAAGAACTCCCTATTTGCAGACAGATTCACTTTTCTGTCATAGATGTGACTCATGTTCCTGTGGACAAAAAGTCTTTCCTTTAAAACTGAGGCACAGTAAAATTAAGAAGACTGACAGTACCAAGTGTCGATGAGGCTGCAGAAGGGGAGTTAGGCACTGCTGCTGCAGACGGGAAAGGATGTCACCACTTCAGAAATCTTGGCAGCTTCTTACAAAATAAAACACATACCTGCCCTATGACATACAACCATTCTACTTCTAGGTATTTTAACCATGAGAAATGAAAACATATGTCCACACAAAGACTTGCACATGAATGTAGTCAACAACTTCATTCATAATAGTCAACACTGGAACAACAAATGTCTGTCAAGAGGTGAAGAGATAAACTGTGGTCCATCCATACAATGGACTATTACTCAGCACTGGAAAGGAAGGAACTCCCACAACATGGGCAAATATCAAAAACGTTATGCTGAGTGAAAGAAGGCAGATAGAAGAGTACTCTCTATATAATTCCACATAAAGAAAATTCCAGAAAACAGAAACTTAGCCTATAGTGACAGAAAGCAGTAATGGACAGTGACAGTAACTGCCTGGCTAAGGGATGGGGATTCATGGTGAAGGGGCATGAGGGAAATTTCTGGGCAATGAAAATGTTCTATATCTTTACCATGGTGACAGTTACCCTGGTATATACATTTGTCAAAACTCAAACTGCAAGCGTAAAATTGGTACGTTTATTGTATTAAATTATACCTATACCTATACCTATATGGCTGACTTTAATTAGATGCACATCTATAAATAAGGTGGATGAGGCAGCTGTATTATAAAAACAACCCTTGAAGACCAAAGACCATAATATTGATTTTTCATTTACATAAGTAGAATTCTTAAGTACTCTATAAATATTCACACATCAGGACTTTTTTTTTTTAAGATTTCATGTTCCTTGGTTCAAAGACTCTAACTAGTGCTACACAACACCACCTAAACTAGGAGGCATGCATTTGTACTGCGCTGCCTGTTATCATTGTAACAGGCTCCTTTAAGCCTCCAACCTCAGATGGTTCATGACTGGCTTGGCCTTTATAACTGCCTAGATCCCCTGACCACCTACTCAAACTCCACACTACAGGCAGACAATAACTGCCCACAACGCTGAATGGAAACTAGTGTTGCACTAAACAGACTGCTCCATGAGCAGAAACCTGCTAAATCCATCTGTTCTGCAGGACTTTTCACTTAATGAAATATGCTGGAACCAAACCAACAAAAGCTTGGCTACTGAAGGCCACCTGCCAGAAAGGAGAGTGCACCACTAAACCAGAGGTACGCATTAAAAGACATCCAGGAAAAACGAAGTGTGACTACCTACATTATTTTCTTCTAATCTAATGGTCACTGCCAATGGTCTCTTCAAACACCTTGGAAAATCTAGAGATGACTACGAAAAAGGACTCATGTTAGCTGTTACACACACCCCTCTCCTTCCAATTTTAAGGAGGAAGTATAGAGAATATTCCCTTTCATGAATTACTTTGGTTGTTAATGAAAACCAAAGTTAGAAGAGTTGGTTGAAGCAGTAAAAGCTGCAAAATTACTATCTGCTGAAAATAAAAGAATGCAAAAGCAGGTGCTGAGGGCATGAGGACCACCATGCCTACTGAGGAAGCAGTCCACTGCTTACTTTCTCAATTTAACCTCCACCTGATGGCCTGTTGAAAAATAGCCTCCGAAGACTGTAATTACGGAGGTACATTTACTTTACCAGCCAAAACAACAGACTGCACTCCATTCTTGAATTATGTAAGTTCACTGTTAACGATTAAAAATCTTTTACTAGAAAAATGAAACTTGGGACTTCCCTGGTGGCAAAGTGGTTAAGACTCTCCGCTCCCAAGGCAGGGGGCCCAGGTTCAATCCCTGCTCAAGGAACTAGATCCCACATGCATGCCGCAACTAAGAGTTCACACGTCACAACCACGAAGCCCGAGAGCCACAACTAAGGAGCCAGCCTGCCACAACTAAGACCCAGCACAACCAAATAAATAAGTAAATAAATTTAATTAAAAAAAAAAGAAAAATGAAACTCAAGACTTTCCAGAAAGTCTCCCTTATGTTAAGTATGTGAAGCTCAGGACTTCGGTATCCTAGAAAAGAAATTTTTTTCCCCCAATCAACTCACAATACTCTGTTTTTCATATAAAGGCAGAAAACCAACCCCAGGAAGAGCTCACCAAGCAGGGGAACAGGGTCAGCTGTGCAGGACAAAGGCCTCAAGCAGTGCTTCTCAGCCTTGACTATACCTTAGAATCACCTGAGGATCCTCAGGCCACAATTCTGGGTTCAATGGTGGGAGGCAGGCTTCCTGTGTGACTCTGATGTGCAGTCAGGGTTCAGAATCACTGAACACAGGGGCATTCCCACACCCAGCGATTCAGGGATGGGAGAAACTAAGCAGACAACTGGAGGGAGGGCCAGCAGAGCTATTTCGACACTCAAGTATGCCCCCAAACCAGACAGAAGAAACTATAAAACAATTTGAGATGACTGTTCACTCTACAGGAGGACCCACTGCTTGATGAAGAACAACCAGAGCAAATGTTTTTAAAATGGGAACGATTTTAGTGCTTTTAAGGATTTATTTATCATTAACAAGTTAAAGGCAAACAATCAGAAGAAAAACTATAATGCAACTAAGCTAGAAATAATTTGATAGAAAAATTCCTCTCCAATGCAACTTTTCAGAAATGTCTTTTCCACAGACACTTCTTTGTAACTGAACTCATTTCCCATTTGCTCTTTTCACTCAGTGAAATCTTTCACCTCCAACATTCTGCTTTTTCAAAAATGACCTCCCAATCTAAACCAAGATCGTTCTACCTCCTTAAGCTAGTCAATCCATCAAGCACTTGATTAGTAATAAGATCTCTCTCACACGCACTTTTCATAATAATTTTACCTTCAGGGGATTCCGTAACTCTACAAGACTTGGTCCTGTTTCTTTAACCATTCTCTCTCCTCTGGGATGGCACCTGGATATTCCCCCACTAAGCAGCTCACCTATTCTCAGCTTCAAGTATGCTGATGAATTCCAAACCCACATCTTCAACTTGGATTGCCCAACTATACTCCAGTTCCGTATTTCAAGCTGCCAGCCCCTAGGCTCTTCCACTGTTATGTTCTAGTTTAACCTTAAAATCAAAAGGTCCATTATTTTCTCAGAACCAGGTTTTACACTTATGCCAATAGCAAACTTCACTGTTCTTCCAATCTTCTAGATGAGAAACCTTGAAGATTATCTTGAATTATATACCCCAACTCCTGGCACAATCTCATCAAAATGTTCAAAACTTTTTATCTGGTAAAAACAGTAGCAACTGCATGAATTGAAATAAGCATTCTAATTAAGTGATGCATCCTGACATCCCATACACCCACACCTGAGATCCAGAGAACAGGATCTCAGTGAGTCAAAGGCAAGAGCAGAACCTTTCTGAACACAGAACATACCTCAATAATAAGATTACTAAAAAAAAGGGGGGGAGGCTTCCCTGGTGGCGCAGTGGTTGAGAGTCTGCCTGCCAATGCAGGGGACACGGGTTCGTGCCCCGGTCCGGGAAGATCCCACATGCCGCGGAGCGGCTGGGCCCGTGAGCCATGGCCGCTGAGCCTGCGCGTCCAGAGCCTGTGCTCCGCAATGGGAGAGGCCACAACAGTGAGAGGCCCGCGTACCGAAGGAGAAAAAAAAAAAAAAGTAAGGAAGACTATAAGATACAATAAGAAACCATCAGACAGACCAGGATGACCTGCCAAGGAGAAAGGACAGAGTCTGAAAGTCTGAAGAGCCCAGGAGGAAACGAGAAACCTGGAACAAGGGTGGGGAGGGATGAAGCGTCAGGTAAAGGACTTTGCGGCCATCCTCCCAATGTTCATTCTCTTCCTCCCCTGTTGGATAATGGTCACCCAGTTCAGAAGGCTGAAACCCCCCACTCCAGAGGGGAGCCAGCACGGCACGCCACCCCTGTAGCCCAGAGCACTTGGTTCAGGGTGACCCAGAGGGCACAAAGCTCAGGGCACTGCCAAGAATTCCGGGACACACACACACACTCTCGTGCGCCACTTTGTGTGCTGGGCACAAATGTGAAGCCCGCAACTACTGTAGCCATTTCGCCATTGGGGAGAAAACTAGGCTTAGGATAATAGCGATACAACACAAGTGAAGAGAAACCAGGTCTTCAAAGATGTCACTGAACTGATGAATCAAACCAACCCTGAAGCCTGACCTACCTACAGAATTTCTAGTGCCGTGAGCCAGTAAATCTCTAGTTTATGGTGTAAGCCAGTTAGAGCTGAGCTTTCTTTTACTTGTTATCAAAAGTATCCTGAGACAGAAGTGGAGTGCGTGATCCAGGAGATTCATACCAAGTAAGATCACTCAAAAGGCAAAAAAAAAAAAAGTTAATCTGAAACCTAAGTCCTACTCACCCTCCCACATGGAATGCCCTCCTCCTTTCTCTCCATTTGCCCAAATCCTATTCATTTTCAACGTCACTCATTGCCCACTTCCTTCACTCCCTGAATTCCCCCCGCAGAACCTGACATGTGCAGCACCTAGTTCAACACATCACACATCTCAGAACCTAACCCAGTGGTTCCCTCTGCCTCAGTCACCTGCTGAGTCACCCACTATGTACACAGGGTCAGAACCCTCTGGCTGCCTTCCTGAGCAGCTACGAGCAGTAGCTAAACCAGCCTTCAGCAAACATGAGCCAGCTGACTGACAAATATTACATAAAAAGATCTTCCTCAATCTTCTGCAAATATTTCATAGTGTAACTTGCTTTTGATCAAATCAGTATGTAGTTTAAAAATAAAAACATAAAAAAACTTCATGTTTTAATTTACCACTAATCATTTCCTTAATATTACTAAGCAAGATGTATCTCCCATTCTGCCTCCAAGTAACCAATGAATTAAAGATGTTCATCTTTCACTTTACAATACTGTGCTTTAACTATCTCTGGGAAATAAGATCATCCACTCACAGTGAGAAACAGCTAATAAATGGAGCCCAAAAAGGCCAAACATCACCGTTTTTAGCATGCATAAAATATAACTTGTGGATACTCCACAGCACTTAAAAATAACATTGAAGAAAAATGTTTAATAATCAAGAGTGTTTACAATACAAGAAATGGGGAAAAAATACTAAACAACATACAGCATAGTCCTAGGTTACTAAAAAAGAAAATGCATTATCACAAATACATTACAAAGAAGCTGCCTTGTTCCCTATGCATCCCGTGCCAACTGCTCATCCCAAGGCCTTCGCTTCCTCCACCCCCTGCCCCAGGCTGAGCTGAGGCCTTCAGCACTTCTCAACTGGATCACTGAGTGTCTAACTGGTCTTCCTGCCCCCGACTCATCCTTCACCCTCCAAACCACATGCAGCCACCACACTGCTTTCTCTAAAATGTGAACCTGATAACTCTGGTCCCTAGGAACAGGCCTGCAAGGCCCCCGAGAACTTTCAAGACAACAGGCTCCAGCAGAGCTCGCAAGAGGCCCCAGGGCTGCGCCCCCCACCCCCGCCCAGAACTGCAGGCTCAGGGCCATCCACACAGGGTCTCTTGCCCAGAGCGCCTTCTCTCCCACCAGGAGGGGCGCCACTGGCTTCTCCTCACATTAGAGAACTCAGTTCCAAAGTCTCCTCTTCGGGAACTACTTTCCTAACAAACTGATGAGTTACTCACTCTGGATTTCAACAGTTGATGAGACTCTTTCCCACATTCAACCATGGACTTCCTGAATATACCGAGGGTGTTATATCTTTCATTAATTTATTTATCAATAATATTTTTGAGCACTTACTACATTCTAGGCCCGGGGAATGTATAAGTGGACAAAAGAAATCCTTGCCCTCGTTAATCTTACATTCTAGTAGGGAGAGAGAAAATGAACAAAATAACTATGTTAGGATATTAGATACAGGGTATCAGAAGGTGGTAGGTGCTGTGAAGAGAAAGCAAGGCAAGAAGGTGGTGAGGGTTCAGGAGGCTGTATTTTAAAGAGGTCAGGGAGGCAGGCCATCCTGAGAAGACATCACCCGCACCGCACCGAAAGCCGCCCAGGGCCAGGCAGCAAGCTCGTGGACTGAGGCGGGGCATGCTGCAGCAGAGGGTCTCAGGTAGAGAGGACTTATTTGTACTCATTTTTGTGGCACTTAGCTGAGCTCAAAAAATAACCAGTGGATGGGGCTTCCCTGATGGCACAGTGGTTGAGAATCTGCCTGCCAATGCAGGGGACACGGGTTCGAGCCCTGGTCTGGGAAGATCCCACATGCCACGGAGAAAATATGCCCATACGCCACAACTACTGAGCCCGTGCTCTAGAGCCCACGTGCCACAACTACCGAAGCCCGGCCGCCCGCCTAGAGCCCGTGCTCCGCAACAAGAGAAGCCACCACAATGAGAAGCCCACACACCTCAATGAAGAGTAGCCCCCACTTGCTTAAACTAGAGAAAGCCCATGGCAGCAACGAAGACCCAACGCAGCCATAAATAAATAAATAAAACAAAATAATAAAATAAATATTTAGGGCTTCCCTGGTGGCGCAGTGGTTTGATAGTCCACCTGCCGATGCAGGGAATGCGGGTTCGTGCCCCGGTCCGGGAGGATCCCACATGCCGCGGAGCGGCTGGGCCCGTGAGCCACAGCCGCTGAGCCTGCACGTCCCGAGCCTGTGCTCCGCAGCGGGAGAGGCCGCAGCAGTGAGAGGCCCGTGTACCGCAAAAAATAAATAATTATTTATTTATTAAAAGTAAATAAATAACCAGTGGACAAACGATGACATTGGCTGAGATATCTAAGGTGACAAAGGTGGCGAACACAAAAAATAACTGAGGCAAGCCAATGGAAAAGTCCTCTTTCCACACTCACCGCTGACACACATTTGGTCTCTCCACCTTGGAAGGCAGACAGCTCTGTGGTTCTTGAATTTGGGGATAACGGCATTTGTTCAGAGCAGGCCAACAAAGGATCAATGCTATGGACCACTAACTGGGACTGGGAAAGCTATGGTGAAGGCATTTTATTTACATCAGTAACGGTCCTCTGATCTCAGCTACACCTGTTGAGAAACAGCCCAAAGAATGAAACAAAACAGCTTATTAGCTGATACACAGATCAGTCACCTGGATTCAAGAAACTACACAACAGAGATAAAGAGAGTCGTGAAACCCTTAAAGGAAACTTAGAGGTCACCTGCATTCTTAATCCAAGAATTACAACCAATCTGAATACCTCAGGAGCAGCCCACCTCTTCTGCATCAGCTCTCATTACTATAAAGGTATTTCTAGGGAGGGCAAAGCTGTCCCGTGTGGTTCTGCACACCGTCATCCTGATCTTCATTCCTAGAACTGGAAACACCAAAACAAACCCTCGTGCAGTCCTGAACCTGACAGCCAGCCAGCTGCTCCCACATGCAGGACAGGATGCTGTGCCCGACAGTGGGGCCACTGGAGGGGAAGCAGACCCCTCAGCGCTCAAGAAAGCCTTCCTGAGCCCCAGGCCCCTCCCGGGCTCCTGTGCTCCTACCCTGAACACCTGCCAGACTCTAGCCAGACGACTGTCTGTGTACTGTGCCCTCTGCCAGGCAGGGCCATGCTGTCCTTCCGCCACTCAGGCACTTGGCCCATTCGGGGCCAGCAGGCTGCAGGCCTCCGGGAAGGGCTGACTGACCAGGGAGGAAAGACACGGCACCCCCAGAAACGAAGTCCACAGGACCCTCCAGGCCCGCTGTGCACGACATACGTGGGCGGGAGGAAGCTAACTCAGATCTGTTTTCAACCAAAAACAAATCAATGGCAAAGAAACAAATTGGCAACGTATTTTACTTTCTGTCCACCTTAAAAAGAAAAGAAACTCATTTTTCAACATGTGTCAGTGGGTGAGAGGCAAACTCTTTGCAAACTGAGCTGCAGCAACTCTGTGTCCAGGACTAGTCATGGCTAGGATATTGCTACAGTGTCACTGCGTGTGAAGTTCAATTTACAGCCAGTAAACTTCCAGCCAAAACTGAAGAGAACGCTTTTTAAGATTTTTTTTTTTTAAGCTATCTCTTAGCTCGTTCTCACTGAATAGAACTCTAGTCACAGATGAAAAAGGAAGTTTGTGCTCCTGGCACTTAACTCACACTGTGTAGTGTGGCATGGAAAAGCCAAGAATTCAGTAAGAACCAAGACGGAACCAAGAGTGATTATTTTAACACCAATTTGTGACAAACTGGAGACAAGAACTTCTAAGCTGACAAATCCATGAGCAGCAACCAAAAGAAGGCAGCAAGAGCTTCCGGCAGCAAATTGGCTTAATGCTCTGCACAAATCCCCAAGGAGATCTTGACCACAAATGGGCTTCGGGATGAATCAGGAACTCTGTTCCATCTCGCTGGGACATCAGACGGGCACAGTTAAATCGAGCTGTGGCCGAGTCTGTGCTGCCCTCACACCGTCCACAAGGGCCCCATCTCACTGCACGGAGCACAGCAGTCTCTCGTGGCTACGGGGAACATAACGTTCATGTATGTGTGTGTGTATATATATATATTTGTAATTGTGTTTTGCAGCTTATGAACCCCAACACAGGCCTCAACACAGAGCAAGAGCTGGATACATGTTTGTTGAGAAGGAATTAGTCAATGAGTTAGTTACTGAACTTCAAACAACACTGAACTCTCATTCTGAAGACCCAGTACGGCAGGTCTTCAAACGGCAACATTTTCAGGCTCCTCAATTCACTCTACTCAGTGCTAAAATTAATATTATCTCTCAGAGAGCCACAAACCTGTATCTTTTGTTGTTGTTCATACCTAACCTAGACTGGAAAAGTTTTTAAATGTGCAAAATAAGATTTAGTTAATCCTATTCATGGAAAAGTGCTCAGCAGGTTAAGGGAAAAGGCTGTAAACAAAACTATGTGGAGGGAGACTTCCCTGGTGACGCAGTGGTTAAGAACCCGCCTGCCAGCGCAGGGGACACAGATGCGAGCCCTGGTCCGGGAAGATCCCACATGCCGCGGAGCAACTAGGCCTGTGCACCACAACTACTGAGCCTGTGCTCTAGAGCCCGTGAGACACAACTACTGAGCCCGCGAGCCACAACTACTGAAGCCCGCACACCACAATGAAGAGTAGCCCCACTGGCCGCAACTAGAGAAAGCCCGCATGCACCAACAAAGACCCAACACAGCCCCCAAAATTCATTCATTAATTAATTAATTTTAAAAGAAACTATGCGGAGGCTCTGACACCTGCATATGGCTGAGGCCCTGGGGGGCTGAGGGAAACACAGACTTGGGGGCCTAATTAGGAGTCCCTACTTAGTGTGTCTGGATGGCCACCAGGATGCCAGGTGACCTGATGAGAGAAGACCATGACCAAGGATCACAACTTAAAACACACTATTACATAAAAGGATCCCAAACGTCTAAAATGTACTACAAAGAGTACCAAAGGGAAGCATTTCAGAATATTAACAAACTTCATCCCAGAGTCGTGAGTTACTAGGGGTGATGCTTTTCCTAATATTTTCTTTATTTTCTAGGAGCATAATCAAGTACCTAATGCTTGTTTTAAAGGTGCCCCCCCAAAACAGAAAGGGAATAATGTCCCCAAATGACCTTCACCTAAGGGCTCTATCCAACTATCAGAGGATATTCAAGGGCTATTTGCCTTGCATTAATCTGCCTCAGATGACCCCAAAAGAATGTCCTAATTTTTCCCCCCTCAAAGTTTTGAGATTTAAGATGCTTGAGGTGCTGAGGTGAGTAGAGCGAACACTCTGAGATCTGGAGGAGAGCCAGAAGAGGGACACACCCTTGCCACCCCATGCAGGACCCCAAGTGGGCCTCTGCACAGCCATCTCCCTTAGCAACACTAACAGAGAGCGGGACGACCCACTTCCTCGAACCCATGCTTTCCCACAGATGCCCACCTGCTGACAAGGGCAGACGCCGTCTAGGCTGGACTCGCAAGGTCCCTTGCCCCTCCTGACTTCGGTCCCGGCCCCTCACCCTACACGCCAGTCACCCATCAAGCCCACGTGCTCCGGCGTACCACAGGCTTTGAGACTTTGTTCCTCTGCATGCTTCCCCCCGACACACCCTGTCCTTGTGCTTCTCTGCTCAAATGTCGCCTTTCTAGGAGAGTCGTCTTCCCAGCTTCCCCTGATGCTCCCCCTTGTCCAATCCACGTGACGCTGCCACTCCTCCCCACCTCCACGGCACCCTCCCCACACTGGCTCGTGGGAGGCCCCCGTGAGCCCACTTGGACGGTTCTGCAGGGCAGGCAGAGTGTGAGCGCATGCCGCCCTCCTCCACACTCTCCCCGGGGGTAAGGCTGGCCGCCCGCACCTCAGCACCCAGCGTTCTGAGTTCTCAGGGGCTCCCCACACCCTCCAGCTGCAGAGCCGTCTCTGGCTGGGTATCAGCCAAGGCGCCGTTTCCGGGAGCCCATCCTTGACTTCCCAGGGCCACGCCGACAGACCCTGTGCCCTCCCTCCTGACTCAGTCCTCAGCTTGGAATGACACAGGCATTACTGTGATTATCTGATTAGCGTCTGTCTCCCTCACTAGACAGTAAGCTCCCTGGTAAGAGGAACAATGCCCGTCTCTGCTCATCACTCCATCCTCAGTGCCTGGTACACAGTAGCCACTCAATAACTACCTGCTGAATGAATGAATGAATGCATGCATGAATGAATGAATGAATGAAAGTTTTTGACTGTATGGTTCACACCTCTGTTACAGGAATTAACACCCTAAAACAGTATTTTCCAATTAGCCTGTTTCCCTCTCCCACTACCCTGTGAACTTCTAAAGCACAGAAACACTCTTTTCAGCTCTATGCTGCTAATGCCTGGCCACCAAAATTTTCTGTTTGAACAATTACAAAAGATATAAAGTCCTTCATATGTAGTTCTGAATAAAGGTGTCTGGTATCCTACAAATTAATTCCAAAGGACACAGAATGCAACCCCTAAAAGACCTGACTTTGCACTTTATTAGAAGTAGTTGAATATGGTTTCTGGGGAGAGGACCTGACATGAGAAATGGGAGAGTTTTTTTGGATTTTTTTCTGTCTTTTGCCATTGCAGTACTTTGATAAAAACAAAGTGGGAGGGACTTCCCTGGCAGTCCAGTGGTTAAGACTCCACACTTCCACTGCAGGGGGCATAGATTCGATCCCTGGTAAGGGAACTAAGATCATGGCGTGGCAAAAAAATATATAATGATAAATAAATAAACAAAAACACAAAGAGAGAGGTGAACAAAGCCTGATTTTGGAGAAGACGGAGGAAACCCAGGTTCATTACCCAATTCCCCACTATGCACTAGGGTTGATGACCTGTCAACCTCTCCAACTAACGAAAGGCTTGTCCTCTCAGTAATCTTTAGTGCAGAGTTGACCAAGAGACAAGAATTTAATTTTGAATCAGACATTTTTTTTTTACAATACAGAAACTGAACAGCATGGCTGCTATAATTAAGGGGTTGAACATCTTCAAAATATCATTTCTTTTTAAAATAATGGTCTGGGCATTTTAATAGTCATAAATTTCTACAGCACTTCTACAGTTCTCAGTATACGGGTCCCAGGGAACCACTTTAACCTCCAGAACATCTGCTCCATCCCCTGGCCAAATTTGGTAAAAATAAGAACACTTCCTATACTTGAATAGATGCGTTCAACAGTTTTAGAAACAAGACTAGCTCCAAAAACTCCAGCTCAGTACCTACCTGGTTAGAAGAGACCGCATTATGAGACAAGGGGACAAAAACAACAATGCCCAAACACAAAAAGGCACAGAAGACAGACATCAAGGTGAGGACCAGGGATCAGGGAGGAAGAGAAGGACATACTTTTTACTTTAAATATTTCTGTTTCAGAAATTGCAAGTCTTTATTCTGTATTTAAAAATAAAATCAGTGGGACTTCCCTGGTGGCGCAGTGGTTAAGAATCCACCTGCCAATGCAGGGGACACGGGTTCGAGCCCTGGTCTGGGAAGTTCCCACATGCCTTGGAGCAACTAAGCCCATGCTCCACAGCTACTGAGCCTGTGCTCTAGAGCCCGCAAGCCACACGACTGAAGCCCTCGTGCCTAGAGCCCATGCTCCACAATGAGAAGCCACAGCAATGAGAAGCCCGCGCACCGCAACGAAGAGTAGCCCCCGCTCGCCGCAACTAGCGAAAGCCTGCACGCAGAAACGAAGACCCAACGCAGCCAAAAATAAATTAATTAAAAATAAAATCAGTAAGAACTTTCACCAAAATGCACTCTACACAAAATCTTGTAATTAATAATTAGTAGCAGATTAGCAACCCTTAGTAATTACTAACACATTAATATCTTTAAACATGTAAACCTTTATTTCATTCATTTGCCCATTCCATGAACCTTCACTGAGGAACTACCATGGGGAAGTCACACTGTGAAACATCAGGCCTTTATCAGTTCGGCCAGGTAGAAAAGGCAAAGGATAGAAGTCCAAAGACGTGCTCTTAAGTCCCTGATAGCTCATTTAAGAGCCATGCGACTTCACATCACAACCTCTTTTTTTAAACTTTTTTTAAAAATTTATTTATTGATTCATTTATTTTTGGCTGCATTGGGTCTTTGTTGCTACGCGCGGGCTTTCTCTAGTTGTGGCGAGCGGGGGCTACTCTTCCTTGCGGTGCGCGGGCTTCTCATTGTGGTGGTTTCTCTTGTTGTGGAGCACGGGCTCTAGGTGCATGGGCTTCAGTTTTGGCACGCGGGGTCAGTAGTTGTGGCTCGTGGGCTCTAGAGCGCAGGCTCAGTAGTTGTTCACGGGCTTAGCTGCTCCGCAGCATGTGGGATCTTCCCCGACCAGGGTTCAAACCTATGTCCCCTGTATTGGCAGGTGGATTCTTAACCACTGAGCCACCAGGGAAGTCCCACAACCTCTTGAGTCTCACTTTATTCATCTGTAAAATGATGCTAATAACAATACATTACAGAGTTGCCGTAAGGATCAAACCAGTCACGGCACTTCATAAACCATGCAGCTTACACACTGCACAACTTTCTCCACGTGCTGACTGCTGCAATGCTTAATTTGATAAGTATGTTATTCCTTATCCAATTATCAGATCTACCCAGAAGGCCTACTCTCCAGGGTCTCAAATAAATACACACATCTCGGCAGCCACTTGAGGGGAATTACTATTTAAATATCGAGAGAAGTTTTGTATAACATCAGGCAAGAATCTCTGAAAACTCCAGAATTAAATGTCATTTTCAAATTCTCTTCTATTCCCCCCCCAAGTCCTATCACAAGAAAAAAATTGATGTTTTCAAAAAAAATAGAAAGGGTATATATTTTAACAATGAAAGTCTCTCAAAAGAGGCAACTGCCTCACTCCTCTGGAGTTATGAACTGTCTAAAATAGGAGAGACACAAAAGAAGAGGAACACCAGAAACCCTCTTGACAATTATCAGAACACCAAATAAATTCACAAGTTGAGTGGCCCTGACTAAATTTAAATGAATATAATAAAATTTAACATGTATTGCTTATATCCAGAGCAAAGGATACCATCATGCTTATGCAAGAACAATTAAACAATGCAGACTAACTCATTAGACCAAAAGGCCATCAAAACTTCCCCCCAGAGCCATGGATTACATGTTCTTGGGCGGTGCTAGTTCTAGTTCACAAGGCCCATGGCTTGCAACTTGTAATTTATACAGATATCCAGCTTTATTCAACATATTTTAAACCACAGAAATGAGTATTTTTGACTTGTACTCACAATAATGATAAAGTTCTATTTTTGTGAACAGTGAGGAGACTAAGTTGAGAAAATGGTCTGAAAAGCTGTCCCCACCGCTTCCCTGCAACCAGTGCACCTCATGGGACTAAAGCCCCAGGAGGTGGGGGGGGGGGCGGCATGGTATTCATGGGACCCCTCCCTTCCCACCCCAGCCAGCTCGTTCACAGTAACAGGTCTGTAACATGAACCCCTCTATTTTGTGCGATCTTAAATGCGCATTTTTTCCTACCTTCAGTTTCTTACAGCAGGAATACCTCTAATATTATTCAATTAACATTTAAGGTTTTTTTCACAGTAGCTCCAATGAGAACATAAGTTTGCAGCTGTCATGGTGAATCTTTTGAAACTTTAAAGACTACTTGTCACAAAAGAGCACGGGCATGCCAGCATTTCTTCATAAAACAAGTACAAATGGGGAAACAAAACTGTACCATCAGAAAAAGAGAGGAAGAGAGAGAGAGAGGGAGAAAGAGAAAGAGAAAGGCAGGCAGCTATATGTAAAACTCAGGTACCGAAGGCACAAGAGTGGGGCACCAACCAACCTTTCTATTAGGAGGTACTTTCATTTCTAATGCACTACTTGTGAGACTCTTAAATCAGAAGAGTGTAGACTTACGAGATGGCCCTTGAGCTGATACCAGAAAAATAAATTGAGAACTGATCTGAAGAATGACAACCAGTAAAGCTGCAGACGAAGCCCAGGAGGGAGGGGCCTGAGGGACAAGAGCAGGCGTCCCCGGTGCGCAGACCCTTGGTGCAGACCTGGGCTAACACTCTGCAGGCACATGGTCATCTCTCAATTCTCAAGTGAGCCAGAAACGGAAAGTCCAGGAAGACACGCTGTATCCTCTCACTCCCTGCCCCAAACCACACTTCCACTCTACACCTCACCGACCCTGTTCCCAGGAGAGGGCAACCTGAGGACAGCGCCTTTCAAAACAGGGAGCAGCATGGAGCTATTGGTTTCTTGGGTCTCCTGCTGAAAAGGGGGTCATATCTGCGGAGCTTTTAAACAGTCAGAAAGTAGCCCACTCATGAAAAGTCTACACTCTGAAGACTCCACATCTAGGTTTACGATAGATTCTACAATTCCTGATTCTTGAAACAAATAGTACTATAAACCTACCCCACGGGCTACCTTTATCTTGCCTATTGTTCTTAGTACAGACTGCACTGACAGAAATGGTCACAGAAAGACCTATTGGGAGATCACTTCAATAAACAGGAAAACTGCAGTCCAAGCACATGTAAGTCTTTGGAAATGAACATCTACACTGCTGAAGTAGCACTAAAGTGACAAATGACAGTAATCCAGTGGCCCAAGGCCAGTAAATTCCATTGCAAACAGATTTATCTGTCTTGTGCCACAGTGATTCTTGCATGTGTGGCAGTAAAGACAACTGTAACAGCGCAGTTACAGATTCAAAGGCAAGCACTTCCCACTGTTTCGGTATTTAGTGTATCATCAGTAAGAAGGGTCCTCAGCAACCACCCTTAACGGGCCACTTGAAAAACCAGATCCATTCACAGCAAGTATCTGCCTGTCTGAAATTTGTAAAAACACAAGAACAAACAAAAAATAACCCCGATGAACTATAACTCAAGCAGAGACGATACAACTTTTCTCAACTACTTCAATATTATATTCTGAACAGAGCACAAAGTAAATGTGCCACTAGGCGTGGCATTAAATAATCATTAAGCTTTGGAATTCTTTTATCCTTTAAGTCTTCCTATGCAAACCACTATTCAAATCACTTCAGTTCCACATAAAAAAGCTCTCGAATATATGTCCTAACTGTTGCTCTAGAGAGGAATTTGGAATGAGGCGGTCCACTTCCTATCTGCTCATTTCAGGACACTGGTCCCCACAAGACAGGCTCCAGAGGGTGAGGGTGAGGCCCTGGATAAGGCTCCTCTCCACTGCTCCTGTGTAAAAACCACTGAGGCGACCATCAACGCACAAGCTTCAAATGGCTTATCTAGTCTTAGGACATGTTTCAAGATTTTGCTGTCACGATGCAAAGGAAAACTGGTATCTCCAAATATCCCGTATTTCAAATAATTTTATTTACTTCAGTTGCTCACTGTGAAACTCCAATAAAAATGTATCTCTTTGGAGAACTACTAATACAGCTTTCAGTTACAAAGATATTCAACGATACAGCAACACTCTACCATATGCTGTCAACTGGATCCAAGAAATTCCACAGTGTAAAATGTGGGCGCCACAATGCTGTACGTGAGGCAGTGAAAAGATGAGGGGGAGCCCGCTGCGCAGGACCGGGACGGGAGCAGCCACACGATGTCCAAATAGGATGTACGAAGCATTATTGTAGAGTTTTCACTATAAATGACTGCAATGATCACAAAAATCTCTTCTGGTTTACGGCAGAATTGGTCAGTTCAAATTAATTACCCCAAATCGTTTAAATCAGTTCCCTCATGCCAACAAATGTCAGAGATGTACTTTCACTTCAACTGTCAAAGTTCGTTGTATTTATTAAAATGTGTTGAAAACTACTGGCATTAGAAAAGTTTCTAAGTTTTGCACTGTTTCATGTCAATCCAGGGAAAAGGGTTCAATCATTGGTATGGAAATAGGCTGTAAACTATATAAATGTTTTAAATTGTAACCTTAAAAATCCAATTTTAAAATAGGACCCTTATAAAAACTTAATATAAGAAAAAAGAAAATAGGACCCTTACTGTTAATCTGTGATTGATATCCCCAATAATAAACAAGTAACACGCATAATAACAAATAACAGTGCTTAGCAGAGAGCGAGAGCCCAACCAATATTTGTTGAATTAATGAATGGCCATGACTATGGCAGGACCTTCAGGACAGCAGGTAACTGAATAAAACAAAATTATTAAAATGCTTAGCCTGACTCAAGCAGGAACCAATCATTAAATCCTATCACATATGTTTCATTACTTGTTTTCATTACTATTCTTCTAAAAAGAAAATTAGGAAAAGAAAGAAAAATATGAGAACTCATACTATTTCCTTTCCTACCTTCTGCATGCTACAACTTAAAAGCATTTTAATCACACTTTTTTTTTACAAATTTATTTATTTTATTTTTGGCTGCATTGCGTCTTTGTTGCTGTGTTTTCTCTAGTTGCGCCGCGCAGGCTTCTCACTGCAGTGGCTTCTCTTGATGCGGAGCACGGGCTCTAGGCACACGGGCTTCAGCAGTTGTGGCACGCTGGCTCCGTAGCTGTGGCGCACGGGCTTAGTTGCTCCATGGCATGTGGGATCTTCCCGGACCAGGGCTCGAACCCGTGTCCCCTGCATTATGTTCAGCTAACTGTTGCCATTCCAATTTTCTAAAGATGTGTATAGGCAATATTGCTGTATAAAACATAAATACTAGGACATTTAGGAAAGTAAATGAAATTACAATCGCTTTTACCTATTATCACCACTCATTAACATTTCACTTTGCATTGCGATTGGTGCTTCTGATAATGGAAGTGGGGACTTCCCTAGTGACTCAGTGGTTAAGAATCCGCCTGCCAATGCAGAGGACAGGGTTCGAGCCCTGGTCCGGGAAGATCCACTAAGCCCGTGCGCCACAGCTACTGAGTCCGCGAGCCACAACTACTGAAGCCCGTGCACTTAGAGCCCATGCTCCGCAACAAGAGGAGCCACCGCCATGAGAAGCCTGCGCACCGCAACGAAGAGTAGCCCCCGCTCGCCGCAACTAGAGAAAGCCCGTGCGCAGCAACAAAGACCCAACGCAGCCAAAAATAATAATAAAATTTACATTTTTTTAAATAAGAGCAAAGCTTAATTTAAAAATAAAATTTAAGGTGAGAAAAAGGCAAACACCAAATCTCTTAAGGAAAGAAATCTTTGAATTGCACCCTTGTAAAACTTATTCAACCACTACTAAGCCCTTCTTTTTGTGCAAAGAACTATACTGAGTTACTTTAAAACGCAGATGTACAAGTGAACAAAAGTTTAAAGCGGAAAGTTGTAGAGCAAACTAAAGTGCCAAAAGTTTTAACAAAATTGCTGCTTCCTGTCAGATTTCATTTTTTTTAAGTTATCAAGTCTCAAGTTCCGCGACACGCGTTAATTCCAATAGCTACTAAAACCTGACTCTATTTCCAAAAGGGCAAGAAAAACCAATTGCTTTGAAAGGGTTACGATTTACCGGCCACCAGTTTTCCAACAGCTACTTTGTTTCATTTTCCCTTATTTAATACAACAGCACACTGAGATGATATAAAAACGCGCAATAACTTCTAGGGCTTAGAAGTCAACACATCAGCGGTCCACAGCAAGCCTGACAAATAATACCACATGCCGATTTTTATCCAGACCGATTGTATTTGGGGGAGTGGGAATAAGAGTTCAACTCTACACTCATCTCTCTCTAAAAGCGTGAGTTTTACTCTTTCTTTCCACTACGGGATTATCACAAACGACCCCTAAGATACCGCTCTGACAGGGTGCGCTAGTAGTGTCAGCCAGGCTGAGGCGGATTCCTGCAAAAGATGTCACTCAAAGGCAGGGACAAGTATGGTCCTGGCGAGTTATTTCGAGTTTTCTTTGCACCAGTAACCTTAGGCTGCTTCTTAGTGACTTGAGTCTAAAAGTCAGAACACCGGCAAGCCGCCCCCCCGCTCCGGGTCAATCAAACTGCGAAAGCAACCTTTGGGGCCATGGGGAAAACGAGGCACCCCAAATCTTGGTGGCTCGTTCCGGGCAGAGAGGCGACCACAGGGCGTGGAAGGCTGTGCCGCCCCGGGGCCTCCCGAAGATTCCCGGCTGCCTCCCGGGGCAGCCAGGGCCCCATCTGCACCGCCGGCTCGCCCCGCGGTCCAGCCCCGAGGTTAACCCCTTCGCGCCCCCCACGCCCTCTCCAGGCCGGCCCGGGCGCCCCCTCTCCGCCGCCCCTCTGAAGCGGGGCCTGGTGGGCTCTGGCGCGGGGCGGGCCGGGCTGCAGGCGGCGGAGGCGCGGAGGCGGCGGGAGGCTCGGGGCCTAGTCCCGGGCAGCGTGTCCCGGCGCCCTCCCCCACTCCCACACGCTCGCTCGGGGCCGGGGTGCGCCCGCCCGCCCGTCCGCCCCGGCGCCCACCCGCCCGCGGCCCGGGGCCCCTTCCCGCCGAGGGCACCGGCCGGGTGCTACCTGCGGGTTGCGGAGGGCCATGGCGGCCCGTTTCAATGAGCCTCGGCGCTCGTCCGACTCCTCACGCTGCTTCCCCCGCCGCCGCCATCTTCTCGCCCGCACATACACACTCGCATCGGCCGCCGCGCCTGCGCACTGGCCGCGTGCCGCGGGGCGCGGGGAGGCCGGGCGCGCCGAGCGCGCGCTGCGCAGGCGCGGCCGACAGGTGGGCGTGCGCGGCGGGAGTCGGCCCGGGGCGGACCGCGAGCCCGCGGCCCTTAGCGGATGCGGGCCCGCCCACCGCGGACCTGGAGCTCCCGGGGCCGGCTGCGGCGCCGGAGGGGAAAGGACAGTGGACGGAGGTGATAACGCCAAAGCGCCCGGTCGGCCCGGCTTTCTCACCAGCCGGGAGGCCACCTGGATGGTGGGCGGGACTCGGGATGTCCGGAGCCCGGGAGCCGCGGCCTGAAGTCCGCCCGCGCCCCCGAACCCCAGGGTCGTCCTGGGCCGGGGTCGTCCTGGCCCGGGGTCTCCGAAGTGAGCGCTGAAGATCTCAGAGTAGTCCCGGTTTATGGAGGTCACATCCGTCCATTCATTAATTTATTCACTTCTCATTCATTCCACAAACACTATCTGAGCGTCTACTCTGTGCCACGCCTTTAGCTAGGCATTGGAGAATATTTTGAAGAAATAAAAATGAAAACGCACCGGTAAAGTGTTTAGGATTGGGGCCTGGCAAATAGTAAGCACTCAGCGTTGTCATCACACGCATACATGCACGCATACAGACAGACCAGCTTTCGGGTCATTGGTTCAAGAAACAGTGAACCCCCTACCTGACCATGCAGTTTATCACCTACTTTGTCCCTTCTAGCTGAGTGATTCGGGCAAGTTAATTCCGTTTCCTAGGTCTTTGGTTTCCTCACCTGTGAATGAGGCTAATAAAATTTCTTAACTCCCAAGATTTCTGTGAGGATCAAATTAGGTGCGTGTGAACGCACCAGCCCTCAATAAACATTAGCTTCTGTGATTCTTATTCATAACCATGATCGCTGTTTTCAAGTGCTCAGCAAACAGACACAGAGGCTACTATTACCAGACCCCGTGCTGAGCAGAGGGAATCAACAGTAAGATCCATTGCCACATTCCATAAGGCGGAGGGCCTGGTCTTTGCAACAATGGGATGTCATGAAAAATATAAGAAGGGGAAGGGATTGTCTAAAATAAAAGAGCTAAACTGATACAAACTGCTATATATAAAATAGATAAAAAACAAGGTCCTACTGTATAGCACAGGGAACTATATTCAATAGCCTGCGATAAACCACAATGGAAAAGAATATGAAAAAGAATATATATACGTATAACTGAATCACTTCTCTGTACAGCAGAAGTTAACACATTTTAAATCAACTATACTTCAACACAAAATTCTAAAAATAAAATAAGAGATTAAAAAAAAAACTTAACCGAATACAGTGCGTGAATCTTGATTGGATACTGGTGTTTTTTAACCTGGTAAATATTTTTTGACAGTTGGAGAAAGTTGCGTATGGCTTGGATGTAGATGATGTTAGTGAATTATTGGTAACTTCCATAATATAATAATGGTATTACGCTCATGTGAGAGAATGTTCTTTTGTTAGGATATGCATCTGAAGAATTTAGGGATGAATGTCATAATACCTGAGCTATTTTTTAACGGTGCAACAAAAAATAGAATTATATAAGCACACACAAATAGACATAGAGGGAGAGAAAGTAAATAATGCAAAATGTTAACAGTTGTTGGATCTAAGTGGTACCATCAACTTTTCTGTATGCTTGAAAAAAAATTTTAACAAAAAGCTTGGGAACGGAATTCCCTGGCGTCCAGTGGTTAGGACTCCGTGCTCTCACTGTGGTGGCCCGGGTTCAATCCCCAGTCAGGGCAATATGATCCCACAAGCCCCGTGGCTCGGCCAAAAAAAAAAAAAAAAAGCTAGGGAAACAATACAATACTGTATCCATGCTGTGGTTAAAACCACTGAAAAATTCTGCCTACATATAGAGAAAGACAGGGAGGGATATGAAAACACATTGGTGACATAATGGTTGATATATGATTTTCATCATAACGGTTCTTGAACAAAAAATCAAAATTATGGGACTTCCCTGGTGGCACAGTCGTTAAGAATCTGCCTGCCAAAAAAGGGGATACGGGTTTGAGCCCTGGTCCAGGAAGATCCCACAGAGCAACTAAGCCCACGTGCCACAGCTAGTGAGCCCACGCACCTAGAGCCTGTGCTCCGCAATGAGAGAAGCCACCACAATGAGAAGCCCGCGCACCAAAACAAAGAGTAGCCCTCGCGCGCAGCAACAAACACCCAACTCAGCCAAAAAAAAAAAAAAAAAAATCAAAATTATGATCAATGATACTCAGTTCTAATTTTCAAATCACTTACAGAGATATTACCACAAGTTTTTTTGTAATGTTGACACTATTGGGGTGTTTTGGGGGGGGGTTTTTGGTTGTTTGTTTTTTTGGGTTTTTTTGGCCGCCCTGGGTAGCTTGCAGGATGTTAGTTCCCCAACCAGGGATCAGACTCGTGGCGTGCCCCCTACAATGGAGTCCCGGAGTCCTCTCACCACCGGACTGCCAGGGATTACCAACAGTATGTTTTATGTTTGTTTGTTTTTAATGGTGGTACCACATAATTTCAATACCAGGAGGTAAATGTGAAAAGGAAAATATGAACAAACACTGTGGGCCCTGCAGTCCTTAGCAAACCTCATACTTGCAATTAGAGACAAGGGAGGAGCCCAGAGTCAAGACAGGCCAGAAATAAAATGCTGAGTCCCCCACTCACTGGGTTGCGTGAATTTCAGCAGGTTACTTAAACTTTCTGTGACTCTTTTGTAAAAGGAGGTGTGGTAGGCAGAAAAATCTCATCCCAAAAATGTTCACTTCCTAATCTCCAGAACCCATGCAGATGCTGGGAAAGGGAGAGAGGAGTATTTTCCTGAAAAGTATAGTCCTCATAAGGAATGGCCTTTTTTAAGAAAAAAAGAAAAAAAAGGGGAATGACCTTTTTTGGTAATTATGGACATTTTTCTCTGTTGCTCTGTGAAAAGCAGACAAATTTCTTAAAGGAAAATTGGAAAGTGGAATGTGAAATCATCTCTGAATTTTTCGTGGTAAAAGGAACTTTGCAGATGGGATTAAATTGAGGACTTTGAGATGAAGAGATCATTCTGGATTATGTGTGGGACCCATATAAACACAAAGATCCTTAAAAAAAAAAAGGAGCGAGGAAGCCAGAAGGTCAGACAATCAGAGAAGTAACAAGGAGGGGCGGGGGGGTGGGGGTGGGGTGGGGGGGATTTCAAGATGCTAAGCAGCTGGCTTTGAACATGAAGGTAGGGTTATGAGCCAGGGAATGCAGGAGGTTCTAGAAGTTAGAAAAGAGACAGACGCACTCCTAAAGCCTCCAGGAGGAACAAAGCCTTGCCTACACCTTGATTTTAGCCCAGTGAGTCTTCTGACCTACAGAACTATAAAATAATAATTTGTAAACCAGTCAATTTGTGGTCATTTGTTACAACAGGAAATTAACATAGGGGATAATACCACCTCCTTTGCAAGCCGGTTGCCAGGAGGAAACAAAGTAACGGATCTAGCACGTGGAGTATGGTGCTGAGCACTTTTTAACTACCGATCAATAAGTGATAAGGGACTTCTTTTTGCGGTACGCGGGCCTCTCACCGTTGTGGCCTCTCCCGTTGCGGAGCACAGGCTCCGGACGCGCAGGCTCAGCGGCCATGGCTCACGGGTCCAGCCGCTCCGCGGCATGTGGGATCTTCCCGGACCGGGGCACGAACCCGCGTCCCCTGCATCGGCAGGCAGACTCTCAACCACTGCGCCACCAGGGAAGCCCTAAGAGACTTTTTATTGTATCCCAGGGAGGCTGTAAGTTTTCTCCAAGGAGGTAACATTTGAGCTAAGCCTTGATAGCTATATCTTGAGGGGGCACCCATATTTCCCCATCTGAACCAATGGATACATGTTCTGACAAGCAGGAGTTAACTCTTGGGCCCAAGGGGTCAGAGTATTTCAGTTAGACCTGTCCTACCTGGAAAATTCTTTTCTGAAACTCTGAGAGTATAGAAGAGTACCACTAGCTGTGTGACCTTGGGCAAGTACCTACCTCTCTGGACCTCAGTTTCCTCATCTGTAAAATAGGAGGAATAATACCTTTCAGGAATGTAGTAGAAATGAATATAATGACAAGAACAGGTACGTAAATTGCTTAATAAGACGTTCAGCATAGAACAAGGGCTCGATAAATGATGGAAATTATCATTAGGATTCCCAGACTTTTTGGAAAGGAAGGTGATGTTTGCACAGGCTCAGTGCATTTGACACGATTTATCGCCAATGATAAAATTCAAGCTTTCAAACAAAAATTAGAATTTGAGGAAATGTATCCACCATTGTGAGCTGGGCAGCTTCCCAACACTGAAGGACTTTTCTGATGAGATTGGCGATGATAGTAACAAATGAGATTTTTTTTTTAAAATATTGACTAATGGAACATTTCAACATCTGGAAGATGTGTATAACTCACTGAATCAATATTTTCCAAATGACCCATGTAGGATGTTATAAAATCATGCATGAATAAAAGATCCATTCAAAGTACAAGATAGACCAATGGACTTTAATCTAACAGTGTACGAAAAATTCAGAGATGATTTCACATTCCACTTTCCAATTTTCCTTTAAAAAATTTGTCTGCTTTTCACAGAGCAACAGAGAAAAATGTCCATAATTACCAAAAAAGGTCATTCCCTTTTTTTTCTTTTTTTCTTAAAAAAGGCCATTCCTTATGAGGACTATACTTTTCAGGAAAATACGCCTCTCTCCCTTTCCCAACTGCATGCCCTGTGTGAGGCTGGATTTTCTTCACACTTCAATCAAAGCAATATATCACAACCAACTGAAGTCACAAGCAGGTATGAGAATGCAGCTGACATGAAAAAGCTTTAAAAAAATACAAAATAGGGCTTCCCTGGTGGCGCAGTGGTTGAGAGTCCCCCTGCCGATGCACGGGACACGGGTTCAAGCCCTGGTCTGGGAAGATCCCACATGCCGCAGAGCAACGAAGCCTGTGCGCCACGACGACTGAGCTTGCGAGCCACAACTACTGAAGACCGCACTCCGCAACAAGAGAAACTACCGCAATGAGAAGCCCGCGCACCGCAATGAATAGTAGCCCCTGCTTGCTGCAACTAGAGAAAGCCCATGAGCAGCAACAAAGACCCAAGGCAGCCACACACACACACAAAAAGATTATTTTACTGAAGTATAGTTGATTTTAAAAGTTGTGTTAATTTCTGCTGTACAGCAAAGTGATCACTTATACATATATATACATTGTTTGTTACATTTCTTTCCTTTATGGTTTGTCACAGGATATTGAATATATTGATATTCCCTATGCTATACAGTAGGATGTTGTTTATCCATCCCATATATAATATAATAGTTTGCATCTGCTAACCCCAAATCCCAACCCATCCTTCCCCTAGCCCCCTCCCTCTTGGCAACCACAGTCTGTTCTCTATGTCTGTGGGTTTGTTTCTATTCTGTAGATAAGCTCATTTGTGTCATATTTCAGATTCCACATATCAGCGATATAATATGATATTTGTTTCTCTTTCTAACTTACTTCACTCAGTATGAGAACCTCTAGGTCCATCCATGTTGCTGCAAATGGCATTATTTCATTCAAAAAGACATTTCTGAGACAACCTAGTAGTGTACATAAGGCCTAGAGGAGACTAGAGAATTATTCACCAACAAACGTGTTGGGTGTGCTAGTGGCTTTGAGATTACGCTAGAAAACACTACTTCCTGTTTTAAGGGATATATGCTGAAATACATACAGGTGAAATGACAGGATGGATGGGATTTGCTTCAAAAGACGTGAGAAAAGAACGGAAAGGAAAAAGGAATAGATGAAGCCAAAAAGGTGAAAGATTGAGAACCACTGAGATATGAGGGTGTCCGGTCAGGTGCTCTGAGAAGCAAGAGGGGAAAATGGGAGCGAGCTGGGGGCGGCGGGGAGAGACCTGCACTGGTGCCTGGCTGTCCCCTGGGCAGGAGTGGGGGTGGGGAAGGGCTGGGTAAAAGTCCTTGAGCCAAATTTGCCCATCAGAGCAATCCCATTCCCTCGGGAAAGGACCTGCCTAGTAGGTCATACTGCTCATGCTGCCTGTATGAGTTTCCTAGGGCTGCTGTAACAAATAGATGCTCTGAGGAAGCATCTATTTCAGGCCTCTCTCCACCTTCTGGTGCTGCTGGGGATCCTCAGCTTAGAGCGTCAGCACTCCAATCTCTGCTTCCATTGTCACACGGTCTTCTTCCCTCTGTGTCACTTAATAAAACCAGCTCTGGGGCTTCCCTGGTGGCGCGGTTGAGAGTCCGCCTGCCGTTGCAGGCAACGCGGGTTCGTGCCCCGGTCCGGGAAGATCCCACGTGCCGCGGCGCGGCTGGGCCCGTGAGCCATGGCCGCTGAGCCTGCGCGTCCGGAGCCCGTGCTCCCCAACGGGAGAGGCCGCAACAGTGAGAACCCCGCGTACTGCAAAAACAAAAACAAACAAACAAAAAAAAAACCAACTCTGAGGGTTTTTCATCCAGAGTAGAAAGGAAAGGATCCTCAGGTTGTCCCCCTGAGCCCCTAATCACGGCTTGTTCTTCAGGGCATGTTATCTCAAATATGTTAAATCTTTAAACATCAACATCAAATTCAGCCCAGCAACCTGCCCGAGGAGGGAAGGAAGCAGATGGAGGAGGGAACACAGGTTGCTGCCTCTCCTCTCAGCTCCCTGACTGGTGTGTTCACCCATTTATTTCTTCACCTTCCTTTGCTCTTTTATTCTTGGTGGCAGAACTCGTATAGTTGATGCCTCTTCTTGAGTAAAATACCTACACACTGCCAGTGCAGTTCCTCCTTTCTCTGCTGTACTTATGTCCTTGTCTCTGCCCTCCCCAGGGTGGGGCACTGTCCCCAGATAACAGAACAGGTGCCACTATCACAAAGGACCTTGGCCAGGGGGAAAAGTGCTCAAGAAAAGGAATAAGACAAGGTAAGATGCACCATTGATCTGGGTTGCATTAATTCCGGCCTCAAGTCACTTTGAGCACTCAAAGGAATCATTGATTTTCTGTAATTTAGTTCCTACGTAAGCAGGAAAGGCCAGTGTGTCCTGCCTGCCTCTTGGGTTAGATACTGAGATCAACTGGGACGACGGAAGGCAGCTTGTACCATGTAGATTAATCCATTAACTGCAACACATTCATATTACTAATTAGTTAAAGTGGCGACGTCACTATTTAATACCCTTTCATCTTTCTTGATTCAGTCACCCCTACAAACCCTTCCCTTTCCCATTCATCAAAGAATTCCTTATTTTTCATTGATTTTCACCTAACATTTTTTATTTTCTTGCCAGACAGTCAGCTGGGGGTGGGAAGAAATAGTGTAGCATTCTTTCAAGCTCCTTTAGCCTATGAAAATAAGTATCTTTTCTACTCTCAAGTGAAGATTGATTACTGTAACAAAATCAAGAGATATGAAAGAAAAAAAAATAATCCATGACTCCAGCACTCTGGCACAAGCCCTATGATTGCTTGATTTTTTTTTCCCCCATGAGCTTGTTATTAGCATGGATGTGATTGGAATCTACAACACGGGCTTTGGTGTCCCAGAGGTCCAAGTTCAGTTTCCAGCTCTTGCCAGTCAGCAGGGGGTGAGCTGTGGGCACGTCCACTGCAGGAAGCCTCGGTTTCCTCCTTTGATGCCTTTTTTGAAGTGTGGTCGTCAGGATTAAATGAGATCGTATAGGGCTTCCCTGGTGGCGCAGTGGTTGGGAGTCCGCCTGCTCGATGCAGGGGACGCGGGTTCGTGCCCCGGTCCGGGAAGATCCCACATGCCGCGGAGCGGCTGGGCCCGTGAGCCGTGGCCGCTGAGCCTGCGCATCCGGAGCCTGTGCTCCGCAACGGGAGAGGCCACAACAGTGAGAGGCCCGCCTACCGAAAAAAAAAAAAAAAAAAAAAGAGTCATCTGTCTCCAAAATCTGGACTTTGCTACCATGTTTGTGCTGTTATGTTAGAACTTCTTGAGGAATTTTTGCTTTTGCTTCTATTTATAGTTTTAAACTACTGACACTGGGACCCAATCCTAGACCAATTCAATCAAAATCTCTGGGTGTGTTTAATGAACACCCCATCCCCCCAGGTGTTTTTTTTTTTTTTTTTGGCCTTATCGTGTCGTCGTTGCTGCGCGTGGGCTTTCTCTAGTTGCGGCGAGCAGGGGCTACTCTTCATTGCAGTGCACGGGCGTCTCATGCGGTGGCTTCTCTTGTTGCGGAGCACGGGCTCTAGGTGCCTGGGCTTCAGTGGTTGTGGCGCACAGGCTCCGTAGTTGTGGCTCACGGGCTATAGAGCACAGGCTCAGTAGTTGTGGCGCACGGGCTTAGTTGCTCCATGGCATGTGGGATCTTCCCGGACCAGGGCTCAAACCTGTGTCCCCTGCACTGGCAAGCGGATTCTTAACCACTGGGCCACCAGGGAAGTCCCCCTCCCCCCAGGTGTTTTAACACGCAGCCTGGACAGAGAACTACCGTGAGGCTCTCTGGCCTGGCTATGGCCTTACTGGGTTGCCTTCCCAGTCGCAACGTGGTCTCCCACTGCTCCATAGCTTAGCAGTGCCCTTCCCTCTGTCTAAAACACCCTTCCCTAATCCCTCCAGGCTAACCTGGCAGACTCCTAGTTTATTCATCTTGCAAGCCCCAGCACAAGCGCGATTGGAAACCACACAAGCTTCGGATTTGGATGGACTTGGGTCACCATCTCCGTCACTTATTAGCTGTGTAAACTTGGGTGACGTACTCAGCTTTTCCAAGCCTCAGCGTCTTCTTCTGGGAAATGGAGCTAATGCCGGTAGGAAGAATGTGGAGCTGCTTGTGATGGGGAGCAGATTAGGAAGGTCAAGCATTGGGCACAGTGCTGGCTCCTTAGCATGGACTCAATAATAAATAAAAGGTATTATTATTATTATTTGTTGTTGTCATTGTTGTTGTAGGCACAGTAGAAAAAGCAGTAGTAGTAGCAGACTACAGTAGTCGTCTGTGGTAACAGAAGAATTATGCTGGTCTTCCCAGCACCCCACTCCTACTCCAGAATCATCTTGTTCCTTCTGGGGGGCGGGTGGCTCCCACGCTCCCCTACCCCAGGGTCAGGCCCTGATCTGGACCCAGCTAATCAGAGGATGATTCTCATCAACTGAGCTCAGTGTTTGGCTCCTAGAGGGCACCTGACCCAAGCTGGGTCCATCGAACTGCTCCCAGGATATATCAGAGCCCATGAGACAAAGACAAGCACTGTAATGGGGCCACACGCTGAATGCCAGGCTTCTAGTGGGTGGGCAACTTGTGGTCACGTGAGAATCCTCTCTTTAGAAGCGAAGCAGGACTTGTATGCAATAAACCTGTAATAAACCATAATGGAAAAGAATATGTATATATGTATAACTGAATCACTTTGCTGTACACCTGAAACGAACACAATATTGTAAACCAACTATACTTCAATTAAAAAAAAGAAAAAAGAAGCCAAGCAGATTTCAGCAGAGACAAGATGGAGAGAGGGAGAGAAAGACAGAGACAGAGACACAGGTGAGAGAGAGCTGACACTATTTCTTGAGCCCTTGGGTACAGCAGCTGGAAAGTGGAGACAACTCAGATTTCCACATGAACTGAGACCCCCACCCCCCTCAAACTTTTGCTACTTTGGACTGGAACTTAGTCACGTACCACCAAATGAATGCCATAAATACATTATTGTTGTCGGTGTGCAAGTGTCATTTTCCAAAAGTTAAAACATGACATGCAAATATAATAGTGAGCCCACGTCAGAGGTTCGCTTAGCTCAGGAAAAGCAGCAGGGTCGGGGGTGGGTTCAAGGGAGAACACAAGACACTGAGTCTGTATAGTTAATGAGAGAAAGAATGCTGGAATGAAATGATAAAGTCCAACGCAGAAAGGTTAATGCCCTGCAAGGCGATAAAATGGTAGCATTTGGGGCTATCTTTTCTTGCAGAAGTAAATCAGTTTCATGTCTGTGGGACAAAAGTCATTTGTAACTTACTAATACTCCTACAAGTTAACATCTAAATTGACAGAGTGTAGGTCCTAATGATAAATAATAAGTCAAACAAAATGACCATTCCTTGGAGAGGCAAACACCGGGTCAGATAAGGCCCACTGCTTGTTTATGTAAATAAAGTTTTATCAGAACACGTCCAAGCCCATGCATTTACATATCCCCTCTGGCTGCTTTCCTGCCGCAAGAGCAGAGTTGAATAGTTGCAACACAGATCATCTGGCCCAGAAAATCTTTACTTACCTGGCTCTTTCCAGGAAAAATTTGCCCTAGAGCTGAGGTTCTTAAAGTGTGGTCCCTGGACCAGTTGCATCAGTCCCAGGGAATTGTTAGAAATGTAATGCTCGGGTTCCACCCAAATTCAGGCCCACCAAATCAGAAATTCCAGGAGCGGGCAGGCCAGCAAACTGGGTTGTGACTCCCTCAGGGGGCTCCTGGTGCCTTGAGAGTCAGACGACCCTTGGGCAGACTTGAGAACAAAGCTGTGGTAGTCCGCTATAACATCCTG
Source organism: Tursiops truncatus (assembly GCF_011762595.2). Lineage (NCBI taxonomy): Eukaryota > Metazoa > Chordata > Mammalia > Artiodactyla > Delphinidae > Tursiops > Tursiops truncatus. The sequence goes on from NC_047052.1 coordinate 4,258,497, forward strand.
AGGGCGTCCAGGGTTCCAAACTGGGGATAATTTTTCTTTATATGGCACGTGGGGAAAAAGAGTGGGAGGTGAGATTGGGGAGCTCGACATATGACAGGTCGTGCCAAGGGAGGAGTTAAGATATCCTGCCAGTGAAAGCTTCTGGTGATCACGTTTTCATTTTAGAAAGACATCTCAGGGATTGGCAGATAAACGGATGGGGTTGGGCTGGGAAGGTGGTGAAGTTGGAGGAGCACAAATAGATAGGAGGACTCGGTGCTAGTTAGGAGTCTGCAGCTGAATCCCAGGCTGGAGACACTTTGTGAACTCCTGGATACAGCCATACCTGAAGCTACAGAAAATGCATAGACTTCCCAATTAAGCCATCCTGAACAGAATGCTGCAGAGGAGCTGGTTCACGGGAAAAGAATTGAAAGATATTGATGTAATGGAACTCACCAACTGTTGTGGAAGGTGAGAGAGAGGCAATGTTATCCGAACGGCATACGGATTTCTGTTTTGCTGGGCTGGGTAGATGGGACAGTCTAGGAAATGGAGCAGGATCCTGTGGGGCCGTCCCAGGTATAAGTCCTTTCTGTGTCCTTGTTTCTTGTTTGTAGGAAATAGGCTTCATTCAGCCTCCTTGACCTTCCCTGAGTTCCAGAGGGCAAATCCAAATGGTTGCTAATCAGGGAAGGGAGGGGATGCAGAAACAAAGGAGGAGCGTTCAAGAAACAACAGTGCAGCCATGGGGCAGGGTCCTGGTTCCTCCTCAAGGGATATACATAAACAATTTCTTTTTTTTTTTTTTTTTTTTTTTTGGCCTTGCCATGACAGTGAAAGTGCCAAGACCTAACCACTGGATCGCCAGGGAATTCCCCATAACGACGTCTTTGAGTTCTTCTGCGGAACTAAGGCCCTCACCCAGGTGAAGGATGGTAACTTCAGGCCGAGCACAGGATTCCTGAAGCACCGCCCTGTTACCTCACCGCCAACCAATCAGATGAAAGTCACAAGCCCTGCAGCCCTTCCCCCAAAATTTGCCTATGTGAACATCTCCCCGAAAACCATTGGTGAGTTTGGGTTTTTCTGAGCACGAGCTAGCCATTCTCCTTGCTTAGCCCTGCAATAAACCTTTCTCTGTTCCAAGCTCGGGCATTTCAGTTTGTTTGGCGTCACTGGGTGTCGGGCACACAAACTTGCATTCGGTAACAGAACCTCTCTGGTTGCTCTCAGTCTGATGGGAGACAGAAACACAAGCCAGGGGAACGACAGTTCTCCTCTAGAGGCATAGTGCCTTATTTTTTTCTTCGTTTGCATCAACACACCTTTGTGAACAGAGGTTAAGAGCACACCTGTACTGACGATGCAGCATGCTGGCTAACTTTGCCCCACTTCTGAGTTATGCGCTCCAAGGCTTAAATTCCAGCTCTGCCCCCTCAACAAGAGATTTAATTTTTCTGTCTCTGCTTCTTCATCTTTAATCTCGTGATTTACAAGATGCATCTGCATCATGGAAGTGAAGAGACATCAAATCCCAAGGGTTCTGCATGATGCCTGGTCCATGATAAGCGTTTCATAAAGGGTAGATGTTACCATGATCATTCTGGGCCCTCCAAACAGACAAACATTTTTTGACTAACTGGCTTGTGACATGGATTGTTTCTTGCCAATTTAAGATGCTTTCTTTTCATGGAAGTTAAAAAAATAATAAAACCATAATTACCATTTGATAGGTAATTACTATGCTGCGCTTGCTCTATGATTAAATAAAAGTGTTTTGCATATAAGATAGTGTTGCTGTTGTTAGCAGTATGGATACATGAGTTATACAATGATTTTGAATTGAACTTCATTAGCAGATTCTGGGGAGGGTAGCCTCCCGGGAGAGGGGGAGGGGCACCCAGGCACCTGTCATCATTACCCCCACTAGGACCATGACCTCAAACAAATGGGATGAAGGGTCAGAGGCAGGAGATTGAGGCTCCATCCGACTTGTGAGATGCCAGTTTGTTTTAATTCTTTCCAATTATGAAGGCAATACAAGCTCAAAGTGTTAAAGAGGGTAAAGCAAAGTAGAAAGAAGAAAAACTCATTTCTCTTCAAAGACAAACACTGTTGGCTTCTTGAGGTATCACTTTCTTTTTTTTTTAATAAATTTATTTATTTATTTATTTTTGGCTGTGTTGGGTCTTCCTTGCTGTGCACGGGCTTTCTCTAGTTGCGGCGAGTGGGGGCTACTCTTCATTGCGGTGCGCGGGCTTCTCGTTGCGGTGGCTTCTCTTGTGGGGGAGCATGGGCTCTAGAGCGCAGGCTCAGTAGTTGCAGCACACAGGCTTAGTTGCTCCGCGGCATGTGGGATCTTCCTGGACCAAGGCTCGAACCCGTGTCCCCTGCATTGGCAGGAGGATTCTTAATCTCTGCGCCACAAGGGAAGCCCTACTCATTTATTTTATAACAGCTTTATTGAGATATACTTGACATACCATAAAATCCACACATTTAAAGTTTTCCACCAGGTAGAAGTTAGAGCTTAAAGTCTAATGGGGACCGTTCCGTGTCCCTAGGTGGAAACATTAACTCCTCTGAGAACTTGGACCTCTAGACCCACAGAGCCGAAAGTTGGAGGGATGAGAAGCACACCTCTTACAGGGTCGCTGGGAGTGGTACTGACCAGGACCAAATCTGCTTCTCTGTCCCTTGCTTCCAGGACCAATGTATTCTCCCTTTTGGGGACACATCATACTCTATTGGTAGTTAAGTTGGGGAGTACATTGCATTTGGGGAGGTAGTATGCCAAACTCTCAGGGAATCATCTCTAAGCTGGCGCCTTGACTGTGCTTTCAAAAGATCTTTCTGTCGTGTTATCATGCTGGAAGCTTCTGGTATAGGTGATAGAACGAGGAATCCCATGGCTCTGTGCTCACCTCCTTACCTCCTTTCCTGTAAAATGCGTCTTCTGGTTCAGGGGGATGTTATGTTGGATTCCATGTCAGCAGATCAAGCATTCTGTATGCCATCAGATGGTGATGCTAGCAGAGATCCTTTGGACAGAAAAAAATACCTGGATTATCATTAATTCCGGTCTAGATGAATTGCTGAGCCTTCCAGGGTAGAAGGGGTCCGATGTAACCAACTGGTCGCCAAGCGGTAGGTGGGTCTCCTTGAGGGATGGTACCATATGTGGGGCTTGACACTGGTCTACGTTAGTGGCAGTGGTAACAGCTAGATGAGCCTTGGTAAATGGAGCCCATGCACAGCCTTCAACCCTGTTGCCATGGCTACTCTGGTCATATGCCTGTTGTGTCAGCACCGGGGTGGCCTCTTCCATGGTGAATGTTCTCTAGTGAACATTGCATGTGATACAAAAACCTACACGCTTGGTTTTAGTCCTCTTTTTCTTCCAGGTCTCTGACCAACCAGTGAAGCTATTTATCACTGGCCGTGAGTCTATATACATTCTTATCTCAGGTTACTTCTCTTTCCCCGTAAAGTGGGTGACCAGCTGCGTGGGCAAAAGTCTGCTCTTGGAAGGAGTTCCCCTTGCTGAATTCTTTCAGAGTCTGGCTCATGTAGTGAGTTCCTTGAGTCTGTTCTTTCACGGGTGCCGTGTTAGTCAGGGTTCTCCAGAGAAACAGAAAGAATGGGATGTGTATGTATATATAGAGAGAGACATTTATTTTAAGGAGTTGGCTCACACAATTACGGAGGCTGGCAAGTCCAAAATCTGCAGGGTTAGCCAGCAGGCTGGAGACCCTGGGAAGAGCCAGGGCTGTAGTTCAAGTCTGAAGGTCGTCTGCTGGCAGAATTCCTGCTTTTGCTCTGGGGAGGTTGGTCTCTGTGCCATTAAGGCCTTCACCTGGTTGGATGAGGCCCACCCACGTAATGGAGGGCATTCTGCTCTACTCAAAGTCCACTGATTTAAATGTTAATCTCACCCAAAAAACACCTTCACGGGAACACTGAGAGTCATGTTTGACTAAGTATCTGGGCACTGGGGCCCAGCCAAGTTGACACATACTATTAACCATCACAGATGCATTAACCAGATCAAGATTCTAGATACGCAAAATTAGAAGCCAGACCTTAAAACACAGTAACAGCATCAAGCCAATGTCCTCCATGGGGAATCTTGAAAAATCAGCTGACCATCTTCTCTGACATCTTTGTGGTATCTTTCCAAGCAGGTGATGGGACAATCGCTGAATCTTTGACTGTCACAATTGATGGGACACAGAAATCTTTTAGCTTCCCACTCCCCAAGAGGTGTCGTGATGACATAAAGTCTCTAAAGTTACTAACAGAGGAAAAAGCAGGGAAGGGGCCGGGGGCAAACAAGCTCGGGAAATCCTGGGTTAACTATAGTCAGGTAAGTACCTTTTTTTTTTTTTCCGGCTGCGCGGCTTGTGGGATCTTAGTACCCCAACCATGGATCTAACCCACGCCCTCAGCAGTGAAAGTGTGGAGTCCAAACCACTGGATCGCCAGGGAATTCCCAAGGTAGATGTCTTTAATGGGATTGTCACAGGCTGTAATATACAAATGTGCAGCCTGATGTGAACCTCCAAGAGCGGGACGTTACCTCCACAGTCCCCCACGTACTTCCTGACCAGAGCTCCTTCAGGCAGCTGTTTAGGGGACAAGGGTGATGCAGGTCACACCCTGAGGGACATCTCATCCCACAGTGTAAGGAGCTGAGATTTAAGAGATAAAACGTCTTGTCCAGGTGGCACGTGACAGAGTCAGAGCTAAAACCCACATTCCTGGCACTTCCCCGCTGGTCCAGTGGTTAAGGCTCTGCCTTCCAATGCAGGCGGCATGGGTTCGATCCCTGGTCAGGGAACTAAGATCCCACATGCTGTGGGTGTGGCCAAAATCTTTTAAAAAAAAAACAACCCACAAAATACCCCACCTTCGTGATGCACAGCCCCGTGCTCCATCCATGTCACAGAGGTGGGATCTAGTCCGCATTCTGAAAGGAGGAGACACCAAGCACAGCCTTCTTCGAGGCTAATTAGTTACAAAGATCAGACTGGAATCCTGGTCTCTTGAATTTCAGCCTGGAACAAAAAAAGAAAGCCCACAGCATTGGGGCACTTAGAAGTTCAGAACTGCGTACAGGAGTGATATATTTTTAGCGCCTTTAGGTGACCCCTGAGAAGATGAATCATCACTGCTGTGGCATGCCCGGTGAAATGATTCCATTGGGCCAAGCATGAAGTCCCAGAGCCAGCGGATGCTGGAGACCATTCAAAGGGTTGGGCCACACCCCAGGGCTTCCTGCCTCCTCCCCTCCCCCCCATCAACAGGAAGTCCATAGATGAGGTTCACTTTCCCTGGGATGCAGCAGGTGTGTGGCCCCTGCAGAGGTTTGCTCCAAGACCGAGCCGGCCTTCTCAAGCTCAAGGCTTCAGCTACCCCTGGGCTGGGTTGGATTTAACCAGAGGGAAGCCCCATGGTTCAGGTTTGGCCAGTGCAAACCGGGCACAGCTGTCGGAGATCCGTCCGACTCACCGCTCGGGAAAGCCTTTGGGTGCAGAAAGGACACAACCCTCTAGAGAGCAGCGATTCTCAACCGAGCATGCGTGAGACTCTCCAGGCGGGCTTGTGAAAAACACACGTCGCTGGGGCCCCCCTGGAGTGGCTGAGTCAGCTGATCTGGGGCAGGGCCTGAGAATATGCATTCCCAAACTCCCTGGGATGCAGGTGCTGCTGTTCCAGGGACCGCTGTTGGAGGACCCCTGCTCTAGGGCGCCTTCTGAAGGATGCCACGAGGTCTGCACATGCAGAATTGCTCCCTGGTGGGCCTGAAATCAACACTACCTCTATGCTTACCATTTTATCCCCAATTTTAGAACCCAATTAGGGAGGTTTCTATCCAGGCGCTCAACCTGTAGCTATCTGGGAGACTAACACAGGAAACTCAGAGAACGGGGTGAATTACCGCTCTTGTATTTTAAACACATTTAATAAGATGTAATTCACATATCATACAATGCAAAGACTTTTCATATAGTCACAGATGTGTGCAGCTACAACCACTGTCAATCTTAGGGCATTTTCATCACCACCGAAAGAAACCCATACCCTTTAGCTCCTGCACCCCTATCCTGTCTCATCCCCGCCCCAGCCCTAAGCAAATACTAATCTACTTTCTGTTTCTAAATTTGCCTGTCTGGCCACTGCATATGAACAGAATTCTACAATACGCTGTCCTTTGTGCCTGGCTTCTTCAGCTTAACATAATGTTTTCAAGGTTCATCCACATCATCACGTCAGCGCTTCGTTCCTATTCAGGGCCAAGTAATATTCCATCATCTTGCTAGACCACATTTTGTTTATCCATTCACCCATTGTCAGGCTTTAATTTTTGCAGTGAATAGTTGATTGGTTATTTGTTTAAATTCATAGAACTCTACACACACACAGAGTACATTTCACTGCAGGTTATTTTTAGAAAAGGACATAGGCGGCTTCTACCTCTTATCTCTTAGAACAGGGCTGCCTTGAGCCAGCAGGCGGGAACTCCTCAGCCTTCTCTGAGACCACTCTGTGGGAAAGGCCAGGGGTGCAGTTATAGGTCCCAGGTGAAGCCAGCCTTCCCCTCCAAAGCAACCACACGAGTGAGGTTGTAATACCAAGGGACCCCGGCTGGAGCCACGTGGAACAGTAGTATCTCCTAGTTGAGCCCCACACCAATTCCCGGCCGACAATATTGTAAAATATAATTAAGTTGTTTTGAGCACCAGCAATAGGGAGCTGGGACAGCTGGGGTGTGTTCCCACGGGGGTTTATCGGGGAGTCTCTGCTCTCGGTCCCCATCACTGGAGCGGATGGCGGTGATGGCAGAGGCCTCCTGATGGGTTTCCGTTGCTCAGATGCTCTGCGATTTGCCCCCAGCTCTCTCTCGTTCAGCGCCTTTTTTTTTTTTTTGCCGTACGCGGGCCTCTCACTGCTGTGGCCTCTCCCGTTGCAGAGCACAGGCTCCAGATGCGCAGGCTCAGCGGCCATGGCTCACAGGCCCAGCTGCTCCGCGGCATGTGGTATCTTCCCGGACTGGGGCACGAACCCGCGTCCCCTGCATCGGCAGGCGGACTCTCAACCACTGCGCCACCAGGGAAGCCCTTGTTCAGCGCCTTTTGTTCCCCTGACCTGCCATGTGGACTCCCCGTGCAGAGTTTGAAAAAAAAAAAGCTTTGCTGAGATATAACTCACACACGTAACATCTGCCCATCTAAGGGTACGGTTCGATGGGTTTCAGTGCGTTCTGCCGCTATCCCTACCTGACCTGGCTTTGTTGGTCTGTCTCTCCCACTGGGATGTAAGTCCTTGGGGAGGACGTCTTGCTGTCTGTTCACCACCGTATCGCCCCCTCACCCCCCTCGGTGCCTGCCTGGCACAAGGCGGACACCTAGTGGCCATGTGGCAGCTTTGTGAGAACACTCGGCTGTCGAGCTCCACGGAGGACGTAGGGGGGTCCTTGGGACAATGGCCTTGGCCTCAGCCGACCTGTGGTGTGGACCTCTTCTGTAGGTAGATCTGAAGAGATGGGCTTGGGTCCTCAGTCTCCCCTCCCCCAGCCCGCTGCAGACTTGCCTGTCCTGCACCCACTGCCTCTCTGCTAATTCTGCGTTAGGGACAGCATCTGTGCCCGTGGTTGAGTGAAAGCTAACGGCTTCCCTCGTTAGCCCCTCAGCTCACATATTTGCATCCCAGCACGGCCTTCCGGGGACCTAATATCCCACGCAGGGAACTTACATGGTGATCATTTTCAGGTAGTTGAAAGAGCTGGGTCTGAGCTGGCAGACTCGGGTTAAAATCCAGCTCCAGACGTAGCAGGCGCCTCTGGGATCCGACACAGACCCTCTGCCGTCCTCTGATTCCACTACAGGGTGGGCCCCGCTGGCCTCAAGCTGACAGCATCCCCCTCCGTCACACACGGTGCTTCTTTCTGCCCCAAGTCCTCCCAGACACTGAAGAGCGAGCTCGGTGAGCAGAGCAGCCCCAGAGTGGAGGTGGTTAGGGCCTCTGGGAGCTTCCGCCCCCCTTCCTTGGGCAGAGGATGTGTGGGAACACACGGGCTCCTGTGGGATTTTCCAATTCATTGATACCCACCCGCCCCCCCCTCCCGCCGAGAGATGCCATCTCTGTCGCCCCCGCCACCTCCAACCTGTGGGGCCTTTGTGATGCCCTCAGGCAGCAGGATGGCAGCCACTTGGCCGCTGCCAGTCGCACTTGGCACACGCTTTCTGGGAGACTCTGGCTGCCAGGTAAGAAATGTGGTAGGGCCAGCACCTGGAGGGACCAGAGAGAGAGAGACCCGTGGGATGGGGCAGGGGCAGGGGGAGCAGAGCAGAGGGAAAGGAAGGAGGGGGAGGGGCAGTGAGCCTCCAGGAGCCGCCACCTGGCCGGGACTGTGTGAGACCCAGGTGAGCGCTGCTTACCTGAGCCCAGGCAGCCCTCAGATTTGTCAGCAAAAATAACTGATGCTATGGCTTTAAGCCACGGCGTGGCGGCGGGGTTGGGGGCGGGGGGGGGGGGGGGGCTCCTACTCAGCCGTAGGTAAAGCACCTGATGAGCAGCCTTTCCTCCTTCCTGGTCTCGCTGGGCTTCCTGGGAACATGAGGACCAAGCCCTCACCTAAGGCTCTCTGTCCAAGAAGACCCAAACCAAGACGAGTGCGGACCTGCTGGGGAGGTGAGGTAATTGCACTTGGGTAAGATAATTAGCTCGAGCTCTGGGTGCTTCATCCGGAAAAGGGGAGGAGCATCGTTTCTAACCTAAGATTCTTCTGGAAATGAAAGAATCCAGGCGAATTTAGCATCTGGTAGCCGGTGTCCCATTTGGGGCAGCTCACAGGCGAATTCGAATCCAGTTTCCAGGTGCGATATGCATGGCAGGTACTTCCCACCATCCTCCCAAAGCTGAATTGCCAAACGCTGCGGGAAGAAACGCCCGAGGCCGTGACTGGGCTCGTCTGCTTGCCGGTGGCCGTGCAGGGGAGCCGTCTTCCCCTTCCTGGGCCCCAAGGGCAGTCAAGGGACTCTGTTCTTCTAGAAATGTTATTGTATCTTTCTGATAAACATAACCCATTCCTTGTCTGTTTTTCTTTTCCTATCAAATTACCCCAACGGACACAAATTGGAGCAAATAGTTTCAGTTCCGGTCACAGGACTTGGGGCTGCAGTCAAGGATCTGAATGAAATTCCTGGTAAAATACAGTCATTAGAAGCACAGTGAGAGCAGAATGGAAACGTCCCAGCCTGCCGCGACACTGAAAGGCAGTCTGGTTAATTTCCAAATTATATTTGGGCTCAACATGCAAGGGGTTCTTTTTCATGTAGGCGGAGAAAATTGGACTGAAGATTATTACAATAACCACACAAGACCAAGGGATATAATTATAAAATAAGCCAGACCCTAGCAGGCAAATCATGTTTAATGTGTTCTGAGAATCGAATATTCTTTATGGAATTAAAAACAGGAGGGGGGGAAATCAACGTGCAGAAAATTAATTAAAGAAGAGGTAAGACACAGAAAAGCTTTGGGTGTCATACAGCTACAAATACAAAAGCAACAAATTTAAAAAAAGGGCACACACGTAATTACAGATTTCGGTAACTTGAGTAGCCAGAACATACCCAGTGAATTATCAATACTTAATCATCAAAGATCTTACTCATTTTGCAAGGGGGCTGGTAGTGATGATGGATTTCAGTTGGTCCAAAGGACTTTTCCTTCCGTCGCAAGCAAACCTGTAAGGACGGCTCAAGTAACTCTGAAAAGTGGAGTTCCTTTTCTCAAAGAAAACTGACACGGGAGGGTTCTTCTCCTCTGCTCCCCTCTACCACCAAAATTTGTACATTCATTCAACTCTTTTAACTAAGGCAACCAAAAGACAATTTCTTGAGACCCCCAAACACCCTGCGAAGCCACAAATTCTACCCATGTAAAAAGGGAAAAAAAAAAAAGAAATGAACGACCTCCAAAACTAAGGGCAGTCACTCTGCAAAGTGCAGGATGGTTCACTGTTAACAGCTTGTGTGGATTTCATGTTAAAATGTCTCTTTAAAAGGAGGCGTGGACGGGAGTGAATCAAGACCCAGCCATGCCCTGGGTTGAGGAACGACCTGTACTGGACAGGTGATACATGGATCAGCCCTCAGGTATCTTTTCAGCTCTGCGCACTGCTGAGGTAGGACCTTTGGAAGAAATGCACAACATCTCAGGGCGTGAAGAGTGTCCTCATCATAGAGCACTGCCCTTTTGCTCAGTTGGGGGGCCCAAGACAGTCACACTCCCGGGCCACGTGTGCCCTTACACAATTCAAGAGTTTGTACCAGATCGCAGCCACGGAGGAGAGTCACAGCCACAGGAGGTGGGCGAGACCCTGGCGCTGACCTGGGGACGCCTGCTGTCTAGCGCAAGCTCGAGGGGTGGGGGGAGGTGGAGAACCCCGGCAGGCAACTACAAAAGGTTATTAGCAAATGGTATCAAAAAGTATCAAAACATTTCAAAAAACTTTAAAAACTGCCAGGCTTGGCGGACACACAGGGCAGGCTCTCTAAGCACCCGGAGGGCTGCCCTACATTTCAGAGGTTTATCCTGGAGATGGGGACTCCGCCCCCTTTCCCGCTGAAGATGCTCAGAATCTCCAGAGAGACAGCAAGGATGTCCACGCCACACGGAACTGCCCCTCCAGGTCTGGGACCAGTGGTCTGAGATTCTGGCCAAAAGTTCCGAGAGCCAAAAGCTAAGTGGCTGGCAGAGCCACGTGCCACGGGGGACCAGGGTAAGAGGCGGAGGCTGCTACGTCTACAAGGGGGTTGGGGTGGCAGGGTGCCGTCCTTTCCCTTCCCCCACGGCTGCAAATCACCCAAAGGTCACTCCTGGCTTAGGGGCCAGGCACTTTGAGCCACAGGTGAACTCACCTGAACTCAGAGTGGGACCTGGGAGGGACTCCACCTCCCTTTGGCATTTGGGTTCCCATCCCAAATCGAACACCCTTTACGGTTGGCTTCTGGGGTTCCTATCATTCAGGTCGACTTATATCATTCAGGGTCAAGGGGAGGGGCGTTCAGAATATAAATACACACATGAGGTTTTCTGCTCAGATCAAGATCTAGAAGGAGTCCTACCTGGTACTCTAGATTTCTAAAGCAGCAGGATGTTGAAAATACGAATTGAGCCACACACGCAAGCAGGTGCTGAGCTAATCTCTGTGTATTTTAAACAGCAGAGAGACCACTGTAAGGAACGAGGATTCTTCAGCTTTTCTACTCTGCTTAAGCAAACAGGGTTCCAATTTGGGTGAGGATCAAACTCAAAAGCTACCACTAATATGAAGTTAAAACTCTGGTTCTTTAAAAGAAAAAAATCAGAACCTCAATAAAAGCCCACCAGGCTCATTCTGAAAGATCAAAGTAAGATGATCCAAGCATCGTCAAAGTTCTAGCAGAACAGCTCGGAGCGCTGAGTCTGACAAAATCATGGCAGAAGTTGCGGTTTCTGTCTCAACGTGGCAGCCAGGAGAACCCAAGCCTGCATCACCATGGTTTGAAATCACACTATCGTGATTTTGCCGTTCTAATGCCCACCTGCATAAGTACGCCCCCAAGCTCTGCCCACCTGGGTTATAAACCATTTTCTTCCGATCTTAGCTGCACCGCACGGCACAGTGATGTCCATCTTAAAACCACAGACAGCAGAGACCTGCCACAGTCCCACCACTGTGCTCTCCCTCATCCAGGCAGGCGCAGCTCACGGGTCAGGACCCTCTGCTCCACGGACGCCAGTGAGCTCAAAAGCCTTTGTTAGCGCAGTGGAGCCACTGCCAATGATCTGAAGTTGGTCTCCAAAAGGAAACTTCCTCGTCAACCCTACCTTTCAAGGAACACTCACCGCCTCAATCGTATTAGATTCCAAGGCATGTAAATCACAAACATCCTTCACAGTGGCAAGGGAGACATCACAGAATAGTCGGTGCAGGACACGGTATGTTAACCTGCAAGGCACAAGAAAGTCAGAGTAGAGACCAGCACTGCACCCTTATCCTGGGACACGTCCTGGAAGTCAAAAACACAACGGCTGGCTTAGGCTAAAAATTCGTGCCTGTCCGCTTCCTAAGGTCAAGGCCTTCCCCGCTCCCCAGAGCACGCACGGCCTTTCCATGTGCTCAGCCCGACCTGCCCCTGGATTCTGACTGAACGACCACCTCTCTGCTCATGACCTGGGCTGAAGTGGGGAGAACAGACCACAGGTTCTGTGCCTTCTAAAGGGTCTTCAAATAATGAAACCTTTCCTGGAACAGGAAGTGGGTAAGCTTATCCCAAAATTGGCAGTAGTTCTGCAAAACATGTTTCGAGGAGGGCTGGACTAGGTTTGAGGTAAAAGAAGGGTTTCGGGCTCAATGAAGTTTGGAAATGCTGGGTTGATGGAGGGTTAGCAGTTAATGCACGACTCCTCAGAGCCTTTAATACACCTAAATGTTGTTTTAAAGAGCTCCAGGAAGATGGACAGTTTTTTGGTTTGACTGTTTGTATGCCTTGCAGAACCTCTCAAGAGTCTGGAAGCCTTTAGCGACTTCCATAGGCAGGGAACCAGCTAAACATGCAGACAGGTCGCCCGTCTCACGAGAGGGGGCAATCGTTCGGGTACCGAAGCTTTCAACTCCCAAGTGGCTCTCAGCTCTCCCGGTTACTAGAGAGAGAGGCCGATCAAAATCACAGTAAACCTTTGAGAGAAAGGAAAGGAAGTGTAGTGGAGACAAAAAAGGGAAAAAGAAGTTAACTGAGATTCTCATTCTAACAGCAGTGTTAACGATACATCTGGAAGTGTTCTCGTCTCTGCAGTCAGATCTGCGCCTCAGTATAGATCACTAAGGTCTCCCTTGTCTCGTGATTAAAACCCACCCCATGCCCATCGTCCTGGTGTGACACAGCGGCTTGGGCACGAGTCTCAAACTCTCCTTAAACGGCACACGCTACTGTTGTGAGTTCCGGTAACTGCAGGAACCGGGCCGGGCCGGTCACGCATCTCACGAGGAGGTGCGGAATCCACTTTCACAGCTTATATAGACTGAGAGAGCTGAACCCCTGGGAGGAGACCTGCCCATTGTCTCATCTGTCACTTAATGAAGGGGGAAACAGCTCATGACTTGTTAAAGAAGTTGGCGCCCAGCACACAACTACTCGGCAGCAGACGGCCGCGACCAGGATCCGGCGCCGGCGTCGAGGGAGATGCTCGGACAACCTTCCCTTGTTGGGGATCCACGGGCCCTCACTCACTCGCGTGGAGCTTCCCGTGGCTTCTCAGAGCTGGAGTCACAGAAAACAATGGCACATTCTGCGGGCTCCCTTTTTCTTTCCTGAGTGATAAATGGAGATCTGTGGGGCTCAGTACATCGTAATCTGAGAAACGGCGGGTTCCAGAAAAAAGAAACGGTAAAGAGACGAGAGCACAAATCACAGAATAAGGCGCCCTTTTTACCGTTCTTCCTTGATTACCGACCCCCTTTTAGAATTCGGGAAGACCACCAACCAGGAGAAACAGGATTATTTAGAAGTAGCAGTCATCTGAGCAAGGAATCCCAGTGGGGAGGCCTCCCTGGTGAGAAGTCCCACGGCTCGCCTGACTGCCGGCGAGCTGGTGGCTCTCGGTCACGCAGGCACCCTCTATGGGTCTCTGTGCTCCACCTGGCATGTCGCCCTTGCCAATGATTTCCGAACATGGCCGACGCTCAGTAGTCCCAGGGACCGGCTAAAGGAGTTTCTAGGCTCCCCTACACCACTCCTGGTAGTTTCAGACTCGATAATTCTGAGGCGGGGCTCAGGAACCTGTTTTCTTCAAAGCTCAGCCAGGTTTGGGGAGGCGTGGACTAGGGAATCTGTAATGTCCCACCGCAGCCCTTCGTTTCGATAGGAAAATTTCTGCGTCACCCCTGCCCTGGCTGCTCTCTGGGGGACCGTCGGGGGGGTCACCCATGGGGGTTCGCAACGTGGGAAGCAGCCCTGCACAGACACAGGGGTCGCTCCTGCCTGGGCCCCGCTTTAATTATTCAAGCAAGATAATATGTCAAGTCATACAGAATATTTAATCGGTTACTGTGATATCATAGAAATACCAAGAATCATAAAAGTAAAAAAAGCTGCTAAGTCGTTGATAATGGTTCCGGGATTCTACCAAGTGGCTGCTGGTCTCCAGACGCGCCGTAGGCGGTGGCGGCGGCGTCACTGGCCGCGGTCCTGCGGCCTCTTGCCCTTGCCCTTCTTCTTCTTGTCCTCCAGCCGTGGCTTCAGGGCGCACACGCAGGCGGACACGCCGGCGATGGCCTTGGGCAGGTCGGTGCCCTTGCTCCACTTGTCCTTCTCGCGGTCGTAGACCTGCACCGTCTTGGAGAAGGCCGTGTTCTCCCAGCTGTAGCCGCCCAGGATGTAGATGCGGCCCTCCCACACGGCCACCCCCGACTCGCTATTGGCGTGCAGCAGTGGTGCCACGCGGGTCCACTGGTTGCACTGCGGGCTGTAGGCCTCCACGCCCAGCACGTCGAAGCGCTCCATGGACTCGAGGCTGTCGTCGCTGCCGCCGATGGAGTAGATGCTGTCCCCCAGGCTGCACATGCTGTGCCAGCCACGCGCCGTGGTCATGGGCCGCCGTTCTTCCCACACGTCTGTCCGGTGGTCGTAGCACAGCAGGTTCTTGCGGTAGGGGCCGATCTGGTAGTCGTGGCCCCCTGAGATGTACACGAAGTCTTTGTAGATGGTGCCCGCGTGGCCGTACGTGAACCTGTGGAGAGACAGATGGATGGACGGACCGACAGAGACAGAGCGGGAGCTCAGTGCTGCACAGGCTGGGCCTCTGTGAGCCGGGGACCCGGTCTTCTCCTCGGCAAAGTGGGGACAAACTGCCCTCTGAGGGGGTGGTAAGGATGGGAGGGGGTGACAGATGGAGCAGGGCAGGTGACACACGGGCAGCTCTGTCCTCTCTCTGCCCATCTGAGAAGTGGGCATCATCACAAGACCGCATCTGTCTCATTAGGGCTAGAAACGCTACGCCACTGAGGCACACGTGTGGCCCTGGTCCCATCACACATCAAGCAGGGCCTGCGACAAAGTGCAGCTCCAATTACACGACCGTCTGGAAAAGTCAGCCCTACAGGGACAGTAAGTATCAGTGGCTGCCAGCGGCTCAGGGGAAGCAGGGAGGGATGAAAAGATGGAGCTCGAGGGATTCTCCGGGCACTGGGACTATGCCGTACGACACTGTAATCATGGATACACATCATCATACACGTGTCAAAACCCGCGGAATGCACAACCCAGAGAGGGAGCCTGATGTAAACTAGAGAGCTTAGCTAACGTATCGACTTCGCTGCATTAGCTGGAAACAATGTACCAGTTACTGCAACGGGGGAAGCTGGGTGCGCCTGGCAACCTCTGTACTTTCTGCTCAATTTTCTTTACGCCTAAAATCGCTCTAAAAAATGAGATCTATATACAGACAAAGAAGAGATTACCAACAGCAAAAAAAAGTGCACACAAAAGTGGAACAAAAAGGGAATGGCGTCACGACATTCAGGATGGTGATTCCTTAGCTGGAGGCGGGAAGCAAGCGGATGGGAGAAGAGCACACGGGGCAAATGGGTCCCAGGCAGGTGGGCTACCGTTCAACGTCTTCGACTCCTGGGTTGGGCTGTGGGTTTGTGGAGGTCTCATTATACAAGTAAGTCAATGAATGAAAAAAGTATGAGTAAACAAACGGAACAAACGTGGGGCATGCATGCCCTAATGACGGCAGCATCATGGGTTACGTTTATTCCAACTCTGGACATCGATGGTCCACTTAGAAAAAATAACAATAGGGTTGTTGTCGCACTTAAGGTACAGAAACCACCCCGGCTGGCCTGGAGAAAGTGACAGAGGCAGATACTCTTATGTAATTAAGTCTCCCTTCTCCATCTGTAAAGTGGGGTGGTACACAAGACCTGAACCAGGTCTTGCTTTGCCTAGGACAGGGTCAGGAATTATACGGTTGAGCTCTCCGTTCACGGGCATTCGGGTTTGGGTAATCCATGACATGGGTTATTACCCACCCCACTGGATCACTGTGGATATCAAGGGACTCATCACATCAAGCACATGGCCCAGGCTGGCACGTGGTGATCAACAGCTACTATCATGATTGTCCAATCACCTTATCCACAGGTGTCCAGGTGTTACTTCATCGGCTTCTTGGAACCTTTACCTGAAGGTGGTCGTTACTGTGGGGTGGGGGGGAGGGGTGGGGACTGGAGGAGCCGTGCAGCTTCTACCGTAGGGAGCTGCTCAAATAAACGGCAGCACCTCTGCTAAGCCCGTGACGGTAACAAAGGCAGTGAGTGGACACCCTGACAGGGTGGTACTGACGTCACATCCCCTTTACAGATGAGGAAAAAGAGAGAGTGTGGGGTGAGGACACTTGCTGGAGTCAGATGGACGGTAGAGAACCCTCACCCTCTGTACTCCTCCTGCCCAAAGTCAGAGGGATTTGCAGTAAATGTCTCACTCTCTGAACTCAGCACTCATTTCCCCGAAACTCAGGAAGTGAAGAGATTCAGAAACAGAGGGATGTTTGTCTCAGTGGCAGAGCTGACACTTGCACTCCGACGGCCCAGAACAGGCACCCTGACAACCATGCCCTCTGCTCCCCACGCTGTTTTTACAAGCCAGGAGATTCTTCCTGGAATTGGAAGGCCAAAGTATCCAGAAAGGGAGGTGGGCTCAACTGTAACCCCAAAGCCTCCACGTCTGTAGGGTCTGCCACAAAACCCCAATCACCTTGGCAAGCCGGCCACATAGGACCAGGAGTCGGTCTTGGGACTGTAGGTTTCCACCGACGAGAGAGCTCCATTCTCATTCCGGCCGCCGACGGCCACCAGCATGTCTTCGATGGAGGCCAAGTAGAAATCCACGCGGCGCTGGTTCATGGAGGCCACCTGCGGAGGCGAGACACCTGTACCTTCCCTTCCCCAAACTCGGGTCAGCGTCAACATCCAGCACCGCACCCCCAAACATGCTCCACGAAAGGCACAGCCCCGGAAGGCGAGGTGGTGGCCACGTGAGCCTGGGGAAGGGAGCCAAACCTGAAGAAAGGGGGGCTCTGTAGGCGGGATTTCTCAGGGCCCCCAGGACCCTCGAGACCTCGTGAATCCCCAAGAGAGGGACGGAGAATTCACTTCCCCAAACCTGTCTGGCCACGTGGCCGACCTTGTGGACTGGAATTCTGCAGCACACACAGGTCAGAACTGCTGATGTAGTGGTTTCCTGAAATAAAAGTTCCTCTTTCCCCTCACCCCCCCACAATCAGATATTTTAAAACTTAATGCTGATTCTCATCCGTGTTGATGGGCATAAGGTGGTGCTCCACAGAAAATTAGCAATGGAAGACCCAAGTCTTTCTCTTTCTTTTCTTAATCATCCAAGCAGAACACACGAATGAACACGGTCCTGCAGGAGCCCATGTCAGGCTGCGACCGTGATGAAGGTTTGGAGGACGGGCTTCAAAGCTGCAAGCCTCCTTCAACTGCAAGTGCAAGACTTACACCTTGGTTTTAGAGTTTTGAGAATAAAATCAAAAGGTCACCCAAGTCCCTTCGGAGCCTTGAGCTCAGAAAAGCACCGAGTTAAGTAAGAAGACTGAGGTGTGAGTATAAAGATTGAGACAGACTTTCATGGGTGGCCATCTGGTTCTTGGGAGGAAAGGAGCACATGTGCCAATCCACATGAGCTACAACCACCGACCCTGGAAGGTCAGCATCCCCCCTCCCGTTTCCAGAGGGAGAAGCTGAAATTTGGAGTGGGCAAGGAACCGGTCTGAAACCCCCAGCTACGATTTAGCCAAGTTGGGGCGTGAAGCTGGGTCTGACATCAAGACCCAGGCCTGTCCCGGAATCAGCTGGCACACCTGCCGAAGGGCCACGACTCCCAGCAGGTGTGAGCCTTCGTGGCCCCCTTGACCAGCTCCAAACCTGCCCCAAAGAGGAACTCAGCGGAGACTCTGAGACACGGGGAGGTTGTCAGAACTCTGGGTCAATCTTCCAGACCCGTGTCATCCAATATGGTAGCCACTGGCCTCCTGTGGCCATTTACACTCAGATGTAAATTAGTGATAATGAAATACAATGGAAAACTCAGTTCTTCAGTCCCACGGGCCACGTTTCAAGCGCTCAACCGCCACACGTGGCTGGTGGCTACCGTATCGGATGGCGCAGATGAAGAACGGTTCTGTCGGTGAAGAAAGTTCTACTGCACGGCGATGCTCTGGACACCGACCGTCCCTGCAGAAGGTGGCCGGTCAGCCCTCACCGCCCCCAACCGGGGGGTGGGGGGAATGATGTGGCTTGTCACTTTATCGTCACACCTCGTTCAGAAGCAGGGTGGTGGTCAAGGCCCGAGAGAAGGGGGTGGGGGCAGTCAAGGCTAAGGTTAAGGAGATCAAAAGTCCTCAAGAGTAAAGAAATAATCTGGCTTTAATCTCACCTTGATCCACTGTTTACAGCGGGGGTCATACCTATAAAGAAGATTGGATGCCGCATCCCCTCCGTTGTCCCGCGAGAAGCTGCCGCCAGCGATGAAGATGAACCCCCCCAGCACGGCGACGCAGTGGTGGCTCCGCCGGGCCGGCAGGGGCGTCTCCTTGACCCACTGCTCGCTCTGGGCGTCCAGGTAGCAGGTGTCGTCGCTGAGCTCCAGACACCGCTCGGAGACCTCGCCGCCCACAAACAGCAGGCACTCCTGGGTGGTGCGGAGGGCCGTGCGCTTGGTCTGCATGACCGGCTGGGCCGCCAGGCTGTTGTGGTAGCGCACGGCCTCCTCGATGAAGCCCTCGCAGTTGGCCTCGCGGGGCAGCAGTGAGCACACGGCCGGCTTGACGCGGTGCAGCAGGTCGTTCTTGGGGATGAGCGGGAAGTGGATGTTCTCCAGCACCTGGTAGGCGTGGGCCTCGCGCTCGGGCCGCTGCGTCAGCCACTGCAGGGCCGCCTGCAGCAGGTCGTGCTCGCACTCCCGCTGCACCTGGCTGCTGCCCAGGTAGGCGCACAGCTTCTGCACGGAGACGTTCTGCAGGAAGTCGGGCGTGAAGGACAGCGTGCCGAAGCGGCTGAGGATGAAGCCGTCAAGGAAGGCGTCCAGCCGCCTGAGGCTGTAGATGGAGGCCAGCTTCTGCAGGTACAGGTAATTGTCCTCGCTCACCTCCTGCTCCAGGTACTCGCAGCAGAAGTCCACCACCGTCCAGATCTGCAGCAGGTGGGCTGTCTCCAGGACGTAGTCGATGTTGCCACCGTCCAGCACCAGCTCCCCGCCGTACAGGAAGTCCACCACGGCCTTGAGCCCGACGTAGGAGGCGCCGATCAGCTCCACCTCCTTCTGGAAGGCCTCGCGCATGCCGAGGGTGAACATGGAGTTGAAGTAGTCGCTGCACACTGCCAGCAGGTTGCGGTGGGCTGGCACGCGCTGCTCGTCGGCCACCAGGACCACGTCGCAGAAGAGGCCGCGCAGGCGCTGCTCGTTCAGCCGCTGCAGCACCGTGCTTGAGTGGTCGGCCCAGCGGAACGCCTGCGGTGGCGGTGGAGAGCGCGCGTCAGGAGGGGAGGGGGCTGTCAACCCGCCCCCACACCGCAGCGGCCCCGCTAGCGCTACGCGACCAGCACTGACATACAGTGGAATGAGAGAACAGGCAACAAGGTGCCAGAGCACCTCGCAGAAAGTCAGGGTGTTTCCCTGTACGTGTGCATATGTGTTTGTATATTTCCTCCCTTCTTTACAAATAAAAATTTTAACTCAATCTTTCTTTTTCCCTTTGTTTCGTTTTCCCTCTCTCCTCCTTCTTTGTAAACAGGATTCCCCAAAGTTTCCTTCCTTCCCTGTCTCTCTTTCCTCCTTAGTGTGTGTGGGTCACGGCACATAGGTTCGAAAACGCTGTCCTATCGGGAGGGTGAAGTTGCCTGGGGCGTGGCCTCTCAAGTCGGACAGGAGCTGGTGGAACCCCAGCGCCACTGCTCTGCAGCTGTGTGACCCGGGTGAGTCACGAGCAGCCTGAGCCTCGGCTCCTGGTCTCCCCCAGGTTTGGTGCGGGGGAGGGGTCATGAGCCAGAACATAGCGCAGAGCTGGCCCGGGGACAGCGGGAGCAAAGTCGGCAGCTGTGACCGTCAGTTCCCACGGAGTCGCGGTGCCGACAGCTATGCTACAGAGACCAGTCCAGGGAGCTAGAGGGTCCCAGAGACTGCAATATATCCAGACTAACGTGCTCTGGGGAATCTTACTTTCAGAGACACGGCTTCAACAGTCATTGCCAGAAAATGTATGTAAATTGCAGGAACGCTGTCTTTTCCCGGGAGCTGTATGTGCCGCAGACCGCACTGTGCACTCGCCTGCACACTCTCATTTGAGCATCCCAGGAACCCTCCAACGGAACGTCAGTTGTAACCCCCTTATTCCAGAGGAGGAAAAGTGAGCTTCAGAGAGACTAAGGAACTTGCCCAAAGTCCCACAGGGACTGAGGGGCGGGGCTGGGATTTGAACCTAGGTCTGATCCCAGAGCCCAAACCTTTAATCACCACGCTACACTGGAATTAACGAATCTATTAATACGAATAGTTAATAGGAATTAATTCAATAAATTCAGGTTGGTGGACATTGCTTGACTGTTATCTGCCTGCCCTGGGCTTTTGAAGATGCAAAGAAAAATCAGACCCAGACCACGGTTTCTATGCCCTGGAAGAACTAATTAGGATATTTCACACTGCTTTATTTATTCCCTATAAAAACAACAAAAAAATGCAACATATGGAAAAACAGACCATTCAGAAATACCAACTAGGTAGCAGGGCGATTCAGGGAGGACTGGGGAAAGGGGCGGGGCAGGCGTTAAGCCCGAGGGGAAGTGGTGGTGGAAAGGAACACAGATGGGTGAGGGCTCAGCAGGTGTGAGCAGCTGGGTGACTGGTGCACAGGTCCTTCTGGGTTACTTCTCAACATGTGTCCTACGGCAGGGGGGTGTTTTTTTCTTCCCTTCCAAATCTGCTCCTTACCGCCTCCGATGCATTAGTAATTGGGGCACTTTATTTCCCGTGGTTCTTCCCCGTCCGGCCAATTCCCACATCAATCGCTCTGTCTGTGCAACAGTCTCGGGCAATGTCCTCACATTCTGAGGGTACCAAACAGACGTTCCCTAAAGCTTCCTTCCCTTCCCAGTTTACAGAGCCAAGCTCTCCTACCTTACATTACAGGATGGCTTCCTGAAGGTCCATATACACAGGTATCTCCCTCTATCCTGGTTATTCAGAGAGAGCCAGGCTGGCCTGGTCTGGGCTTCAACACATATTGGCTTGGGGCCCCTCTTGGGTGCGGACTGAAGGAAGGCAATGAAAAAGGCACTACAGCGGCAAGCTACCGAGTAACAGTGAAGGCTAGTGTCCTAGAGAAGCAAGTGAGGGGCATCAGGTGGGCTGTCAGCCCACCATGGGCTCCTGGTTGTTTCCAAGCTGGTGAGGGTGCTGGAATTACCCCGCTTAAAAAGGGGCACACACGCCCCCAGGCTACCGCGTGAAAAGGGAAACAGCCCTGGGGAGGGGCGGGGACTGGGGAGAGCCCCAGATGACAGCTACCAGGGGAGCCACCTGCTGCAGCGAGCCAGGGCAGGGGGGACGGCAGCCACTGTTTCTACAGCTGGGTCTCCAGGCTAAACGGGCAAGTTTAATTCTTTACCTGGGTCTTGACTACAGCCCATTTCTGGTTATTTAGTACAGCAGCAGAGACCAGAACTAAAAACAGACAAACGTGACTTCCCAACGTTAAACTGGCATCAGTAACTGAGTTGCAACATTTCATATAATTTAGAAACTCCAACCTGCAACATTCTCCAGTGGTATTAACCCTGTTCATTCCTTTGTTTCTTACTTTAGCACCTTAATCAGGTGAAGAAACTCAGGATCTAACACTGGGCGGAAAGCAGGTATGGGGTATCTTATATTAGAAAAGAACTCAGGGACTTCCCTGGCGGTCCAGTGGTTAGGACTCCGTGATTCCACTACAGGGGGCACGGGTTCGATCCCCGGTCGGGGAACTAAGATCCTGCAAGCTGCGCGGCATGGCCAAATAAATAAATAAATAAATAAAATAAATAATTAAAAATAAAAAAGAATTCAGCATCAAAGTGGATCAACACATTTTAGAGCAGATAAATGAACAGCGGCCGCCACACGATGGAAGACTCCACCGCTCCGAGAAGGGCACGATCTACCCGCACGTGCAGCAACCAGGCTGAACCTCAGAGGCAGGGTGACAAGAGTAACGAGCCAGGCACCCAGGGGACCCACCCCGACTCCACGTATATAAGTTCAAGGGCAGGCAAAACTGCAGGGCTGGAAGCTGGGCGAGTGGCTGTCTTGATTGTAGGGGCTGGAAGGGTTTGATAATGTTCTTTAACTGGGTGTGTTCAATGTCTAGAAAATCAAGGGTACATTATGATTTGGGCACTTTTTAAATATAAAGAGTTAGGAACATAAATACAATGAACCAAGGGACAGAGAAGCCTATTCCTAAAAGCTTCAATTCAGAGAGAGACAAGCTCAGAATCTGGCTTGGAGGCACAAAGATTTCTAGTGCTGCCGAGCTTAGAAAGCTACGCTGTCTCTGCAGCCAAGCTCCCAGACAAAGCCCCTTTGAGTCAGCAGCAAGACCCTTCTGGGGTTTCGCAGTAGATAAAGCCGGGCTTTGGCAAGAGTCTTCTCAGTCAACTCAAATGGAAACACGAGAGCATTTCTCAGGAGGACCAACCTCCCCTGAAAATTACACCCCGTTTTTCTTTTTTACACACCTGTCGAACCTCGTTCCCCCTTCTTCTCCTCTTATCTATAGGCTGCTCCCAACTCCCTTTATCTAAAATGGTATTTCTTCATCTTTTTTTCAGTCTGCTTTTAAGATATTTTTTCTATATAGCTTGCCATGTCATTTAAACACGTAATATATAGTCTATATATCTGTGTGTGTATTGTATGTACAGCTTTATACTTTAAAAGAGTAAAATTCTTTCCAGACCCCCAAGAACCCATTTAATCTCCTTGTAAGCAATGTCAGCCCCATGGAGAATGCATGATCTACGGTAAACATGACATTTAATCTTCAAAAAAGGACACTTTAAAAAAATTCCCTGGCCGTCCCGCGGTTAGGACTCTGCACTTTCACTGCTGAGGGCCAGGGTTCAATGTGTGGTCGGGGAACTAAGATCCCACAAGCTGCGGTGCGGCCGAAAAAATAATTAAAAAATAAATAAAGAAAAGGGTGTTTTAATATTCATAAAGAGACAGGTGTAAATTGGGACTGTCTCACCAACTGGTCCCCCAAACCTTATCTACAGCAGCTGTGGGGGAAGGGACCACTCCAAGTCACCTGAAGAGTTTGCTGAAGGTACAGATTTGCAGGTCCTGCTCTGAGATTTTAATTTAGCACGTCTGGGGCGGGGCCGGGCATATGCGCTTCTCATGAGACACCTGCCCCCTCCCCGTCTCCCAGGGTGAGTCTGATGTAGTCCGTGTGCCACAGGTAGGTAGCCTCGCCGTGGAGAACCCACCCCCACTGGCTCCTAGGGTCTCAGAAGGTCACGACCAGGGAAGACTCTGGGCCCTTAACATCCAGGTACACAAAGTGTTGCTCCCACTATAAGGTTGTGGACTGGCTTCTCCACGGACACAGTCTTGGATTTTTTGAGCCCCAAGTGGAAACACAAATCCCACGGCGTCCACCCTGTCCTGTAGATGCCAGGTGTTGGATAAACGAGTCAAGTTGTGTTTCTAACATCCCTCGCACCCCCCAACCCCTGCTCTCTCTGATTTTATGATTTTTCCACTCCTTGCCTGTGCCACCTCTAGTCATTGTTAAGGAGATTAACACCAACACCAAGAACAGAAAATCAGTCTGCGCAATAAGAATGAGCTCATCAGAAAAATCTCATGCTTCCTTGGCAATGTGCACAGGCGGTGAGCGACCCATTCACAGACCTTTGAGGATTCGCTGATCTTGGACGGCCGAGACACTCGCGTCTGCCGGCTTCCCTCCATCATAAACAAGATTGCAGCCCTGCGACAAGAACAGGACTTCTGAGCGTGTAGTAATAACTCGAGGTCATTCATGAATCGCAGGCTCTGCTGGCAGGTATCAGTGACAGCAAGAGCGAAACAGTCACATGGAGGAAAGAGGGAGAAAAAACTGTACTACAAAGAACTCCCTTACTCCGAGAGCTGGAAAAATCAGAGGGTTAGAATCAGATAGAACATTTAATAAGTGTTCCTTTTTCACCTCATCACGTCTTTTAGCCCACCTCCTACAAGTACCTACCTTTGGATGCTTGAGCTGAATTAGGCCTTTTCGAGAGATCAAGATTATAATGACAACAGTTATCATTTCAGAACCCAGACTGTGACCCTGGAACCAAGCTGACATGTGGTATCTCATTAAACTCCCACAACTATCTGGCTGGGCTGATGTCACTTAACCCATTTTATCGATGAGGATATTGAGCTCAAGGTCACAAAGCTAGTGAATGGCTGGGAATCAAACCTGAGTCTGTCCGGCTTCAAAACTGGACAGACATGGGCCCTTCACTGGGATGCCTGGTTGAATGTGGCCTAATCTTTAAGAATCTCATACTTTTAAAATTTCATGAAGTTAAGGATATGATGCAGTGATGACTACCAAGTATAAAAGACATTCTAGACACAGGCACTGTCTTACGTGTTTTCTGTGTCTCACTGATTTAATCCCCACAACAAGCCCACCAGGACAGCACTATTATTATCCTCAGTTTATAAAGGAAGAAGCTGATGGCAGTGAGGGGAAGTAACTTGCCCAGCGTCACACACAGGAAGAAGGAGACCTAAGGAGGCTTTCCTGCTCTCAATCCCTGGGCTATTTCACTTGACCATTAAAAAAATGCCCACAGGCAGGAAACCTCTGCAGGGGGAGCCCATGCCCCGGCTGGAACATGCAGGATAAACTTGACCAAGCAACTTTAACCTCTGTAGACTTCACAGTTGAATCTACGGACTGGGCTGGTGCATCAGGGGATGTTAAGGTTTCTTCCAGCTTTGAAAAGTCAAGCAACCCACTAACAGCACAGAGCCTGGCTTTGGGGGACCTTGGAGGATGGGGGGCACACAGAGGAAGGATTAAGCTAGCAATATGGGCACAAGTCGCATACTGGGACTGAGGGTTTAAGGAGGAATTCTTCCCGCTGCTAGGGGAGTTGAAAAGAGTCAATCTGTTACCTACTGAACACACAGCCTTTGCTAAAAAGGAACAACGTGACAAGGAGTCAGCTCTGTGTCAAGATAATCAGGGACACACAGAGGGGGCTCCAGCGCTCCCACGGAGGATGGGGGGACAAATCCAGGCACAGTGCACCCTGCCAGCTCCCTGGGGGGAAGGAAGGGACAACGAGATTTCTCTCGACAAACTAGCAACTTTGTGACAAAGACCAGCTGTCCCCACCCCTGTCCTTTCTGTCTGCTCCTAGGATGCTGGGGGGCTCAGAGAGGGAAGAGAAGGACACCAGCATCCAACCTACTGCTCACCCCTGACTTCCTTGTTTCACCTTCACCCTCTGAGACAGGTGCCACCATCGTTTCTGACACCCAGGCTCAGGTGGCCGTGCGGCCCCACCCAAGGTCACACAGCAGACAGTCTGCACCACCGCAGACAGCCAGCCAGGGCTCAGGTCTGCCTTTAGTGCTAAGAGCTTTCTTTTCTAGGCCAAGATTTCTAAAGAGAGTATCCCCTTGTGGAGGCTCCCTTTCGTCTGCGGGAAAGTGGTCTGGGGCTCACTGCTACAGGAGTGTGGATATTAGCTGCCTCCAGTGCTTTCTGCAAGCAGGTGAGGGGTTAAGGCCACACGCAGGGACGGTGGCGATCCCCAGTGAGGCGTAAAAGGTCTTTTAGTAAACACGGGAACCGAGGCCGCGTCCGGACGGGAGGGTCCCCACGGAGCCTCCTCTCCCGGCTCCTTCCCCGGGTTTCGACCCTGAACGTGCCCGACCGCAACGCTCGGGGAAACAGCGTCGTGGAGGTGGACGCGGACGCCCGCCGGCACCCACCCATCCCGGGTCTCGCCCGCAGGGTCTCCGGGGACGCCTCTGTCGCTCGCTCGGACCCAGCACCCCCTGGCGGAACCGCCGGCACAACGGCCGCCCGGGCGGGCTCGAGCCGGCTGCGAGGAGGCGGAGCTGGGTTGCGCCCGGGGCTGGCGCCCGCGGCGGGACGCGAGGACAGTCACTCACCTGGGCCGCGCGGGCCGGCCGCACAGGCCACACCTGTCTCACCTGAGGGGGCGGCGGCCCCCTCTCCACCCCCCACCCCGGCCCCGCGGCGGCCCCTCCGCTCGCCCCCGGCCCCGCGATCCACCCCCCGAGCACAAAGAGATCCCGGGGGCGGAACCGGGTCGCAGCTCGCGGGGCCGGGGACCCTCCCGAGGCAGGCCCGCCCCCCGCCCCGGCCCCAGCCCCCGGACGGCGCGCGGCTCTCGGCCCGGGCAGGAGCGGGGTGCGCGCGGAGGCCCACCTGGGAGGGCGCGCTACGGGCGCGGCGCGGGGATTCCGAGCGGCGGGGCCGGGCGGGCGGGGCGGCGGGGCCCGGGCGTCGGAGCCCGTGGGCCGGCCGGGTGCGCGGCCATGGCTCCGCCAGGAAGTGCGAGGCCGAGGGCGGAGGCGCGCGCGGCCAATGGCGGCGGCCGGGAGGGGGTGGGCTCTGGCGGCGCGGGGGCGGGGCCTGCCCCAGGCGGGCGGGGCCTGCGCGGGGGGCGCGGGGGGCGCGGCGTCCTCGCCCAGCCTCGCCCAGCTGTCCACCCCGCCGCAGGACTCGCTTGTGACCCAGGCGGGCCACTCACAGTCACGCACCGTGAAATGCCTACTGGGTGTCGCCCGCCGTCTTAGGCGCGGGGACACGGCGTGGAGGGACAGGCATGGTCCCGGGCCTGGGGGACCGGAGTGCTGGGAGGGGCCATCGCGGTGGCACCTTCGCACCCTCACCTCCTTCCCAGCCTTAGCTCGGTCGGCCTCTGCGTTCACCCTACGGTGAGTCCTTCGCTGACCCCGTGATTAAAGTCACCATCCCTCTCTCCTAACCCCGTTTCCAGCTTTCCGCTTCACTTAGCTTTTACCACCGTCTAATCTTCTGAATCATTTCCTTGTTCATTTGACTTATTGTCTCTCTCCCCGACTAGAAACCCTCCAGGGCAGGGTTTACTGTCGGTTTTATTCCTGGCTGTGCCCCCAAGGCTGGCACCTAGTAGCCGCTCAATAAATTTTCGAGGAATGAATGAGTTTAACCATCACGGATCTATCCTTGTCAAACTGATGCTACAGCTTGGATAAACCTTGAAAACATTATGCTAAGTGAAATAAGTCAGACCCAGAAGGACACATATTGTATGAGTCCATTTATATGAAGTGTCCAGAACTGGCAAGTCCATAGAGACAGAAAGCTTAGTGGTTACCCAGGGCTAACCAGTTGGGGGTAAGTGGAGTGGGTGGCTGTTAAGAGATTTGTGGGGGGGAGGGTGATAAAAATGTTCTGAAATTAGGTGGTATTGATGATTGCGCAACTCTGAATATACGGAAAATACCATTGAAATGTACAATTCAAAAGGGTGAATTTGGGATTTCCCTGGCAGTCCAGTGGTTAGGACGTGGCGTTT
Organism: Tursiops truncatus; assembly: GCF_011762595.2. Lineage (NCBI taxonomy): Eukaryota > Metazoa > Chordata > Mammalia > Artiodactyla > Delphinidae > Tursiops > Tursiops truncatus. The sequence continues at coordinate 4,286,197 of NC_047052.1, forward strand.
TCACTGCTGTGGCCTGGGTTCAATCCCTGGTCAAGGAACTAAGATCCTACAAGCCGCGCGGCGCCGCCAGAACCAGAAAAAATATATGGTATGAGCTGTATCTCAGTAAAGCTGTAGTGTTCGCTTCGGCAGCACATATACTAAAATTGGAACGATACAGAAAATATTAGCATGGCCCCTGCACGAGGATGACACACAAACTCGCGAAGCGTTCCATATTTTTGTATGGTTGATTCACTTTGTTATAAAGCAGAAACTAACACACCGTTGTAGAGCAATTATACTCCAATAAAGATGTTAAAAAAATAAATAAAGCTGTTACAAAAGCAAAACCAAACAAAAAAACTTCTCTGTGTCCTCGCTTTTCTATTCCCTGCCTTCTCTGGGAAGGATTGAGAGCGTCTTTTTTTTTTTTTTTTTTTTTAATAAAGAATGCTCTCTTCGTGGTACAGGGAGGTACCTTTTTCTTTAAAAAAAAAAAATTTATTTATTTTTGGCTGCATTGGATCTTTGTTGCTGCGCGTGGGCTTTCTCCAGTTGCGGCAAGCGGGGGCTACTCTTCGTTGCGGGGCGCGGGCTTCTCACTCTGGTGGCTTCTCTTGTTGCTGAGCACGGGCTCTAGGCGCACAGGCTTCAGTAGCTGGGGCACACGGGTTCTGTAGTTGTGGCTCGCGGGCTCCAGAGCGCAGGCTCAGTGATTGCGGCGCACGGGCTTAGTTGCTCCGCGGCATGTGGGATCTGCCCAGACCAGGGTTCGAACCCGTGTCCCCTGCATTGGAAGGCGGATTCTTAACCACTGCGCCACCACGGAAGCCCTTAGGTATCTCTTTAAAGCCTTACTTGCCCATCTTTGACCCCTCCTTGAGCAACAAAGCTAATCTCACACCCCAACAAAGCTAATCTCACATCTTGTTCTATGTCTGTATCTTGATGTGCAAATCTCCACTATTACATGAATTCATGTACTTCTTCATTCATTAATTCATTCAGCAGACTTTTAGGGAATTCCTACTATGTGCCAGGCACTGTGGTAGTTGCCAGGGTTAGAAAGAAGATAGTTTCAAGGATTTTAGGGAGGGAGACAAACAAATAAATGAGCAATTACTGTATCCGGGTCAGTCCTGTGTTAGGGATATATTCAGAGTGCTATGGGTGGGATGTATTCTTTTTTATAGCTATACTTAAAGATTCTATATAGAAAGATATGGATAAGGACAGGTAGGTATAAAGGTATATATGGATCTGTCTACGCATACATGGATCTATCTATCTAGAGAGATTTAGCTATAGATTTTTTATTGTATGTATTTATTTATTTTGGCCGTGCCACATGGCATGCGGGATCTTAGTTCCCTGACCAGGGATCTCAGAACCCATGCTCCCTGCAGTGGAAGCACGGAGTCCTAACCACTAGACCTTGAGGGAAGTCCCTAGATATTTTAGCAGCCTATAACTTGGCATGGATGTCTGTCTTCCTGGTGATGGGTTCTATATGAATGAGAAGATGTACAAACTGAAGGGACTGCCTGTAGTAAGCGCCTGGGACAGGCTCAGGAATCCCCACGTGACACTGACCTGAAACACGTGCAGGCTTGGCTAAGCTGACTTTGTGCTGTTTTCCTTATCACCACCTGGTGAACCATCCTTTCACTTTTTTTTCCTTTACGTCTCATTTTCTCTCAAATTAGAAAAGTCACGCATGTTTAAGTTAATTTGGAAAATACGGAAAAGTCTGAAAGGAAAAATAAACCACTCACTCCTGCACTGTCCAAAAATAATTATTAAAACTGTTGTCTCTCCGTATTTTCCCCTTATGTAGTTTTTCACAATAATATCACCACTACCACCACAACCCCTGTACAGCTCACATGTGCTACACGTTGCTCTGAGCTCCCTGTACATATTCACTCATCTCATCTCCTGGACTCTTTGAGGGAGGTACTGTTTACTTTCTCTGTTTACAGAAGGGGAAACTGAGGCCTGGAAAAGTTAACTCTGTGCCCAAGTTCACAGAACTCGTAAGGAGCAGAGCTGGGCTTGGAACCTCGGCAGTCCTGTGTGTATTTGTTCCCATGCCAGAGACAACCTGGCTTAGAAAAGATGAGTTTTTCCCAATATTCAAATTTCAACGATCAGACTTGTTTGGGTTCTGAATTTGGTCAGAACTGAGCACCGCAGTCTGCAGGCCTAACCTTGTCTTCTGCACCATCCTGCCTTTGTGTCATGATAAAAGTGAGGCACGCTCCATGCAGAGAACTTGGAATACACAGACAAGCACAAATGGGAAAACATTACCCACCCGAGGAGAACAGCTGTCAGTACTTAAGTGTAGATCGGCCCAGTGTTCCCCACGCATCCATGCATGTGACTCCATGTGGCGCAGGCTCTTTGGAAACTGCCCCCCACACACTTTTGCAAATATCACGAGCTTTTCACATGTCAATAAGTTCTCTTCTATTGGATTGTGAACTTGACCCTCCCTCATTTTGGGGCACCCAGCTGGCTTCAATATTATAATAACACAGGTGAACATTCTTGCACCCACGCCTGATGGTAAAATGAAGTTGCTGGGTCAGAGGAGCGCCTGTTTGGAAGGCTGTGACCTCCCCACAAAGGCTGTCTTGGGAAGTACCCCTAGTCAGTGGCTCAGCACCCCATCATTTTTGAGATTCAGCCCCATCAAGTGGAACTGGGGCCAGGTGGTTCCCTGGTTGTTCATAAAGCAATAAAACAGCTTTTTCCTTTCTTCTGCAGTCTCTGCCACGACCCGTTGTGGAGCTTTTTATTGGCTGTTTCACCCCTTTCTCCTTTGGACACAGGGGCACTTGTGGGACTTGTGCAGACAGACCCTCACAGGCACCTAGGGCCATGTGAGCTGTTGGGCAGGGCAGAGGCTGCCCCAAGCCTTCTTGTGGTACCCAGGCCCCTGATGGGTGACAGTGATTGCCAGGCAGGGGCAAAGATGCCTGGTCAGGAACTGTCCTGGACTATGTATGAAACAGATAACCAACAAGGACCTACTGTGTAGCACAAGGAACTATACTCCATATTTTCTAATAACCTAAAAGGGAAAAGAATCTGAACAAGAATAAATACATTATATATGTATAACTGAATCATTATGTAGTACACCTGAAATTAACACGACACTGTAAATCAACTATACTTCAATTATAAAAAGAAACAGGGGCTTCCCCGGTGGCGCAGTGGTTAAGAATCCGTCTACCAATGCAGGGGACACGGATTCGAGCCCTGGTCCAGGAAGATCCCACATGCTGCAGAGCAACTAAGCCAATGCGCCACAACTACTGAGCCTGCGCTCTAGAGTTTGCGAGCCACAACTACTGAGCCCGTGTGCCACAACTACTGAAGCCTGCATGCCTAGAGCCCGTGCTCTGCAACAAGAGAAGCCACCGCAATGAGAAGCCCGCGCACCGCAATGAAGAGTAGCCCCCGCTCCCCGCAACTAGAGAAAGCCCGTGTGCAGCAACAAAGACCCAACACAGCCAAAAATAAGTAAACAAAATTATATTAAAACAAGAAAAAAGAAAAGAAAAGAAAAAAAGAAACAAATGGTCCTGGGGGGCAGGGTGAGGGGAGATGGAGCCTGTGAACGAGGTTCCAAGTCCCCCAGAGCATGCTCCGTTGTCCCATTTGGCTTTGCTTACAAAATACAACATCAAAAGATAAAATTATTAAGAATTTCCAGACAACAATCATAGAGCATTAAACCTCCAGTGCGGGGCCTTTCTGAGTGCGGGGCCCTGTGTGTCTGCTGGCCCTAGATGGAACAGTTGGGACTGTCACCAAAGAACCCTTGAGGCTAATGTTATGTTCATTCTCCAAGCCTCAGCGGAACACCCTAGTACAGACGTGCATCCCATGGACACACAGAATAACAAAAGGAGGGAGGGGGAGGGGCCGAGGCTGACTGTGGGTAGCGCACAGGCCCCATGCTAAGCACTCTCTCCACCACCCGTGGAATCCTCTTGGTACCTTGCGGGTCCATGCTACTGTTATTCCCACTTTACAGATGAGGAAACCGAGGCTCTGAACGATCGGCTGGCGCTAGTATCACACAGCTGGTAAGTGCGGGAACCGGGATGAGGAACCCAGGCCATTGTGTGCCAGCGCCCAGTTACCCTGTTACCCAGCCTGGAAGGGCTGCAAGCTGCTTTTCTTTCAAATTACCTTCTTGGCTCTGACCTTCCTGTTGCTCAGGAGGTTGTAGCTGGTCCTAAGGGGAGGCAGGGAGAAGTGTCAGCGAGCTGTCAGCTGGGTCCCCGGAACAGCTGGGCCTGGTTGGGGGGGGCTGGAGGGGGGAGGCTGGGGGGGAGGCCCCGTGAGCACTGCTGCTTGCAGCTGCAGCCCTCGCCCTCCAGGGAGGGGAGGGGGAGGGGAGAAGGAGGAGGCGGGGCCAGCTCTCTGAAAACTGTTCTTCTCACCAGAGGTTTGTCCGTGGCCCAGCTTCCCTCCCAAAGCCTGAGTAATGTAGAAAAATCGCAGCCCAGCATAAACGAGTCAGCCTAGGGGCCACCCGGGATCACGCTGGCAAGCGGAATTCTTGGCTCAATCACTCTGGTAAGTTTGTAACTGTTTAGACTGGAGGCTAAGAAGCAACAGACCAGCGAATGGGTAGAGCCACAGTGGGAATGTGGGCCCAGGCCTCGGTCGTCCCTAAAATCTCAGATTAAAAGAGAAAGGACCTCCCCTGAGTTGGTACTTGCTGTTTCCTCCTTCCGTCTCCCCAAGGCTTTTCTCCCCAGCTCTCCCTGGATTTGAGCCCCGGCCTGGCTACTCCCCGGCTGTGTGAACTGGACCGGCTACACCATGCCTCAGTTTCCCATCTCCAAATGGGGAAGCCTTTGTCCCTGTCATGGTGTTGACGAATGAATACATGATGAATGAGTGAGTGAATGAATAATAATAAACGGATTACTACATGCTGACCACTTCCAACAGTACCCCATGCATAAAGCTGCATAAATTTGAGCTTTTGCTGACGATGCCTGACTGTCTACCGATTAGAGGACTCTTCTCTGGCTGAAGCCCTTGTTTCCTGTTAACATAGATATCATTTGAAAATTGACTCGTTTTTTTCTTTTTTAATGGCCACTCTGCACAGCATGTGGGATCTTAGTTCCCCGACCAGGGGTCACCCCCTGGATTGGAAGGGTAGAGTCTTAACCACTGGACCGCCAGGGAAGTCCCCAGAATGGGCTCTTTTCTATTAGCCATTGACACCTTAGCATTCATTCATCAGCTTCAGGCATGTTCTCAAGATCACGTTATTGTGTTGTGACCAGAGGGAAAGGAAGATACTAGCCCTCAAGAAAGGAAGAGAGGGCTTCCCTGGTGGCGCAGTGGTTGAAAGTCCGCTTGCCGATGCAGGGGACACGGGTTCGTGCCCTGGTCTGTGGGATCCCACATGCCGTGGAGCGGCTGGGCCCGTGAGCTTCTGCTCTGCAGCGGGAGAGGCCACAACGGTGAGAGGCCCGCGTACCACAAAAAAAAAAAAAAAAAAAAAAGAAAGGAAGAGAGAAGGCAGGACGGGAGGCAGGTACCAGGCACAGAATGTACAGGAAGCTCCCTGTATGTCACGGCTTCTCTGGGAGCTGGCTCCATCTTGGGGCCCGTCTGGTCAGAACTGCTTGTCACTTATCGCTGAGGTCCCTAACTAAGCTGACATTGCCCACAGCCTGACTCTGCCATGGTTCACCAGACCAGGCACATGCTTCCCTGTTTGCCAACTGTGAAAATGAAGCGCTTGGCATTTCAGGGTTGCAAACCTGGCTGAGGTCCAAGGTCAGCAGGTAACCCTGACCGAGCCATGTCTCCTCTGGAATCTTCAGACCTCTCATGTGTAAAACTAGGCACATGGATAAAAGCCTTCCCAGAATTGTGTGGCCAGAGGAGCACAAATGCAATTCCTTGGAGATTCCTTCACTGATTACACCCCTTGCCCTCCCCGATGGAATTACAATTGGAAAAGTCTCGGTGTTATCGTGTTTGACTTGGGGAACCTGGGCCAGGTGTCTAGGGTGGTCAAGCCTTCAAGCTCTAGAGCTGTGCTAGGCAAAATGGTCACCATCAGCCGCCTGTGACCATTTCCATTTCAGTTAGTTAAAATTGCACAGAATTTATAATTCGCTTTTTCAGTTGCCTGAGCCCCAAGTCACATCCTCACCAGCCACCTGCAGCTAGTGGCGCCCATATGAGACAGCACAGATTATAGAACAATTCCATTGCCTCACAATATTCCAGAGACACTGCCCTAGAGCAGTTCTTGCTAACTGCATGACTTTGAGCAGGTTATCTCTCTGGGCCTCGGTTTCTTTATCTGCAAAATGGGAATTCATCTACTCAACAGCAAATACTTATTGAGTGCTGGCCATGGGTCAGGTACTCTTTTAGGTGCTGGGGATATAGCGCTAAACACAGATAAATAAAATCATGACTCTCATGGAGCTGACATAGAGGAGGGACCAGAGTACTCTTCTCCAAGAGTTGGTTTGAAGATTAAATGAAATAGAGCAGGAAAAGCATTTAACATGGTGCCTGGCACATTCTAAGTGCTTAAGAAATGTTAGTCATGATTATTACTAGTAATCTGCCCAGCTCCCTTCTCCCACAGCCCTGCTACTACTTGGGTGGTAAACACATAACAAGTACGCCTCCACTTCCCATCCAGTACCCATGGCAGACATCACTAATCCATCACAGCACTTTCCCCCTGAGCCCAGAGGTACCAATGGGATTCTAGGAACGGCGTGGAGCAACGCTCTCAGGCACATCCTCTCCAACATCACCTCCAGGTTCTCCTATGAGCTGCATGGCCCCCACAATCCTTAGGTTCTGTCTGTAGAGTTCAAGCTCAGACTCCAGGCACAGGCCTGACCCTTCTTAGGGGAAAGAGCAACTGCCTGGTCGGTACCTTGTCAGCCAAGCAGCTGGTCCTGCTTTGACCACTTGGCAGTAACTGGCTTCTTGCTTTGCTGTCTCTTGGAGTGGCGTCTGGCCGTGTTCTCACTAGGGCTCCTGGAGTCTTGAGTACCGTTCCTCTCCTTTATTCAAGAAAAATGGATTGTCTCCAGGCCGGACAAATGGTCCTGGCCAAAAAGGGCTGCGTGAAACCCGGCCCCATATCCAAAGTGGGAGAGAGACGCGTGAACTTGCAATTGTAATATAGTGAGATAAGGTGGAGGGTGGAGGTTGGCCCTCGGCCGTGGGGACCCAGGGCAGGAAGAACACTGGGTCCCTGGGAGTCTGCTCCACAGGAAGGGTTGCATCCTTCTCCATCCTTTGAACTGCCTGTCCTAGCTCCCGCTCTCCCCCACTGCAAGGAGTGACCTGAACAGCCCGACCTGACTCAGCAGCGCTGTCTTCTCTCTGGATCGCCCATCATTTTGGTTCTGCTCGTTGCCTTCACTCAATCATTCAGTATGACATGTGGTAACGACATGTGGTGTGATGATGTCTCAGTTCAACTCTTGCTTCTACCACTTACCAGCTGTGTGACCTTAGGCAAATTACCCAGCCTCTCTGTGCCCTGCTTTCCTCCTCTGTGAAATGAAGTTTCCAGCAGAGCCTTTCCACCTCCCCCTCCATGGCTTAGCATGATGCCTGCGGTGCGATACTGGCTCACTGCTGCTGTCATCCACATGCACATCTCCAGGTCCCCAGAGATTTTTCTCTTTTACTCTGTTGGCCTGGTTCATTCCAGGAATGAAAAATTTTTTCAAATGCTAAACTTTCCTGGCACCTCTGGGATAAAGCTTTTCTGCTCATGACATATAACTGTGGGGAATGACATTTGAGCTATGTTTGAAAGGGTAAGTTGGACCTCCCAAGCAGATGAGAGAGGAGAGGGCATCCCAGGCAGAGGGAATGGCATGTGCAAAGGCCCAGAGGCGTGAAGCAGTGGACAGTCGAGGAAGAACCCGGGCTGGCTGGAACATGGGGTGCTTGCAGGGAAACAGCAGGAAATGGGGTCGACAGGAGGAGACTGGACACCACGAGGACAGATACCCTTCGGCAATGAGCTGGATGCCTGGCAAGGGTGGATGAAGTAGCTTTATTTTAATTTATTTTTGAAGTACAGTTGATTTACAATGTTGTGTTAATTTCTGCTGTACAGCAAAGTGATTCAGTTATATGTATGTATACATTCTTTTTTATATTCTTTTCCATTACGGTTTGTCACAGGATATTGAATATAGTTCCCTGTGCTATACAGTAGGACCTTGTTGTTTATCCATTCTATATATAATAGTTTGCATCTGGAGGTAGTGTTATTTTAAATTCCACAAGCACACCATGAACTTCGGGAAGGCGAAGCTCTTGTATCCTAATTCTTTGTTACGCTCAGCATATATTGTCTGTGTCAAAAGTTTCAGCAGCCTTGAGGCTCCTTTTCCCTATAACCCGTAATAATCCACAAGCAGAGGATGCTGCTGAAGCCTTGCGCAGATCTCACCTGCCCTGGACAGCCTGGAAGTTTTCAGCGCCCCCCCCACCCCGCCCCCGCCCAAGGGCAGCCTGCAGCCAGTGGCTGATCAATAATAGCAAGGTGTCAAGGTCTGGCTCTTGCCTCAAGGTAGAGAGGACAGTTTTGTGGTTCTGTTCATGCTCCAGGGCTCCTCTGGGATCACGCTAAGGCTAGTTTCCCCCCGGAGACCCCCCCTTCGTCGGGCTTTCTCGCTGCGCTGTGCTTCTTCCTTAGCTGCTTCTCCGGCAAACTCTCACTCAATAAACCACTGCATGAGAATCCAGGTCACAGGTTCTGCATCTTAGAAACCTGACCTAAGGTGCCACAGATGAACAAGTGCAAGAAGGGGCAGGGCTATTGGTGACAGCTGCCCTTTTTTTCTTCTCCTCCTCCTGAAACAATAGCCCTTGTCCCCTCCCAATCCTTTTCTCCTTTGTCTGGGTTCCCCCAAAAGCAGACCCTGAGGCTAGAATTCAGGTTCAAGTAGCTAATTTGGAGAGTGCAAGAAACAGTCATGGGGGCGGGGGTAGGGAGACAGGGAAGGGAAGAGGTCCTAACAGTGCAGGTCAAGCTGGAACTTTAGAGGTAACTCTTGGAAATAACAGAAAACACACACCTTAGAGCTTTTCTACACAAGAGGTGGGGCAGATGGGGTATTTGCTCATCATTCCTGCTGCATATTGGCTGACAGCTCTTTGTGGGCGTTAATCAGCCTGCGTTCGCAACCTGCTGGGCCAGTGGGCAGAACATTTTCTATGAATCGGGGGCAAAGCCCTCAGACCCAGAGCTGCAAATACTGGTATACCGCTGGGGAAGTAAGGCCTGAGGAATATGGATGGAACGCCAACAGCATCTGCCGTACCTTCCTTTACGGAACTATTCCTCCCCAAAGTCCTTTCCAAAAGCTTCTGTTGAAGATGCCGATCCGAGAACCCCACACAGCCCCACCCACTAGTGTGGGCACGTGATCCATGTCTAGCCAATCATGGTAGCCGATTCCTCGGCTACAGTGACTGGCTCAAGGAGTGGACAGGTCATCCAAGCAGGACCAATCAGAATCTTTCTCTGGGATTTTTATACAGTTGCTGGGTGAGAGTAGTTCTACTTTCTGTCACTAACTGGGGGGGTGGGGGTGGGGTTGTAAACTCAAAGTCCGCGTGGAAGTAGCTCATTTGCAATAGAAGCGAATGTGGCCGACACGCAGGGGAACAGAACTGAGAGATGGGAGAGAGAGAGTGAGAGAGAGGATGAAGATGATGACGTTGAATTCCTGGTCCCATTGTACTTATAGATGGTTACTTGTTCCAGTAAATTCCCCATCTTTTTTCCCCCAAAACTATTGACTTAAGCTGGTGTGGTTTCTGTTTTTCTCACTCACAACATCTGAGTCCTTACTAATGCAGAGTCTTCATGCTTTAATCCCTCAGTCTCAAAAGTGGCAGCATTTCAGGGATGAAGACATATCTGTTGACTGAGAATCTTGGATTATGCGTCTCTGTCCTCGAGGCCAGGCCATTCCCGTGCTGTTAGTTCCGGGAAGGCTGAGCTCAACTGGAAAGTTTCATATTTTTCTTTTCCAAGTTATGTAATACATGTGAATCCAGGAAGCAGGAATTCAGGATGGGGGTTTGGAACAGGGGATCAGAGGTTGTTGGTCCAAGGATGTACCCTCAATTTGCCCAATGCTGGGGTGACTGTGTAGTCAATCCCATGGGACTTCTTGGGGAAATGCACTTCAGAATCGTCCACCCAGGTGATGGAAGGGCACCCATTTGTTTATTGGTTCCTGCACCGCCACTGTCAAGGGTAGCCCATGGGAGTTAACCCCACCGCCAACTTCTGGGTCGTGCAGTGTGAGTCCCTAGAGGGCTTTGTGGTATTTCATGCCATGGTGTCTGTGAAGTCTGGGGATTGAAGATGTAACTTGGTCCTGTGTGTGTCGGTGGGGGGGGTCCCCGTCATTTTGCTTTTGCACAAAATCGGCAAGGCTTGGGCAGAACTGCTGGCTGTAGTGAGATGAGTTAGAGGTGGGGAGAGAGGATCTGAAGAGTGAGCGCTTCACCAGTGACAATTTCTCATCTAGCAGATTGAAGACCATAGTCCACACTTCCCCCTTACTCTCTTAAATCAGGATGGGGACTGCATAGTTGTCTCTGCCACAACCTTGTCTGCCTGTTGACCTTCAATCCCTTGCAAAGTCCCCTTTCTGGTCTAAGTGTCACCGTCTGAGCATCCAGAGATTTGGCAGGCCTGGGTCTGCATATTGGTTCCCTGCCCCTACCCACTCCCTCTGACCACCTTGGTGGGCTGGCACCAATACTGCTCTGGCTGGCCTGTCCTCCCCTGCCCCTTCCTCTTGGGTCAGTCTCGGAGAGTTCTTAACATTGTAATGGGAGAAAGAATTCTGACAATGTCAGTTATGCCACCCATTGACAAACGAGGTGGGCTGATTATTCTCTATTTGCTTGCTCCCCAGACTCATTCATTCTTTCTTTCATTCATACTTTCTCTCTATCCTGGAAGTCTGACCTTAATGAAGGGCATCACCTAGGCTCCCACCCCTATGACTTCCTGTTGGGGTCAGCCAGTGGGAGGCACCAGCTGGAGACTGGAGTGCAGGAGCAGAGAGGTGGGGGCATTTCTTTCGCTGCCCGCCCCCTGCTTTGGGCTGAGGCTCTGTCAGTGGCTTCAGTGACCACAGCTCCTGCCTGGCAATCCTGTTAAAGAGAAACTGTTCTGACACTAGCTAAAGATGCAAGATAAACTTTATTCAGGACTACTGCAACAGGGGAGAGAATTCAAGCTCACCTCTGAATATAACAGAGACAGCTAAGGGTTTATAGCAGAGTCGGGGTCAGTGGATGGAAAATTACTAAGGGGAGCTAGCAAGGGTTGGGAGATTCTTGCTAAATGGACTTAATAGGATTCTTGTTAAAGGCAGGCCAAGGGCTTAGATATCAAAGGTGGGGGATGAGGAATTTGATCAGATATCAAGGGTGAGGGGATTCTCCCTAAACTGACTTATCAGGATACTTTGCTAAAACTGGGCTAGTCAAGCCAAAGACAGGATGGGGCCGTGGTCAGGGCCTTGTTGAGAAGAGGGAGCAGAAGAGCATGACTAAAGTTTGACCAAGGAGGCATCTTTTCAATCCCTCTTCCAGGCTCTAGCCTCCCAGGCCCTAGTAATGCTCTTTCCTGCATTTGTGTCTTCAGGCCCAGGGTGGTGACAGCTCCTTTCTTGCTGGCCCTGGGTACTTCAGTAGGTTCTTCTAACTCGATTCTCTAAATGGTCCCTTATTTATTTTTTAATTTAATTTTAATTTTAATTTTTGTTTGTGCCATGTGGCTTGCGGGATCTCAGTTCCCTGACCAGGGATTGAACTCATGCCATGGGAGTGAAAGCACCGAGTCCTAACCATTGGACTGCCAGGGAACTCCCTATGGTCCTGTATTTAAATTCTCTTCAGAATCCCATCTGATGTGCCTTCTGTTTGCTGTCAGCCTCTGACTCCAAACACTGGGACAATTTGGCTTTCAATCTATTTATCTGTCATTTTCCAAAATGGCTAGTAGAGTTGTCTGCTTTCTCCCTCATACTGTCATAAGAACCTGAATTTCTGGCCTAAGGGGAAGGGAAATATGAACCCACAGCATTACATGGTAGGGAGCACATGAGGATGTACAACCAGGAGACCCAGCACTTGTGCTTACATGTGTGTGGCAATGGACAGATGGCTGAGCCTCAGTCATCCCATCAATAAAATGGGCAGGGGCTTCCCTGGTGGCGCAGTGGTTAAGAATCCGCCCGCCAATGCAGGGGACACGGGTTTGAGCCCTGGTCCAGGAAGATCCCACATGCCGCGGAGCAACTAAGCCCGTGTGCTGCAACTACTGAGCCCACGTGCCACGACTACTGAAGCCCATGCGCCTAGAGCCCGCGCTCCGCAACAAGAGAAGCCACCACAATGGGAAGCCTGTGCACTGCAACAAAGAGTAGCCCCTGCTCGCCACAGCTAGAGAAAGCCCGTGCACAGCAATGAAGACCCAACGCAGCCAAAAATAAATAAATTAATTAATTAAAAAGAATAAAATAAAATGGGCATGAAAGCGACCCTGCCAATCAGCCTGTAGCCAGCAATATGTCTAGTATTGTGAGGTCACGGAAGGAATATTTATTGAATGAAAGAATGAGTGGATGATCGATTAAAATGACCTAATGCAAAACAGGCACCTCTGGGGACTTCCTTGGTGGTCCAGTGGTTGGGAGGCTGGGACTCTGCGCTTCCACTACAGGGGGGCATGGGTTTGATCCCTGGTCGGGGAATTAGGATCCTGCATGCCACACAACATGGCCAAAAAGAAAAAAAAGGCACCTCTAGCTTCTAATGTCTAAGCGAATTTTAATTTTTATACACTTATTTGTTTAAGATGCTCTCTTAACCAACTTCCACTTTATTGACTCACTAGATTAATGTACCTGTCCCATTTCTTCTGTGAAACACACAAGCACATTGAACCCTCCACCTATGTACTTCTCCCCCTACCTTTGGCCTCTGTGCTTAGGTAGAGTCAGTTGTGTTTGCTCCCAAATTTGTGTATAGCAGTTGTGTTTATTATTGTCACTAATTGATTCAATTAAGTGTTACAGAAATTGTGGAAACGTGAGGGTAAAATGAAAGAATATTGTCTCTATAAAAACTGATAAGAAACTTGGGAAAACTTGAAGCCAGTGACTGAGGAAATTGACATCAAATGAGCTGTAGAAACTGGGACAGAGAAAATGGAAGGAAATTGTGAGCCCCAGGTGGGGGGCCTCGTTGTACACATGGATGGATTTGAAAGCATCTTTAGGTTCTCCAGCTGCCATAAAGAACAGGAAATGGGAAATTGTAGCAGAAGAGTTATAGATGTGGTCCATGTGAGAAGAAAGACCCAGGCTTATAAAAAAGAATGAAATAATGCCATTTGCAGCAACACGGATGGGCCTGGAGATTATCATACTAAATTAAGTCAGACAGAGAAAGACAAATACCATATGATATCACTTATATGTGCAATGTAAAAAAATGAAACAAATGAACTTATTTACAAAACAGAAATAGACCCACAGACATAACAAACTTATGATTCCCAAAGAGGAAAGGGGGAGGAGGGATAAATCAGGGATTTGGGATTAACAGATTCACACGACTATATTTAAAATAGGTAAACAACACGGACCTACTATCTGGCACAGGGAACTATATTCAATACCTTATAATAACCTATAATGGAAAATAATCTGAAAAAGAATTAATATAAATGTAACCGGATCACTTTGCTGTATACCGGAAACTAACACAACATTGTAAGTCAGCTATACTTCAATTAAAAAAAAAAAAAAGAAAGAAGGAAATACACAGGCCTGTTTCAGCCAGCCCATGCTCAAAGGAGAATGTATACGCATGTGTTAGGTCCAATTAAATACTCACGGTATGGATGAATTTAAGGTGATTCCCTGAGACAACTGACTTCTTAGATTCACTGTTAGCTGATTGACCAAAATCCTGATTTTATAGCATAAGAAAGCTCCCTTGTCTTTCTGAAGTTCTCTGCTTTTTTTCCTTTTCTTCCAATTTCTCATTTTCTGTTTTCTCTGCTATTTTTCCTTCCTTTTTCGCTCCTAAATGTCCAAGTATGAAACTGGTTTTTAAATTTATTTAATTTTAAAATTAATTTTAAATTTATTATATCTATTGAATTCAATGGCGTATTCTCTGTTAATAAACAATATTTCTTTACCTACTGCAGGCTGCCGTTATGGGCTGCTAAAAGCCAAAGGGATGCTTACTTTAACACATACTGCAGACAACTGTGACTTTTTATTTGCATATTGTTCACATTAATTTCTTCCTCTCTGTAGGCTTCCTCTGTATAATAGTTTCCCTTTGCCAGCATGAAATAAACACTTCAGAAAAAAACCTTATTGGACCCTGGTAGTATATTTTAAACGCTCTAGGGAAAATTATTGTTGAAAGGAATTCAGTGGTGGATTTTGTTTTGTTTTGGTTTGTTTTTTGGTTTGTTTTAGTGGAACCAAGAACCAAGGTTTTCATATATTATATTTGCTTAAACTCAGGCAGAACTATAAACATGTTCCTGTCTGAGAGGAATTTATAGCCTGTTAAGGAGAAACAAAACAGAGGGTTTTTACAAAGCAAGTTTAAAGGTTTAACTGATGGGACTTCCCTGGTGGCACAGTGGTTAAGAATCCACCCGCTAATGCAGGGGACATGGGTTCGAGCCCTGGTACGGGAAGATCCCACATGCCGCCAAGCAACTAAGACCATATGCTACAACTACGACCATGCGCCACAACTACTGAGCCTGCGCTTTAGAGCCCACGAGCCACAACTACTGAGCCCACGTGACACAACTACTGAAGCCTGCGTGCCTAGAGCCTGAGCTCCGCAACAAGAGAAAGCCACCACAATGAGAAGCCCGTGCACTGCAACAAAGAGTAGCCCCCGCTCACTGCAACTAGAGAAAGCCCACGTGCAGCAACGGAGATCCAACGCAGGCCAAAATAAATACTAAATAAATAAATAAATTCATTAACAGGAAAAAAAAAGACCGTGAGTTCAAGTCCCAATCTGGGTTTCACAGTTAAAAAAAAAAAAAGTTTAACTGATGATGCAAGATCTTCTGTGTTACTGAAACTTCTTTGTCATGTTAAAAGTAGAATCTGGGCTTCCCTGGTGGTGCAGTGGTTGAGAGTCCGCCTGCCGATGCAGGGACACCAGTTCGTGCCCTGGTCCGGGAAAATCTCACATGCTGCAGAACGGCAAGGCCCGTGAACCATGCCTGCTGAACCAAAAAAAAAAAAAAAAAAAAGTAGAATCTAGTTCAGAAAAGCAACAGTCACTAGATCAAGAATTAATGCTCACGGATCTTTTGCTGTGACGGGGGACTCACTACCTCTCAGAGGGCTCCACTGGAAGGAGCTTCTTCTTTTTTCTTTAATCTATATATATATATATACATATATATATTTTTTATATATGTATATACATATACATATATATTTTTTTAACGTCTTTATTGGAGTATAGTTGCTTTACAATGTTGTGTTAGTTTCTGCTGTATAACAAAGTGAATCAACTATACATATACATATATCCCCATATCTCCTCCCTCTTGCGTCTCCCACCCTCCCTATCCCACCCCTCTAGGTGGTCACAAAGCACCGAGCTGATCTCTCTGTGCTATGCGGCTGCTTCCCACTAGCTATTTTACATTTGGTAGTGTATATATGTCAGGGCTACTCTCTCGCTTTGTCCCAGCTTACCCTTCCCCCTCCCCGTGTCCTCAAGTCCATTCTCTATGCCTGAGTCTTTATTTGTGTCCTGCCCCTAGGTTCATCAGAACCATTTTTTTTTTTTAAGATTCCATATATATGTGTTAACATATGGTATTTGTTTTTCTCTTTCTGACTTACTTCACTCTGTATGACAGTCTCTAGGTCCATCCACCTCACTACAAATAACTCAATTGCATTTCTTTTTATGGCTGAGTAATATTCCATTGTATATATGTGCCACATCTTCTTTTTTTTTAAATTAATTAATTTATTTTGGGCTGCATTGGTTCTTTGTTGCTATGCACGGGCTTTTCTCTAGTTGTGGCGAGCAGGGGCTACTCTCCATTGTGGTGTGCGGGCTTCTCATTGCGGTGGCTTCTCTTGTTGCGGAGCACAGGCTCTAGGTGCACGGGCTTCAGTTCTGGCACGTGGGCTCAGTAGTTGTGGCTCGTGGGGTCTAGAGCGCAGGCTCAGTAATTGTGTTGCACGGGCTTAGTTGCTCCGCGGCATGTGGAATCTTCCCGGACCAGGGCTTCAACCCGTGTCCCCTGCATTGGCAGGCGGATTCTTAACGAGTGCACCACCAGAAAGCCCATGCCACATCTTCTGTATCCATTCATGTGTCGATGTACACTTAGGTTGCTTTCATGTCCTGACTATTTTAAATAGAGCTGCAATGAACATTGTGGTACATGACTCTTTCTGAATTATGGTTTTCTCAGGGTATATGCCCAATAGTGGGATTACTGGATCATATGGTAGTTCTATTTTTAGTTTTTTAAGGAACCTCCATACTGTTCTCCACAGTGGCTGTACCAATGTACATTCCCACCAACAGTGTAGGAGGGTTCCTTTTTCTCCACACCCTCTCTAGCATTTATTGTTTATCGATTTTTTGATGGTGGCTATTCTGACCAGTGTGAGGTGATGCCTCATTGTAGTTTTGATTTGTGTTTCTCTAATGATTAGTGATGTTGAGCATCTTTTCATGTGTTTGTTGGCAATCTGTATATCTTCTTTGGAGAAATACCTGTTTAGGTCTTCTGCCCATTTTTGGATTGGGTTGTTTGTTTTTTGATATTGAGCTGCATGAGTTGCTTGTATATTTTGGTGCTTAATCCTTTGTCAGTTGCTTTGTTTGCAAATATTTTCTCCCATTCAGAGGGTTGTCTTTTCATCTTGTTTATGGTTTCCTTTGCTGTGCAAAAGCTTTTAAGTTTCATTAGGTCCCATTTGTTTATTTTTGTTTTTATTTCCATTACTCTAGGGGGTGGGTCAAAAAGGATCTTGCTGTGATTGATGTCATAGACAGTTCTGCCTATGTTTTCCTCTAAGAGTTTTATAGCGTCTGGCCTTCCATTTAGGTCTTTAATCCATTTTGAGTTTATTTTTGTGTATGGTGTTAGGGAGTGTTCTAATTTCATTCCTTTACATGTAGCTGTCCAGTTTTCCCAGCACCAGTTCTTGAAGAGGCTGTCTTTTCTCCACTGTATATTCTTGCCTCCTTTATCAAAGATAAGGTGACCATATGTGCGTGGGTTTTTCTCTGGGCTTTCTATCCTGTTCCATTGATGTATATTTCTGTTTTTGTGCCAGTACCATACTGTCTTGATTACTGTAGCTTTGTAGTATAGTCTGAAGTCCAGAAGCCTGATTCCTCCAGCTGCATTTTTCTTTCTCAGGATTGTTTTGGCTATTCGGGGTCTTTTGTGTTTCCATACAAGTTGTGCAATTTTTTGTTCTAGTTCTGTGAAAAATGCCAGTGGTAGCTTGATAGGGGTTGCACTGAATCTGTAGATTGCTTTGGGTAGTATAGTCATTTTCACAATGTTGATTCTTCCAATCCAAGAACATAGTATATCTCTCCATCTGTTTGTATCATCTTTAATTTCTTTCATCAGTGTCTTATAGTCTTCTGTATACAGGTTTTTTTTCTGCTTAGGTAGGTTTATTCCTAGGTATTTTATTCTTTTTGTTGCAATGGTAAATGGGAGTGTTTCCTTAATTTCACTTTCAGATTTTTCATCATTAGTGTATAGGAATGCAAGAGATTCCTGTGCATTAATTTTGTGTCCTATAACTTTACCAAATTCATTGATTAGCTCTAGTAGTTTTCTGGTGGCATCTTTAGGATTTTCTATGTATAGTATCATGTCATCTGCAAACAGTGACAGTTTCACTTCTTCTTTTCCAATTTGGATTCCTTTTATTTATTTTTCTTCTCTGATTGCTGTGGCTAAAACTTCCAAAACTATGTTGAGTAATAATGGTGAGAGTGGACATCCTTGTCTTGTTCCCGATCTTAGAGGAAATGGTTTCAGTTTTTCATCAATGGTTTCAGTTTTTCATCATCATCAAATGGTTTCATCATCACATGTTGGCTGTGGGTTTGTCATATATGGTCTTTATTGTGTTGAGGTAGGTTCCCTCTATGCCTACTTTCTGGAGGGTTTTTATCGTAAATGGGAGTTGAATTTTGTCAAAAGCTTTTACTGCATCTATCGAGATTATCATATGGTTTCTATCCTTCAGTTTGTTAATGTGGTGTATCACATTGATTACTTTGCATATATTGAAGAATCCTTGCATTCCTGGGATAAACCCCACTTGACCATGGTGTATGATCCTTTTAATGTGCTGTTGGATTCTGTTTGTTAGTATTTTGTTGAGGAATTTTGCATCTATGTTCATCAGAGATATTGGCCTGTAGTTTTTTTTTTTTTTTTTTTGTGACATCTTTGTCTGGTTTTGGTATCAGGGTGATGGTGGCCTCATAGAATGATTTTGGGAGTGTTCCTCCCTCTGCTATAGTTTGGAAGAGTTTGAGAAGGATAGGTGTTAGTTCTTCTCTAAATGTTTGATAGAATTCGCCTGTGAAGCCATCTGGTCCTGGGCTTTTGTTTGTTGGAAGATTTTTTTTTTTTTTTTTTTTTTTTGTGGTATGTGGGCCTCTCACTGGTATGTTGTGGCGTCTCCCGTTGGGGACCACAGGCTCCAGACACGCAGGCTCAACGGCCATGGCTCATAGGCCCAGCCGCTCCACAGCATGTGGGATCTTCCCGGACCGGGGCACGAACCTGTGTCCCCTGCATCGGCAGGCAGACTCTCAACCACTGCGCCACCAGGGAAGCCCTGTTGGAAGATTTTTAATCACAGTTTCAATTTCAGTGCTTGTGAATTGTCTGTTCATGTCTTCTATTTCTTCCTGGTTCAGTCTTGGAAGCTGGTGCTTTTCTAAGAATTTGTCCGTTTCTTCCAGGTTGTCCATTTTATTGGCATATAGTTGCTTGTAGTAATCTCTCATGATCCTTTGTATTTCTGCAGTGTCAGTTGTTACTTCTCCTTTTTCATTTCTAATTCTGTTGATTTGAGTCCTCTCTCTTTTTTTCTTGGTGAGTCTGGCTAATGGTTTATCAATTTTATCTTCTCAAAGCACCAGCTTTTAGTTTTATTGATCTTTGTTATTGTTTCCTTCATTTATTTTCATTTATTTCTGATCTGATCTTTATGATTTCTTTCCTTCTGCTAACTTTGGGGGTTTTTTTTGTTCTTCTTTCTCTAATTGCTTTAGGTGTAAGGTTAGTTTCTTTATTTGAGATGTTTCTTGTTTCTTGAGGTAGGATTGTATTGCTATAAACTTCCCTCTTAGAATTTTTTTTGCTGCATCCCATAGGTTTTGGGTAGTTGTGTTTTCATTGTCATTTGTTTCTAGGTATTTTTTGATTTCCTCTTTGATTTATTCAGTGATATCTGGTTATTTAGTAGCGTATTGTTTCGCCTCCATGTATTTGTATTTTCTTACAGTTTTTTTCTTGTAATTGATATCTAGTCTCATAGCATTGTGGTCGGAAAAGATACTTGATACGATTTCAATTTTCTTAAATTTACCAAGGCTTGATTTGTGACCCAAGATATGGTCTATCCTGGAGAATGTTCTATGAGCACTTGAGAAGAAAGTGTATTCTGTTGTTTTTGGATGGAATGTCCTATAAATATCAATTAAATCCATCTTGTTTAATGTGTCATTTAAAGCTTGTGTTTCCTTATTTATTTTCATTTTGGATGATCTGTCCATTGGTGGAAGTGAGGTGTTAAAGTCCCCTAGTATTATTGTGTTACTGTTGATTACCCCTTTTATGGCTGTTAGCATTTGCCTTATGTATTGAGGTGCTCCTATGTTGGGTGCATAAATATTTGCAATTGTTACATCTTCTTCTTGGGTTGATCCCTTGATCATTATGTAGTATCCTTCTTTGTCTCTTGTAATAATCTTTATTTTAAAATCTATTTTGTCTGATATGAGAATTGCTACTCCAGCCTTCTTTTTTTATTATTTATTCATTTATTTTTGGCTGCATTGGGTCTTCATTGCTGGGCGCAGGCTTTCTCTAGTTGCAGTGAGTGGGGGCTACTCTTCGTTGCAGTGCACAGGCTTCTCATTACGGTGGCTTCTCTTTGTTGCAGAGCACGGGCTCTAGCTGTGCAGGCTTCAGTAGTTGTGTCGCGCAGGCTCAGTAGTTGTGGTGTGCAGGCTTTAGTAGTTGTGGGTCGTGGGCCCTAGAATGCAGGCTCAGTAGTTGTGGTGCACGGGCTTAGCTGCTCTGTGGCACGTGGGATCTTCCTGGACCAGGGCTCGAACCCGTATCTCCTGCATTGGCAGGTAGATTCTTAACCACTGTGCCACCAGGGAAGTCCCTCCAGCTTTCTTTTGATTTCCATTTGCATGGAATATCTTTTTCCATCCCTGCACTTTCAGTCTGTGTGTGTCTCTAGGTCTGAAGTGGGTCTCTTATAGACAGCATATATAAGGGTCTTGTTTTTATATCCATTCAGGCAAGCTATGTCTTTTGGTTGGAGCATTTAATCCATTTACATGTAAGGTAATTATCGATATGTATGTTCCTATTACCATTTTATTAATTGTTTTGGGTTTGTTTTTGTAGGCCTTTTCCATCTCTTGTGTTTCCTACCTAGAGAAGTTCCTTTAGCACTTGCTGTAAAGCTGGTTTGGTGGTGCTGAATTCTCTCTGTTTTTTTTTAAATGTTTATTTATTTATTTTTAATTGTACTTTTCTGACCAGGGATGTGGTTTTTCTTAAATTAATTAATTAATTTATTTTTGGCTACGTTGTGTCTATTGTTGCTGTGTGCAGGCTTCCTTTAGTTGCAGCGAGTGGGGTTACTCTTCGTTGTGGTACGCGGGCTTCTCACTGCAGTGGCTTCTCTTGTTGCGAGCACGGGCTCTAGGCACACAGGCTTCAGTAGTTGTGGTACGTGGGCTCAGTTGATGTGGCTCGTGGGCTCTAGAGCTGAGGCTCAGTAGCTGTGGTGGACGGGCTTAGCTGCTCCGTGGCATGTGGGATCTTCCCAGACCAGGGCTTGAACATGTGTCCCCTGCCTTAGCAGGTGGATTCTTAACCCCTGCACCACCAGGGAAGCCCAGTGCTGAATACTCTTAACTTTTGCTTATCTGTAAAAGTTTAATTTCTCCATCGAATCTGAATGAGATCCTTGTTGGGTAGAGTAATCTTGGTTGTAGGTTTTTCCCTTTCATTACTTTAAATATGCCCAGCCACTCCCTTCTGGCATGCAGAGTTTCTGCTGAAAAATCAGCTGTTAACCTTATAGTGATTCCCTTGTATGTTATTTGTTGCTTTTCCCTTGCTGCTTTTAATTTTTTTTTTTTTTTTGCGGTACGCGGGCCTCTCACTATAGTGGCCTCTCCCGTTGTGGAGCCCAGGCTCTGGACACGCAGGCTCAGTGGCCATGGCTCACGGGTCCAGCCGCTCCGCGGCATGTGGAATCTTCCCGAACCGGGGCACGAACCCGTATCCCCTGCATCGGCAGGCGAACTCTCAACCACTGAGCCACCAGGGAAGCCCTTAATATTTTTTCTTTGAATTTAATTTTTTGTTAGTTTGATTAATATGTGTCTTGTTGTGCTTTTCATAGGGTTTATCCTGTATGGGACTCTCTGTGCTTCCTAGACTTGGGTGACTATTTCCTTTCCCATGTCAGGGAAGTTTTTGACTATAATCTCTTCAAATATTTTCTCAGACCCTTTCTTTTTTTCTTCTTTTTCTGGGACCCCTATAATTCAAATATTGGTGCGTTTAATGTTGTCCCAGAGGTCTCTGAGACTGTCCTCAATTCTTTTCATTGTTTTTTCTTTTTTTTAAAAAAATTAATTAATTAATTTATCTTTGGCTGCGTTGGGTCTTTGTTGCTGTGCGCAGGCTTTCTCTAGTGGTGGCGAGTGGGGGCTACTCTTTGTTGCGGTGTGTGGGCTTCTCATTGCAGTGGCTTCTCTCTGTTGCAGAGCATGTGCCCTAGAGTACATGGGCTTCAGTAGTTGTGGCACGCAGGCTCAGTAGTTGTGGCTCATGGGCTCTAGAGCACAAGCTCAGCAGTTGTGGCGCATGGGCTTAGTTGCTCCGTGGCACGTAGGATCTTCCCAGATCAGGGCTCGAACTCGTGTCCCCTGCATTGGCAGGCGGATTCTTAACCACTGCGCCACCAGGGAAGCCCCATTCTTTTTTCTTTATTCTACTCCCTGGCTGTTATTTCCACCATTTTATCTTCCAGCTCACTTATCCGTTCTTCTGCCTCAGTTATTCTGTTATTGATTCCTTCTAGAGTATTTTTAATTTCAGTAATTGTGTTGTTCATCACTGTTGGTTTGCTCTTTAGTTCTTCAGGGTCCTTGTTAAATGTTTCTTGTATGTTCTCCATTCTGTTTCCGAGATTTTGGATCATCTTTACTGCTATTCCTCTGAATTCTTTTTCAGGTATGTTGCCTATTTCGTCTCCATTTATCTGGTCTTGTAGGTGTTTACCTTGCTCCTTCGTCTGTAACTTTTTTTTTTTTTTTGATGGGTGGTGCTGTATTCTTGTCTTACTGGTTGTTTGGCCTGAGACGTCCAGCCAGCACTGGAGTTTGCAGGCAGTTGGTTAGAGCTGGGTCTTAGTGCTGAGATGAGGACCTCTGGGAGGCCTCACTCTGATTCATATTCCCTGGGGTCTGAGGTTCTCTGTTAGTGCAGCAGTTTGGACTTGGAGCTCCCACCACAGGAGCTCGGGCCCGACCTTCAGCCTGGGAACCAAGATCCCACAAGCTTCTTGTGTGGTAAAAAAAAAATAATAATAAATAATAAATAAAAAAAGGAAGAAGGAAAGAAAAAAAGGAGTATTACAATATCAAAGAATAAAAAACAAAATAAAATTAGAAAGATAAAAAATATATTAGGAAAAATAAAACTATAATTGAAAGAACTGGTTGCTGGGGGTTCCTGCCATGCACTTAGGTGTCCATGGTCCCCTACCAGTGCCTGGTAGGTGCCCTAGTTATGAGGAGACGCTAATTCCGTGTCCTCCTAGTACGTCATCTTGACTCCGCCCCCAATCAATATATTTTTAAAAACTGAAGTATAGTTGATTTACAATGTTGTGTTAATTGCTATGAAACAGAAAAACAACTTCTTTATATTGACTCCAACTCTTTCTTCCTGTAACTGGTGTCGACTTGCTCCTGGGAGGGTTGTATAAGAAGACTACCATCTGCTGCAAGAGAGACCCCCTCCCAAATGGAGGGGCAGTTCCCCTGCCCTCCATGAAACTGCTCTCCTGCAGGGTAAATTGCATCTGTGGCTTCTCATCCCCACCCTGTGTCAGCTGGGGTCCTCCTTTAAGCATGATTTCCACATCGGAACACAATTCTCAGGGTGTGGTCAGACCAATGAAACAACATGTTCTCCTTCCCTGGTTCTGGGCGTTAGAGCTGCTCCTCCCACCTGCCCTCCTTGGCCCTGAATGGTCGGGTGGATGGTGGTGGCGTGGGGGAAGGGTGTCCCCACTGCAGGCTGGATTTCCCAGCTCCCTGGTCAAAGGCTTCCTGCTGAGTCTGGCAGTGGGAGACCCTCGTGAGAGAGTGGAGGGCAGGAGGGAAGAAAAGGCAAGGGTATTTCTGTCCCTCTCTGGAGCAAATCTGCAGCAGCCATACCTCCTCTGAGCTGCAGCAAACCCTGGGTGACCCCAGCCCCTACTCTAGTGTCCCCTCCTCCCCTCTCTGTCTCTCTGACCCAGAGCTGGTCACCAGTCTCTAGCCTGTGGCTGATTTCTGGGGGTGTGTCACCAACCTGCTCAGCTTCTCAGCTCTCCTGTACCTGCTGCAGCCAATACCCTGCCTTCAATTCTTCCTGCTTACATACTTCCCTCTCTCATTTACTTGATTATTTATATATATATACAGTTTCTGTTTTCCAGTGGACTCTAGTGCTGTGTGTTACTTCTAGTAAGGCAGTTTAAGGTTACATACCACTTGGAAGGGGCAGGGGGCTGGCACTCAAAGTATTAGGTGCTTTTATATCCTTTGATATGCATTTTCCACATGTGATCCTCAAATAACTCCTCTGTGGGAGGTACCCACTTAATGGAAGAGGAGACTGAGGCTCAGGAAGGGTAGGCAGAGCCAGGCTTTGGGTGAGCAGTTGCCTGAACCCTTAGCCATTAGACCACACTGCCCCATTCAGAGACTTGGACCCACCCTGCCCTTACTCACGGTAGATAAAATCCCAGGTCATGTTGCCCCTTCCTGTGTCTTCTTGCTGGATTTCTGGAACCCAAGCGGAGTTCTCTCAGTGACTCATGGTTCCTGAGGAAGACCATTCAGGACATAGGGATTACGTTTCCTCAGTCAGTTGCTCAGCATCTTCATTTCCCAAAAGTTCCTGGGGGCCTCTTCTCAGAGATTTGACAGTGAGTGAGCTCAGTGCTGATTTTATAAATATCATTTTCTATAAATATCCATTCCATGTAAGGCACCTGTTTCAGAATGATGACCACCTTGCTGAGAACAGCAAGTTTCAGGGTTATGTTTTATTCCCATCTCTAATTACAGCTGAGGTGGGATTTCTTTCTTTCTGTAGCCCCAAGGAAAGTGTGGAAACCAGGACACTGACCTCAACAATTCTGTAAGGTTTTTTTGCAATGAAAGAAATAAAGCTCATGCAAAAATTATGGTCTTAAAAAGTCAGCACAGGACTTCCCTGGTGGCACAGTGATTAAGAATCCATTTGCTAATGCAGGGAACACGGGTTCAAGCCCTGGTCTGGGAAGATCCCACATGTCGTGGAACAGCTAAGCCCGTGTGCCACAACTACTGAGCCTGTGCTCTAGAGCCCACAAGCCACAACAAATGAAGCCCAGGCACCTACAGTCCGTGCTGTGCAGCAAGAGAAGCCACCACAATGAGAAGCACGCACACCGCAACAAAGAGTAGCCCCTGCTCGCCGCAACTAGAGAAAGCCCGTGCATAGCAACAAAAACCCAATGCAGCCAAAACTAAATAAATAAAATAAATAAATTTATTAAAAATAAAAGAT
Organism: Tursiops truncatus; assembly: GCF_011762595.2. Taxonomy (NCBI): domain Eukaryota; kingdom Metazoa; phylum Chordata; class Mammalia; order Artiodactyla; family Delphinidae; genus Tursiops; species Tursiops truncatus. The sequence goes on from NC_047052.1 coordinate 4,311,404, forward strand.
CAGCACAGATGTTTCTAGTCTCAGAGCACACATAGCTGAGATACCCCGGGTCAATGTGAGAGTCTCCAAACTTTCTTGCTGGGGAGGCTTAGATCCCTGAGGTCACACTGCCTGGGTTCAAACAGTATTTGCAATGCTCTTGCCCTGTGACCATGGGGAGATGGCGCCACCTCTCGGTGCCTCAGTTCTCTCTCTTATGTTGGGGGGTTAGGGACACGGTCTCCTTGGGCTTATATGAGAATTACCTGAGAAAACAGTCGTAAAGCACTTAACATGGTGCTTGGTACAGAGAACACAACCCACAGAAAGACATTACTATTGATCATACTGCATACTATAGTTACTGTATCATGTATAGGATATATAATTACTATTATTAATAATATATCAATATAGATTATATAACTTGCCCATCTGGCATAGCAGTGGGGCTCAAAAGAGGCAATACCTATGCATGGCTGGGGATCCCACCCACACTTGTCTCTAACCATAATCCATTTTATGGGCCAATGACAGATTAAAACATTTACTGGGCACTGTCTCATGCCCCCTCCCCACTTGCTGCCCCCTTCTGCTCCCCTGCCTAATATCACAGGGATGGGTTCTAGCTTGTCCCATGCTGGTCGCTCCCCCTTTCCTGAAAACCACCTCTTCTGGGCTTCCTCTTCCCTTTCTGGAAAGTTCTTCTCAGTCTACTTCCTGGGCTTCCTTTCCTGTCCATGCTGATGACACTTGGGGCTCCACCATAGACCTTCTACCTAAGCATCCTCCCTGGACCTTCTCAAACACCCCTAGCCTGAGCACCGCCTGTAGACCCATGGTTTCCAGATCTGTAGCCCCACCCAGGCTCTGTCCTGAGTCTCTGTCTTGCAACTCTGCCGGCCGTCTCTACTTTGATGTCCCATGAGCAGTTCAAACGCCACCTGTCCCAAACTGGACTCATCTCCTCCACCCACCCAGATGCTCAGGCCCCAAGCCCAGGTGGCTTCCTTCACTCTTTTAAAAAATTCCATTAGGACTTCCCTGGTGGCGCAGTGGTTAAGAATCCACCTGCCAATGGAGGGGACACGGGTTCGAGCCCTGGTCCGGGAAGTTCCCCCATACCGCGGAGCAACGAAGCCTGTGCGCCAGAACAACTGAGCCTGCATTCTAGAGCCGGCGAGCCACAACTACTGAGCCCGTGTGCCACAACTACTGAAGCCCACGCACCTAGAGCCCATGCTCTGCGACAAGAGAAGACACTGCAATGAGAAGCCCGTGCACCGCAACGAAGAGTAGCCCCCGCTCGCCGCAACTAGAGAAAGCCCACGCACAGCAAAGAAGACCCAACACAGCCAAAAATAAATAAATAAAAATTTTAAATTTCATTAAACATTTTCACATTGAGGTATAGTTGCTGTACAATATTGTGTAAGTTTCAGGTGTACAACACAGTGATTCATATCATTAAACATCTTTAAAGTGTGCAGTTCAGTGATTTTTCATATTCACAAAGTTGTGTGACCGTTATCACTAATTCCAGAACATTTTCTTCAGCCTCCCAAAGAGACCCCATACTCGTTAGCAGTCACCCCCCATTCTCCCCCTCCCTCCAGCCCCTGACAGCTACTAATCTACTTTCTGTCTCCATAAATGGACTATTCTGCACTTTTCATATCAATGGAATCGTATATTTTATGATCTTTTGTGACTGGCTTCTTTCACTCAGCATAATGGGGTTTTTTTTTCATTTTTAATGAAGGTTTTTAATTATTTTAAAAAATTTTTATTGAAATATAGTTGATTTACAATGTTGTGTTAGTTTCAGGTGTGGAGCAAAGTGATTCAGTTATACATACATCTTTTTTTCCATTCTCTTCTGTTATAGTTATTACAAGATATTGAGTAGAGGTCCCTGTGCTATACAGTAGGTCCTAGTTGGTCAATATACGTACTACTATATGTGTTTTATCTATAGTAGTGTGTATATTTTAATTCCAAACTCCCGATTTATCCTTCCCTTCCCCCTTCCCTTTTGGTAACCATAAGTTTGTTTGCTATGTCTGTGAGTCTGTTTCTGTTTTGTAAATAAGTTCATTTGTATCATTTTTTTTTAGATTCCACATATAAGTGATATCATATGGTATTGATATTTGTCTTTCTCTGTCTGACTTACTTCCCTTAGTAATTTCTAGGTCCATCCATGTTGCTGCACATGGCATTATTTCCTTCTTGTTTATGGCTGAGTAGTATTCCAGCGTACTGTTTTCAAGGTCTGTCTATGTTATAAGAATGAATCAGTACTTCATTCCACTGTATGGATATACCATGTTTTCGTTTGTCCAATCATCAGTTGAAGGACACTTAGGTTTTCACTTTTGGGCTACTGTGAATAATACTGCTATGAACATTCACATACAAGTTTTTATGTAGACATATGTTTCCATTTTTGTTGGGTATATTCCTATACATGGAATTTCTGGGTCCTATATAATTACATGTTCAACATTTTGAGGACCTGCCAAACTGTCCTCCAAAGCACATACACCATTTTACATTCCCGTCAACAGTATATGAGGGTTCCAATTTCTCCACCTCCTCACTGGTACTCGTTATTGTCTTTTTAAAAAATTATTTTATTTTATTTTTATTTTTGCCTCGTTGGGTCTTTGTTACTTCATGTGGGCCTCCTCTAGTTGTGGCGAGCGGGGGCGACTCTTTGTTGCCGTGCACGGGCTTCTCACTGTGGTGACTTCCCTTGTTGCGGAGCATGGGCCCTAGGCACGTGGGCTTCAGTAGTTGTGGCATGCAGGCTCAGTAGTTGTGGCTCGTGGGCTCTAGAGCACAGGCTTAGTAGTTGTGGCGCATGGGCTTAGTTGCTCCGCGGCATGTGGCATCTTCCCAGGCCAGGGCTTGAACCTGTGTCCCCTGCATTGGCAGGCGGATTCTTCACCACTGCACCACCAGGGAAGCCCCCAACTTCATTCTTTTGTATGTGCTATTCAGTGGTTCCAGCACCATTTGATAAAGGACTACTCTTTCCCCGTGAAATTATCTTGGCACCCTTTGCAAAAATCAGTTGGCCATAAACGTATGAACTTACCTCTGGACTCTCAGAAGTGTTCCATTGGTCTACATGTCCACTCTTATGCAAGTATCACCTTCCTTGACTCTTCTCTCGCCCTCACCCCACATCCACCCATTCAACAACTGTAAATTACCTGCCCACCTGGGACCAGTGCCGTGCTTGGACCTGAGCATACGATGGTGAGTGAGATGGACACCATCCCTGGCCTCACGGACCTGACATTCTTCCGGGAGTGGCTAGACAACATAGTTATAAAGAGATGCAGGAGAAAGGTGATTTCAGATAGCTATGACTGCTGAGGAAAACAAAAGGCTATGTGGTAGAGAGTGGCCAGGGGAGGTCCCAGAGGGGGCTGCTTTATACTGGGATGCTGGGGAATCCTCTCTGAGGGGCAACCTGTGAGGTCTGAATGAGAAGTCAGCCGTGCAGAATTTGGGGTAGGTTGTGCATCCAGAGGGGCAGAATTTGCCTGGAGATGAAACTGATACAAAAAGGACAGCAAGGACTTCCCCGGTAGCACAGTGGTTAAGAATCTGCCTGCCAATGCAGGGGACACCGGTTTGAGCCCTGGTCCGGGAAGATCCCACATATCACAGAGCAGCTAAGCCCATGCGCCACAACTACTGAAGCCCGCGCGCCTAGAGCCCACAAGCCACAACTACTGAAGCCTGCACGCCTAGAGCCTGCGCTCCGCAACAAACACAAGCCACCGCAATGAGAAGCCCGCGCACCACAACGAAGAGTAGCCCCCGCTCGCCGCAACTAGAGAAAGCTTGCACGCAGCAACAAAGACCCAAGGCAGCCAAAAATAAATAAATAGATTTATTAAAAGGAAAAAAAGGAGGAAAGTAGAAACATGAAGAAAGATAGAGGCCAAGCCCTGATGAAAACATGCCTGATGCGTGAATTCCACTAAGTTTGGGCCTTCCCATCATGGAGTCATTGCTTTCTCTCCACTGTGTAGGCCTATTTGAACTGTAATCCCCTAGCCCTCCTAGACCGTAATCCCCATAAGGGCAGGGAGTGTATTTGTCTAGTTCAAATCTGCATCCAGGCAGCTCTTACATGTAACATTGTTATTATCCAAGTTTAAGAATCGAGAGAATTCACAAAAAGATTCTGATTTTTTTGCTTTTCTTAGACAATTGGAAGGCTTGGTATGGTCATGCTAGGATTCTTACCTGGCAACTGGGGTGGGTCTGAGAACCAGTGGCCCCCTTTAGATGACAGTTCAGAAGAAGAAACTGACACCCAGAAGACGATGACCTGCAGAAGAAATTTTTTACAGGCTGTGTGCTTGGCTCATTTATGTTATGTGCCTTCCCCCTACAGGCAAGTGGGTTTGTGACCCTGCCTTGGACACATAATAGGTCCACTGTCAGGAATGAATGAATGAATGAATGAGTGAATGAATGAATGAATTTATACACTCCCCCCGTTCTTGACATAGTAGCTAGCATATAATAAGTGCCCAATATTTTGATTTGATTTCTCTTCTAAAGAAACGTGAGTTGAATTAGATTGCTTTTTTTTATTGTACGCATCCTGATTTAAAGAAATATTCACACACCGCATTTATTTCTGGTGTACAGTGTATTTTTGTGCCTTAGGTGGGCACGTGGACCTCAGGGTGCTCAAAATTAGGGTTCGCCTCAAAACCAACCCTGTACACTTTCAGTCCAGTAGAGGGCAATAGCAACTAGGAATAGGAGAGACGCCGTTAAGGCATCCCCCCCCCCCCCAGGATCCCTGAACCATAATATCAAATCCAGGATGGAAGTCACCTTGTTGTTGTTATTTAATATTCTTAATCGGTAATGTATTCATGTGTTTAAAAATAGAAGAGAAGAGAAGAGAAGAAAATGGTATATGATGAAGTCTCCTTCCCTCCCCTTTTCCCCTCGTGTCTGGCTTCCTACCTCACCTCCATCTCAGGTACAATTGTTGTTTTTCTCATGTATGCTCTTCCAGAGGTGTTTATGCACTTGTAAACAGGTACAAATATCTCTGTAAACCCTCCCCCCACTTTACCCAAAGGTAGCAACACAAAAGGGTGTTTTGAGCATACTGTTCTATACCTTGTTTTGTGCGATCATGAAGTAGATTGTGGAACTATACATAGCAGTACACAGAGAGAAGGCCCCCCTCCTCTCTCTGTCTTTCCAGCTGCAGACTTCTCCACGGCACACCTTTATCATCATCTATTCAATGGGGGGGGCTTCTGCTGCCACAAATAAAGCTCAGTGAATAACCTTGAATATATTTTGCACACACTTGAGTATGTCTATAGCAGTGGCCATTGGCTCCAGCTGCACATGAGAATGACGAAGGGGGCTTTTAAAAATCCCACCCCCCAAGCCATACCTCAGATCAACTACATCAGAATCCCCGAGCACGGGACCAGGGCACACAGGGAGCCCTGTGTGCTGTTGACATCTAGAGGAAACTGGTCGCGAGCACATAGATTTCTAAATTTGCTAGATATTGACAAATGGCTTCCATGGATGGTTCTACCAACTTGCCCTCTCACTGGCTTGTACGAGAGGGCCTGGGTGTTCACAGCCTCACTAACAAAACATGCTTGTCGAACTTTGCTTTTTGCTAACCTGCTAGTTTTTTTTTTTTTAAGATATCACAGTTTCGCTTGAATTTGCATTTTTCTTATTAGGGCTTGAGATTGAACATCTTCTCATGTGTTTAAGAACCTTCTGATCTGTCTGGTCATATCCTGTGCCCACTTTCCTTTTCTCTCTTTCTTTTTTTTTTTTGGCCGTGCCACATGCCTTGCAGGATCTTAGTTCCCTGACCAGGGATTGAACCCCGGGCCCCAGGCAGTGGAAACAGAGAGTCCTAACCACTGGACCGCCAGGGAATTCCCTCTTTTCTCTTTCTTAGGTTGGTTTCTCTACACGTCAGCAAGACAAATTCTTTGTGATCTGAGTTGCAAATACTTTCTACTGCCTTGCCTTTTGTTTTGTTTTGTTTTTTCCCATTGAAGAAGACTTTTTACATATTTGAATGTATCCATCTTTTGTTATGGCTTCTGTGGTTTTTTGTTTTGTTTTGTTTTTTCCGTACCACGGGCCCAGCCGCTCCGCGGCATGTGGGATCTTCCCGAACCGGGGCACGAACCCGTGTCCCCTGCATCGGCAGGCGGACTCTCAACCGCTGCGCCACCAGGGAAGCCCCGCTTCTGTGTTTTGAGTCATAGTTAGAAAGACCTTTCTCATTCCAGTCTTATAAAGGAAGCTTCCCACGTTTTCTTCTGGCACTTTGTGGTTTCCTTAATTTACAGGCAAATCTTTGATCCTTTTGGCATTTACCCTGATCTGTGGTGTGAGGTATGGATTCATCTTTGTTCTTCTTTCCAATGGCCGATTGTCCCATTACCTTTATCAAGAAGTAAGGTAGGAGCTGCATCAAACTGGAATTTCTTTGTTTTTGTCTTTATAGCAACATCGGCTCCCACTTTCCTGTAAATGTGGTCCCATCCACCCCCTCCCCCCATTTACCTGTTCGATGCTTGATCGGTTGATTTTTGTTTGTTTGCCATTGAGAATTTTATTACTAATCGGACATTGTTCTGACCTTTGGGGTTTCTATTTAGGATTTATTTTAGTTAATAACCAACAACGATGACCTTTTGTTGAAGGTCTAATATATCTGTTTATAAGTATCGGTTCCGTTAATCATAAAGCAAACCTATGGTGTCAGTACTATTATTATTTCATTGGAGGAAAGTAATCAGAGAGTTTTTCAGTCTTGTCCAAGGGCCCACAGTTAAAAAGAGGCAGGGCTAGATGCAATGCAAGAGCCAGGTCTCTGGGGTCTGGGCTTTTTACTTGCCTTGACCCTGTAACTCATCTTTGTGGAATGATTGCAGGAGGGAATGAATGAGTGAGTCAGTGAGGGCAGAAAGAAGACAGAATGAGTCAGCTCCTGCCCTCGGAGGAACCCAAAGGGAGAGATAAGCTGTGAATGCAAATAACCGGAACACAAAGTAAACAGTGATCCCACCAGCATTTTGGAAGCAGTCCACTTTCTATTCCCTCCTATTTAAAAATGCTTAATTCTTTCCAATTCCTCCCTACCTAGAAACCAGGGAGCCATACACTGGGGCAGGGGCAGTCTCCTTGGGTTTGATGCATTAAGTCACCCACTTGGAGATCCCCTGTGGAGCCCAGCAGCCTGGTGGGGGGGCAAGGGGGGAGGGGGATAGAGGGAGGGGATAGAGGGGAGGTGAGTATAGGTAGGAGGGAGGGGGGTTACGGAAGTGGGAGGAGCAAGGAGGAGGAGGGGAGGCGAGGGAGAAAATGAGGAGACAGGCTCAAGGAGTGAGGACGGAGAAGGACAAGAGAAGAGAGAGGGAAAGGAGAAACGGCTTGGGGAGGAGGAAATGGGGGGGGAAGCTGGGGGAGTGGGAGAAGGAGGAAAGGGCTGGGGGATACAGGAGAAGAGGGGGTAGGGAGAAGAGGAGGAGGAGGAAGGAGGAGGCGGGGGGAAAGAAGTCCCCTCCTCCAGCCCCCACTGCAGAGTTGCGCAACTCACTCGGGCTGGGATTGGTCGCTGTCACGTAAAGACGCCCCGCCCTCGACGCCCTACGACCAATAGCGAGAGGAGGCGTGGCGGGATGCGTCCTGGGAGGCCAATGGCTGGAGGGGGCGGGGCGGCGCGGCCTAGGTCTGGCGCGCGCTCACGGCGCCCTCGGAGCCAGAGCAGCGCTCGGAGCTCAGAGCTCGCTTTCCCCGGCCGCTGTCGCCGCCGCTGCCCGCCCGCCCGCCCTTGGAGCGTCCCCGCCCCGCTCTGCTCTGGTCCCTGTAGCCGTCCCGGAGCGCGCTTATCTGTCGCTGCGAGCACAGTATCCACGTTGCGGCATCGCGGCGATGGCCACCAAGATCGACAAAGAGGCTTGCCGGACGGCGTACAACCTGGTGCGCGACGACGGCTCGGCCGTCATCTGGTGAGGAACTTTCCTTTGCTCTCCAAGCCCCGCTCCCGAGCTCGCAAGGGGCCTGGTGCACTGACCCGTCTTCCAGACCGGACGGATGAAGGGTCATCCCGTGCTGTCTTCCCGCAGCCTTAACCCAGGACGGCGTGGAAAGCCAGCGCTGGCTTCTCCCTAGCCAGAGCATCTTTTAGATTGTCCTGCTGGAAGCTCGGCACTGTGCAGCTACCAACGCTGATGTGTGTATGTGTGTTTTTCTCTTCTCCCAATCCAAAGGGTGACTTTTAAATATGACGGCTCCACCATCGTCCCCGGCGAGCAGGGAGCGGAATATCAGGACTTCATCCAACAGTGCACAGGTAGGGAGACGCGCCATCTGGGGGAGTTCCCCGTCTTCTGGGATATTGTCAGTGCCGGGGAGGGGCGGCAGAGGCCAAACTGGGCGGAGCCTGTGGCCACCCTGGGCGCCTCTGGCACTGTAGGAACCAGATTTGAGCGTTCTAAAGCCTCACAAAGGCTTCTCCCCTCTGGGCATCCAGAGCGATCAGAGGCGACCGCCTGGCTTCCTCTCTCCCAAGGTAACCTTTTCAGGCACGGCAGCTCCTTTGCCTCCTGCGGGTCGCTAGTTTTCCACCGTCAACTGCCGCTGTTCCAAACTCCTGGCTCCAGCCCTCCCCGCTTTCCCCTTCCACCGGTCAGTGAGCCCCAATAAAAACAATCCTAGCGTTTATTGCAGGAGCTGGAAACGGTCAGCTTCACCCACCCCCCTTCTCCCACAATCATTGTCCGTGTGCTGGTGAAATGTTTTTATTTGTAGACTATAGAACCAGATATGAAAGTGTACCCACCGTAGGATCCCATGTATATGAAATGATAGAAAAGGCAAAGCCAATCTGTGGTGTGAAAAGTCAGAAGAATGGGCGTATTTGCGGGTAGATAGGCACTGGTGGGGGGAGGGGCACCCGGAAGGTGGTGTGGGGTCGGGTGGGGTTGAAAATGTATTTTGATCTGTGAGGCGGTTAAACAGGTTTCTACATATGTAAGAAATCTTTTAAGCAGGATCCTTAGGGTTTGTAAACTTTCTGCCCTTCCCTGCGGTGTGTTGAACCATTAGGAGGAAAGAACGCACGCAGGTAGAACCACAACCCCCCATCCCCACCCCATAGAAGCAAAAGGCCCAGCATCGTTGGTAAGAGGGCCTTTTAAAGCTGAGATTGGAGAATGGGCTCTTTTCCAGGCTCTGGTCTCTAGCTTGGAAACACATAGATTCAGACACAGGCAGTGCAGCCTGAAGGTTAGGGTGGGGACTCAGTCAGCAAGGTGGGTTGGAATCCCCACGTGGCCACCCTCTAGCTGTGTGGTTTGGGGCAAGTTACTTTAACTCTCGGGACCTTGGTTTCCTCTCCTGTAATCTTAGAGGGCTGTTGTGAGAATTGGTGAGTCAGTGCCTGTGCAAACGACATGGTCATTTGTGAAATAAATAAAAAGTTCTCATCGTGCCCAGGATCATGCGACGGCCCCTTTCCTTTATTCAAAAGATATTTTGCATTTACTCTAATTAAAAGAATGTTTATAAAGTGTCTGCTATGGGCTGGGTGGTACTGAGCTTTGTTTATTTTTTAAATCTTCTCTCAACTAGAACGTCTTCCTAAGTGCTGCCTCTAGACGTTCACTCACTGCTTTTGGATTGTTTAAAATATCAGATGTGTGAAGTACTGTCACAACTGACATCTAATGAGGTGCAGGGGCCGCTTGTGGAGAGCGGGGTGGGGGTGGGGGCTGGGTTCCAATCCTGGCGGAGGAGCCCCGTCTCTGAACCACCTCTATCCTTCCGCCACCACGATGACTGCTTTTACAAGTGGAGTAAGTGCAGACTCCTGGCTTTCACCCCATCTGGCATATAACTGGGAGTTTCAGCAGTATTTTCTGCCTTGCTGTCTCTGAGGCTTTGTCACAGGCCGGCTTCTTTCCTCCCTTGACAGTAAGGTAGCAGTTTCCTCCTGCCGGCCATCCATCACCCCACCCCCCATCAGAATGGGGTCTTCCCCTGCCCCCCGCCCCCTGCCTCTGAAGCTATTGTTCTCTCCATGGAGTAGGAGAAGGTGACCCCGGGAAGAAAGGGCATCCTGTGAGTAGGTTCCGAACAGATGCTCCTGGCCATGGGGCGAGGCTGTGGTCAGAGAACACTTCCTCCCTCCCTGGAGCTTTGCGGTTTGCTAGTCAGACCCTTCCCCCAATGACAGGAATGGGAGTGGGGAGGGCCTGGGGGGAGAACTAAAAATGCTCTCCCTGCTGCTTGTTGATCTTATGAATGGGCTGTGGGATCTGAAGGCTCCGTCTGCTTTGGCTGGAAGTCCGCCTTCCTTCCCCAGCCATCTGTTGGACAAATGTATAGGCGCGTTATGGTTGCCGTGTCTGCTCTTGTTTGTGTTAGAAAAGCTGGTTCCATCCCACTGCCGTGTCCTCATAACCCAGTGACCAAGGATTCAGAACGCTGAGTAGTAACTTTCTATATGCAAGTCACTACGCTGGACGTGCCTTGTCTCTGTTACTTCCATAGATGAGGAAACCAAGACCCAGAGAGGTTAAGTGACTTGCCAGAGATCACACAGCAAGGTCGTGGCAGAGCTGGGACTTGAACCCGGGCAGGCTGGCTCCGAGGTCTGTGCTCTTGGCCCCTTCTTGCTGAGGAAGTGGTTTAGGCTCTCATTTCTAAGCCATGAGGATTCTTCAGTGACACAGCAGGTTCTGGTCAGGGCTTGTGGGGTTGTTTGCAGGTCACAAAAGACACACTTGCCTATTCGCGTGATGCCGGGAGGCTTCTTGGTGGCCCTCATCCCCAGCCAGGTGTCCTGACAGGCCTGAGGCTCCCGCTCTGGTCCAGCCTTCCTATTTCCAAACCTCTCACAAGGTCACAGCGGACCTGGGGGCCTGAAAACAGCACCTGGTCTCCCCTCCGTCTGCACTGTGGGGATGAGGGGGTGGAGGGTCCCCGGGCTCGCTCTCCTCCCTGACAGCCCCTCCTTGGGCATCGTCTGTCTGCAACACCCTCCTTCACCTCTCCTGTGCTCGCTGGCTACTGTCTTCCTTCTCCTGTCCTTCCCCCAGGTTTTCCAGAATGGAATGTGCCCGTGCAGCCTCTCCCTGTCACCTCTCCTCAGCCCCCAGTCTGGCCTGTCCTTGTCTGCAGGAGGTGCTTCCCGAAGGTCGTGGATCTGGAAAGTCGCTGGGCCCTCGTCCTCCTGTTTCTTTCTGCCGGCAGGATTTGGAGTCCTCAGCGCCCCGCACTGGCTCGTCTGGCGCTGGACTCACCTGGCCCCCTTCCTGCTGCACTAAGTGCTCCATCACCGCGTCTGCGCTTGCTTCTTGCCCCAAACTTCAGTCCGTGTGGATTGGTGGGAGATCTGTCAGGGGCGGTGAGAGAAGCCCAGTGCAGTTAGCTTAAGCAAAAAAAAAAAAAAAAAAAAAGAAGTGTAGCTTCCACGGTTGGCAAGTCCAGGCCAAGTAGCAGCTGCAGGTAAGGCTGCCCAAACTCAACCTCCCCTCCTGCTGCTGCTAGCTCTGTCTTCCTCCTTTATTGCCCTTCTTGGGGGCAGGAGGGCAGGTTCTCCCTGAGCGGTGATACAGTTGCCCCCTAAGCATCCCAGCTTCCGGGCTGCGGGCAAAGCCATCCTGATGGGGACAGACAGACTCTGCCACCGATTTCAGTGGAAGTCTCCAGACTGACAGACACTGTTTGGCCTGGCTGGGTTCATGTGCCCACTGTGAACCAATCACCGCCATTCTGGCTGGCTAGAGCTGGATCGGTGCCCACCCCTGGAGGGGGGGAGGGGCAGGCCCACCCAAACCAGGAGCCAGGGTGGGGGAGGGTGGTTTCGTAAGGGAAAAGTGGATGGGAGGGCATATTGCTTCCAGAAGAGGGGCAAACCCAAAACAGGTCCATGGCCCGCGCTTACTGCAACAGTCCCTCAGCCCTTGTTCTTTCTTGTCCTACAACCATTCTACCCCACCCCAATCCCCCACTGGGAGTAACTCTTCCTAAAGAAGAGCTCTAATCAAGTCTCTCCTCTGCTCATTAGCCATCTATAGCTCCCATCTGCCCATTGCATTTACAGGCTGCCTGCTTGCCATTCCAGTCCGTTGGTCCCCACCCACCTCTCCTGCCCAATAGCTCCCCACACCCTTCTTTGTGCACCTGTGGCTTGACCCTGTGTAATACTCCCAGCCTGCAGGCCAGTGATTTTGGAGGTTCCCTCCGGGCAGAATTCCTCTCCCCTGTATCTGTCCATCTGGGATTGAGCCAGCAAACCAGTCTAGTGCAATCCCTTCTGTATTTCAACAGCCAGAACCCTTGGGAATCAGAAAAGCTCTAGATTCACATCCCAGCTCTGCCCCTTGCTGTGTGGCCTTGGGCAAGGACATCCCTTTCTCTGTGCCACAGTTTTCTGCTCGGTAAAATGCGGGTCCTGATGGTGCCTGCCTCTGATGGTGACTGAGAGGGTTAAGTGAAATATCATGTCTAAAAGGAGAGTCCAGCACCTCCCTGGTGTTACTGTTACTTTTTATGGTATTATTTTTATTCTCCTAGTACTTAGGATGACAGGGTGCTTTCTACTCTGAAGCTATCAGTGCATGCCCCAGCTCAGCACACAGTAGGCGCTCAACTCTGGGTTTGCCCATGAGAGGCGCTCAACCCCAGGCTGGCACGCAGTAGGCCCTATGTGGGCGTGCATGAGACCTTTAGCCTGGGCCTGCATGCAGTAGGTGCTCAGTACATGGTAACAGGTGGTTAGCACAGTGGTTAAAGGGCTGGGCTGCTTCAAACAGGCCTGGGTTCAAATACTTGCCAGTCGTGGGATCTGGAGCAGGTGAGTTCGTCTGCTCTTTCTTTTGCTATAATGTGCTCAGTAGCAGGATTAAGGAAGCAGGTCCATGGTGCCAAAGATGCAGTAAGTGCTCCCGTAAATGGTAATCACTGTGATTGTCACCTCATTGGTGGATTTAATTGTTGTGGAAGTAACGCATGTGGTCTGAGAGCACCAGAGAGATGGGAGGGGAAGAGATGCTGGGGAGGGAATGGGTACCGAGCTGTGCTGGAGGGTCTTTGGTTGCCCCAACAGAGCCCCGGGCAGTGGGGAGGAGCCAGGGCTCAGCTGGCAAAGGAGAAAGGAGCTGTTTCGCAGATTGACTGGTCACGTGATCTCTCTGATCTCAGCATAAGGGCTTACAGATCATGTGTGTGTGTTGGGGCAGTGGCTCGAGTTGTCTATGAAATCATGTCTTCTTTCTGTACCTTACAAGTAATACACGTCCTTTGCAGGATACTCGGAAAGCAAGACTAAGCAGAAAGAAGAGAATAAAAACCAGATATAGTTTAGATATAGTTTAACGCTCAGAAATTTGTTCATTCGTTCGTTCGTTCCCTCTTTCCTTCCTCCAGTGTATACGAGCGGCTACTCTGTAGGGTACTGTTCTAGGCACTGAGGATAAATATAGACGCAGAGAGAGCCCCTGTCCTCATGGAGCTGATGTTCTATTGTCATCGCCCAGCCTTTAAAGTAGCTCCAGGGGCTTCCCTGGCGGCGCAGTGGTTGGGAGTCCGCCTGCCGATGCAGGGGACACGGGTTCGTGCCCCGGTCCGGGAGGATCCCACGTGCCGCAGAGCGGCTGGGCCCGTGAGCCATGGCCGCTAGGCCTGCACATCCGGAGCCTGTGCTCCGCAACAGGAGGGGCCACAGCGGTGAGAGGCCTGCATACCGCAAAAAAAAAAAAAAGCAATGGAGTTTTGGGCTTCCCTGGTGGCGCAGTGGTTAAGAATCCGCCTGCCAATGCAGGGGACACGGGTTCGAGCCCTCGTCTAGCAAGATCCCTCATGCCGCGGAGCAACTAAGCCCGTGCACAACTACTGAGCCTGCATTCTAGAGCCCGCGAGCCACAACTACTGAGCCCACGTGCCACAACTACTGAAGCCCGTGTGCCTAGAGCCCATGCTCCGCAACAAGAGAAGCCACCGCAATGAGAAGCCCGTGCACCGCAAGAAAGAGTAGTCCGTGCTTGCCACAACTAGAGAAAGCCCGCGCACAGCAGCAAAGACCTGACACAGCCAAAACTAAATAAATAAATTTATAAAGTAGCTCCAGAATGTCCTCTCATATAAATGTAGCCTTGTTTAATACATCTATTATTGATGGACCCCAAAATACTCTGTTGCAAGCAGTTCTATTTTAGAAAGAATCCAGCCGCCTGGGAATGAATCCAGTTTTCTGTTGGTGCAGATTTTAGAGCCGATCAGTTACAGTTACGAGCATCGATGTTGGAGCCAAGGTGTCTCGCCTTGAGTTGTAGCCTTGCTGCGCTGTGTGACCTTGGTCAAGTCTCCCAGATTCTCTGTTTCCTCTTCTGTAACGTGGGGATAGTAATTGCACATGGTGTGCAGGGTTGTTGTGAGGGTAAATTGACATGATACGCATCAAGCTTGTAGGGCAATGCCTGGTATAGAGTGGCTGCTCAATAAATGTGGTTACTGTTAATGTAGCACTTTGGAAGGTGGTCTGTCTGGGTGCAGATGATATTCCCATCATGCTCTGGTGAGTCTGGAGTGTTCAGCTCCAACATCACTCCCAGAGAGATGTGGGGTTGCATGTTTTTGTCTGTCCAGCATGCCATCCTCTGGAGGAACTTCTCCCTGTCATTTTATAATAATCCTGCTCAGCCAGTGTAGTTCCAGTGAGGTTGACTCTGCCTCTCCCCACTGAGAGGGCACATGACCCAGATCTGGCCAGTCAGAGTAAGCCATTAACTGTTAACAAGTCTGTTAACTGATTGGTTCAGGGTTGGGCCCAGGTGACTCAAGTCAAACCAATCGGCTCCATCCCTTAGACTTTGGGTCCCTTTATCTTTCTCTGGGATTAAGACCTGTAAGCACGTTGAAGGCTTGGGGCTTGCAGCACCCATCAACCATTTGGAGAGGGAACCTGAAAACTCAGGTATAGAGCCAAAGATGGAGGATGGAGAACAGATGACATGGCTTAAGCTCCTGGATCCAGCCATGCCTGAAGCTCTCTCCTGGCTGTTTGCTTTCATGAGCCAATTAATTTTTTTTTTTTTCCTTAAGGCAGCTTGAGAGGGTTCTTTCTCATTTCCCTCTAAAAGAGTCCTGGTCATAGCACCCAGAGTAGATGGCTGGGACAGGCTAAGAGAGGAGAATCCAGGTTGGGCAAGGAATTCGAAACCTCTCATGTGAGAACTGACTGAGGGAATGGGGCATATTTCACTTGGAGAGACACCGCAGGGGGACAGGAGTGTTGTCTTCAGATGTTTGAGGAGCTGTCTTGTGGAAGGTGTGGACTTCTTCAGTGTTCCTACCCTCACCCCAACCCCATGTGGTAGAGCACCAAACAGTAGAAATTTCAGGGACAGATTTTGGGTTTGCCTGAGGAAGAACTGGCCTCAAGTTAGAATGGGCTGTCACTGGTGGTAGTAAGACCCCCATCATGGGAGATATGTTAGGAGAGGCTGCCTGACCCCTTGGCATAGATATTTAAGAAAGAGGCCCTTCTTGACCATGCATTCTCTTTCTCTCTCACAGCCCCCTTCTCTAGTCTGCTCTGCTCCCAAGAAGAGTGGCAAAATGCATTAGCTGAGGTATAGGTAATGCCGCTCTGGGATGGGATCAGCCCCACCAGGGACTGAGTGTGGCAGTGGGATGGTTCCTAAGGAAACGGGGGTGTCTTTATTGTTAAAGAAAAAAACCATTCATTCTAACTCTTGTTAAAGAGCAGTAAGGCAGACTTTGTTCAGGGGACTGTTGGGGTAGGTGTAGGGACCACTACAGGGGAGAGAGATCAGGTCCAACTCTGAATACAACAAGGAAAAGTGGGAATTTGTAGTGAAGGAGCAAGGTGGGGATCCGTGGATAGAAAGTTACCAAGAGGAAGGGTCAGGGGTGAGGGGGGATTCTTGCTGAACTGACCTAACGGGATACTTGCTGAAGGCAGGCCAGTGATCAGACATCACCGGGGGAGGGTGGGGATCAGGAACCCAATTTAGATATCGAGGGTGATCGAATATGGAGAATGGGGGATTCTAGCTCGACTGACTTGGCAGGATCCTTGCTAAAGTCGGATAAGGCAGGGATGAACACAGAAGTCCAGAAGTTGAGACCTAGTTGAAAAAGAGCTCAGAAGAGCCTGGTTACAGTTTAGTCAAGGAGAGAGTCTTTGCCGTTACTGCAAGAGGGATGGAACGGGAAAGAGACAAATACACTTGCTGTCCATGGCCTCTGCCTGTGCAGCTGTACAACACACGTACAAGTGGCGGTCTATGTATTTTGCTCTTCTACATGTGGATCTTTTCCCCCTAGCTTCGCTCAAATTTAGAAATCGGTGTGAGAAGGGATGAAGAGAAATTGTCTAGTGAGTCTAAGGCAATATGAGGTCAAAAGGAAGCTGTAAATCTGTGACAGTGCTTTGGACATTGTAAAGTGCTAGATAGTCTGTTCCTCAGTATTCAACAAACATCGATTGAAACATCGCTTCTGTTGCTCCAGAAACAATGTTGGGTGCTGAGTCTTAAGTGGCACCTGAAGGGCTACTGAGACATTACCTCACAGTTTTCTGCAAAATTCACTCTCCCACTGCCTTCTTGGCCCACACATCCGTTGCTGGGAGGTCCTGAGCTGCATTGTGTCTTCTTTGTGTCATGAGATGCGTGGGCTTTGTGACAGCTCTTCTGGGTGATATTTGTGCTTCCTTTGGAGTTTGTGGGCCCATCTCCCATGGAGAAGTTTGCTAGATGTCCCTTTTCCTGGTAAGTAGGGTGTCTATGGTTCAGCAAAAGTGTTCAATTAGTTGAAATGAATTGAGTTTCTGCTCCTTGAAAATCTTTAGACGTTAATGCAAACTTTTTGAAAGTATTGCTTGTGGATCATATAGATGTTATATCTACGTCCTCATCTCCCATCGTTTTTTCACCTCGTTACATCGTGGCATCCCCCCCATAACCAGAGCTTGGCACCCTGTGCACAGGTCCTCTGTCACCCTCTGGTGGCAAATGTAGTGGCCGTTTCTTTGTCTTTTTTAAAATAAGTTTATTTTATTTATTTATTTATTTTTGGCTGCGTTGGGTCTTCGTTGCTGCACGTGGGCTTTCTCTAGTTGTGGCGAGCGGGGGCTAACTCTTCGTTGCGGTGCACGGGCTTCTCATTGCAGTGGCTTCTCTTGTTGCGGAGCACGGGCTCTAGGTGTGCGGGCTTCAGTAGTTGTGGCACGTGGGCTCAGTAGCTGTGGCGCACGGGCATAGTTGCTCCGCGGCATGTGGGGTCTTCCTGGACCAGGGCTCGAACCCGTGTGCCCTGCGTTGGCAGGCGGATTCTTAACCACTGCACCACCACCAGGGAAACCCCGTTTCTTTGTCTTTATTCCACTTTCCCTCCTTCCAGCCTTCGTCAGCGACCACTACTCACTGAAAAGATAATTTTCCCATGCTTCTGCGTCTGCACTGCAAAGCTTGCCTAGTTCTCCTTTTCTGTTTCTCATCTCTTGCTCTCACTTCCTTCTGCTGGTTCTCCTTCCCTTTCGTGCCCCATAAGTGTGGGTGTTTCCTGGGGTCCACCCTTGGCGCTGGCTTTTCCTTCTCCGGGATATTTATTGAGTGCCTGCTCTAGGGAAGCCCTTTGCTGAGTGCTGAGTTGACCCCTTCCTGACCCTGGCGAGCTTGCAGTCCAGGCAGGGGTGGGGATGGGAGGCGGACTTCTCTCTCCCTTTAACAACCTTTTGTAGTTTTTGCCCGTAAGGTTCAAATGCTTAGAGATGACATGGAATGTCCTTTAGGATGGGATGCTCGCCAGCTCACCCCACGCATATGCACACTCCCAACACATGATTCTGTCCCCATGGAGGCCAAATGCCCCGCACTGTGTGGCGCTTTGCATGTGTTGGCTCATCTATTATAATTTTTCTTATCCATGAGGGGTGTGTATGTAATATGTACAATGGACCAGAGTAGGAGTCAGCCCCATTTTACTGATAAGGAATCTGATGGTTTCCTTGGAGAGTCAAAAGTCACTTGCTTGGTGGACTCACAGATATAGAGAACAAACTAGTGGTTACCAGTGGGGAGAGGGGAGGGGGGAGGGGCAAGTTAGGGGGAGGGGGAAAAAAGGGTTATTATGGGATTATAGGAAATCATGTGTGCGAAACTTCTGAAAATTGTAAAGCACTATGGAACTTAAAGAATGTTTCATCCCATAAACAAAAATTTTTTTAAAAAGTCACTTGCTTGCTTGAGATGGCACAGTAGGTAGAAAATTTGGACTTTGAACCCAGATCTGTGTCCAAGGCTCCCAGCCTTTCCCCTGCACTGTGCTGCCCTGCCTCCCCTTTCCTTGGGACTTGTGCACAGTCTTCCCTCTTCCGGCCCTGTCCTCGTCCGTTTTGCTTTCCTGGAGGACTTCTATACATCCGTCAAGGCCCAGTGTAAATATCCCCTCCACTCAGATGCCCTCATTGCCTTTGTGATGCTCATCACATTCTGCGGTGGTTACATGTGCATCTGTTTCTTCAATTCCATGGCGAGATCCTGGAAAGGGAGACTTTGTCTCTGTGGCGGTGGTATCCTCAGTGGAGCATCTCCACCCCTCATGGTTACCTGGTTCCAATCTCTCTTTTTATTTATTTATTTATTTTTTTAAACATCTTTATTGGAGTATAATTACTTTACAAGGGTGTATTAGTTTCTGCTTTATAACAAAGTGAATCAGTTATACATATACATATATCCCCATGTCTCTTCCCTCTTGCGTCTCCCTCCCTCCCACGCTCCCTATCCCACCCCTCTAGGTGGTCACAAAGCACTGAGCTGATCTCCCTGTGCTATGCGGCTTCTTCCCACTAGCTCTCTGTTTTACATTTGGTAGTGTATATATGTCCATACCACTCTTTCACTTTGTCCCAGCTTCCCCTTCCCCTTCCCTGTGTCCTCAAGTGCATTCTCTAGTAGGTCTGTGTCTTTATTCCAGTCTTGACCCTAGGTTCTTCATGACCATTTTTTTTTTTTTTTTTAGATTCCATATATATGCGTTAGCATATGGTATTTGTTTTTCTTTTTCTGACTTACTTCACTCTGTATGACAGACTCTAGGTCCATCCACCTCACTACAAATAACTCAATTTCGTTTCTTTTTATGGCTGAGTAATATTCCATTGTATATATGTGCCACATCCTCTTTATGCATTCATCAGTCAATGGACACTTACGTTGCTTCCGTGTCCTGACTATTACAAATAGAGCTGCAATGAACATTGTGGTACATGACTTTTTCTGAATTATGGTTTTCTTAGGGTATATGGCCAGTAGTGGGATCGCTGGGTCATATGGTAGTTCTATTTTCAGTTTTTTAAGGAACCTCCATACTGTTCTCCATAGTGGCTGTATCAATTTACATTCCCACCAACAGTGCAAGAGGGTTCCCTTTTCTCCACACCCTCTCCAGCATTTATTGTTTGTAGATTTTTTGATGACGGCCATTCTGACTGGTGTGAGATGATATCCCAATCTCTTTTTCACCAGTGGGTGTGTCACTCCCTTGTGTGGACCCAAGTCGCGGGCTGTAGCACTTCCTAACCCCCCAAGCTCTATCCACATGACTGTTCATGTATCTGTTTGCTGTCTGACTCTCCTGCTAGAATCTGAGCTCCTGGGGGGCAGAAGCCTGCTCTGCTTGGTTCTCTGCTGTACCATCAGCACCTGGCATTCTCCCCAGGTGGGTGTTGAATAGATGAATGAACATAGTCCCCTGAGATGTTTGAGAGCTGAGCTCAGCCCTGGACGGCCCGCTGTTCCCTCTGCCAATATAACAGCCCAGTGGCCTGTATGGAATGCCTGCAGGTGCCGAGGCTCTGAAACCCTCACCCGCACTGGCCTCTGGCCCAGCTCCCTGTCCCGGAGCCTGTGCGTGGCTGCATTCCTCACCGACTTAATTTGATGCTTTCGGCTTTTCAGATTCCACTCAGTGGCCTCTGCAGGGGCAGGTCCCCAGAGGCCTGTATGTGAAGGCAGGGCTGTTAACCTCAGCATTTTGTGTTTTTTTTTTTTTTTTTTCCCGGTACACGGGCCTCTCACCGCTGTGGCCTCTCCTGTTGCGGAGCACAGGCTCCAGACACGCAGGCTCAGCGGCCATGGCTCACGGGCCCAGCTACTCCGCGGCATGTGGGATCTTCCCGGACCGGGGGCACGAACCCGTGTCCCCTGCATCGGCAGGCGGACTCTCAACCACTGTGCCACCAGGGAAGCCCAGCATTTTGTGTTTTATTTCATCAGTGTATTTGAAATTAACCTGCCTGACATCCTGTTTAATTCTGGACTTAGTTTCTGGTCATCTGTCTCATTTTTCCTCACGTACTTAATCTTTTTTTATCATCCGTGTATTTGTGTAAGCTTCCTTGCCAATAATAAGTAATAGTAATACTTCAAAAATAATGGTGAACACTGGGCTTTTATTGTGCCAGGAATTGTGCTGAGGTCATTGTATGAGTTTCCTGTGGCTGCTGTAACGGATGGCCACAAACGTAGTGGTTTAAAACAATGTACTTTTCTCATCTTAGAGTTCTGGAGGGCAGAAATCCAAAATCAGCCTCACTGGGCTAACATCAAGGTGTGGGCCGGCTGTGTACCTTCTGGAGGCTTGAAAGGAGAACTGATTTCCTGGCCTCTTCCAGCTTCCAGAGACGCCTGCATCCCTTGGCTCGTGGCCCCTTCCTCCACCTTCAAGGCCAGCAATGGCTGGTTGAGTCCTTCTCACGATGCCATCTCTCTGATTCTTCTGCCTCCCCCTCTTCCCTGTTTGAGGACCCTTGTGATGACTTTGGGCCCACTTGGATCATCCGGGATAATCTCCCCATGCCGAGATCCTTAATTTAATCACACCCACCAAGTCCCCTTTGCCGTGTCAAGTCACAGAGTCACAGGTTCTGGAGATTAGGCTGTGGACATCTTTAGGGGCCATTGTTTTCCCAGCCAGAGTCACCTAATCGTGATTTCATTTCATCGACACCGTGACCCCATGTTGTAGGCCCTGTTGTCATTCCCATTTCATAGACAGGAAAACTGAGGCTCAGAGCCATAAAGTCATTGGCCCGGGGTTGCACAGAGGCGGAGCTGTGTTCCTCATCCAGTGCCTGTGCTCCTGGCCACCATTCCTGACACCCTGCAGCACTTGCAGCTGAAATTCTTTAGAAACAAGGAGGGAGGACCAAGGACGAGCGCTTTTCTTTTTTTGCCTCTTCCCCTCTCCCAGTTTTATTGAGAAATAATTGGCATGCGCCACTGTATAAGTTGAAGGGGTACAGCATGCTGGTTTGCTTTACATATATCATGAAATGATGACCGTAATAGGTTGAGTTAACATCCACCGTCTGATATAGATACAATAAAAAGAAAAGAAAAAAAATTTGTTTTTCTCCTGTAATAGGAACTCTTAGGAGCTATCCTCTTAACAGTTTTCCACAAGCTTTCTTCTTGAATGCCAAGGGGCAGACCCGAGGCCTGTGTCTCTGGCTGGTGGTACATTTCTAAGAACATGCAGCTCAGAGGTACTTTTTCTGCCTTTATTCAAGTGAAGAACCTGTGATGGTCTCTGGGGAGCAACACTCCGTAATTCAAACGCCTCCATTCTTCCCAGGGAAGAATTGTCACTCTGCTACGTTTTTTGTTTTTTTTTTTTTTTCCCAGTACACGGGCCTCTCACTGTTGTGGCCTCTCCCGTTGCGGAGCACAGGCTCCGGACATGCAGGCTCAGCGGCCATGGCTCATGGGCCCAGCCGCTCCGCGGCACGCGGGATCCTCCCGGACCGGGGCACGAACCTGTGTCCCCTGCATCGGCAGGCGGACTCTCAACCACTGCGCCACCAGGGAAGCCCTCTGCTACTTTTGACCGAAGGGATGGCCCTTGGAGGTCATCTGATGTGACCCGGAAGTAGTGTTCTTCCTCTTTTTTGGCTCTAGAATGGAGTATACACTGTTCATGGTTTGCAAATAAAGGAAGCTGCTGCCTTGGGCAGGCCGCAGACCCGCCCTGGGTCAGAAGCTGGGGCTTCTGAGGAGGAGTGAGAAGAGCCAGGCTCTGTGCAGCCCCTGTGTGAGCTCCCTGCCCAACCAAGGAGGGATCCTGTGTTCACTCCGGCGAACTCTTGCAGCCCTGAGCTGGGATACCGTTTGCTCTGTTTTTTTGTGTTTGTGTTTGTTTTGGTTTGGTTTTAATTTTATTGAAGTATAGTTGATTTACATGACTTGCTCTGTTCTTTTTTTTTTTTTTTGGCTGCGTTGGGTCTTCGTTGCTGCCCGCGGGCTTTCTCTAGTTGCGGCGAGCGGGGGCTACTCTTTGTTGCGGTGCGCGGGCTTATTGCAGCGGCTCCCCTTGTTGCGGAGCATGGGCTCTAGGTGCGCAGGCTTCAGTAGTTGTGGCATGAGGGCTCAGTAGTTGTGGCTTGCGGGCTCTAGAGCGCAGGCTTAGTAGTTGCGGCACACGGGCATAGTTGCTCCGCGGCATGTGGGATCTTCCCGGACCGGGGCTCGAACCCGCGTCCCGTGCATTGGCAGGCGGATTCTTAACCACTGTGCCACCAGGGAAGTCCCGCTTGCTCTGTTCTTGATTTGCCAAAACCTACTGCCGTGTGTTCGATGTGGGGAAAGTAACTTACTCTCTTCTTTGGCACTTTGTAACGACTCATTATCCAACAAACGTACACTGCGGACCTACTATGTGCCAGGCACTCTTGGTACTGGGGAAGTTGAGGGGTCCAGATCACAGAGCTTACATTCAATGGGAATGCAGGGGTAGCTAATAGATAAGCTAGCAAATCTGATCTTTTCAGAACGAGATGAGTGCTAAGAAAATGAAACGAAGCAATGGGCCAGAGACGGATTGTGGGGAGGCCACTGTTAGCCAGGGTGGTCAGGGGAGGCCTAAAGAGGAGCTGACGCTAAGGCAAGACCTGAATGAATGGGAGCCGGGCGTGCGGGTATCTGGGTGAGGAATGAGCCCAGCAAAAGGGGAGGCCCTCAAACCAAACGTCCGATAATGGTCTAGCTTCCAGAATATATAAAGAACTCTTACAACTCAACAATACCAAGACCAATAACCCAAGTAAAAAATGGGCAAGGGATTTAAAAAAAATTTTTTTTAATTTATTTATTTTTGGCTGCGTTGGGTCTTTGTTGCTGTGCGCGGGCTTTCTCTGGTTGTGGCGAGCGGAGGCTGCTCTTCATTGTGGTGCGCGAGCTTCTCATTGCGGTGGATTCTCTTGTTGCAGAGCACCAGCTAGAGATGCGTGGGCTTCAGTAGCTGTGGCTTGCGGGCTCTAGAGCTCAGGCTCAGTAGTTGTGGCTCACGGGCTTAGTTGCTCCACGGCATGTGGGATCTTTCCGGACCAGGGCTTGAACCCATGTCCCCTGCATTGGCAGGTGGATTCTTAACCACTCTGCCACCAGGGAAGCCCTAGGCAAGGGATTTGAATCGACATTTCTCCAAAGGAGACACACACACGGCCAGTAAATACATGAAAAGGTGCTCGGCATCATTGTCATTAGGGAAATGCAAACCAACCCACAGGGAAGCATCACTTCACGCGCACAAGGAGACTATAATAAAAGGTGTTGAGAGGACGTTGCGACTCAGGACCCCCATGCACTGCTGGTGGGAAGGGAAACGGCTGCAGCCCCCATGGGAAACAGTGTAGCAGCTCCTGAAAGGTTAAGCCTGGCTATTTCATGCCTTAGTATCTACCCGACAGAGATGAAAACACACAAAAATTTGCAGATGAATGTTCACAGCAGGATTATTCACAGTCCCCAAAGTGGAAACCACCCAAATGTCCATCAGCTGATGAATGGATAGACAAAAGGTGGTCCATCCATCAGTGGAATATCACTCGGTCATAAAAACAAACGAAGTACTAATTCATGCTATCACATGGGTGAACCTTGAAAACATGACGCTGAGTGACACATTATTGCTGAGAAGTCAGACTTGAAAGGCCACAGGTTGTGTGATTCCATTTATTTCAAGTTTCCAGAAGAAGCAAATCCGTGGAGATAGAAAGCAGATTATTGGTTGCCAGGAGTGGCGACGGGGGACGACGAGTGACTATTCATGGGCACGGGGTCGCCTTTTGAGGTGATGAAAATGTTCTAAAATAGTGGTGATGGTTGCACAACCTGTGGATGTACCAAAAACCAATTAATTGTACACTTGAAAGGGGTGAATTTTATGGTATGTAACTATCTCAGTTTTTAAAACGTAAAGAAGAAAGGAGGTGGGGCTTCCCTGGTGGTCCAGTGGGTCAGACTCTGCACTCCCGATGCAGGGGGCCCGTGTTCCATCCCTGATCGGGGAACTAGAGCCCGCATGCTTGCCGCAACTAAGAGTCCACATGCTGCAATGAAAGATCCCACGTGCCGCAACTAAGACCCGGCGCAGAATAAATAAATAAATAATTTTTGGGGGGGAAAAAAGAAAACAAGAAACGGGGTGAGGGGGATGACAGAAAGCCAGCAGGGTGGTGGCCTTGCGTGTGCAGGGAGGTGGGGTCAGAGGATTGATTTTGCCTGAACAGCGTGCATTTTATTCCCATGTCTTTTGTCCTACGACTTTGCAGAATTTCGCCTTGGGTCTTCCTGTCGTTCCTTCCCACGTCCACATTTGTGGTTCTGCCTGCCACTTTTCCCTCCATGTCAGACCTGCTTTTCCCCACGGCCCCTTTCCAAACCCACGCGCCCAGGACACGCTCAGCCCCGCCCCTCGTGCTCACGTGAACTTGATCGTCTCCCGGCTCTCATTTCCCACTGCCTCCGTGTGCTCTGAAATAGTTAGCCACATTCTTATCATCACCGCTGTCTGGCGTTTTTAGTGCCGCTGCCTCTGTGCCAGGTTCAGTTCTGAGCCCTTCCATAATTCTGATGAGGATTGACAGCCAGACACAGCACCGGACGCACGGCTGGGTTTTCATCTTCCAGTTTAGCGCCTGGCACCAAACTGGTGCCCAGAAGTTGTTTCATTGCCTGCAACTGTTGCATCGGACATGGGTACTTAAGGGAAAGCGGAAGGTCTGTCTTGGATGTTCATGTGCGTTAGTAGCTAAGAGAATCAATAAAAGAGTGAGTTGACACAGCTGTAAATGTGGGGGCAGACTCCAGGGCTGCGAGTGTCAACAGCTACGGGGATGAAGACCACTTGTGTGTCTGTCCCCACCACTCGGGGACTCTGAGGCAGGGACAGAGAAACCCCCCACCCCCCCACCTAGCTCAGAACATTGGGGATCAGAGAGGGGATGCCAGTGAGCCCTGGTCACACAGCATAGAGAGGCAGAGTGGGGACTTGAACCTGGGTTTCCTGGATCTCTGAGCTGCTGAGGGTTGGCGTTTGCTTTGCACCTCTGAGGCCCCATGCTTGGTGATGTGAGCAGGGAAGGGAGAGAAGAACCCCCACGTTATGCAGGCATTGCTAATCCTACCATCACCCTGTTCTCGGGCTGCCCTTCCCATGTGCTTTTAATTACAAGGCACATTTGTCCAGACCAGGCAATTGCTACCTGTCTGTCCACATCTGATTATTTCTGCTAGTCTCTTCATTAGAATCTACGCCTTTAAAATCCAGGGAGGGGATTGGTTTTATTCTTATAAGATAGCATCTCCCAGTGAAGTGACACAGCTGAGGATTGGGGACCAACGTGCTTCTGAGCTGCTGAAGAAGATGGGCAGAGGCTCCTCATTTACTCGAGAAATGTTTATTGAGCATGGACGGTGTGTCAGGCACCGTTGTGGGCACTGCAGATGTCACAGGGAACAGGATTCCTGTCCTCCTGGTGTAGGGATGAGCAGGCTGCAGGAGCCCTCAGGGATGTCACTCTGAGCCTTTAAACTCTTGTTTTACACACAGTAATAATAAGCTAATTATATGCCCCTCTAGCCTGTGGCAAGTCAGAGATAGAGAGAGGGACTGGTAGAGGAAGGCATTTTGAACTTGCCCGCAGAAGCTGGTGCTTTTGTCTGTGGAGTTCTGTCAGAATCTATCCCTCAAGTTGTTAACATGGGCCCCCTTCTTCCTCATTACCCCGTTAGCTGGGTGAACTCTAGGTCATCCTTCAAGACCCAGTTCAAACATCACCTCCTCTGTGAAGGCTGCCCTGATCACCACCCCACAGGAAGAGTTAATTTCTTTCTTTCTTTGATGTTCCCATATGCCCTGTGATGCCTCGTGGCTATGGTGCTAACTTCATTGCGTCCACACACTTAGTTTTTCTTATTTGCCCCGCTAGATTGTGTATTTTTTGAGGGTTCATATTGTGTCTTATTCAGCAAAGTCTTTGAACCAAAAATTGTCAACAAGTGTTTGTCAAATGACTAGCAGCAATGGAAGAAACAGCAAAACTATAAAAAGTGGATACGAGAATGCAGAGCCGTGCACACCGGGGCCCGTAGTGCTCAGGCAATCAGACACCGAATCCTTCAGTGTCTTCGGAGTGTCTCATTGTCAACGCTGCAATTATGTACTCAGAGCCTCCAGGAACTGGTTACAGCCACTGTTCTCTAAGTCAGAAGGTGAAGCCAGATGTAACACACTGACTGCCATTTAAGGAAGTAAAAGTAGTCATTAAAAAAAAAGTTACGGTGCTCTGTCACTGAGGGAAAACCTTTAGCTGTCCTGATAATTTGCGTCTCCAGATCAGCCCGTTCCCTGAGGGTTCTACCAAAGTCATCATCTTTCTTTTCCCCTGGCTATATTCTATACTCCATTTTCTTGTGTTCTCTGGCAAACTAGGAAAGCTGGATCATTCGCTTCACGAAAATGCAACGAGGAAGGAATCATTTGAGAAGTCTACTGCTTTGAGGAAGGGGTGGGACAAAGAATCAATGTGTACAGACAGTGTGATCTCACATGCAAGGACTGTATACACATCCAGGGAGCCCTTGTTCTCCGTGTCCAAGAGAGGGAGGACATTTAGCACTTCCAGGTCCTTGTCTGTCGCTGCCTGGGCTCCCACATCAGCAACTTGCTGGAAATGATGCAGCTGTGGCAACCGGCCAGCTGTCCCTCTGCCCCAGGCGGCAGGATGTTTGAATTCTTTCCTGTTTCCTTTCATGCCCGCTCTAGGGAGCTTGCTTGGTGGAAGCTGACAGCTCAGCTTTTTGGAGTGTGGGTTGTTTTTTCCCTTACTGAACCTTGTTTGCATAACTTCTTAGGGAGTCTATATAAGGTAAGGGCAGCTTCAGCGCAGCTCTGGGGCAATTTCCTGCTGTCTCCTTCCCCCTTTCTTTTGTCTTGCTCTGAAGTTCGGTGTTGGATGGAAATTATGAAATGATTACTTCTCTCTCTCTCTTTTTTCTTTCTGTTGACCAGTAGATGTTTATTGAGTGCCTACTATGTGGCTGGTGCCGTGGTTTGTGCTGGGGATATGACAGGCATTGGACAGATATGAAAGCAGCTAAAGAGATCAAAGGACATGCACCCAAAGGTTTACTTAGGTGCCACTTAGGGAGTTTACTAAGGTTATTTAGGTAGTGAGGCTTTTTTTTTTCCTCGCTTGTTTGTGCTCCTAATTATTCTACCCCTAGTACGTGTTTTTGTGTGTAATGAAAAAAATTGTTTAGAGCATTTGCAAAAGTGTGAGGAAACCTCACACTGCTTGACTCGTGGCAGATCCTCTGTCTCCTCTGGGTTTCATCCTCCAGCCAGTGCCAGCTTTGGGAAAAGGCAGAGGGGAAGACAAGCGTCTTTTTTGGGAGAAGGCGGGGCCCCTGGATCAATGTGGATCTGTGTCAGGGTCACCGTGGTGAGCATACTGGGTGTGACCAGTCAGAATCCGTCCCTCAGTGATTCTGAGCCTTAGGAGATTTCAAGTGTGGGTGGGAGGGGTGGGAGAGGGCAGGGAGTCATTAAGAGCTTGGTGGGGATTATGTGCCGTTTATAGTTTTTGGGAAATTTATTAGAGCAGCTCATCCTGGTGGCCTTGGTGATTCCAGATAAATCTGACCCCCCTCTTTTCTTCACCCCTCTTCCCATGCCCTCTGTGGTCATCTCTCCCTCTTTGCGTCATCCTATTTCCTTCATATCCCTCCGCCTCCTGCCTTACCTCTACTCTCTTTTCCTAAGTCCCTCCCTCCTTTCTAGCCCTAGACTGGAGCTGGAGGAGGGAAGAGATGGGAGAAGGGGAGGGGGTGGTAAAGGCAGTTGATAGGAGAGAGAGAGGGAAATGCAGGGTTGAGAGGAGGATAGAGGAGGGCCGGGGGAGGAAGGGGCTACAAAGGAGAGAATGCCTAGCGACCACTGCCGGCGTTTCTTTTTTTTTCTTTTTGGCTGCGTTGGGTCTTCATTGCTGCACGTGGGCTGTCTCTAGTTGTGGCGAGCGGGGGCTACTCTTCGTTGTGGTGTGTGGGCTTCTTATCGCGGTGGCTTCTCTTGTTGTGGAACACAGGCTCTAGGCACGTGGGCTCAGTAGTTGTGGCTCACGGGCTCCAGAGCTCAGACCCAGTAGTTGTGGCTCGCGGGCTCAGTAGTTGTGGCGCACGGGCTTAGTTGCTCCGCGGCGTGTGGGATCTTCCCAGACCAGGGCTCGAACCCGTGTCTCCTGAATTGGCAGGTGGATTCTTAACCACTGCGCCACCAGGGAAGTCCACTGCCGGTGTTTCTGAGCAGAGTTCTGCCAGCCAGTATCCCAAGAACTTTTCAGACAATGACTTTATGCTGCAAATTAACTTACACGTAGTCAGTGAAGGCAAGGAGCTTTGAAAAGAGGAACCGGACTTTGAACCAAGTGGGCCCTGCCTGGGGTCTCTAGGTCCCGAGGGGTCCTTAGGGCTGTGGGACTGACTGGTTCAGGAGCTGTTTCACACTGATAACCCATCCTTGGCCCGTGATGAGGCTTCACAGACCAACCAAAGGGTCAAGTTCTTTGAGAGTGGAGTTTTATGAACGCCCTCTGAGGACCGTCTCTTCATGAACAAGACTCTCACTGAGCGAGGGAGGGGAGGGTGGCCACAGTCCCGAATTGGGGCCACCTCAGCGAAGGTCAGAAGGCAGCGTGCGGTGGTGTCGATGGTCCTTGGGGTCGGGGCTCCCAACCTTGCTTTGTCATCGGTTGATGGCTCCCCTGAGATGGGGCTCTGTGTGGTTTTGTGATGCATTTGGAAATCGTTGTTAATGATGGCTTATGTCAGCAGACATATAGAGGTCACAGAAAAACTCCCTATTACCGGTACCGTAGCTCAGCAGCTTTTTCTCTAAATACTGCTCTTCTGTCTTGGGCTGTGGGATTCGGGGGAAGGGGGAGACTCTGCGGGGACAGTCCCGCTGGTCTTTGATAGGGAGATGCTCAGGGAACCACGCCTAGATGCCTCAAATTCTGTAAATTCTAGTGTTGAGAAGACACACCATACGGGAAGCTCCTTTACGCGATCAATTCCTTAAAATAAAAGGTGCTGGTGGGGAGGAAGTGGGTGAGGCTAAACTCTGGGCACTTCAACTTTTCTGCCCATGAGACGTTTTTTCTCACTCCCTTTCCCGGCCACGGGATAGTGGGTCCTCTGAGCTGAAAACCCCATCTTCTCTTCTCACCTCTTCCTCTAGGTCAGTGGTTCTCGGGCTTTGGAGGTACCAGAATCCCCCAGGGGCTCGTTCAAACTCACTTCCCAAACCGTATTCCCAGAGTTTCTGAATTCACAGTCTAATGAGTACCTGGGCGATGCTGTTGCTGCTGGTCTGAGCACCACACTTTGAGAACTGCTGCTCTAGATGTAAGCAGAGAAAGGGAATGTCTGGCTTCTTATCACTTCACGTCTCTGAGCCTTAATTTCTCCATCTGTGAAATGGGATCGGAAGCAGTGCTGACCGGACAGAGAGGTTGGGATAGAAAAACGTGCAGCTACGTGTAAGTGCTTAGGACGGCGCCTAGCACGTAGTAAATGCTTAGTAAACAGCCTCTGTCATCTTCAGGACCCTTGTTGGTCTTATCTGTGGCCCCTAGTGCTTGACACTGTGCTTGACACACAGTAGGTCCTCAAGAAATACTCATGGGACGAGTGGCCACATGACTGTGTGTGCCTAGGAGGGCCCTACTTTGAAACCGAGCAGAGTGTGCGTAAGTTTGGCAGATACAGAAAGCCAGCACAGAGGCTGGAAGGCAAGGAGCCTGTCCTGTTGGAGGGACTTTTTTTTTTTTTTTTGACCGCACCGCACAGCTTGCGGGATCTTAGTTCCCTGACCAGGGATCGAATCTGGGCCCCCTGCATTTGGAGCATGGAGTCTTAACCGCTGGAACTCCACGGAAGTCCTCGAGGCTGTCCCGTTGGGTTTGGCAGTTAGGAAGCCACTGTGGACCTCGGAGGGCATTTTCACCAGACAGATAGGGATAGAAAAATAGTCACCATCCCCATCAGGCAAGCCTTTCACATCTCTTGCTTTTTCACTGAATCCTCACAACGAACTTGTGAGGTAGGTATTGGACCCATTTTGCAGATGAGGAAACTGAGGCTTAGAGGCATTCAGGAATCTGGTCTCATCACAGAGCTGGTATGAAGAGGGGATGAGTTTCTAATGGATTCCAGAACTTGGACTCAACCTGGATACTGTAGACCAGAAGGTTGAGGCTGAATGGTCAAGGGAGCAGCAGGTGTAGACGGCTGTGCTGGGACCTCTCACAGAGGGAGCTCAGAGTGTGTGTCCCCTGGTATGAGTCCTGGGCCCGGGTGCCCCCCACCAAGGTTGTCCAGGGCTGCACCTCAACTTTTCAACCTCAGACTGGAAAGGTGTGCCATTGGCCAACTGGGGACCAAGCGCCACCCCAGGGGTGACAGTGACCCCAAGTACCAAACTTCTTCCGGCCAATTTTGCCATCCTAGTGTGTATGTGCCACACATGCATTCACACACACACACACACACACACATGCACGCACGAACATGCACACACAGGCACACACAAACACACACACACACACACTCATATATGCATATGTGATGGGGTCAAGCTCTGCCTTCCAGGTGATGTGCCCGTGTGCACATCCGTGTTTGGCCTGCCCTGTTTGTTCAGAGGAAGGAAGTTAGCGACTAAATGAGAACTTCCTCCTGCATTGACTAGTTGGAGGTCACATGGGCTTAGGACCTCCTTCAGGCTGCGTGGGGGACAGAGGTCTGTGTGGGCAGCTGTGAAAATGTCACTCAGACCAACAGGTTTTTCATCTCAGACTTTCAGCTGACTTTTCAGTGTCATGCCAAATCCCGAGTGGCAGACATTTGTAAGCAAAACGTGACTCTCGGATTTTCAGAAACGTCAGCAGTCTTCTTGGCCAGAGCATTGTCAGATAAGCACCAAACAGGCACCCAGGAAAGCAGTCTCTCTGGCCTTGATAATTTAAATGACATTGGCCTGCAGTTCTGGAAGGGCTTAAAAGCCAGGTTCCCTGTGTCTTTGGAGGTGGGCGTGAGACTGACTTATCGGATATCTGTCTTGTGCCAGGTCCTGGGCTGTACTTGGGACACATGGTTTGAAACTTTCCCACTGAGTTTGGCCAGTGATGGGGCTGTTGGGATCCAAGTGTGGTCATGGGATCCCAAACGTCCAGGCTGACCAATGAGGAAAAGGGAAATAGAGTGGTTGCCATGGAAACAGACTGCGAGTTCTTTTTGCTGGTGTTGTCTTAGCCTTAACAAGGCGCGAGGCATCTGAGGTGTGGCCCGCCTCCCCCTCAAGTCAAGACTGCAATTTAATTAAACACTTTGGAGCTGGTTCTCCTGTTCCTCCAATAACACTAGGAACAGTGTGCTGGCTTCCCAAAAGCGGCCTCGATGCTCGGAAAAGCTCGGGAACGAAAGTCCTGCACCAGCCGTGCGTGGCTGCGTGAATTTCAGTTCCTCAACCCCGACAGCCTCATTTCCTGTTCTCACTCTCCACCCGCAGCTCTGCCTGGTAGCTCAGGCTCCGGGGAGAAGGTTCTACCATGTCGGGCCAGCATCCTATTGAATCCTCATGGCCACGGAAGGAGGGAGGTATAAAATGACCCCGATCTGGAAACATCCCGAGTGTCCATCAGTGCATGCATGGAGGAACAGAACACAATGCGGTCCATCCGTACAATGGAATATTATTCAGCCATAAAAGGAGTGAAGATCATGCTACCACGCGGATGAATCTTGCCAACATGCTGAGTGAGAGAAGCCAGACACAAAAGACCGCATAGTGTAGGTTTCATCTGTGAGAAATGTCCAGAACGGGCAAATCCAGAGACAGAAGGCAGATTAGTGGTTGCTTAGGGCTGGGGGAAGGGGGGTGAGGACTGATGGCTGGTGGGCAGGGGGTTCTTGTGGGGATGACGCAGATGTTCTGGAATAAGGTAGTGGTCATGATTGCACAGCAGTTTTCATGTACTAAATGCCGCTGACTTCTCTGCTTTAAAATAGTTAAAATGGTGAATTTTTTTTTTTTTTTGGCGGTACGCGGGCCTCTCACTGCTGTGGCCTCTCCCGTTGCGGAGCACAGGCTCCGGACGCACAGGCTCAGCGGCCATGGCTCACGGGCCCAGCCGCTCCGCGGCACGTGGGATCTTCCCAGACCGGGGCACAAACCCGTGTCCCCTGCATCGGCAGGCGGACTCTCAACCACTGCGCCACCAGGGAAGCCCAAAATGGTGACTTCTGTGGTGTGATTTTTACCTCAATAAAGAAAAAAAATGGGGAGGACCAAAACAATCACCCCATTTTACAGGTGAGGCAGCGAGGCTCCGATGTTTGGGGATTAAGTCAGATTCCTCCGGGACTAAGAGACAGAGCTCACATGGCCTCCTGCCCTTGGACTTTTCTCATTTCCCACGGCCAGTTGGTCACCAAGCCATGTCAGTTTGGCCTGTGAAGTGTCCCTTACACCGGTCTGTCCTCACTGCCTGACCCCCGTGGTCAGGTCCCAGGATGGGCACCCACCAGGCTCCCATGGCTGGGTGGGGTGGTCCCCTAAAGCAGGGCAGCTGGGCAGACACACCCGAGATGTCCTAGCCCTTGGCTTCAGGCTGGCTCTGTCCTTGGCATGTTACCTTGGGCACGTCACACAACCTCCCAGCCTCATCTACCAAACGGTTGTTTGGATGTTGATGAGGGTGACAACGATGCCCCCCGACCCCACGGCCCACCTCCCAGAATCTTATAAAGACCCAATGAATACTGACCCGTAAACCGAAAGGTGCTGTGCCAGCGTGAATGGCGATTATGATCTGTTTCCTTTAAGAAATGCCCACATGGGGCGTTCGATCAGGAGTCCGTGGCTTGCCAGGGCTGTGTCTCAGCTCCCCGGTCAGATGGTTCCCCCTTAGACAGCATAGCTTGTTGTCAGGATGAGCTCATGCTTTGAGGTACTAACCAGCCAGTGTAGACTGTGTCTCAATTACACTGAGAGGGCTGGTGGCCTTGGATCTTGGTGAGAACCTTTACTTTGGTGGGATTCGGCAGGGAGACACCGGGAATGATTCTAGGAAGAAAGACTCCTTGATTTAAAAAAAAAAAGCCATAAAACCTCAAAGTGTGAACCTTTGACCAGCATCAGTATCACCTGGGAGCTAGTTAGGAATGCAGACCCTGGGGCCCTATCCCCAACCTGCCGAATCAGAATCTGCATTTTAGCGAGATCCCAGGTGATTCAGACAATGCTTGGGAAACGCAGCTCGATGGGTCATTGGGTCGCTGAGAAATCCTAAAGCCAGCGACGAAAAGCCATTTGAGAATATGAGCTGAATGAAGCGGCAGGTACAAGATGCATGTCCCCAAACCAGCAGCATCCCGCGTACCAGCCATCACGGGGTGGGGTGGGGGGGTTGGGGGAGGGTGGAATGAGATTTCACCGATAACTTTAATTGACATGTGAACTATTTAGGCATTAATCTGAGTAAGGATATGTGATGCCCTCAACAAAACGTGCAGGATTTTGGTGGAAAACACAAAGGGGTCCTGATTAAATGGGGACACAAAGTATGTCTAGAATTTGTTCTCACCTGCGGGCGGTTCTGCGCCCCTGGGGACGTTGGGCAATGGCTGGAGGCGTTGTTGATTGTCCTAGTTGGCAGGGCGCGGGTGTGTGTGTGTGTGTGAAGGCCAGGATGCCGCTCAGCATGAAGAATGACCCAGCCCCTAATGACTAGAGTACCTAGGTGGACACACACACACACACACACACACACACACACACACACACACACACATCACTTTAAGAACTCAAGAATACCAGCTGATATCTGGGGGATGCAGAGCAGCGGAGGATGGGGGAACTTAGCACAATGTCCTATGAAAGAGATTCTGAAGTGATGGTGATGAGATTACTGGTGTGGCAATGACTCAGACTTAAATGTGGATCCATCAGCCAGGATAGCCCCCAGAGTCATTTTAATAAAAACAAACATATACCATATAACAAGCATCACATACCCAGTGGAAAAATACTCAGAATTCTTTTTTTTTAAATTAATTTATTTTTATTTATTTATTTTTGGCTGCATTGGGTCTTCATTGCTGCCCGCGGGTTTTTTCTAATTGCGGCGAGCGGGGGCTACTCTTCATTTTGGAGCACGAGCTCTAAGCGCACAGGCTTCAGTAGTTGTGGCATGCGGGCTCAGTAGTTGTGGCTTGTGGTCTCTAGAGCGTAGGCTCAGTAGTTGTGGCGCACGGGCTTAGTTGCTCCACAGCATGTGGGATCTTCCCGGACCAGGGATCGAACCCGTGTTCCCTGCATTGGCAGGCAGATTCTTAACCACTGCGCCACCAGGGAAGCCCCAGAATTCTTTATTGGCCTAATTGTCTGGCCATAAGCTAGCCATGCCCAGTCGGCCCAGAGCTATATCCCAGACCAGAACAAGGGCCACCGTCTTTGTTTCCTCCTCTCCTCCCCACCCCAGC
Organism: Tursiops truncatus; assembly: GCF_011762595.2. Lineage (NCBI taxonomy): Eukaryota > Metazoa > Chordata > Mammalia > Artiodactyla > Delphinidae > Tursiops > Tursiops truncatus. Next base: position 4,346,338 of record NC_047052.1, read on the forward strand.
CCAGTTCCCATCTCTCCACCGTGTGGCTTTGCTGTTCCAAATAGGGCCTCAAAGATTTGGGATTAAAAAGAGTCGACGAACTTCTGTTCCCTCAATCAGATTCAGAATTTGAGCCTTGACTGTATGGGGGAGGGGAGGGTCGCAGGCATGGCAGCCAGAGAGGCCTGGCCTCCATCTGCCTGTGCAGCCTTGGGAGTGTCACATGGCCCTTCTGTGCCTCCACTTTCCATCTGTGAAATGGGCATCCCAGCTTGTGGCACTGTTGTCGAGACTGAGTGAGGGAACGTTGGCTCTTGCCATGTGGCTCTGGGCACCCTTGTGGCTCAGAGCCCCTGCTGGGGATGTGGATTTGGGGTGTTTTAACCGAGCACCGTGCCCTCCCTTTGCCGTTGGTGCAGATGACGTCCGATTGTTTGCCTTCGTGCGCTTCACCACCGGGGACGCGATGAGCAAGAGATCCAAGTTCGCCCTCATCACGTGGATCGGCGAGAATGTCAGCGGGCTGCAGCGTGCCAAGACCGGCACGGACAAGACCCTGGTGAAGGAGGTGGTGCAGGTAACTGTCCTTGTGTTCTTGTAGGGTCTCTGGGCGGGGAAGGGTGCTGGTCACATCCCACAAAGGGTCACCATCCAGCAGGGACACGAGGGGCTGGGCTGGGCTCCTTGGTCTGTGACTTTGAACGTGTCGTGCTACATTTCTGGACCACTAGCACCACTGGTGAGATGTACTCCAAATTGCTTTCTGGGGTGGTAGCCGCATTTGTGATCCTGACCATCAAATACTAGAAACGTGGTGGCTGGTGTCTGCCTCTGCGGGGGGCGGGCAGGTGGCTCACGGAGAAGGGGTGGCTGGTGTCTGCCTCTGCGGGGGGCGGGGCAGGTGGCTCACGGAGAAGGGGTGGCTGGTGTCTACCTCTGCGGGGGGCGGGCAGGTGGCTCACGGAGAAGGGGTGGCTGGTGTCTGCCTCTGCGGGGGGCGGGGCAGGTGGCTCACGGAGAAGGGGTTGGAGGGATGACCAAGTGGCACCGCTTCCTGATTGGGTGATGGATGACTTCCAACTGTGGCCATGAGGACCCAATGGGAGAATTCACGAGTGCTCTCTGAATGGTGTCTAGCACACAGTAGGTGCTCAACAGCACTTGGTGAATGAATAAATGTCAACCTTATGGGCACCAGCAGGGGTTTTATGATGACTTTGATGGCCATAGGATGACAAAGGCTATATCAACAGTGGCAGAGATGCCTAGTCTGGGCACTGGGCGTTGGTCATGACTGACTTACTCCTGTGTCCCTATGAGACGGAGAGGAGGAGGAAAAGGTGGGTGTACCCTTGGTTTTGTCTCTGAGCTTCTAAACAGTTCTACCTGTAGAGCTCCCCATTTTAAAGTTTTTTCCATTCTGGACATAACAAAAATTGACACTAAGTGATTCATCTGGGGCTGGGACACTGGGTCATGCTGAGAAAAATAAAATCCAGATTCCAGAAAGATAAACTGGGGAAGAGAGGTGAAGGGGAGATAGTTTTCTCCTTACCAAAGGATTCTCCAGTTTGCAAAACAATTTCCTAAAACCCATGAAGGGGAGGTGGTATAGCTACCGCCCACCGCGGGTATGGGGCTTCTTTTTGACGTGATGAAATATTCTAAAATCTGTGGTGATGGTTACACATATCTGTGAATATACAAAAGGAAGCCGTTGCATTGTAAAAAAACCAAAACCAAAACACACACACACAGAAATCGGCTGTGTGCAATGTGGTGTCCTGGATTGGATCCCGGAACAGAAAAACTGGTGACATCGGAATGAAGCCTGGGGTTTAGTTTAGTAGTCACGTACCAGTGTTGGCTTCTTAGCTGTGGGAGATGTGGCACCGTAACATAAGATGTTAACAATTGTCAAAATGACCGGTGGGGTACATGGGAACTCTTGGTATTGTCTCTTGCCACTTTTCTGTAAATCCTCAACTATCCCCAAATAAAACTTTTATTTAAAAAATAATAATAGGAAAAAATTTTCCTATCATTCCATTTTTACGGTGTATTTTTCCATCTTCGCTACGAGTTCTGCGGGGAAGCTCACCTACCTCTTGGCATTGCTTGGTCACAGCCTGTGAATCACGCCCTAATCAGCTTCTTCTTCTTCTTCTTTTTTTTTTTTCTAACATAACATAATTACATAAATTATGTGGCCTCAGAGTCTTTGTAATGAAGGTTTTTCTGGCGGCTGAGCGTCCCATTTCCACCGTGAGGTACTGAAAATCCCCCTGCTGTTGACCTCTTGAGTTGCTTCCACTTTTGTTGTTTTTTTTTTTTTTGCGGTACGCGGGCCTCTCACTGTCGTGGCCTCTCCCGTTGCCGAGCACAGGCTCCGGACGCGCAGGCTCAGCGGCCACGGCTCACGCGCCCAGCCACTCCGCGGTACGTGGGATCCTGCCGGACCGGGGCACGGACCCGTGTCCCCTGCATCGGCAGGCGGACTCTCAACCACTGCGCCACCAGGGAAGCCCAGTTGGGGGTTTTAATGGTTAACCAGCTTTCAAGGGTCTCCTTTATGGCAACAGAATGGAAAATGCAAAAGAATGCATGTCCAAGTCTGAAGGTCTCCTGCTGGACTCCGCCCTCCACACTTAGCCCTCTTGTTGGCCAGCCAGGGGAACAGGGCACACAGGGAGAAGATGGTTGCTGACATGCGTCCAGTGGGGGCAGTCTTCTGAATCTTGCAATGCTCCTGTTTTCTTTCCATTTTTAAGATTGTGGTGAAATACAGTAACATGAAGTGTTAGCCCTTTTGGTGTACGGTTCAGTGGCGTGAAGTACATTTGCAGTGTTGGGCGATCATCACCATCGTCCGGAAAGTTCCAGAACTTTTTTTTTATCACCCCCCCCAAAGGAAACCCTGAACCTATTAGCAGTCTGCAGAGTTCTTTATATATCTAGAACTCTTCTCAATTTGGCTCAGTGGGTTAAGAGGGTGATTTGGGGAAATATGATTCTTTGGTAACCTCAATTGGGAGTATTGGTTATAATTCATTTGTTTGCAAACTCAAATACATTGCAGCAAAAAGGGGAATTGCTTGGCTCTCTGAACTGGGAAGCGCAGGGGTTGCCAGCTTTAGTGGTGGCTGGATCCAGGGCTGAAGCAGTATCTTCCTTTCGTTTCTCTTTTCTCTTTCCCCTGGATTTGTCCTCAGGTGGCCTCTGTGCAGCGGGAGAAATGGTCCAGGCATGGTGGTTCTTCCCGGTCTTGATCCCAGGGGAAGAGAGAGCCCCCCTCCCTCAGTGTCAATCATTCCCTTAAAATGATCCAGTTGGCACATCCCGTGGACCAGGCAGGTGGGGTCCCATGATTGGCAGCTCCGATTGTTAAAAGAAAGGGATGCTGGTAGATGAAAAGCACAAACGTCCCCTCCGGTGGTGCTGGGGGTGGGGGGGGAACAGACGACAACGACGATGACGACTGTATCTTGAACTGCAGGTGCAATGTGATATTTTGACCATTACCTTTCGCATTTTTCACCTCTGCATTTAAAAAGGTTTTTACCCGAAGCTATTACAAGACCTCACATTTATACTACAGTTGCAAATACAGCCATTCATGTTACAAAGGGGTCGATATTACTGGCATAATGGTATTTTCTGACAGTCACCGAAATCATGCTGATCTGGTGTGTCAGTTGTCCTCTCTGCTTAATGGAGACTCAGAACAGATGTTCTCTAAGGGTCTCCAGATGGACCTTTCTGGATTCCGTGTCTTGGGGACAGGATCACATCCCTAGATGCCTTTTACCACCGTTTCCATGTGAAGAATAAATGGATTGAGTTTTAGTGTAAGATTACTCATAACCCTTGGTTTTTGTAATAATAAAACTAATGTACCCACATCCTTAGGCTTTGTATGAGACGTAGACAATGTAAATTAATGTAGAGACATTGAAATCCAGAGGAGTGGGTCTTTACGCCACCTGCCTGCCTGTGGGCAAGTCTCTCTCCCTTCCTGGGCCTCAGTTTCCCCATTTAAAAATGAGTTGGATGACTTGACCTGCTGTGTCGTATCCTGTTTTGATTTATTCTGAAATTGTTTCATTTTTTATGGGGTAGTTCGTTTACGACAGCATATTACATTTAAATGAACCATACTTCGCTTTGTCGGACAAAGAGAGTTTGTAGTGCAGTGGTCTGGGGTATAGCCGTTTGAGCCAGATGGGGTGAGTTCAGATTTCAGCCCGGCCATTTACTGTATGGCCTTGGGCAAGTTGCTCTCCTCTGGGCTTCACTCCCCTGATGGCTAAAACTGGGCTGGTATAGTGTCTGCCTCTTGCGGTTGTTGTGAGGATTAAATGAGCAGCTATACGGAAAGCGCTTAGAACTATCTCTGGTAGAGGCCTGGAAGTGCGGCTCTTATGACTCCCAGCTGTCCTGTTTAGACAGCACCACGATGCACAGCTTTCTAGGTTGTGGAGTGTTTCCCTGGGAGCCGATAGGTCCGCGTGCTGAGCCCGGGACACAAGGCATGAATCTTACTGTTGAGCCATCCTGCCTGACTGTCTTGCAGATGGCTTGGATCAAAGTCACATCCATCAGCAACACAGGAAGGTCCTGACCCTCACCCACCCTTGCTGACTTCAAACAATCCAGACTCCTTCAGGTTCCAGCCTGGGGCTTGCACATAGGTGCATCAGCAAGGGGAGCCCTAACCTTCATCCTAACCTTAACCCTAACCCTAACCCAGAGCAGTGATAGCATTTGCCCCGAACCCATGGCTACCAAGCAGCAGGCCTGGGGCTGGAGCCCAGAGGAGTGAAAAATCAGGAGGTTTGATTCTGGGTCTCTTTAGTCTGTGTTCAGAGCCGGGCTGAGATGCTGAGCTGCATCTGTGGCTGGTGGAAAACAAGACAAGACCAGCAAGGCCACGGGCAGTGACGGGTGCTGGGCTGGGCCATGGTGACAGCCGGACTCGCCGGACTCGAGCCCTGGGAATGTGCTGAGTGGACAGGGTGCGCGGCTGCGTCGTCACAGCCGTCGTCAACACAACACCCGTCCCATTGTTCCGGCGCCTCTGTGGGATGACCGGGGCGATGCAGTCACCCCCCGTTAGAGACCTGCCCGCGCTGGGCCAGGCTGTCTTGCTTTAGAGCAGACTCGGTCGATGAAGCATTGTGCTGGCCTTGCGGAATCACTTTGTTCACGCGGTCCTTTTATCTGTTTTGTATTTTTTAACATCATACGAATGCTCACGGAGCCAAGTAACCAGAGGTAGATCTCAGCTTTCAGCACTGGGAAAAGAACGGCGGGGAGTGTTTCCTCCAAGGAGAAGTAGAGGTGGGAAGGATGGGCATGTCAGTGACTGCATGGAATCATCAGTGTAGTGTATCCTCATGGCCTCTAAACCCCAGGATCAGGGCTGGCTTACATTCCGGAGCCCCTCCACCCCCAGAGCCAGGACCAGATGTCCTAACTCTCCTCCAGGAGGGTCGTATTTGTGTACCAATATGGTAGTAATATTAATAACAAGAGTTTTACTGTGCCGCTACCACATGCCTGGCACTTTCAAGGACTTTCCACACATTAAAATGATTTCTTCTTCCCAACAAGGACAGTTCTGTCATTATCCTCACTTTATAGATGAGGAGACTGGGGCCCGGGGAAGTTGCCCAATGTCCCCTGTGCTTGTAGACTGGCCCCTGGGGCCCTGATTCTGTCACTTCACCCCACTGAATGTTTCCCAAAGTCCTCTAGCACTCTGAGAAGGCTCTGAGAAGTTCTGCAGGAAACAAACCTCTTACATTTATTTTTTAAATTTACTGATCTGGTTCTCAAGCTCCTTGATGGTAGAACCTTTTTTTTTTTTTTTAAACTGGAAACTGAACATCATTGCACAGTGTTTCTTTTTTTAAAAAATGCTGTGTCAAATGGTAGAGATCATGGGCTTAAGGGGAGTGAGACCCAAGTTGATATTCCAGCTCTAGCAACTTTTCATCCTAGGACCTCGGGCAAGTAACTTTATCTCTAGACTCTGTTCTCACTTAGGAAAAAGAGACTGTAAAATTTCATAGAGCTGTTGGAAAGATTAAAGGAAAGTAAAGGATGTGAAAGGTTTCCCCTTTTAGTGACCGATGAACTCCTATTCATCCTTCAAAACCCTTCTTCTTTACCCCATTCTCCTACCAGCCTCAATCAGAATTAATTGCTCCTTTATCTGTTTGTATGATACTATGACCCAAATTCCATGAATTATAATTAAGTGACCCTAGAAACTAATCTCAAGGGCAGGGACCATGGCCGCTTAATTTGTGTTTCTCAAACCTAGAAAAGTACTAAACAGGTGCTAAAAAGTGAAGAAACAGATCTGTTCACCTAGGCTGTAGTCTGTGTCTTATTCTTGGTGTATTCCTAGGACAGAAGCTAGTAAATGTTCAGTAACTGCTCTTTGGGCTGAATTAAATCGTGGAAGCCATTTACACTCAGGGAGGGCTTTGGGGGTGGATTGGAATTTCCAAAGGCTCTGCTTTGTGTCAGTGAAAAGCAGAGGTGAGAGCTGGTTGGGTCAGCCGGGAGAGCCCACACGCTTCTGTGTCATGAGATTTACGGGGCTGCTGCTCCCCCTTGCAAAGCATTAGTTGCTGCCTGGCCCTCGGGTGACCAGCTTTGGGCTTCATCCATCTTTAAAGGGTTTCAGCTGTTTGTTTTTACAGGGAGTTTTATGCTTCTTCAAGCCCTTGGTTTGTGGAAAGGCCCTTTATTCTTCTCAGAACCAGAAAGGGCCTCTTGTGCTGATGCGTTTCACCTGGGCCTGGGCTCAGGCAAGGGGGCTTTCCCACGCTTGTGTCCTTTATTTAACACAAATACAAAACTCCCAAGCGGCCTGTGAATGGTGGAGCCAGGGATCATGTGTGGAGGGGCAGGTGCCATTATACACCCAATATACAGATGAGGAAACTGAGGCTGGGAGGGGTGAGTCCTCAAGCCAAGGTGAGTGTCAAGACAGAAGCCAGCTGGTGGGGCTCAGAGACCGCTTTAGTAGTGGGAAGGGCAGTGGGGAACCTGGTTCTATGCTCCTGCTACCAGGAGGTTAAAAGCCCTTGGGAGAGGAAGACGCCCAAGCCCTGAGCCCAGCATGTAAATGGAAGCCGCTTGCACAAGCCTGCCCTGCCAGGGGGCTGTGGCCGGGTGCCCATCACTGAACCCCAGACGGGTCCCAGACCTCGGCCAGCTGGCCTTGGCGTGGTGCCTGCCTGGTTGCCCCCCGCCAGCTGGCCTCCTGATGTCCACACAGTGATTCCCAACACTGTCAACAGCAGACAGTTTCCATGCTCTGGGGATGCCAGATTAGTGTGTGCAGGTCTTTACTGAAGGAGCCCAAACGCTGAGTCCAGACAGGTCTCCATGTGTGGCATGCATACCCCGTGGAGCTTGTCGGGGCTGAAGGCTGCCTACACTCTCTACGTTTGTCTTTCAGATTTTCCCTCCCTCGTTCTCTTCCCTTGCATGGACCAACCCCACGTTCGTCCTTGTCATAGTTTGTCCCTCGACATCCTGCCTTTTGAAAGACCTTCCCAGAACAAGCTCCAGGCTCTCTGTTTTCTCCCCCTTGGTGGTTTCTCCCAGGGTGGTGTGGTTTTGAAAAATGGTTCGGACAAAATTAAGGACCTAAATGATGATCAGGCACTCAGCGATTTCTGCTAATTCCCCTGGAGCCCTGGCCACGGGGTACATGTTATTACAAACGGGATTAATCATAGCCGTGGTACAGTGTGTCCTTTCATCTAACGTTTCATAAATGTTTTCAGTTTTCATAATTTTAATGGCTGAATACTATTCTGGTAGTGAATATGCGATTACATGTACGTGTGTGTGTGTGTGTGTGTGTGTGTGTGTGTGTTTTCACTCTCCTGGTAAAGACCTTGGCGTGGAGTTAAACACGGGTTTCGGTCCCAGCCCCACCACTCACCGTGTGTGCGACATTTTGCCGGCTACTTTACTTCCTTGAGTTTCAGCATCCTCTGAAAATTGGGGGTGATAATATCTAAACTCATGGAATTGTAAAAATTAAGTAAAATACTGTGTATCGTAAGTGTCTGCTATGTATGAAGTGTTCAGTGTAAATACTACTTATTTACCCAACTTCTGTTGAAAGTGGAAGCAGTCTGGTATTTACTGACAATGAACATCTGTGAGTATGTGTGTTGTAATTTTTAAAAAATTCTGTTGAATTATTCCTTTGGGAAAAAGTCCCCAAAGTGGGTGTCACTGAGGAACAAGAAATGCTAAGCACAATTTCAACCAGGCAGCAATTGAAGCCCTAAACATGGATTTAATATCGTTTGTCGAGTGATCCATGGCAGGGGCTGTTTGGAGGTCTGGGGTAAGGATTTTGAGGTTAAGTCTGGACCCAGTGGGGAAAGTGCCAGGATTGATTAGTGATGTCTGCCACGGATACTGGAGAAGAGAGCGGAGTTTGTTTCCCGCGTTCTTACCGTCCCTGGTCTAGATGGAGCCGTAGTCAGAAATCAGGTGGAATGGAGTCAGGGCTTCTGGAAATGTCCGTGGTCAGGAAAGCAGGGGGTGTCAGAACCCAGGCAGCCACTCACGCGCTAAAGAGGTGGGTGGCCCTGCGGGGGTCAGGATTCAAGGCATATGGATGGCTGCTCCTTTCTGGTTTGGACCCAAACCTACCCCAGCTTGCTATAAGACATCATGCTTTCCCCCATCCATCTGTGTTGGGCAATTACCTTGTGTCCACTCGAGATGCCACCACATTTCTCTCTCTTGTCCTTTGTCCTCTCCTTAGTGAAATAGGGTCGTGTCGTTTCTGCCCCGTGGTGGTGACGCAGGTGCCTGTGTTCCCGAATCTGTCAAACACTGGACCATACCATTTTGATCTATTTGTTTTTCCCTTGTCTGTGGTGACTCACGCCAGTTACGAGAACCTGTTCTTTTTGAGTGAATTACACCTTGCTGGAAGGATTTTGAAAACCTTGATCTCTGAGGCGCTGTAGAATAGTTGTAGGAGGGAAGGCATAGGGGACCCAGGAGGGGTTGGCAGGTTTGATACTGTGCATTTTCATCAGGCCCGTGTTCCTTGGAGGGTGCCTTTTCTCCTAGCAAGATGCAGGCTGCTGGGGACCAACTGCTTTTCTTCAGCAGACCAAGGTCTTTGGTTTATAATTGATCTCTGCCTCCCTGGGGGAGAAGATACAATACTGTGGCCAGCATGCGTCTCACCCACCCCCTGTCCCATTGCACACATGTGGGAGGGGAGGTTCCATCCCCCGTTTTCTGGCCAGACTTTACTAGCACGAGGCCTCCTTTTCGAAAGCCACGCTCTAATCCCCAAGTTGACAGCTCTGTGCCAGTTTCCCCTGTTGCTCCTTGATTCTTGTGTCCAAGGTGGAACGTTGTCCCACATGCTCTGGAGGCTCAGGTGCAAATCCACAGATGGCTGGTGGGGAAAGGGCTGGCCGAACCTGCCTTCTAGAACCTATGAAAGAAGAAAGCCCTCTTCTTTCACGGAGGTGGAAACCAGGGCCCAGAGCCATTGGTGGCTTCCTTCGGGACATTTTAGAGCCCCCTGGTTCTCTTTCTCTGCTCTTAGACTCTCAGAGGGACCTGTAAGTACCAGATTTTGACTTCCATGGCCTAGGAGAGCGTCTGGCGTATAATAGGTGTTCAGTAAACACGTGTTTATTGCAAGAACGAATTGCATTACTTCTTTGGGACATTTTAGAGCCCCCTGGTTCTCTTTCTCTGCTCTTAGACTCTCAGAGGGACCTGTAAGTACCAGATTTTGACTTCCCGTGGCCTAGGGGAGTGTCTGGCGTATAATAGGTGTTCAGTAAACACGTGTTTATTGGAAGAACGAATTGCATTAGCTCTCATTGTCTTTGGATACAACGAAGGCCACCTTTCCTCCCCGGCCCTGCCTTGTAGGAATGTGCATAGCTGGCATCGCAAACTTAACTGTCAAAGACTCCCACTCATTTTTTCTTCCCAGACCTTCCCAGCACCCATATTCTCTGCATAGGGTAGCAACCCACCATGGTCCTAATGTTCTAGGTAGAAGACCAGACACACTCCTACCCCAACAGGCTTCTTCTCTGTCCTCCTGTGGCTACTCCCACGCACAGCTTTTGGACGAGCAGCTGAATTTGCCGTCTTCTCTCTGCAAGGGCCGGGAGAGCCAATGTCACTACCTTGCTTATTCCGAGGAATTCTCCAGACTTCCCTTCATTAAAAAGTAAACAGTGGGGATGGAGAAATCAGTGTGGGTGAGAGAAGAGGAACTAGCCACTCCCTGTGCTCTGAGTGTTTCAGGAAACTTCTTTATAGCTCAGACTCCTCTAACAATCTTGAGAACAGAGGTAACTCAGGGTCATTTAAAATATTACCTAATCATTCTGGAGCACGTCTACTTCACAGTCATCCGATCATCACAGCCAGCCCTGGGATGTAGGTCCTCTTATTGTCCCGGCTTGGAGATGAGGAGACTGAAGCTCGGGGCAGGTAAGTTTCTGGGGAGGGTCAGGCTGCCGGAGATGCGTATGGACAGCTGTCCCTATTTGTATTTGGCACAAACTACTCCTAGCACGTTTTAGGACTGAAGCTGGGCTTTAAACCCAGGCAATTGGGAGCCATTTAAAAATGAAGTGATTTAAAACCAAGGATAGGAAAATACTTATACACTTTTAAAACCAGCCTTGCAAATAGATTGTTGACTATGTACAGAGCCCCAGTTCCTAACCCCAGTCCTTGCCTAGAATTGCCCTCCTTGGAAGCAGACCAATGTCCATCTTATATCTTTGAAGCATGAACTTAAATGCACTTGAGAAAAGTCACAGGGACAGAATGTATCCTGAACTTGACTGGTGTGTTTCCAAACCATCTTGGGGTCCTTTTTAGCTGGATGAGGCCTCTTCCTTTGAAAAGTCCTGCACTGGCAGAAAAGGGAGAGACCCTGTCTGGAGGCTCTCAGCCAGGGACACCGAGTTCCCAGACATGAAGATCTTTCTAGAACCACAGGTGACAGTGCCCCCAGACTGGCATATTTTGCTTTGAAGTCTCTGGCATGTGGCTTTGGTAGCCTTGAGGGTATGACGGATGCTTATGTGGGTGGGACAGACAGGCTGGAGCAGCCTCCCGGGGAGCATGCGCAGGAGTGAGGACCTGCCCCCAGGGCCCCGAGGGGAGGCTGCTGTGCGCCCTGGGATGAATTGTTTCCCCCCTCTGGGTCTCCTACTTCTTCTCTATCAAATAAGGGGGTGAATGTCAGGGTTTCAAAGGCTCTTTCAGCTCAATGTCCCCTGCCCCCCCACCTGTTTTTGTTAACCAAGGTATAATGTACATAGGGGAAAAAGCACGAATCTTAGATGTACAGCTTGATAATTTTTTTTTTTTTTTTTTTGCGGTATGCGGGCCTCTCACTGCTGTGGCCTCTCCCGTTGCGGAGCACAGGCTCGGGACGCGCAGGCTCAGCGGCCGTGGCTCACGGGCCCAGCCGCTCCGCAGCACGTGGGATCTTCCCGGACCGGGGCACGAACCCGCCTCCCCTGCATCGGCAGGCGGACTCTCAACCACTGCGCCACCAGGGAAGCCCCCAGCTTGATAAATTTTTGAATTTAAAAATTTTGAATTTTTGTACGTACCCATGAAACTACTACCCAGATCAAGTCGGAACATTTCACGCTCTCCCTGTGCCGTCCCCAAAGGCTCCCCCTCCCCCACTCAGATCGGCTCCAATATTTTATGGTTAATGATTCTCCTTGACTGAGCACATTATTCTCTCAGGTTCTTTCCTGTTCTATCTAGACCTGGGCTGCCCCCAGCCACGTGTGGCTGCAGAGCACGTGAAGTCTGGCTTGTCATACTGCTGTGTGCCGTGCCTATGAGCAAAGTACACACTGGCTTTCCAAGATTTAATCTGGAGCGCAAACTGTAGACGTTTCACTGATGGCTTTCTATATTGATTACCTGTTACGATGGCAATATTTTGGGTATAGAGTTAGATCAAATACTATTACAATGAATGTCACCTGTTACTTTTTTTCAGTGTGGCTACTAGAAAATTTAAAATTCCCTACGTATTAGCATTGCTCTGGGCCCTGCCGGTCTCCTTTCTGGAGAAAGGACTTGCCCCCCCTCATCTTGCAGCCCTCGTGTGGCCTGCCTCTGCCCCAGGAGGTGTTGCCTGGAGGATGCCAGTGACAGTGGCTGAGAGCAGAGGTGTGAGCGTGGCGGGGAGGTGGCCCAGCTTTGTGCAGTTGTGTTCTTTGTGGTTTTCAGCGCAGGCAAGTCCATGCAGGTCCCAGGTGTTGCTCCCACATCAAAGTCTGGCTGTGCACAGAGCTGTTTTCGCTCTGTTTCTGCCTCTTTTGGAAAACTCACACTTAAGCCCACTCCACAGAGGTGGTGGCATCTCCCTTGCCACGTCGAAGGCCTGCTCTGTGAGAACCCTGGCAGGAACAGAGGTGGAGGAGTGTACAGTCATTTTGAGTTGGGTTCAGGCTGACTCAGACCTTTGCGGGACTTTTTGCAGAGTCCACACCCTGAGGGGAAGCATCGGCTCCCCTTTGAAGCCTCTGACCCCCCAGCATCCTGTGGTGGAGGAGGCCCACCAGGCCTGCTGGGACCACATCCACGTGGCCGGCCCCCTCCTGCCTGCCCTCTGGAGGGCAGGGGCTGGTTCCTATAGTGGGGATGGGTGACGTTGCTTTTCTCTGTACTTTTGTTTGAAAGAATTATTTTTTGGCAAATCTTGTGGTTTTAAACGTCTCAGATTCTCAGGTATATAGGGTTTGGGGCTGCTTTTCTTTGCACTTTGAGACATAGCTATTTTTTTAAGGTAATTTTTTTCATTTACATTTATTGTTATGTTTCACTGGGTTCTGCTATCCCGGTTTGCTCCTGCTGGCTATGATTCGACTTCCCATATACCTGTGGGTTGAAGGCGAATTGTGCTCTATGTGCACTTTCATTGTGGATTTCTGAGATCTTATCAAACTTCTTTTAATCTAGGTTGTCTAATGGCTAACAGACACAAGCGTGAGTGTTCTTGTTTCTCTAGATTGCCATATATAGCTACCACAGGGCAGAGGAACTTTGGACTTCCTTCTATAGGCGTCTTGAGCTGTGGGCTTCCTCCTTCTGGTCTGCTCTTCGCCTCTCCCCCTGCCGCTGGGGCTCAGCTTGAGAAACACATTACTTCTGGGTTCCCCTTTCTGGCTCTGCCATTCTGCTGTGTTCAGTGGTGTGCTGATGACTTATACAGACGCTTAGCAGCACAGCAGGGCAGGCTGGAGGTAGAAAGGGTTGAAAGGATGTTTGGTCATCTGGGCTAGTTACACAATCTCTCCAAGCCCGGCCTGCGGATCTTATCTTTAAAAAAAAAGCTAATATACTGAGGGAGGATTAAGTGAGAAAGTGTGTGAGCCTGCACCTGGTACATAATAGGTACCTGATAAATATTAACCTCCCATTTCCTCCTTCCTGTTAGTATTCTTGGTGGTTTGGCATGGCGAACGTTTCGTCTTAATATTGTAAAACTTGATCTTGGGAGTGCTCCTGGTTTAGTCATTCTCCTTTTTTTTCCTTTCTCTTGTTTTTTAAAAAATTGAGGTGAAAAAAAAATTGAGGTGAAATTCACATAACATAAAATTCGCCACCATTTAAAAATACACAACTCAGTGGTGTTTAGTACCTCACAAATGTTGTGCAGACACCACCTCTATCTAACTCCAAAATATTTTCATCACTCCTAAAGGGGATGGTGACACTTTTAAGAAGTCCAGCTTTAGAGTCGGCTGTACCTACTAGCTGTGTGACTTTGGGCAGGTGTCATAATCTCCGGCCTTTGTTTTCTCATCTTCACAATGGAAATAATATTGATCGTTTTATAGGATTTTTAAAAAAACAGCTTGATTGAGGTATAACTTACATACCACAAAATTAACTCATCCTAAGTCTACAATTCAGTGATTTTTTTAAAGTGAATTTACAGAGTTGTGCAGCTATCTCCGCAATCCACTTTCAGCACATTTCCATTATTTTCTGTTGCGATCTCTAGCTCCTAGAAACCATGAATCTACTTTCTGTCTCTCTGGATTTGCCTTTTCTGGACATTTCATATAAATGGAATCATACAATATGTGGTCTTTCATGTCCGGCTTCTCTCACTGAGCATAATGGTTTTGAGGTTCATCCCTGTTGTAACCTGTGTCACTACCTCATTCCTTTTCGTGACTGAATAATATTCCATTGTATGGATACACCATGTTTTGTTTACCCATTCATGTCTCGATGGGCATTTGGGTTGCTTCTACTTTTTGGTTGTTATGAATAATGTTGCCATGAATGTTTGTGTTTGTGTGGACATATGCTTTCACTTCTCTTGGGTACCTATCTAGGAATCCCGTACTAAAGGTTTTAAGAATTAAGTTTGCTAATGTGTGGCAGTGTCCGGTACCCACAGGTGCTTTGTAAATAGTGGTAATTGTTTACATTATTTCCTTGTGGACTCTTTTTGAATGGGGATGATTTCTGACCTTCAGACTTGTTATTCATATTTTGGTAAATTTCTCTGTATTTTTACCTGTCACCATCCTGAAATGTTCCTTGTTTATGGAAGTCTTATGATGCGTGTATTAAAATAACTCTAGATTCTTCATGCTTCAGGGTTACCTGCTAAGCCAGATCACCTGTGTCACTCATTCATGCCACGGGCGTTTATAAGAGCCTCACGTGTGCCAGGCCTGTGGGGTTTTATGGTTGAAATGTGTACCCTAAGAGGGCACAGTGACTGCCTCCATTTGCTCTCATTGTAGCCCCATCGCACGGCATGGTTTTTCTTGAATGTATGGAGACAGACTCCCTGCCTTCCAGTAGCTGAGTGTGGCTGAAGAGCCCAGTACATCCTTTAGTGCCTTCAGTGTCTGGGCTGATCACTCAGGCCTGGGACCAGAGGCCCTGCATCACTATGACAGGGGAGCTTGAAGCTACCTTGTACCAGCTGGTGACATCCAGTCATGTATCTCTTCCCAGCCCCACGTACTGGTCCCCTGTTGATAGCTTGTAATCAGATATCATGTGAATATATACACCATGGAAACGCGTAAAAGCTACAAATCACCCCGCCACCACCCCTCTTTTGAGAGAGCCTGGTATTAAACATTTACCAGCTGACCTGCCTACCTTTCCAGTCTCCTCTTCTATTGAGAAGATGGGTTTTCACAGATGAGGAAACTGAGGCACAGAGAGTTGAAAGAACTTGCCCAAGGCCACACAGCCGGAGAACGACAGAGCCAGAATCCGAACCCAGACCTGACCTTGGCCCATCCCCTTGGTCCTGGAGCTGCACAGTCTCTCGACTTTACCCATTTCCTGATCTCTGGTCACGTTATTTTTGGGTTTGCTTTTTCTTCCCCTGCCAAACCATTCTGCCACCAGATTTTCATTTTGATCACTTCTTAGCGTTTTAGGTGCCAAGACTTCCTGGTGTGTTGCCTGAGCCATGCTCAGATCCCGTCCCCTCTTTTTTTATATATTTTTATTTTTATTTATTTTTTTCCCGTCCCCTCCTTTTTAACGGGAACTCTGTGTTCTATTTTGTTCCGGCAGAATTTCGCCAAAGAGTTTGTGATCAGCGACCGGAGGGAGCTGGAGGACGATTTCATCAGGAACGAGCTCAAGAAGGCGGGCGGAGCCAACTACGACGCCCAGACGGAGTAGCCCCCGCGCCCCGCCCCTTGCCAAAGTCATCTGCCTGCTCCCCGGGCGAGGGGCCCACGGCCTCAGCCACCAGCCCGCCAGGGAGAGGAGACGCCATGAGAGGCAGCGCCCAGCACCCCGTCCGAAACCCAGCTCCCCTCCCCGCTTCCCTTGTGCACCTGCCGCGTCCTAGCCCACGAAGCTCATGGAACATCTTTCTTTTCTCTTTTTTTCTTTCTTTCCCCCCTTTCTTGTTCTAAAGAAAAATCATGTTGATGCCGAGGGCACACACATCATCAGATCAGAGGTGCCTCCCCTGGTGACCCTCTCCTGGTATTTCACTGACGGCACAGGTAGCCTGCCCGGCCTCACCCACCAACCTCGTGTTGCTTGTGGCGCCCGGGCCATGGCTGCTATCCTGGTTTTCCTCGGCGCCTGCCTGCTTCCCGCTGAGGAGGCAGCTGTGCCCTCGACGGCAGCCTCCACAAGCACACACATGTCCCGCTGGCCAGGCTCACACGCCCCGAGAGTCGCTCCAGAGTCCCCACTCCCCCATCCCAAGTTGCCTAAGCTCCAGGCTCCATCAGAGATGTGCAGGGCTGACTCAGACCGAAAGAGAAGAGAGAAATTTTGCCTTAAAAGTTGCCTGGCTTTGCCACCGGTCTGAAGTGGCCCCTTTCCCACCCTCTTGATCAAAATGTCACGATGGTGTGGAGTGGGGACAAAGGTCTAAGTCCAGATTCAACAGGAGGAGCTCTTCAGGGTTCACTTCCCAGGCTCCCCAAGTGGTGAGGGCATTAGGGAGAGAGGCCCGGGGTGCGGGATGGGAATTGAGGTCCAGTCGGTCCTCTGCCCGACGGCAAGGACAGCAGGGGACAGAGCATGTACAGCAGGAGCCCCGGCCTCTCGGGACCAGAAAGTAGGTGGTTTTAATCCTTGGTAGCACCACACCGGCAAAAGGGTTTTCTTTTTTTCAGAGAAAGATGAGATTGGCTTGGTTCTTCGTGAGCACGTTTGGTAGCATTCTTTTTCTCTTTTCCTTGTTCATTTCGTTGGGGGAAGTCTGTGCTGTGTTGGGGTTGTGAAGAGCATCTGCACTCAAAACGGTTTACAGAAATAAATGGGTTTTTTGTTTTTCAAAAAACAAGGCTGTCTGATTGGTCTTATGAAGCTTCTCACTTTACTGGAAAAACAAAGGCGGTTGTCGTATTCAGATGGAATCGGCATTCACAGAGCTATTAGGGGCTGGCGTATTCTCATTCCGTAGCTTGTTTAAGCTTTAGCAATAACCGTCAGAAATAGGTGCTGTTTGGGACTTCCCTGGCAGTCCAGCGGTTAAGACTCCGAGCTCCCAATGCAGGGGGCAAGGTTCGATCGCTGGTCGGGGAACTAAGATCCCACAAGCCTCACAGCGTGGCAAAAAAAAAAAGAAAGAAAGAAAGAAAAAAAGATAGAAATAGGTGCTGTTGGCATCCCCATTTTATGGAAAGTGAGGCTCAGAGAGTCTCAGTGATTCACCTGAGGCCATCCAGCTGGAAGGTGGCAGAGCTGGGATTCGAACCTGGGTTTCCCAGTGGCCCTGGTGCTGTAGCTCGTGAGGGGAGTGGAGAGGCCCTGGATTGGAGATAGAGAGGAGATGGCAGGATTGTGATGTGTCTTGTGTGGTCAGAAGCCTCCTCTCTGTGTGTTCAGGAAAAGCTGGGAGAAAGCGTCCTCCTCAGCTGGGCTGTGACTTCCTTTATGAGGTTGTCCTAGAGCTTCAGCACGGGATTTCCAGCATGCTAGCCCCAGTGGGAGTGCAGAATGAGGCCAGAGGAGTTTCAGATGCACAACCGGCTTTGGAGGAGCTGACAGTGGGGAGGGGAGGGTGCGGGGAGAGGGCAGAAACCGAAATCAGAGCAGGAAGGAATCCTGCAAGATGTGGGCAAGATTGGAGGTCGCCCAAGGCCCATCCCCAGCCATGCCCCTCTGCTCACGGCTGTGTGGCTTTGGGCAAGTTGGCTAACCTCCCTGGGCCTCAGTTCTCTCATCCGCGAAATCCTTAAGGAACGGCGAGGATTTTGAGGGTATCCAGCAGGGCTCAGTCCTCATCCCATCCGGCCTGCCGCTAGGTCTTGATAGCTCGGGGTGCCCCAGTTTTTCCCTAAACCTAGAGCAGAGAGAGTCAAAGTAGGTCTCTGGCTTCCTGGCCTACGGGCTTTTAGCTCTGGTCAGAGAACTTGGGATAATTACACATGTAGATAAACCCCTTTGGGAAGAAAAGCCAGGTTCTGTGAGAGTAAATCACAAAGGGACTGGGCCTGGTTGGGGGCCAGGGAGGGCTTCCCTGAGGAGGTGACACCCGAGGACTAAAGGAGAGGAGGGAAGCAGGCAAAAGCTCCGTGGGGATGTTTGCCCAGGGGAAGAGCAAAGAGGATGGAGCTGGGTTTGTGTGTCAAGGAGCTTGGTTTTAATTGAAAGCTGAAGTTCAGGCCTTCAGCTGGGATTTCAGAGGGTGCCTGATGGGATCTCGAGGTCTTCAGGTGCAGAGAGACTTTGCCTTTAGCTCATTATCCCCTGTAAGTAGCATCCAGCAGGTGTCTGGTCACGTTGCCTGGAGCTGCCTCCACCTGCTCCCGACACTGCCCAGGGCCTGGACGCCCTGGATTGACCTCCATCAGGGCCTGGCAGGGGTTGGGGTGGAGCTCTGGGTACTCAAACCTCCTTGCTCACAGATGCTCTGAATTACTTGATGCACTAGGCATTCAGCAGCCGTTCCAGGTTATCCCAAACTGAAGGGTGTAAAGCAACCACCATGTTTTGCCCTTGATTTTGTAGGACCAGAATTTAGGAAGGGCTCAGCTGGGCAATTCTTACTAGCGGGGTCTCTCCTTTGGCTGCGGTCAGATTGACTGGGCCTGATGCCCAGGCTGAACGTGGCCGGCCGCTGATGCTGGGCTGTGAATCAGAGCGCTCAGCTTGTCCTGCCACTGTGCTATCAGCCTGTGGCCTTTTTTTTTTTTTAATGTATTTGATTGACGTATAGTAGATTTACAATGTTGTGTTAATTTCTACTGTACAGCAAAGTGATTCGGTCATACGTATACATACATTCTTTTTCATATTCTTTCCCATTATGGTTTATCACAGGATATTGAATATAGTTCCCTGTGCTCTACAATAGGACCTTGTTGTGTGTCCATTCTCTATATAATAGTTTGCATCTGCTAAACCCAAACTCCCACTCCATCCCTACCCCCCCACCCCCTCCCCCTCCCCCTTGACAACCACTGGTCTGTTCTGTCCGTGTGCGACTGTTTCTGTTTCATAGATAAGTTCATTTGTGTCATATATTAGATTCCACATATAAGTGATATCATATGGTATTTGTCTTTCTTTGTCTGACTTATTTCACTTAGTATGATCATCTCTAGATCCATCCACGTTGCTGCAAATGGCATTATTTCATGCTTTTTATGGCTGAGGAGTATTCCATTGTACATATGGACCACATCTTCTTTAAGGGCTGTGGGCTTACACGGTGGCCGGCCTCCCCCAGAATGAGCATCCCAGAAGACCAGGACGAGACTGCATGGCCTTTTCTGACCAACTCTCCAGAGTTACATGGCAGCATTTCCCCTGGACTCTCCTGGGGGAAGCAGTCATGAGCCCCTCCACATTCAAGGGGAGGGGACACTGACCCCGCCTCTCAGTAGGAGGAGTGCCAAGACCTGTGACCTTTTTAAAGCACCACGCCTGGGGACTTTCCTGGTGGTCCAGTGGTTAAGATTCTGCGCTTCCACTGCAGGGGGCCTGGGATGGATCCCTAGTCAGGGAACTAAGATCCCGCATGCCCTGCGGCCAAAAATAGTAACAATAAAAAATATATATATATATAAAATCAAGTACCACACCTGTGACCAGGCACTGTTTGGGGCATGGGGTGACCCAGGCTCAGGGGACTTGCCCAGGGGTCCGTGTGGGGCAGAGGAGATCTACATGGAAACCAGCCAATAACTGCAGGGGCGGGGCTGGGGTGGAGGGGCTGATTGATTCCCCCGGGGGAGGCCCCGCCTCCCCATGAACGTTTACTCCCCGGGGGGCCATCTGAGGCTGGGAAGGGGGGCTCAGCCCCAGCTGCTGTCCTGGTGAGGGTGGGTTGTCCTCATCTCCCTGCTGCTTCCTGTTCCCCGCATCTTAGTGACTCACAGAAGAGAGGTGAAAACGAGAACCTAAAAAGGTCGGCTGTGAGGAAGTGACTCGTTAAGAGACAGGAGGCAGCTCTGCACTCAGGTCGAGTCAGGTCGGTGGCCGGCCAGGTGGGCCGCACCTCAGTTTCCTTCTCCTAATGGCTTTTCTTGCCGGTCAGAAAAGCTCTTCCTGAAATTAGCAGAGAATTTTGCTCCCCACCTGCAGCTCCATCCCGGCCCTAGGCTAACCGCCCCCCACCCCCAGGAGCACCTCACTGCCCTGTGATCAAGTTTAAACTTCCCAATGGGATGGCGCTGGGCAGGGGCCCTGTTTGTCTCTCTGCTCAGGACTCTGTCCACTTCCTCCTTGGACCCCCGATCCGGCATCCTTCCTTCCTTCACTTTCCTGAAGGCTACGTTCCCTCCGTCTAGAGAGAGACTGGTTCCTGCTCTGACCTGCTTCTTCAAGAAGGTTCCCCACGCCCTGTGTGGTCGGTTGGATGGTGGTCCCACAAAGATACACCTGTGCCTGGACCTTATTTGGAACTAGGGTCGTTGTAGATATAATTAGTTAAGGATCTTCAGGTGAGACCATCCTAGATTTAGGGCGGGCCTTGAATCCAATGACAGGTGTCCCTTATAAGAGAAAGCAGAGGGAAGCTTGAGACAGACATAGGGGAGGAGCCTGTTTGAAGACAGAGGCAGAGACTGGAGCAAGGCGGCCACAAGCCAAGGGCGCCCGGAGCCCCCAGGAGCCGGAAGAGGCAGGAGGGACCCCCTGACCCCGCAGAGCTTCTAACATCTGGAGGGAGCCTGGGTCTACCCACACCTTGATTTCAGACTTCCGGCCTCCAGAACGGTGAGAGGATAAATTTCTACTGTTTTAAGCCCTCAGTTGTGGTCCTTCGTTACAGGAGAGTCAGGAAACTTCCCTCTTTCATTTACTAACTGTGAACCTCTCAAGGGCAGGGACCATGTCTCCAGGGCCTTACGCGTAGTAGGTGCTCAGTAAACAGTCCATGAGTGGGGCTCCCCTGGAGCAGGTGTGGCCTGAACTGGGAGCACGTGGGGCTCTGCACCCCTCTCCGAGCTCCACACAGAACCCAAACCTGCCTAGATCGGGGTCAGACTTGGTCGGTGCTCAACCAGGCCGAGGCTCCAGGGGCTTCCCGGCTTCCTTCCCCCGGGAGCTGGCTCTGCCCGAGGGCCGGTACGTACCTCACGTACCTGTCTACCTGTCCACTTGTCTCATGCACCTGTCCGGCTTCTCCACCTCTGGGGGCTCAAAGCCATTATCCTGATTGCTTCTCCCTTATCATTGTCTCTGGAAAATCCTTAAGATACCTTTAGGGAGGTTGCTGCAGAGGCTGGAGTGTGCCCCAGGGCTGGGGTGACTGGGGTACCTTGGTTTCCTCTGGGTGGGGCAGGAGGGGGCAGATTGGCCCCGAGGCCACGAGCCACGCCATTGAGTCTGGGGCTCTGGGGAGGACTCGGCCTGTGGAACCTTGCAGGTCCCCTCGGGATCCACCCTGTTCTGTCTGCCTGTGCCTGGGATCTGGAGCGGGGAGCCCATCACCATCCCTGGTTTGGGGGAGCTGCTCTGCAGCTGGGGAATAAGGGAGAAAAGAAGCCCCTTTGAACTGAGGGCCAACAGACTGCCACGGGTTATTTCTGGTAAAGCCAAGAGAAGTAGCGCAGACATCAACATGCCCTGGCCACATCCCCAGCAGGGCTGTGTCTGATGTCACTAGCAAGGAGGACATGCAGAGCCATGGATGGTGTGCATGGGCAAGACAAACTAGTTCTTCTGATAAGTCCCAAAGCATAAAGGTGGGTGTAAAAAAGTTGTAAAGGGCAACTTGCAAAACGATGAGGGTAGAGGATGGTAACACCAGAGCTAAATTTTCAGACAAAATAACGTGACCTATTGGTTGTGCGTATATACGCACGAGCAAAAATACATCACATGCCCTGAGGGGTGGGTCGTGGGGAGGGAGAGCAGGAGGCAAAGGGAGGGTCAGAGTGAGACTCCAGCTGTGTCTGCTTGGTTCATTTATTTGTAACAGAGCTGAAGGAAATCTATAAAATGGAAGCATCTGTGTCATGGGCAGGTGGGAATTTGTCAGATGATTTTCTGTTTTCCTGTCTGTTTGGGTTATGGAAGTTTCAAGAATTTTTAAAAACAAAAGAATTTGCGTAGCGTACCCAGCAACGGCAGGGAGGAATGACAGAGGGCTCACCTAGACAGGTGACTTTGTTTGAACTAGAACGGATGGAGGAGGCCGGGGAAGCAAAGGGAACAGCGGTGAGTGTTCTCACAGAGGCCCCGCCCAGAACAGACAGCCTGGCTGCTGCCCAACAGCGTGATTTTTTTTTTTTAATTGAAGTATAGCTGGTTTACAATGTTGTGTTAATTTCTGCTGTACAGCAAAGTGACTCAGTTTTACATATATATATTGATACATTCTTTTTCATCTTCTTTTCCATTATGGTTTCTCACAGGATACTGAATACAGTTCCCTGTGCTATACAGTGGGACCTTGTTGTTTATCCATTGTCTATATAATAGTTTGCATCTGCTAACGCCAAACTCCCAATCATCCCTCCCTGATCCTTCTCCCTCTTGGCAACCACAAGTCTGTTCTGAATGTCTGTGAGTCTGTTTCTGTTTCGTAGATAAGTTCATTGGTGTCATTTTAGATTCCACATATAAGTGATATCATATGATACTTGTCTTTCTGACTTAGTGTGATAATCTCTAGGTCCATCCATGTTGCCACAAATGGCATTATTTTCTTTTTTAAGGCTGAGTAATATTCCACTGTATATCTGTACCATATCTTTATTTATTTACCTGTGGATAGACATTTAACAAGACAGTTGTTTCCATGTCTTGGCTATCGTGAACAGTGCTGCTATGAACATAGGGGTGCATGACTCTTTTTGAATTATAGTTTTGTCTGGGTATATGCCCAGGAGTGGGATTGCTGGATCATATAGTAATTCTAGTTTGTTTTTTGAGGAACCTCCCTACTGTTCTCCATAGTGGCTGCACCAAGTTAAATTCCCACCAACAGTGCGGGAGGGTTCCCTTCTCTCCACACCCTCTCCAGCATTTATTTGTAGACTTTTTGATGATGGCCATTCTGATCGGTGTGAGGTGGTACCTCGTTGTAGTGCTCATTTGCATTTCTCTGATAATTAGTGATGTTGAGCATCTTTTCATGTGCCCCAACAGCACATGTTTTGAGTTAAAGATTCAAACTCCAACAGAAGTGCGGCTGGTTGCTGTTAAGAACAAATTGTTAGTCTGAAAGATCACGAGGAAGAAAGTCCCCAGATGCTCCCAGCGCCCTCCTCCAGGCTGCCTCCCTCAAGACCCGGGGCACAACAGCCCAGGCCCCCACGTCCTGTATCCCTGCACCGCGTCTCGTCAGCCTCGGCAGAAGCCTTCCACCGGGTGCTTGCTCCTTCTGGCTCTGCCTCCAGGGTCACACCTGGAGGGCAGGGGTATGGATTATGCATCTGTCCAGTTCCTGGCACAGTGCCTGGCATACAGTAGGAACCCACTTAATACTCAGTAAATGGATACCACCTAAATGAGCTGGCACTACAAAGAGATGCCCGTGCTTCTCAAAGCATGTCCCCAGGCACCCACAGCAAAATCACCTGGCATATTCGCTAAGACGCAGATTCCTGGGCCCCAACCCAGACGCAGTGAGTCACTGTCTTTGGGGACCATCCCAGAATCTGCATTTTTAGCAAGTTTACCGAGTGATTCTTAGCTACCCTGAGAAGAAGGTCTTTTCAGGGGGTAGAGCCTAGTAACTCATTTTCCCTCTGGTTCTTGGTGTTTGTGGTCCAGGCACTGCATTAGCGTCACCTGGGAACGGGTGAAAGGCAGACTCTTCGAGCCCAGTCCCTGGCCTATTGAATCACAGACTCTGGGGGCGGGCTGGGGGGTTGTGCATTCAAAGACGCCCTCAGGCCGATGCTGGTGCACGTTTGAGTTTGGGAACCCCTGTTTCTGACCACAGCCCTACTTTCCACCCTTTTGCTACGTTTTTCATTGTATAAGTATTACTTGCCATCATAAAAGTATTTACAAAGCAGAGATAAAGAAGATAAAGATAGGGAATTCCCTGCTGGTCCAGTGGTTGGGACTCCGTGCCTCCAGTGCAGGAGGTGCAGGTTCGATCCCTGGTCGGGGAACTAAGATCCCACGTGATGCAAGGCACAGCCAAAAAAAAGATAAAGATAAAAATGATCTGATACTCTACCTCTCAGATAGAAGTCTCGTCCCAATTGGGGGTATATCTTTCCAGATTTTCTGAAGCAGCATATACATTTTTATTTTCAAAAGTGGAGATTGTACTCTGTTCATGTTTTTGTAACTTGCTGTTTCTACTCATCAATATGTGGTGAACACTCTTTCAGGTCGGTGAATACTACTATAGTCATCACTTTTTATGACTTATACTGGATAGTTGGACAGTCATTAAATTAGCCCTACCTCTATGACTGCATGTTTAGAGAGTTGCACTTGGCAAGCTGGATAAGCCAGATTTGGCTCCTTGATGTGATGGGATTGCACATATATAGCTGCACAGTTTGCCCCGAACTTACATGAGACTAGTGACTCCAGAGTCGTGCAGTGTACGACCTGCACAACGGTACTCAGAAGCCCCACCTCAAATCTTGAATTGGCTGCCACTGTTTAAAAATGGAAAGATTTCACATAAAAACCCAGCTCTCAACTTCTGACAAATCCAAAGATCTAGTAACACTGGGATTACATTCCAGCAGAGCCAGGAGAGCCTGGGACTGAGACAGCTGCTCTTACAGATGCGGGTGTGTGTGCACTCCCCAGGGCCCTGCAGTCTTCACCTCTCTGGTTAAACCCCTGGCCATCCTTTTCCACGAACTCCTTTATGTCAGCGGTCTGATCCTACAAGCATTTGAATTTGCCACTCCTGGCTGACACTTTCAAATATTTATTGAATGAATGAATGAATCACTTTTCAAAGCCACAATAGCCTAGAGACAGAAGATGCTTCTGTTATTTCATTTAAATAACCCAGATGGGGAGTTGCTATAGCAACTCGGGGACCGAACTGTAGATTGCTTCAGGGATGATCACAGCATCCTTCAAGAAACAGTATCCCTCCCTCCCCCAGACCCCGACCCGGTGGGAGTTACTTCCAGCGTGGCTATAGATACAGTGGCTGTTTAATGGGGAGAAGTAGGTGTGCTTTTAGAACAGAATGTTAGCTCTGAAAGGAGCAGAGGTACCATTTAGTCCTGTAGATTCCAGCTCCTCCCCCACAAAGGATTCCTTTCATTATTTACCTCCCCCTGCATCCCATATTTTAGAACAGTTGTCTTCCAAACAAACTGCATTTAGGAAGCACAGACTTGTTTTCTTATTTAAAAAGAAAATCAAAGATGAATTGTGGTAGCCCATGTTATATTGTGGTTAAGAGAACGGGTTCTAATCCTGACTCTGCTATTCACTTGCTGTGTGACCTTGGACGAGTAATAAAACCCCTCTGAGCCTCAGTTTCGTTAGCTTTTTGTGTGTGTGTGTGGTACGCGGGCCTCTCACTGTTGTGGCCTCTCCCGTTGCGGAGCACAGGCTCCGGACGCGCAGGCTCAGCGGCCATGGCTCACGGGCCCAGCCGCTCCGCGGCACGTGGGATCTTCCCGGACCGGGGCACGAACCTGTGTCCCCTGCATCGGCAGGTGGGCTCTCAACCACTGCGCCACCAGGGAAGCCCTCATTACCTTTTTAATAATAACAACAGTCCCCATCTTATAAGGTTGTGGCACAATATCTGATACGTGGTAAGGCATGGAACACTCAGCGCAGTGCTTGGCTAATAATGACAACCACTCGATACAGAATGGCCATTGAAATTTTGATATCAACAGTAATCACAGGGGCCACCCAAGGCTCTCCATGCCACCTTGTGAGTGTGTTGTTGGGCCTTGGAGTTGGACTCTGCCCTATCTCCCAGGCCCCCGTCAGGGTCGTTGAACTCGTGTCATGTATTGTGTCTCTTGGGTAATGACCCTGGGTACTCAGTGTTCATTCTAACTCCTTTGAAAAGTTAAAAACCAATTCCCCAAATTCTCTTGGAGCTCAGGTTCTGGGGATGAGTTTGGCTGTGCCAATCAAATGCGTTCACAGGAGGTCTGGAAGGTGGGAAGGAGATGAAGCTGTGTCTCTGTGGTCTGTTTTTTTCTTGGCCATCAAGGTCGTGGGGATGCTGGTGTCCAGTCTCCAGCTTTGGGGGTGTCTAGATGCAGGGCAGCAGTGGGGGCTCTCACCCCTGGACTGCAGCTCTGAGGATGTGTTCCTCACTCAACAGTCCCCTTGGCAGCTTTCTGATTCTCATTCCTCCTGATTGTGGCAGCTCCCCCGGCGGGTCAGTTCTGCAGCGTCTGGAGGTCATTACTGCAGCTGGGCCTGGGGCGGCTCCTCCAGCCAGCCCTCAGTTTTGTAAGCACCTAGTGCTTTGTACTAAACTGTTTTCTGCCGGAAATACTTAGAATTGTTTCTGCTTTCTGCATGGAGCCTGACTCAGGCCACCCCCCCCCCGACCCTGTACCCCATCCCTGCTGGCCTCCTGGTATGTGTGCCTGCCCTGCCCTTCCATCAGCAGCTGGGTCTGACTCTAAGCCTGACTCAGGTCTCAGGGGTTGCTGCTTACCTCCAGTGTAGATAACCTACTTCAGACTGCAGCCTGCCTGCCCGGAGGCACTTGGACCCCTCTCGAGTACATTGAACAGGGGTGTGGTGGTTCTGCGTTCTCACTACTCTGATTGCTGGGAGCTCTCGCTTAGCAATGAGTAAGTTCGAGAGTCACTAAGGAATATTTCAAAACTAAAAATAATGAGTCTGGCTTGAAAATTACTCCCAGCATCATCACATCATAAAAGCCCGCGGGGGTGGGGTGAGAGCCAGACCAGTTTTCCTTCATGTGCCTTAAAATGTAATGATTCAACTAGTGACTAAGTCATAGCTTTTTCTTTCTTTCTTTTTTTAAAAAATAAATTTATTTTTCTTTCTTTATTTTTGGCTGTGTTGGTTACTTTTGGCTGTGTTGGTTCTTTGTTGCTGCACGCAGGCTTTCTCTAGTTGTGGACAGTGCAGTGCGCGGGCTTCTCATTGCGGTGGCTTCTCTTGTTGCGGAGCAAGGGCTCTAGGTGCATGGGCTTCAGTTGTGGCTCGCGGGCTCTGGAGCACAGGCTCGGTAGTTGTGGCACACGGGCTTACTTGCTCTGCGGCATGTGGGATCATCCTGGACCAGGGCTCGAACCTGTGTCCCCTGCATTTGCGGGTGGATTCTTAACCACTGTACCACCAGGGAAGTCCCGATGAGCTTTTTCTTATTAATGTTTTAATCTTTCTAAACGACAAAAGTAATAGATACTCAGTGTAACTAATTCTAAATAATACAGAAGTATATAAAATAAAAAGTCTGGAAGAATACAGACCAAAGTATAAATGGCGAGTACCTCAATCATCTGTCTTCTTCCAGACTTTTCTTTGTACATGTACAAACACACACACATGTACAGGCATGCATAGATAGAATTTTTTGATAAAATGAACTTATATATGTAAAATTGCACATATATGAGAAATCTTACATACATGTGGAGAGAGTATATATAGTTTTGCAATGTGCTGCTTTCACTTAACAGTGCATCAGGGAAGATGTTCCCCACCAGTGCATATAGATACCTTTCATTTTATTTAAATTCTCTTCAGTTTTTGAGGTCACAGAGGTACAACGGTTGACTGAGCTAGTCCCCTGTTGATGGACACTGTGGCTGGCAGAATTCTGTGATGACCCCCAGTGACCCCCCTTAAATATCCGCCTCTCCCTTGAGTGTGGGAGGAACTTACAAATATGATGGGGTGTCACTCCTGTGACTAGGATGTGTTCACGGCACTGCAGATTTTAAGAAAGGGAGGTTAAAAAAAAAAAAGGGAGGTTATCCTCGGTGGGCCTGACCTAATCAGGTGAGCTCTCAAAAGGGATGTGTTCTTTCTGGTGGGGAGATTCTCCACTGTTGAGGGGTGGGGGTCACGTGGAAGGGCCTGAGAGAGGTCCCCAGGAGTGGAGAGCCGCTCCTGGCTGACAGTGAGCCAGAAAAGGGGCCCTCAGTTATAAAGCCACGGGGAAATGAATTCTGCCACCAACCCGAATATGCTTATAAGAGGACCGTGATGTGCCGGTGAGACCACAGCTTGCTGACATCTTTATTTCAGCCTTGATACCTTGAGCAGAAAACCCAGCCCAGTTGTGCCAGGACTTAAAACCTACAGAATCGGGAAATCCTAGGTGGGCAGGGGGTTAGAGGGGTCTCATTTTCAGTTGCCGAGTTGGGGGTAATGTGTTAACACAACAGAAAACGAATGTGGCGTTTAGGCTGTTTCCAGCTTTTATGTGTGTGTGTTTGTTTTTAATTAACACCTCTGTCTTGAACCTCTTGCACATGCATATTTATGTCACAGAGTTTCTAAAAGATTTTTGGGTGAAGCATTTAGATTATGCCATGAACCGGCAAACTGCCCTCCTGAAGCCCTGTGTCGATCGACACCCTGCCCCGTGTCCCCACACCCTCACCATCACTGGCTATTAGCCAACTTTTTTGTTATGGTAAAATGCACACAACATCTACCATTTTAACCATTTTATTTTTTTAAGCATTTTGTGAGAATTTATTTTTAATTTATTTATTTGGTTGCACCAGGTCTCAGTTGCGGCTTGCGGGCTCTTTAGTTGTGGCTCGCAGCTCCTTAGTTGCAGCACGTGGGCTCCTTAGTTGCGGCAGCCAGGCTCCTTAGTTGCAGCATGCATGTGGGCTCTAGTTGCCTGACCAGGGATCGAACCCGGGCCCCTTGCATTGGGAGTGTGGAGTCTCATCCACTGCGCCACCAGGGAAGTCCCATTTTAACCATTTTATTTTAAAATTTATTTATCTATTTTTAATTTTTGGCTGCGTTGGGTCTTCGTTGCTGTGCGCGGGCTTCTCATTGCGGTGGCTTCTCTTGCTGAGGAGCACGGGCTCTAGGCGCACGGGCTTCAGTAGTTGTGGCACGTGGGCTCTAGAGCGCAGGCTCAGTAGTCGTGGCTCACAGGCCTAGCTGCCCCGCGGCATGCGGGATCTTCCCAGACTGGGGCTCCAACCCGTGTCCCCTGCATTGGCAGGCAGATTCTTAACCACTGAACCACCAGGGAAGCCCCCATTTTAACCATTTTAAAATGAAGGATCCATTGGCATTATATTCACAACACTGCAACCGTCACCACTACGTAGTTTCAGAACTTTCCATCACCCCGTAAGGACACCTCATACCCCTTAAACAGTTGCTCCCTATCTCCATCCGCATGCCCTGGCAGCCACTAATCTTTTCTCTATTTTTTTTTTTTTAAGATTTTTTGATGTGGAGCATTTTTAAAGTCTTTATTGAATTTGGTACAATATTGCTTTTGTTTTTTTATGTTTTAGTTTTTTGGCCATGAGTCATGTGGGATCTTAGCTCCCCTACCAGGGATCCAACCCAAGCCCCCTGCATTGGAAGGCGATGTCTTAACCACTGGACCATCAGGGAAGTTCCTTCTTTCTGTCTTATTGTTAACCTTTCTACTTTTTTGCCAACTGGATATGCAAATAGGGGTGTTTTTTTTTCAAACTGCTTTGACAGGAGGATAATGCACTGTCCTCCTTGAGCTCAGGCTTGTGTGTTTCAGTTGGGGCTCAACAAACAGCAAATGGACACATCCTCGCCCTCCGGTTCCTCCCTGCGTTCCGCATCTCTGTCGACCTCCATCTCGGCATCGACCACCTCCCAGATGGAGACCCTCATGTCCCTCCTCCCTTACTTGTCCGAGGTCTGTTGATTCCAACTGGGAAAGCCTCCTGCCTCCCATCCTGTTCCCCGCCCCCTTCAGGCCCTCCTGTGGCCGGCAGGGGACAGGGTGCAGGGAAGGAGGCTGAGTGCCAGGGAGACAGCAGGGAGGGGTGGGGACTGCGGCCACGGGGCGAGGCCATGCCCTGGTAAAGAGAGCACCCTCACCCACACTATGGTGGCTGCGTGTTCCCAGATCTTCTGGTTTTCAAAAGAAGCCCCAGATCTGGATACTGAAATAAAAGGGATTGGCATGTTACTCAGAGAGCAAGTTCTCGGTGTTCCGGACAGCCCAGGGGGAAGCGGGGGCAGCGGGGGGAGGCCTAGAGCCACGTTTCCCCACAGGCGGCTCTCTTGCCAGAAGAAGGTGTGGGGACAGCAGTTCCCAGGTTGCCAGAGGCCTGAAAAGCCCCAGGCAGACGTCCCCAGCTAGTCTCCAGGCCCTGCTCCCTCCTGCTAGGCCCTTGAAAGATTCTGGAACGTTCTCTCCAGCTGCCCGTGTGACTATGGCCGTTTCCATAGCGCTGCCTAGCGTCTGCAGAGCAGCAGACCCGTGTGTGTCGCTTTCCGGGGCCAGGGCCGAGCACCCCACCCCGTGTGACAGGGAGATGTCCGGCGGGGGTGTGCGGTGGGTTTCTGAGCAGAGGCGGGGGGGCGGCTCTGACCTGCCCAGGCTGGTGAATTGTGCTGAGAAAGTGTTAGGAGCTGCGGCTATTACTGGGCTGAAAGAAAGAAAACCTCAGCCCCAGGCCAGGCTTTGGGAGCTGGCCGGGGCCACAGCAGCCGTCAGGGAGCGGGACGGGGTGCTGGGCGTGAGGGCAGGGAAGGCTGCCTTTGACAAGCTCCAGGGACCTTAGGACCTGCCTCCTGCTTGCAAGTTTCTCTACAAGGCTCTTCTTGGGAGCTTCCTGCTGGTCTAGTGGTTAGGATTCGGCACCTTCACGGCCAGGCCCGGGTTCAATTCCTGGTCAGGGAACTGAGATCCCACAAGCCGTGCTGTGTGACAAAAAAAAAAAAAAAGGCTGCTCTTGACAATAGCCATTAGGCCCCAAGGTCTGCTGTTACTTAAGATCTCAGGTTTCATTTCCACGTGGGAAGGCATTAGCTCTGGGCTTCCTGCGGGGCCCACCACTAAAACCTCTGTGCTCAGAGGAGAAATTGGCAGTGTAGGTGGGGGGAGGGGAGCAAGAACCCCTCCCTTGAAGAAAGACCCTGTTAATTGAGGGCCTACTATGTGACAAGCCTACCTCATTCTCATCTAGGTGGAAGGCAGTACTATTAAGCCATTTTACAGATGTGGAACCTGAGGCTCAGAGAGGTCAAGCTACTTGCCCAAGGTCACAAAGCTAGAAAGCGGTGGAGCTGGCATTTCAACCCAAGTCTGCTGGCTCAAAAGTGCACCCTGATATCCTTCTCTCCCTCCCTTGCTCCCCCTCTACCTCCTTCCTTCCCTCTCTCTTTTTCCTTTTGTCCTTCCCTTCCCCTCTCCTTCCCCATCACCTACAGAACCATCCATCCTATGGTCTTTTATACTCCAGGTTGGATATTCCACTGGCCTCTCAAGCCTAACAGACGGGGGTGGTCCAAGCTGCCACAATCCTTCGCGTGGACCGTGGCCACAGTCTCCTGACTCCCCTTTTTGCCTGGTTTTCAAGATCTAAGTCAGATCACGTCCCTCCTCTGCTCAGATCCGGTATAGGTCCCCGTTCACACAGAGTGGTTACAACAGCACCAAGGCCAGATGTGACTGGGACCCCGATGTCTCACCAACCTCACTATCTGCCCCTGCATCACCGCCTAGTGTCCAGGCACACGAGCCTTCTCACTGTGCTTCACGCTCATGTGGCACAGTCAGCCTCAGGGCCTTTGCACGACTCCCTCCCCTCCCTGTGCCTGAAGCTTGCTTACGCTGACATTCCTGTGCTGCATCCCTCATTCACACAGCTCTCTGCCCATGATCACCTATCAGAGAGGCCCGCCTTGACCCCTGTTCTAAAACAGCACCCTGCATCCTTCTCTAGGCCCTGGGCCTTACTTACTTTTCTTCAGAGTGCTAATCACCCCCTCGAGCAGAACAAGTCTATCTCTGCATCTGCGTCTGCATCCATATGTCCATCTGCATCTATAGCTGTTTCCATATCTGTATTTCTACTTTTTCTGTATCTGTGTCTATATGCATATCTATCTGGTACCCTAGCTATATGGATAAATAGCTTGGGTTTAAAAAGCTGCGTACGGTTCTGTGACCTTGTTTCACATTGTTCCACCTTATTTCACCTTGTTTAGTGCCCTTGACTTGAGGTCAGACCGGTGATTCTCGACCACAAGTGACTTTGTCCCTAGGAGATGCTGGGCAATGTCTGGAGACATTTTTGGGAATCTTGACTGGAAGGGTGGCGGGTGCTACGTGGCATCCAGTGGGTCCAGGCTTGGACCATCTGCTCCTTCACTTCTCCCTTCCCAGCACCTAGGAGGGCACCTGGGCCACAGTGGACGCTCGGTAAACAGGGTTACTGTCTTCGCCCTAAAATGTCAGCAGTGTGACAAGGACTGGGGAGGGAATGTGGGAAACTGTCCTAAACCTTGTGTTGAGGAGGCTTTTGTGACATAAAAACTGGAGATGATTGAGATGGTCTGTGTATCGATTTCTCCAAAGGCCAGACTTGTTACTTCACTAGTTATTTGTACTGAAGTCAGAAGAATCTTTTTTTTTTTTTTTTTTTTTTTTTTTTTTTTGCGGTACGCGGGCCTCTCACTGTTGTGGCCTCTCCCGTTGTGGAGCACAGGCTCCGGACGCGCAGGCCCAGCGACCATGGCTCACGGGCCCAGCCGTTCCGCGGCACGTGGGATCTTCCCGGACCGGGGCACGAACCCGTGTCCCCTGCATCGGCAGGCGGACTCTCAACCGCTGGGCCACCAGGGAAGCCCAGAAGAATCTTTAATAAACCTGAAAGGGACTTCCCTGGTGGTACAACGCAGGGGACATGAGTCTGAGCCCTGGTCTGGGAAGAACCCACGTGCCACAGAGCAGCTAAGCCCGTGCACCACAGCTACTGGGCCTGCGCTCTAGAGCCCGCGAGCCACAACGACTGAAGCCCACGCGCCACAACTACTGAAGCCCGCGCGCCTAGAGCCCATGTTCCGCAACAAAGAGTAGCCCCTGCTCGCCACAACTAGAGAAAGCCCGCGCGCAGCAACAAAGACCCAACGCAGCCAAAAAAAAAAAAAAAGCCTGAAAGGAGAGGGTCGGGGACGCAGCGGTGAGGGCTCCAGGTCAGGAGAGAGACAACACACATCACCAAATACTCTGGGAACCCCTGGGGCTGTATCCTAAGGATGGGGCGAGATGGCTATTTAATTATTCATGATTCGCACTTTATTTCAGTTAAAAAAAAAAAAAAAGAGAAAGTTAATGCCTGAGGCCTTGGTCATGGGGTCCTCAGGTTCCCCCTGACACGCTGCTTCTGAGCTCTGGTTTCAGTGTTGATTTCAACGCTGGGATGACCCTGGGCCCCTTGGCCTTCGGGTGCCAGGTGTTAGCCCAGTGACCCCATCTGCTGTGCTGGGAATGGGATCCTGCCCGCCCAGGGTCACGGAGCCGGCACTTGAAAGGCTGTCTGTCTGACCCCCAAACCTGCGCTTTCTCGCATGAAATCGTGTTCCCTTCACCCAGCGGAATTTTGAGCATCAACACGTCCACCAAAACAAGAGAAGTTGAAAGGCCAAATGCATCCGCTCAACCCCATGTGTCACTGAGAGGGGCCCTGGGCAGAAAAGGGAGGGTTGGCGGTGTGGGGTCCTGGCTCTGACTCTGGTTGTGCTGGGGACAAGCTGTGTGGCCCTGGGACAGTCCCTTTGTTTCCATGGCTCTCAGTGTCCCTGGGATTAGGTCGGTATCCCCCAGAGTTGCCAGATATGAGACTGGCCATTTCCGTGGTGATTTCAGGGCACACAGAGGAACAGTCATTATGTTAATTGCCGTGTAATAATCGGAACATATTAAAACACGCAACAAAGGGAGCTAACATTTCCCCCAGCAGTTCTGACACTTGGGCAGGCACAGAACCCCCTGGAGGGTGTGTTAATATCCCCAGGACCACCCCTAGCATTTCTGACTCAGTGGGTCTGGGTAGGGCCCAAGAATCTGCGTTTCTGACCCCCAAGTGTTGCTGATGCTGTGCGTCGGGGGACCCCACTTTGAGAACCACTGACCAGCAGGACACTTCCCGGGTGCGATGTGCTCAGCGAGGTGCTGGAGCCGGCTTGACCTGGGGCTCATTCCTCCCAACACCACGGTTGGTGACCTCACATCTGTAACTTGAAATTGACTGTGATGGAAATATTTACACCAGGGAAATTGGAAATTCGTAAACGCTGCAAGTCAGGGCTCCCCTCAGAGCCAGTTGTTAAAGTTCCCAGCATACCACTGCCTGCCCAGAGCTGTTCTAACCACCGCACTTGTATTAACTCATTGAATCCTTTCAACCACCCGAGGCAGTACATGTTATTGTTATTCCCAC
Source organism: Tursiops truncatus (assembly GCF_011762595.2). Classification (NCBI taxonomy): domain Eukaryota; kingdom Metazoa; phylum Chordata; class Mammalia; order Artiodactyla; family Delphinidae; genus Tursiops; species Tursiops truncatus. Next base: position 4,380,648 of record NC_047052.1, read on the forward strand.
TCTACAGATGTGGAAACAGAGGCCCAGGAATTTTAAATAACTTGCCAAAGATTACACAGCTCACGCGGGCTTTTCAGCCTAAACATTCTGGATTCACAGTCTGTGTTTTTTTGGTTTTTTTAAATTTTGATGTATTTATTTTTGGCTGCGTTGGGTCTTCGTTGCTGCGCACAGGCTTTCTTTAGTTGTGGCGAGCGGGGGCTACCCCTCTTTGCGGTGCGTAGGCTTCTCACTGCAGTGGCTTCTCTTGTTGTGGAGCATGGGCTCTAGGAGCACGGGCTTCAGTAGTTGCGGCACACGGGCTCAGTACTTGTGGCTCACGGGCTTAGTTGCTCCGAGGCATGTGGGATCTTCCCAGACTAGGGCTTGAACCCGTGTCCCCTGCATTGGTAGGCGGATTCTTAACTGCTGCGCCACCAGGGAAGTCCCCCACTGTCTGTGTTGTTAATCACTGAACTGTATAGCTCATCAAAACCCTGATTTCATGGATATTGCCTAGGGTATGGCTAAGAAAAGAAAAACCACAGTAGGTTGATTTTTTAAAAAATATGAACTGAATAATAGTGCTGCTGTGTTGCAGACGACAGAGTTAGCTCAGATGAGCTTTTCTGGGTTTATTTATAAGGAAAAGGTGTCCCCTCCTTTGGAGAAAATATTCCAAAGCACTTCCACTGTGGTAGAGGGTCATACCAGGTGACAAACAGGGGACTCTTGGGGATTAAGAGTTCAGATGTGTTTCATCGTGTTCAGACGATGTTTCTAGATGTTTCTGAGATGCATGTTATGGCTTTGAATTTTATTTTTTATTTTTATCTTTATCTGTTTGGCTGCACCGGGTCTTAGTTGCAGCACGCGGGATCTAGTTCCTTGACCAGGGATCGAACCCGGGTGCCCCGCTTTGGGAGCGAGGAGTCTTAATCTCTGGACCACCAGGGCAGTCCCAAGGCTTTGAATTTTAAACAGTGATGCCAGGTTGAACTTGTCGTAAAATTTGGATCTATGCCCATTCCTTCAAAGTCTTATCAATATGTAAATAGAAAACAAGATTAAAAAAAATCCACGCTACATCGTCGTGCCTGGATGTGGGGAAATGTGTCAAGGTGACCTTGAATGAAGGTCTTGGGGATGCCACGTGCTGTCGTGGGACCAGAGCCAGTGTTGACTGCACACCTCAGATGTGCTGGGTGGATCGTAGGTGTTCACTGCCTATGTTACACGATAAGGACTGTCTGCCGACTGAAGCTTGGGGAGGCTCCGAATAAAGAAATGATAGAGAAATCGGGAAGTCAAACTCGGGACAGTCCAGTCTCAAGTTCCTGTCCGTCGCCTGTGCCGTCATAGTGCTTCGCAAATCAACTCAGGGCTTTGTGAGTGTGTTCAAAGACAAAATGCCAACTCATGTGTTCATGGAGCAAATAGTTATCGTGCTCGTAGTACGTGCCGGGTGCTGGGCTAGCAGAAGCCAACGATACACTCAGTTAAAAAAAAAATGCAAATAGTCCACATCATTATAGTTAGTGCCACGCAGGAAAGAAGCAAGAGGGTGTGCTAAGAGCAATAGCCGTGGGTGGGAGAGGTGCGAGATCTCCTTTCAAACAGGGTGATCCTAGAAAGCCTCTCTGGATGCTGAAACTTCAGCTGACATTGCAAGGCTGAGGAGGCGGGGTCAGTTGGAGATCTGAGTGTGTTGGGGAGAACGGTGGTAGGTTGCCTAAGAGCCTCCTAAGGTATTCAGGTTTTAATCCCCGGAACCTGCAAATATTACTTCCTATGGCCACAGGGACTCTGTGGGTGAGATTAAGATTCCTGACACACAAGGTGCAGGATCCCAGATGATCCAGGGGGGCCTATGTAATCAATCACACATTTTCCTCTAGGAGGGAGGCAGGGGGATGTTTGATGACAGAAGCAGGTGTGGTGATGGAAGCAGGAGATTGGAGTGATGGGGCTGTGAGCTAAGGAATGTGAGCGCCTCTGGGAGTGGGAGGGGCAAGGAATGGATTCTCCCCTGGAGCCTCCAGGAGGGAACCCACACCATGGACACCTTGATTGTAGCCCAGTAAGACTCATTTCAGAATTCCGACCTGCTGAACTGTAACAGAATCATTTGTATTATTCTAAGCCACTGCCTTTGTGATGATTTGTTACAACAGTGAGCAGTAAAGGATTAACCTTGCCCGATTTGACCTGAGTTCTGGGAGGCGACCTTGGAATATCCTGCCTGAGTGCTTTTTTTTTAACCTGGAGCCTTGGGCCACACTGTATAGTCTAGGCCGACAATGGGATGTATGGTGGCGGCCTTGGACTCAGCCTCTGGAGGGGCTGCAGGTTAAGGTTGACCATGTGGGTGGTCAGGTCAGCCAAATCCATATGACTGAGCCCCGATAAAGACTCTGGACTTCAAGGCTGGGTGAGCTTCTCTGTCTGGCCATATTCTGAGTATGTTTTCACATCAATGATGGGAGAAATAAGTGCTGTCCACACGACCCCCTGGGGAGGGAGCAACTAGGTGCCCGTGCTTGGTCTTTCCCGGACTCCGTCCTTTGCGTCACTGCCCTTTGCTGATTTTAATCTATCCTTTCACTGTAGTAAACTGTAATCACAAGTATAATGGCTTTTCTGAATTCTGTGAGTCCTTCCAGTGAGTCATCAAACTGAAAGGTGGTCTCGGGGACCCCCACGTACAGTTGGTGTCGGAAGTGAGGTGGTCTTGGGAGTCCCAAGCCTTGTGTGCAGCAATGGGAAACCACCGCAAGTGCAAAGGCCCTGTGGTAGGAAAGTCACATTATGCACTTGGAGCTTCACTAAAGCCACTGTAGCTGGGGCATAGAGAATGATGGGGGGTAGGGGGCTGCCAGCCATGGAGACACAGTGTCCCCACCACTGACCATGATGGGGGCTCATCCACACCCCCCCTGCTGGAGATGGGTAACGTGGGCCTCCAAAGCTGGGCTGTTAAACCTGAATCCTTCGCTCCTCTGCCTAGCTCTATCCCTGAGATCCGGAATCTGTTCTGGGATGGTCCTTGGGCTCCTCTTAGATCTCTGCTTCTGCACTGGCCGCCGGAAGTTGTTTACACTGAGTCAGTTTCAGGCAGCTTGTCCACCAGGCATGTCTCACTGTAAAGGAATCTGGCTCTTTCTGGCGGATATGTTTCAGCCTCTTGTGTCCCGAGGTAGCATGAGCCCGGGTGCCAGGAATCTGTCCCCCAGGGTGCTGACAGTCTCATTAGGGGACTCCTGGGGGTCCTGCAGGTCGAGGTAGATGGAGACACCAGTGGTGTCAACGGGAACCACACACAGTAAACATCTGGGGAGCGCTCACCCTGCACAGACCCTGCCATGAGCCTTCCTGCCTCGCTCCCGCTCATCCTTACAGGCACCCTTTGGGGTGACCGATGATTATTCCCATTTCACAGGTGAGGGTCCTGAGGCTCGGGGGGTAGTAACTAACTCTGGTAAGCAGACACACATGTGACTGGAATCCAGGTCGGACTCCAAAGCCCAGCTCTTAGGCCACGATGAGCTGCCTCTCACTCAGCAGGAAGGCTTCACACACCCCGGGGAAATCTGCTTCTTCCCTGGTTTGCTCAAGAAATGGTTTCTGAGCGCCCCGGCTGCCGGGCTCTGCACTGGGGATTTCACGGTTGGTCTCGTTTGGGCTCCCAAACCAAAGAACTCGAGGCAAGGATTCAAGTGCAAGGGGTTTATTTCGGAGGTGGTCTTGGCTAGTGAGGAGGGGAGTGGGGGTGAGACAGGAAGGGGAGGAGCCAGTAACGGGAGGGGCTGTGACTGCCATAGGACGCTTGCGGGACGCGCCTGCGTGTCTTTCCACCCGAGGTCAGGCGTTGGCTCAGGGCTGCTCTCAGCCTGTCTGGTGGGCCAGCCTTACAGGTGGGTCAAGTGGGTCCCGGCCAAAGAGAGCTTCCAGGCAGAGAAATGCAGGTGCTGGCGGTCCAGGGCAGGTGGGGACATCACATGATAAAGGCAAAGGGGAGTTGGGGCTAGAGTGGCAAAAGAGCCTGGTGGGGGGGGCATGTGATTAACATGTAATTAACTTATCACGAACAAGGTCCCAAACTGTGACTCTGGGGCCAGAGGAACCAAAGTGAGCAAATGGTCTGGGTGGGGACCAGGGTGACCAAATGCCCCGGTTTGCCCCAGGAGCATCCAGTTTTAAAACTGGAAGGCCCACGTCCTAGGCAATTCAGCATGATTGGTCCCCCTACCTCCTGCCTCGTGGGGACTGTGGGACCATGCAGAGCAGGTGCTCCCTCTGAAGGGACAACCCCACGTAGTTCCGCGAACTTCACCGTGCTGGGGGTGCGGCTTGGGTCTGCCGGATCATCTAACATTTCAAGGAGAGTCAGGAATCTAGATCTTATGTGAAATTTCTCAATTTGAATTGTTTGGAATTAATCCACATTTTAGAAGCTCTAGGTGTGTCTAGGGAGTGATGGGACAGCTTCCCCCGTAAGTGGTCAGAAGTCATTGCTTTGGTGAACAAGAGGCACCAAGGGGGCAGGACCCAGGGCAGAGCTCTTTGTTCTTTGCCCTTTGGTAATCCAGGCCGCCTGTGGGTGCCCATGAAGGAGCCCGTGGCTGAGGACGGCCCTCGCTGGGTCTACAGAACCCCATGGGAAGGGAGCTGAGTACCTCTAGCCCCTCATTTCACAAAAGAGGCCCAAGACTGAGAATCCTCTCCAGGGCCCCAAAGCAAAACCGTGAACCACCATAGTTCACCCATCCCTCCATCTGTTTGGCCCCCAGCCTCTTCCGCCTCACCACCCCTTCCAAGATTTCTATGACAGGGTCTGAGATTCTTCTCGAACACAAGCACCACGGACAAGCAACAAGATCCTTTGACAAACAGGAAGGGCCAAGGACACAGCTGCTCCTGAGGTTTTATTAGAGAAATCTGCCCAATGAAAGGAAGTTGCTGGTTGACTTTCTTTTCCCCAAAACAAGGAAGCTAATAAAACATTGTCTTTAGAAGGAAGGATAAGTATGCACTTTCCTAGTTTATTTTTCAAGAATCCTATTATGGAGAGAAGCCAGATCTCCTCTGATGTTGCTTCAGCACACAATTATTTTAATGACAGAAGCCTGGGTTTCTATGCAGCTGAGTTTTGAACTCTTACAAACACAAGCCCCCTGCTTCATGCGAACATGGAAAGTGTGAGCACAGCTCTCAGGGTTGCTGGGCCCCACCTGGGCGAACTTACGAGGAAACGAGAGGAATTTATTGGAAGACACACGGTTGACTCCTAGGGAGTCAGAACCAGACGGAAGGCCATCAGATACCCTGGTAGTGTCCCTCCTCCATCTTCTCTCTATGCCGGTCTACTTACTCGCCTCAACCCACGTGGCAGAGAGCTGCCCGCAGCACCTAAAATTATGAATCACAAATCCAAGACACAGTATGATAAGGCATAGGCTCAGAGGAAGAACCTGATTGGCCCAGATTGAGTCAGGTGACCACCCTTTGTCCAATCACCTACAGCCAGAGCAGCTGACTTGCAAGGTGCAAATATGGCCGCTAGCGTCCGAGCCGCCCGAGGGGCTTGTGGAGCAGAGTTGCGGGGAGGTGGGGTGGGTGGGCTCGAGGGTGGAGCCCCTACCTGTGCTTTTCATCTTCTGGTGCTACAGAAAATACCTAAGGACAAAAAGCCACTGAAGATTTAAGACGCCGATGGTAAGGGAGCTGTGTTTTATTCCTTAAAACTTCATTTATATAAATTTGTGAAATAGTGAATATATATTGGAGCCATTTTAAAATTCTGTTCACTAGTGGATTGTAGACCCCTTGCAAGGACCCCACCCGCAGCCTGAAGTTCAGGAACGGAGGTCTCAGATAGCTTCTTGCATAAGGATAATGAACTCTTTGCCGATATCGGCCTTTCTCCCCCAGGCGTGCCTCGCCTGTTTGGGCCCCGGAGAGGAAAGAGCTCGACCTGTCCGCTTTTTAGAAGGTCCCTCTGAGCTGGATTAATCCCCCCCAAGCCGAGGGGCAGGGAGGACCTGCCTGCGTGTTTTCTCCGAATCCTAAAGCAGGTGGAGAGCCAGGAAGGGAGTTGGGGGGGGCGGGGAGGGACCCTGAGGCTTAGCACGTGGGTTTATCAGCTAATCAGTCACCTCCTCCTTCACTCTGGTAACCCGTTCCATTCCTGTATTCATTCCTGAAAGTGTTGACCAATGAGAAAACGTGCTTTCATAATGCTGCCAGACCACTCTGGTGAGGGGTGCAAAGCCCCAGGGCCGGGACCTATCAGAGAGGACAGGTACTTGAATTAGCCTTAAAAGGTGCGTTCATTCATTCATTTACTCATTCGGTCACCAAATACTTACTGAGCGTCAGCTGTGTGCAGACACCATTCTAGGTGCCGGGGATACACTGGGGAGATAAACAACAAAGTTCCCGCCCTTGTTACAGGCCAGGGAATTGATTCCACCATTTAGGGATGAGGGCGAAGCCAGCTGCTAGCGTTTAGACCCATCATACTTGTAACCCAGCAAAGGGCTTACGTGCCCGAGTTTCAGAAAGCCAAACTCTGGCAGCGGGAGTTTGCAGCAGGGCACCAAGCAAAGGAGTGGGAGACCAGCCTCAGACCCACTTGAACTTGGTCTTTGAGTTGGGGGTGTTTTAAAGGCAAAGAGCAAAGAATCTGGGTTTAATCATGGTCTTGTGACATTTCTTTTTTTTTTTTTTTTGCGGTACGTGTGCCTCTCACTGTTGTGGCCTCTCCCGTTGCGGAGCACAGGCTCCGGACGCGCAGGCTCAGCGGCCATGGCTCACGGGCCCAGCCACTCCGCGGCACGTGGGATCTTCCCGGACCGGGGCACGAACCCACATCCCCTGCATCGGCAGGCGGACTCTCAACCACTGCGCCACCAGGGAAGCCCTTGTGACATTTCTTAATCATAGTTTGGGGATTCAGAATGTCTCTGGTTTCCGATTCTCTGGCCAGGTGGTCCATGGCCGGGGGCTCTGTGAGCTCACGTTGCCCTGGAGGAGCAGCCCGAGTCCGTCCATTAATGATGACATCTGTAATGGCCTTTTAGTACACTAACGATGTTATCTACAACAGCTGTCTTAAGTCATCTGATTCTAGCTGATTAGTTAGTGATCAGTTAGGCCGGAATTAAGGTCAAAGGGGACAAGAAAGGGAATAAAGTTTCTGTTAGAGAGGTTAATCATAAACTCGGTTAAGGGAATTCAGTTTTAGGGGGACGCGGTTTCATATTCAGCTGGTGAGACTCCCCGGGCCGGGGTCAGCCCCTCCTCCCCACCTGGCAAGCACTGAGCACCTCCTGCCCGCCAGGCACCGTGCTTAGTGCTTGACCTGACTTTCTCATCCCGTCTTCATGCCAGTTCTCCTCAGTGGACACTCGCGTTAGCCCCACTTTGCAGATAAAGGAACGGAGGCTTAAGCCACTAGAGCCTTGTTCGCACCTGTGTGATTTGCTCTGTCCTGTATGCCGGGAGATTTGTCTGCTCGTCTATTATAATTCTCCATTCATCCGCTGCCCTCTCTGGAGGAGGAGGACCTCCCCTAACACAGGAAGTGCTCAGTGGGGTTCCTGGAGGGGACCAGTGTCTTCCCCACCCCCGGATCGCAGGTGTCTGCCCCCCACCTTGGAACCCTTGTTCTCAGCTCTTTCCTCCATGGTAAGGACCAATAGTAGCAAAGCAGTGCCCTTCCAGGGGAAGAGAAAGGATGACAGGGATGGAGGCTTTCGTGCTGGAATTTCAGGCATCAGGTTGCGGAGAAGATTTTAACCTCCACTTTCCGTGCTCCCGGAAGTGTCCCCATGGAATTGGTGGCAGTAAAAGTATACGGGTTGGGGAAGGATCTGAACCCAAGATTTCCCATTTCTATGTCACTGTGATTTACTGGCCCATGGGGCACCTGCCTGCATTGATGCCCAAGGTCCCCCAAATCTTGGGGAGGGTACCTGATGCTTCTGTTCCCAGAAAAGTCACCCCTCAGCTTACGCCTCGCAAAGGAGTCAGTACCCCTTTCTCAGTGGGTCCCAGTTGCTTTAAAAAGGAGAGCAGAATCGAGAGCTGCGGGGTTTGAAGCCATGTATTCTTGCGGGCAGTCAGTGGAGTTAGAATCCAGAGGGGAAGGGTCCCGGCCTTCTGTTCACTGCAGTCATAGCAAGAATGCAGCTTTAACCTCGAAAGTGACGTTGCCTCCTTCCAGTCCAGATGAAATTAACCTGTCCTGCATGGGTGATGTCCTGAGGGCCCCATAAACCTGGATTCCAGCTACCGCTCTGCTGCCCACCTCGGTGTGTGGCCTCACTTCCTCTGAGTCTCAGCTTCCTCTGCTCAGAAGTGAGAGACTCTTGGGTGCCTACAGGGGCCAGGGCATGGGTGAAGCAGATAGGGAGGTGGTGCCCAGGCTAAGTGAGCCTGGGAGACCCCTGCCCTTACTATGTGGGAATGAGGGTTCGGGTTTCTAGAGCTGCTGATTTTTCAAGAGAAACTAGAACGTTGGCTTTTTTGTCCTTTGAAGATTTTTATCATACTTTTGTCATTTTAAAGTTTTTAATTAACATACAACATTCATGCCCCAAAAAGGTGTTCACGTGCAAAGTGTCCAGCCAGATGGATTTTTGAGAACTGAACACAGTTCACCGCATCCAGAAACAGAGCACACCTGCCCCGAAGTCCCACCTTCCCCCAGCCCTCACTATCACTGCCCTGGTGGTTCCTCATCCCCAGAGGTGACCACCGTCCCAGCCTCTAACACTGGACATCAGCTTTGCCGGTTTGTATCAACACTTTACATCCAGGTGTACTTCTGAGGCTGGCTTCTTTCCCCCACATTGTCTGAGATTCGGGCAGATTTGGGGTGTGCTTGTAAACCATTCTCTCTCAACTTCTGCTTTAGTCATTTTACTGTGATGGGCATTTGGGTGCTTTCGTGTGTGACGCCAATAATAAGAGAGCTGCTGTGAGCATCTTCGCGCGTGCCTCTTGACGTCTACACAAACACATTTCTATCGAATTCATGCCAGGGGTGGAATTGCTGGCTCATAGGAAGGCACACATTCAGAGAAAGATGAATTTGCTCTGAAATCTCCCTACTTTATAGTGACAGAAAGCAATGAATATTCGTTTAAACAGGGATTCAGCCAAGTGAAACATTCTTCAGGCAGATTAGGCCTGCTGGCAGCCAGTTCATACACTATGGGCTGGGTTGAACTTGACGGTCTGAATTAACCCTCATAGTCTACAATTAGCTTCATTGGTGTTTTGTCTTCTTAAATTTTTTAACATTTTTCATCATAAAAGAGCTATAACCGTGTTATAGAAAATTCAGAAAAAGGAGAAAAGTAAAAAGTATCCCTGAGTGTTCATCCCCCTAAAACAAACATGGTAGTATCTTTGTATCCTTTGTGTTCTAGTGCTTTTTTCCCCCTGTGGATATATGTATTTTTTTTTCTTACAAATGTGCAATATTGTGCTGTATACATTTATATATTCTGCCTTTTTGATTCAATCGTAAGCGTTTGCATGTTATTACATGGTCTTCCTATCCAACTGTGGTTGGTTTTAGATTCGTTTAATTTTCTGGGTGGAGAGAAAACAATTCCTGTCTCTGTTATTAGATTTATCATGACATCTGTAAATAAAAGGGCTGCTGGTAAGAGAGCTTTTTCTCTTTTAATAATGAGGCTTTATTCCAGGCGCATAGGAAAGTGGTTTTAAGAGCATGAAGTCTGCGGCCACGCTACTCGGGTTCAGAATCCTGGTTGTACTGATGGCCCGCTGCGTGCCCTCTCAAGGCCTCAGTTTGCTGTATCTGGAAAATGGGCACAATAAACAGCGTTTACCTCATGGTTTGTTGTGAGGATTGAATGAGGGGATCCATGTCACGTGCTCAGAACAGGGTTTGGCATTTCGAAAATGTATAGCAAGGGCTAGGTATTTAGTCTGAGCTACAAGAACTATTTGTTAGGTGTATTTTTCTGCGTATAAAACCAATACTTGTTCATTACAGAAACATGAGAATACTCAGAGCGAGACCCCCTGTGAACATTTATGGGTACATTTTGCCGGTCCAGCGTCAGTGCTTATGTAATACGCATGCTTGTCTGCCCATAACTCGAGATCGCAACATAGGGACTGTTTGTTTCTCGGTGACCCCACATTTCTCTCTCTGTCATTGTTGGGAGCTGTTGTCCGTGGGCCTCTTAGGTTTCTGCGTGTTTTCAATGGAAAACATGGACCCTCTGTTCAAGGATGTTTGTATAGTGGTGGTTAGACGTGGCGCTTCTCTCCAAGTAAAGGCCAGGGTTGTTTTCTGATCAATATCAATACAGAATCTCCCTCCAGGACAAGGTCAGGCAGGCTGCCTGCCCCGCAGAAGAGATCTGGGTGCCTTAAGCTCGGGGTCCCTCAGCAGGGGAGAACATGCAGTGTGAGTGGCATCCTGCCGGGGCCCCCTCATGTCGCCCTGGGGAGCCTGGGCCGATGCTCATGCCGCCTGCGGTGTGCGAGGGATCAAGTCCTTTGTCTCTGATCCAGGACTCTCGTGTCTCCTGCGGCAGCTATGAAACTGTGGCAGGCTCACCTGTGGGCTTGCACGTTCGGTACAGTCTCTGCTCATCACAGGCCTTGAGAGCCATTCCACAGCCTCCTCCAGCATGATTTCCAGTGGCTGTGTCGTGGTCCCTCATTTTGCTTTTCTGTCCCTCTCTGGACCAATCTCTCATCATCAGAAACAGGTTAGTTTTCATTTGTTCACTATTTTAACCTTTTTAAAACTTTTACGATGTTGTTCATTTCTGCTGTACAGCAAAGTGATTCAGTTGTACGTATGTATACATTCTTTTTCATATTCTTTTCCATTATGATTTATCACACGATATTGAATATAGTTCCCTGTGTTATACAGTAGGACTGTGTTTAATTTTTTCACCATTTTCACAGCGTTGCAATGGACGGTCTTGTAGCTAAGCTTGGCTCTCATGTGACTATTTCCGTGCCATAAATAGAAATTCCAAGGAATGACAAGATGCTGGTGTTGGCATATCAATACGCCCATTGTGGATTGAGACCTAGCTGATCCTGAGCCCTGGGATTTTCTGTGTCACAGATTCCCAGCTCTTTGAGAGCAGGGACATCCTCATCCTTGTGTCCCTAATACCAAGCACATAGTAGGTGTGCATCCAGTGTTAGTTGGACTCAAATAGGGTCCGTAAATCAAGAGGGTGCCTCGGCACTGTATTGGATGACGTTGAACCCGCCTGTTCTCTCTCTTCACCGTTGTCCTCCAGGAGACCGTCTGAATGCCACAAAATCCCATTCAGTGTAAGGAGATAGGCAGAAGGCAAAGGAAACCCAGGACTTGGGGGGCTGCCCTGGGGGGAGGGGGCCGAGTCAGCTCCTTCATCCCCTAAATCATCCCCACAGTTATCTGTGAGATCCAGCCCTGTTGTCGTTTGTATTTGTAAGTCATTCTTTCTTCTGTGTGGGTCCCATCACCTGGAAAGGCCCCATTTGTTGAAGAATTCTGCGGTTGATGGGCACTTGGGTACTGCGTTTCCAGCGTAGGGCTCTTGTGAGCAACGCTGCAAAGAACATTGTAGTACAGGTGCTCATACAAGTAGGTGTTCCTCTTGGGTGTCTACGGAGGAGTGGAGTTTCTGGTTGATACCGTTATGCCTATGTGCCGCTTCAGCCGGTGCTCCCGAATGGTTAGAAAGCGTTTATTCCATGAATGACTTTCTGGAATCCAAGAATCAGGGCGATGGATAAATCGGTCATCACTGCAGTCAGGGCTGGCCTCCCGGGCAAACGGCCCTGCGCTCAGACGGGCCTGGGCTTGGGATTTAAGGCTCTGTGGGAGCCTTCTTGAAATTCTAAATAATTTTATCTTTATGTTTGTGTTTTGTAAGTGATGTGTGATGGGTAATGGAGCATGCGCCGGGGGCTGGGCGGGCCTGCCTGCTGCCACCTCCCTGCTTCCCAGAATGAGTTCCGGCCACCGGCTCCCGCCTCCGCCCCTCCCAGTAGCCAGGGCTGCTCTCCACCCACTTGTCCCATGAGCAGCCTCTGTCTGAGGGAGCCTGTCATTAAATAACAAACGAAAAACACCGTGACAGTCTGAGAGAGAGAAAGAAGAAAAGGAAAAGAGGAAGCAGAGGAAGAGGTTTTTTTCTGCACATTTTCCCTTCGCCCGGGCCCGCAGATTCCTCAGCGGCCCTGGCTGGAGTTCACGCCCTGCTCCCTGTGGCCAAGACCTTCTGCCCAAGTACTTCACACACGTGATCACACTTAACCTCTCACCACCCCGTGAGATCAGCATTACTGTCATCAGCTCCCTTGTGCAGACAAGGCGCCAAAGGCAGGGAGCGTGGAAGTAACCCTCCCGAGCAGAAGCTGGGAGGTGGGCACTGGGCAGGTGTGAAGGCTGCTGTTTCTGCCCCCAAAGCCTGTGCTTGTTACCCCCTTAGGGCACCCGGCCTCCCTGCCGGTCTGCACGCCCTCAGGCAGGAAGGGCCAGCTTGTCAGGGCAAGCGGAAGAGCCTCGTGGAGAAGGGGCCTTCTGACGGCTGGTGTCGCCCAGCGCGGCATCCGCAGAAGGCCTGGCGGACGCTTCTGGCCAGGGGTTAGTCCCCGGGGGGCTGGCGTGGGGCAGTGGGGGGCCAGCAAGGGGGCTCTGCAGTGTGTGCCCCGTGGGTGGGTGACGAGGTCGCGATTCATAATGCGTGAGGGGCCGGGTGGAGACGCCTCTCGGGACACAGGGCCTTTGTTCCCGGCTTGTAATCATCTCAGAGAGGAAGGAAGCAAACAAGATTTATCTCCCAGAGTCTAATCAACTTCCTTTTGGGGCGGCCTCTGTCTGTCGCGCAGAACTCTGAATGCCCGCCAGGGAATGCTTTGCGATGAGTTAGTATTGGTCAGACTTTGAAGGGCCGAAGATGTGTAACTTGCTTACAGTGTCTTAGAAAACACGCGTTCTATTGTGTGTGTGTGTGTGTGTGTGTGTGTGTGTGTGTGTAGCTCCTTTCCAGACCAGCCATCTCACAGATCTCTGTATTGTTCACCCTTCCGGCCTCTATGAGAAGTTTTCTTTATTTCAGTTTGGTTTGTTTTTAAATGGGAGGAGAAAGAAAATGACAGGAGGGGAGATGGTTTGCGCCAATCAGTAGCTCAGCTGGAAATGGACTTAAGGTCAAGGGTCGGCTAATCAATCCCCGAATAGGCTTTGAGGAGCTCCCGCCTAGGAGTGAAGCTCCTGGGAGAGAACACCGGGTGCTTAAGCCGTAAATTCCGGGTGGCGGCAGCCAGGGGGCTGCTGACCGAGTGTCACGGGAAGCTTCAGGGCAGATGTGTCTCTTGCCAACTGCTGACTCTGGTTTCCGCCGGACCCTGCCCCCTGGGCCAGAACTGATTGCACGAAGGCTGGACACCCGATCCGCGCTGGGCCAGTCAGCATCTCTGCCCCCTTGAAACGCCATCAGGGCTGATTCTGGAACAGAGGAGATGAAATCCTGGGTGGGGCTGGCAGCCGCTCAGAGAGAGAATAAGCAGGGGTGGAGAAGGGGAGCTCAAGGGGGAGGCAGGGGCGGGGGAGCTAAAGAGAGAGAGACCTCCTTCCCGTTTTCGAGGCCCTGCTTCCAGCACTGCGACACCTAACCACATGCGTGCCTTTGGGTTCCCTGAGACACCCCCTGACCTTCCACTAAATCTCCTTTGGTAATTCAAGTTTCTAGAATGGCTTTATGCAGGACCAGCCACATAATGCTGGGGCCTTAGTGCACAAAGAACCCGTAGGGCCCCTTGTTCAAACATTGTTGAGAATTTCAAGCTGGTGACAGCAGAGCATGAAACCAAGTGGGGACCCTTCTAAGCCAGGCCCTGCGCTGTGACTATGCAGGTTGTGGGCCCCTGGGAGCCGGCCCTGGGTTCGTGTTACCTGCAACCCAGAGAGTCTTGAGCTAGACAGACAGACCCGGCCGGAAAGGTGGTCTTCCCACCTGAACAAAAGGTATTTCAAAATTCTTCCCAGAACTGCATCAAAGAGGGCAGCCACGGACCAGGAAACCAGAATGGACAGAAAAGAGTCCAGGAATAAAATGAAGGAAAAGGCAGCTAGCAGGGAGCCCTGGGGTGGGGTGGGAGCTGCGAGCAAACTCCCTTACATTCCCTCCTGCCGGCCAAGTGCAGACAGAGCCCGAGGTCTGGGGGAGGAACGCGCCGAGGGCAGAGCAGTGCAGCCTGAGGACCCCACACGGGGCCACCACAGTGTGTGACAGTGAAGAGGGGGAGTCTGGCTCAGATCAGCGCAAAGAGAACCTTCCCTGCGCCCAGTGCAGCGGAGGGGGGCCCCATCAGCCGTGCGGAGAGCGGGGCTGCAAAGCACCATGGGCACCTCTCAGTGATGCAGGTGCACATCCCCTCTCTTGGTGTCTGCCGCCGTGTTTAATGAACTGAGGAATTAACTGAATCCTCTTCTCGTTCTCCTTTGTGAGTTCAAGTATTCCCTTCCCATCTACACCCCCAAAGGCCCATCCCCAGCTGCTGTCACGTTTGGGGCTTAAGGCTTCAACCTAACGAATTCTGAGGGGACACAGACATTCAGGCGATAACATCCAGCTGTGTGTGGGTCTTTGCCTTCCGATCCGGCTGTGTATCCTGACTCCGCTGCTGTCAATACAGCTTTGCCATGGAAATGGCTCTGTGCTGAAACTCGTGACTTCTTTCAGTGAGTCTCTGAATGTGGGTGTGGTCTGGGAACCCTCGCCGCAATGGGCGTGTGTGGTTTCTTGCTTTTTTGTTTCTGGTAGGTAGTTCTGTTCCTTTCACAAGGAACACATAAATAGGCTCTAAGATTGTGTCGAACGAACGCGCAGATGCGCAGCCACGATGTTATTTCTGCAACAAGATCCCGTTCTCGGTGCGGCATCCGCATTGAGTGTTTCCAGCCACCGCTCGGCCCGGTGGCTTCCTTCCCACTCCTGGCCCTCGGCTCTGACGTCCCTCCGATGAGGGGCAGATGGTCGGAACCCACGCCCGCCTCTCCTCCTGCCACTGAAGCCAGGAAACTGCTGGGGTACCCCGGAGCAGGGCCTCACCCCTGGAAGGGAAACCGAGCGTGTGCATGTTGCCAGAAACCAGAACTCCCAAGTAGAGAAGGAGACTGTGAGCAGTGGAGGGGCACGCTTCCAGAGCTGGTTCCGAGGTCCTCAGTCGCTCCTGGGGAATTCCTCTCAGGAATGCAGAGGCGACTGGCCGTTCTTTTCTGGAAGGGTCACTGCTTGCATCCCATGCACTGTCCCGGTGACTGTCCTGGTTGCGCCCCAAATGAGGGAATCAGAACGGAGTGATTTCAGCCAGCAGAGTGGGCAAAAGATCGCTGTGCCAACAATGCAAACCCGGCAGAGTCCAGAGTGCTCCTAAATTTGCAAGTCGGTAACATTGTTGCGTTCCTTTGTTCCTGTTCTGGCTTGTCTGCTTGGACAGCGCGTTTGTCCAGAGTTTCCCAACTGGTCCCCAGGGGGCCGTCTTCACACCGGGAGATGACGCCTCTCCCGGCTCCTGGAAGCCGAGGATGGAGGAGGGGAGGGAGAGCGGGCCCGGGGGTGGCTCTTGGGAACGCAGCACGCAAGCCCAGGGTTCCAAACGGTGCAGGCTGAGTGACATGGCAAGAGAGCGCAATGGTTAGAACAAGGGCTGGGGCATCAGACAGACTTGGTCCCCCGCCTGCCTCGGCCCCAGGGAATGGGGGCAAGTCAAGTGACCTCTCTCTCTCTCTGAGCGTCTGCTTCCTCATCTGTAACGTGGTGACAGTATTTGTCCTTCACCTGAGGGTGAAATGAAATTGTGTGTGTGAAGTGCGGGCACTGGGCAGCGGTGGTTCACCTCTGGCTCCCTAGGGCCATCGCGATCGCTTGCCGGCGGAGGGTGGAGCGGGGGAAGGAGCTGACCTTTATCGAAGCCAATAAGGTACCAGGAACTTTAGATTTTCTTGACTCCAAACAAGAATCCCGTGAGGCAGGGCAGGACTTTCCAGACTTTAACGTGCAGACACATTCCCTGCAGGATCTTGCTAAACTGTAGATTCTGGTTTGGCAAGTCGGGGGTGGGGGGTGAGATCCTGCGTTTCTAACAGACCCTGAGACCTCACTGCTGCTGCCGGACCATGACCATACTTTCCTGCAGCCTGGCCTGATTTGTCCTCTCTCCTTACTGTCCATCTCCTAAGCGCCCACCCTCCCTGACCAGGTCGCATTCTTTTTTTTAATTTATTTTATTTTTGGCTGTGTTGGGTCTTTGTTGCTGCGCGCGGGCTTTCTCTAGTTGCGGTGAGCGGGGGCTGCTCTTCGTCGTGGTGCGCGGGCTTCTCATTGCGGTGGCTTCTCTTGTTGCGGAGCACGGGCTCTAGGCGCGCGGGCTTCAGTAGTTGTGGCGCGTGGGCTCAGTAGTTGTGGCGCGTGGGCTCAGTAGTTGTGGCGCACAGGCTTAGTTGCTCCGCGGCATGTGGGATCTTCCCGGACTAGGGCTTGAACCCGTGTCTCCTGCATTGGCAGGTGGATTCTTAACCACTGCGCCACCAGGGAAGCCCAGGTCGCATTCTTCTGTGACCCTTTCTCCTGGTCCTGTTGTATTATCCTTCACAACACTTGTGATCAAGTGTTTATGTACATTTTAAAGATGGGGAAACTGAGGCCAGCTAAAGCGTGGGCGCAGGTCCCACAGCTAGGGAATCTGCAGAGCTTGGCTCCTGGGCCGCCTGTCTTTACCCGGAGGCTCTGCCGTCTGTTTGACGGTGGGTTCATCACAAAAGCTGTTCGGTGCTAAAGGCCAAGGGTATTTCTGCCCTTAAATTCAGTGAGTTTTGATCCTTTTCATGAGCCAAACCCAGTTCTCTTGTGTTTCCTTTCTTTCCTCTGTGGCAGAGGGCAGCATTTAAAGCTCATTGATGCCAAACCGCATGCCCGAGTGTAAGTCCCAGCTCCGACCTCCTTGTGTGATTTTGAGGGAGTCCATTAACCTTCCTGTGCCTCGGTTTTCTCAGCTGTAACACTTGAACCTGCCTAATGCCTGAACCTGCCTCCGAGATGATCAAACGAAACAGTGCCGGTGAAGGGCTCAGAGCAGAACCTGGCAGGTTGTGAGCATGATACGTGTGCTTGGTGTTGTTACATTTTAAAATAACAACAAACCTATGTTTGCTCAAAGAACAGCGCTCTGTTGGAAGATTCTTTTGGCCGGTTCCTGGGTGGCCAGGCAAGCTGCCCTTTCCAGCTGTGTGACATTAGGCAAGTTCCTAGACCTTTCTGAGCGGCATTTCTCCCACCTGCAAAATCAGGGGTCGTCCTCCCCACAGGATTCCTCTGAGCAGTTGGAGAAATACTGGGTCTAGAGAGCAAGGGACTGAACCTGAGAGTCTCTGCCTTGGAACCAACGATCTGAGATTCACACGGGCAAATACAGCTTCAGAGGGAGAATCGTGCTTCTCTGAGCCTGGCGCGTGCGCCGCTGGAGAGCCTCTGGGTCGTCGTTGATGGCGCGGCCGCTGCCTCCCTGTTTCCCACCTTGTGGGCTGCCGAGGGGCTGGGCTCGTCATGTCCACGGTGGGGTTGGTGGGCCTTAGAAGAGCATCAGGAACTCTTCAGTCCTGACCAAAGAGGCAACACACCCGAAGTTCTCCGAGGCCTCGGCCTCCACTGCGCATGTGCTGGGGCCGCTCGCCCCCGCTCTGGGCGTCCCGTGGCTTTCCGGAGCGGGAGGTTATGGAAGGTCGGGGCAGCCTCTTGGACTGGCGGGGCTGGCAAAGGCGGATTGTGCTCTCTGAGGGCGATTTGCATGGAATCTGCTTATGCTCTTAGCTTGGCCGGTTCGGATGAACAAAGGATGGAGGCAGAGCCCCGAGGCCACGTGGCTGCAGGGAGGCCAGGAGGGAGTTTGGGGTCAGCAGGAGAGGGGGAGCCCTCCCCAAGCCTGGGGCTGAGGTGCTTCTCTGCACACAAGGCTTGTGGGGTGGGGAGTGGGGTGCTGTCAGTTCCAAGGTCGGGCTGGGGAGAGGGGCGATGGGGGCAGCCCTACGACAGAGCTCCTGAAAGTGTCTGGGGACCACTGGCTGGTCAGGAGGGGCCTTCCTTAGGTTCTTCTGGGCAAATGGTCAGCAATTCCCTGAACTTTCATCTCGATGTAAAGTAAGGGATGCTTAGCAGTAACTCAAAAAGCGAGTTATTAAGTTATTGTAATTATGAAGTTGGTGTCCATGGGATGCGGAAAATATTAACAAAAAGTATGCACGTCCTTCTCTGCTCTTCCAAGTGGGACTGATGGCAGGATTGCCTGATGGACATCTCTCAGGTCTTTATAGCTCTGATCAGGGAAATGGGTTATGTTTCTATGAGAAAGGGCACAGCGGAAAGATGCAGGGAAGAGGAGACCAGGTGTTTAAAAGGGAGAGAAGGATGGGAGAGAGGAGAGAGCAAGGGTGCTGGGGAGGGAGAGAGAGGGTCGGCTGCTGCTTGGGGTGGGACTTTGGGGAGTGAGATGCACACAGAGGACACGTGTCATGTTGTGGCCATGGGTGTCTCGAATCCCATTCCTGGGTGTGGGGACCCGCCCACCTGCCGGCTCCTGAGCTAGAAGCCAAGTTGAACCCTGTGCCAATTCAGAGGCCTGGTTGGAATTAGACGTGCAAGAGCCTGATTGGGTGGGAAGCCTGTGAGGGATCGGTGGGGAGGGAGAAGGAGGGGAGACCCACGGTGCGGGTCTGACACCCGGGAAAGGAGATGCAGAAGGAAGAGGCTCGGCCTGCAGGGCAGCACAGAGGGGCTCTTGGCCCGGCTGGTGGGGAGCCCCAGAGAGAAGGTGAGGTGATGGAGGAGCCCCCCGGGAGGCTGGAATGACCCATTCCTCCAGGTCTGTCCTCGGCTGGGAGCAGGGAGGCTGCTGAGTTCTCTCTTGGAGAGAGATGTGAGCAGTGCACCCCCATGGCCACCACAAACCCAGGAGCACAGACAGAGTAGCCCTGAAGAGCGTGGGTTCTGGAGGCAAAAGTCCGCTGCAGGACAGGGTTAGAAGAGGAGGGTCCCAGGCTGAGAGCCGCTGGTCTACACCAAGAGCGACGGGAAGCTGGATCTTTCGACTCAGTTATGCTCTGGATCCAACAGCCTGTGCTGTCCAAGTGTGTGTGTCACACGTGGCCCAGCTCAGGTAACCTCCAGCACCTGAGCCCCGAGGCCTGGGGACACTCACAGTCGGTGGGTCTCATCAAAGCAACTCCCAGACCCTTCAGTGTCGGGTGTTAGGTGTTTCAGGAAGCACCGCCAGATGAGCATGCTCGTATTTAGGGCCGGATCCTTCCCTGGTGGCCTCTCCTGGGTGCCCCAGTTTATTTTGTGAAATTTGCTGGTTGGTGGGTGGGGCCCTGTCTCAAGGCCACGCCCCCACCCCTGGGGGAGGAGTGCCACCTGGCGGTCCCTCTCCAGCCTCAGTCTCCTGGTGGGTGTCAGTGGGCGCTGGTGCCACTGTCATTGAGGCTGGAGGCACCTGTCTGGGATGAAGCCAGCCTCTGCCATTAGCTCTCGGAAACTGAAATCTCTTAAAGGAGGATGCAGCCTTTCTTCCTCCCAGATGAGAGTGGAGACTTAAACATAAAACCTCCAGAGAAGAGGGGCTGAGATACTCAGAGGTGTAAGTCACAGAGCAGACCTTCGGGGGGCTGAATGGCAGCCCCCCTAAAAAGGCAGGTCCCAGCCCTCATACCTGGGCCCTGGGCATGTGACCTTGTTTGGAAGTAGGGTCTTTGCAGATATAATTAAGGCTCTGGAGAGGAGCTCATCCTGGATTAGGGTGGGCCCTGAATCCAATGACGGGTGTCCTGATGAGAGAAGTCACAGCCTCAGGAAGGCCGTGCGGTGATGCAGGCAGAGACTGCGCTGATGCGTCTACGAGGTCCCTAATGCCCAGGAGTGCTGGCAGCCACCAGAAGCTAGCAGAGGCCTGGGGCGGTCTGTCCCTCGGAGCCCCGGAGGGAACCCACGCTGCCGACACCTTGATTTTGGACTCTGACCTCTGGGACTGTGAGAGAACATTTCTATTGTTCTAAGCCCCACAGTTTGTGTTGCTTCTTTACAGCAGCTCCAGGAAGCAATAGTTACAAGACCCATTCCAGGAAAATCGAGCTTGAGCACTGGGGGATGATAGCTAACACCTGTCTTATGAAGAATAGGTGGGCTTGGAGGCCTGGGAGGCCCCAACCCGGGAGGCCACCACATTGACCGTGTCCTTGCATTTTGCCTTTAGTGAACCAGGTTGAACCTGGGCGATGCTGGGTCTGCCGGGGGTCTTGTTAAAATGCAGATCCTGAGTTAATAGTTGGGGGCGGCCTGAGGTCCTGCATTTCTAACAGGCTCCCAGGTGATGCTGCAGGCCTAAGGACCACCCCGGGCAGCGAGGCCTGAGGATAGTGGGTCTGTGAGTGCTCCCTGGACCACGTGTGCCAGGATGGAGACGTCCCAGGCCCCCACTCGTGACCTGCAGAGTCAGCCTCTCTGGGACCACGCACCACATCTGCGTGTTTAAGCACCTCCCCAGGACAGCCTTACAACCACTGAATTTAAGGTGCCCAGGACCGTGTGGGTTTCTGGGGGTGGTCAGGACTGGGGAGACAGTGGCCCTGAGGGAGCCAGAGTCCCTTTATTGGGGCCAGGGAAAAAGCATCCATGTTTTTTGAGCTCCTATTGTGTGCCAAGCCCTGTGACAAAATGCCTTCATCATTAGCATATTTAATCATCAGAACAGCTCCTGGGAGGCAGCTCTTATTCTTACCCCCATTTTACAGATGGTGAAACTGAGGCCCAGGGAGAGAGAGGCATCTTACTCAGTGTCCACAGACAGACACGGCGGCGGAGTGGGGTGCACAGCCAGCTGTCTGACGGTTCACTGCCCCCAAATTCACGCTGTCTGAATGCATGCCTTTCTGGGTCTCTGCAGAGCTCGGCTCGGGCAGCCCTTCTCAAGCTTTCCGGTGCCTGCAAGTCACCTGGTGAAACTTGGGTTCTGGCTTCCAGGTGCTGCTTTCTGCTGCCCTCAGACCAGGCATCGATGGGCCCAGTTTAGGAGACATCCGCGGGATCCCTCTGCAAACACTCATAGGAGGTGTGCGACGGCGAGCTCTCCGGGAGGGGCGGGGGGCGGGGTCAGACCGCCCTCCTGTTTTCTAGCCATTTTAACACCTGGATAGTAGAGACCAGGCAATTGAATTACGGAGCAGTTGGTTTCATCAGCTAGAGCTGAGTGAATGAGGACCTGCCAAAGGATTTCTTTGAGAATGAAATCCAGCTGTCTCAAAAATCTCATCAGACACGTGCTTGGAATTACCTTCCCCGAGCAACTCACTTGGCCCTTCCTCGTGAGGACAGAAGGCTCATTCTGCACTAGAGACCCCGGGACAGCAGGCGGCGCTGAGAGCGGGACGGGGGCGCCTGCTGGAGCCTCTCTTTACAAAACGACGCCCTTGGGGACGTTGGTGGGTGAGTGCACGTGCGCAATCCTGGATCCCTTCTTCCCTCGAAGCATCGTGTTGAAAACCATTCCAGGAGGAAGTTACTGCAGGTCTGTAGTAACTGAGAAACGCGAATCTTCTACGAAGCAAAGTACGTGGTTTTTTTTTTTTTTAGCCTCTTAAAATAATCTTGTCTTGCTAAGATTTCGGTGTTAAAGTGGTTTTACTTTATGGAACAGAGGTGATGATAAGTGGCATTACTTTTTTTGTTTTTTAACATGCTTGTCGGTAAATAAGAAGCAGGCAGCCTCGTATCAGCCCCTTGGTGTTTTTAATTCATCTGTGAAATCCACAAATCTGGAGACCTTAGCGTTCGGCCGTTGGTATAAAGGTATCTGCAGAAGGGTGTTAAACGTAACATCACACATAGAACTAAAAGTTGGGGAAATGCTCCTCCGTGGCGGATTGGCTTAAATCCGCTCAGACAGTGGCATGTAATGAAAACAGAGGCTTGTGTGGCTTCGTGATTAAGTAGAGGAAGGAGAGGTATGAAACTGCAGGGCTGCCGGAGTGTGGGTTTAAGGGAAATGGACGGCTGTGAAGGTGGATTCATAGCAGAGCTCTGGGAAAATCCACCAGAAGCTTCTGGCCGTGGTGGCCTCTGGGGAGAAGGACTGGGAACTGTGGGGAGATTTCCTTCCTCTCTTGGACCGTTTGAAATTGTTACTGTGTTGGTGTGTTAATATTTCAACGAACAAGTTAATTAACAAAGAAATTGGGGGGCTCCCCTGGTGGCGCAGTGGTTGAGAGTCCGCCTGCCGATGCAGGGGACACGGGTTCGTGCCCCGGTCCGGGAAGATCCCGCGTGCCGCAGAGCGGCTGGGCCCGTGAGCCATGGCCGCTGAGCCTGCACGTCCGGAGCCTGTGCTCCGCAACGGGAGAGGCCGCAACAGTGAGAGGCCCGCGTATCGAAAAAAAAAAAAAAAAAAGAAATTGGGAACCAGAGTCAGAGGGGGGATGCTGGTCAGGAGGGTCAGGAAGAAAACATCTGGTTTGTGGCTAGCAATGGAATTTGCTTCGTTTCGCTGATGGTTCTTAAAACTCCCACCAGCTGGCTCGGATGGAGGCTGTTAAGTGCACGCCGGGATCGGGGCCCACACCTCTCTGAGGCTTGTTCTCAAACTTGAGGTGCATGGGAATCACGAGGGGGGTGCTCCTTCAAACACAGCTTTCTGGGCCCCACCCCAGAGTCTCTGAAACAGCTCTGCCTGGGGCACGAGCCTCTGAATTTCCAACGAGCTCCCGGCTGGTGCCGAACTACTGGTCCAGGACCCCTGCTTTGAGGACTCCTGGCGTTGGGTATTTCTCTCCGCAGGTAACCCGCTAGCCCTTCACCACAAAGCAGTAGGCAGCAGGTGATCCGCTGGCTGATGGTTAACTGGGGAAGCAGAGCAGTGATTCCAGCCCGGCTACAGCTGGGAACCCCTCAGGAGCGTTACAGACGTCCACCCCTGAGCCTCTGCCTCAGACCCGTTATATCAGAAGCTTTCAATGGGGGCTCAGCTGGGGGCACTTAACCCCCCCCAACTTTGAATACTGAGTGTCCTAGGTCTGGCGCAGCAAAGTACCACAAGTTGCATGGTTTAAACAACAGAGGCATATCCTGTCTTAGCTCTGGGAGCCGGAAGTGTGAACTCAAGGTGGCTCTCAGCAGGGGTGGTCGGTCCTTCTGAGGCCATGGGGAACGGGTCTGGTCCAGGCCTCTCTCTTTGGCTTGGAGACGGCCGTCTACTCTCTGTCTCTCTTTAAAAAAATTTTTTTAAATTTTATATTGGAGTATAGTTGATTTACAATGTTGTGTTAGTTTCAGGCATACAGCAAAGTGATTTAGTTATACATAAACATATATCTACACTTTCTCAGGGTCTGTTTCCCATATAGGTTATTACAGGATATTGAGTAGAGTTCCCTGTGCTGTACAGTAGGTCCTTGTTTGTTATCTGTTTTATATATAGTAGTGTGTGTATGTTCATCCCAAACTCCTAATTTATCCCTCCCCCCACCTCTCCCCTTTGGTAACCATAAACTTTTTTTCTAAGTCTATGTGTCTGTTTTGTAAATAAATTCATTTGTATCATGTTTTTAGATTCCACATGTAAGTGATATCATATGACGTATATATCATGTGACAAATAGTCTTTCTCTGTCTTCACTTAGTATGATAATCTCTAGGTCATATTGCTGCAAACGGCACTATTTCATTCTTTCTTATACTGTCTCTTCACATCACCCTCCCTTTATGCATGTCTGTCTCTAATTTTTAAAGTAAGGACACCAGTCATATTGGACTAGGGGCCACCCTATGCCAGTCTGACCTCGTCTGAACGAATTACGTCTGCAATGACCCTATTTCCAAATAAGGTCATAGTCCGAGGTCCTGGGGGTTAGGACTTCAACGTGTGGATTTTGTGGGAGACAATTCAATAACAGACCGGATGTAAAGTTTGTTTCTCAAACTAATGGGCACACGAATTCTTCGGGACCTTATGGAGATGCAGAATCTGATTGAGAAGGCCTGGGGCAAGGCCCAGGACTCAGCATTTCTAATCAGCATCCAAAGAGTGAAGACTGGGTTATATTAAGGAAATATTGTTAATGGCATTGTGGTTGGGTATGAAGGTGTCATTTTTTACAGAGATGCAGACGGATCTATTTAAGGCTAAAATGTTAGGGTGCCTCTCATTTTCTTTCAAATACTCCCATGAACAATAGGAAATAGGGCAAAATGTTGATCATGGTTAAAGCTAGGTGGAGGGGTAAGGTTTGTTTTATTACCCTGCTTTTCCTCACGTTAGAAATTTCTCTTTGTGTGTGTGTGAATGTTGGTCTGGTATTTTTTTTGTTTGTTTTTTTAAATTGAGGTATAGTTGATTTACAATGTCCTGTTAATTTATGCCGTACAGCAAAGGGACTCAGTTTATATATATACACACACATACACATTCTTTACTGTTCTTTACCATCCTGGTTTCTCATAGGATATTGAAGATAGTGCCCTGTGCTCTACAGTAGGACCTCGTTGTGTGTCCATTCTCTATGTAAAAGCTTACAGCTGCTCCCCCAGCCTCCCATTCTACCCCTCCCCCAGCCCCCTCCCCTTGGCAACCACGAGTCTATTAGGCTGAGGTCGATGGAAGGACAGGTGGACAGGTGGGGGATGTGGGCCTTGGGTTCCGGGGCTGGCTGCTGAGTTCTCTGACTGGAAGCACCAGCTGTATACATCAGTACCTGTGTGTCCTCTGTGGGTCGGCACTTTGTTTTTCTACCATTGTCACTTCCTTCCCTGTGCCTCTTGCTGAGTTCTGGGAGGTGTCAGGAAGGCGGTGGGATTCTAGGAGTCCCCTGCTGGATTTACCTGCTCTGGGGGCCAGGGACAATTCGTGTTTTTGAGCCACAGTCTTTGCTTCTGTGTCCCCAGCCCTTAGCGTAATGCCCAGCATGCGAGAGGCACTCAGTAAATGCACTGAATGAATGAGCAGTTGTACAATTACTTTGAAGGCCTGGTCTACTCCAGAGGAGCCAGGCTCGGGGAGGTCAAGTGACCTGTCCTAACCGCCGAGCTGGGTCTGAACTTCCAGGTCAGCGCTGTCCAGTGGAAACAGGCAAGCCCCGTGCACGATTCTAAATGTTCCAGTGGCGCATTTTCAAAGCGGAAAGAAACGGGCGGCATTAACCCCGATGATTTATTTTGTTTAACCCAACACAGCCGAGATAATATTTCAACATGCCATCGCTATTTTATAATTACTGTATCTCGATCATGGCGGTGGTTACACGAATGCACACATGCGGTGAAAGGACGTAGAATTATACACACGTCAGTTTCCTGGTTTTGATACTGTACAATAATTATGATAATTACATAAGATGTCACCATGTGAAACTGAGTGAAGGGACCTCTGGGTACTATCTTTGCAACTTCCCATGAATCTATAATGATTTCAGAATGAAGCTGAAAATTTTGGAGATAGTTTACAGTTCAGATTTTTTTAACTTAAAATTTAAAGATGCAACCAAGTCTCTGAACTCTGGTGTGTGTTCCACACTCACAGCACATCGCAGCTGGGACCAGTTCAAAGGCTTGGTAGCCACATGTGGCCCGTGTGGCTGCTGCGTTGAACAGCGATCCTTCTCAGAGGGGGATTCCTGGAGGCCTCTTCAGTCTCTCCCACTTGCTGGTTGTCTGGTAGAAAAGCTACTTATCTTACCTTAGATAAGTTACTGCCTTCCTCTGAGCCTTAGTTTTCCTTATCTGCAAAGTGGGACTAATAGTGGTACTTATCCTACCCAGCTGTTGTAAGCGTTAAATGAGATACTGCGTGTCGGGTACTTGGTTCAGGCCTGGCCCATGGTTCACTAGAGCCGACATGTACTAGTATTGTCATCTTCGAAACCCCAAACTGCAGCTTCATCTGGTTCCCCTGATGTTATAATGCCCTCCTGCCTCTGTCTGCTAGCTGCTGGCCTCCCCAGGCAATGAATGTCCAAGCATCTCTTCTGGTTTTAACTGCTGAAAAGGAAGTAGGACCCTGTCCCCGTGCGTCTCTGGCACCTAACTCCTGTTGTTAACAGATACCCTGAGATACCCTGTAGCAAGCTGGCTGGGGGCTTGGAGGCCAGACCTGCAAAGATCGGTGCAGAGCTTCTTGCGAAACTCAGGACTTCCTTTCTGAGCCCTGG
This sequence comes from Tursiops truncatus, assembly GCF_011762595.2. Classification (NCBI taxonomy): domain Eukaryota; kingdom Metazoa; phylum Chordata; class Mammalia; order Artiodactyla; family Delphinidae; genus Tursiops; species Tursiops truncatus. Next base: position 4,406,875 of record NC_047052.1, read on the forward strand.
GCTGAACCCACAGCGGGCGGGGCAGGCGGGCGGGCAGCTGCTTTTCACCTTATAAGGCAACCCCTTGACACACAGGTGAGCAGGGGTGAGCAGGCCGCTGCAGGGGCCTCGCTCAGCCCAGCCCCCAAGGCGCTCCTAACTGGGGGTGTGCACCACAGGATCTCAGCCATGGGGGCAGGGTGTGTGTGATTTGACATCTTTTATGGTTTTAGAGAAGAAGGAAAAGACCGTGCACCACAAAAGCAGAAAAACAGTGCTTTATCGTGGTGAGAAATGCTGGGTTGACCTCCCAGACACTTATTGCAAAACCAGAATGTAACTAACCCCTCAGAGCAGAGCGCCTGGCTCACAAGAGACCGCGAAGGAGGCTGTGTGTGCCCCCCGGGGTGGCCACAGGAATCACCTGCAGAATTTAAGCCCGGTGGGGGGGGGTGGTCATTGGTTGGGGGGGCGTAAACCCCCATCCCCCCTCCGGAGCCTCAGGGCTCATCCTTGGGGTCTTCCCTGCTGGCCAGGTTAGGTTTTCCCACACGGTCCTTGAACCCTGTACTGTCTTCAGGGGACATCACCCTCTCTGCTCCACTTCATCGAGGCATCTGGGGTAGGGACGGGGGTGGGGGTGGAGGCAGGAAGGTCTCTGGGAGGTGGGATCTGAGCCGAGGCCTGAAGGTGAGGGAGTGGAGAAAGTGGGACACCTGTCCTGGGCAGAGTGGAAGGGCCCTTACAAAGGCCCTGAGCTGGGGAGTCGGTGTGCCCGTGACCCCATAGGTGGAGGGATGTCCAGGCCCAGGGTGTGGAGGCCGCAGGGTCTGCCTGGGACCGGAGGAGGTCACACAAGGGTTTCTAAGCAGAGAGGTGTGATCTGACTTAACTGATGGAAACTCACTGAGCTACAGGGAAGCCGGCCTGGGCAGAGTGGGGTGGGGGGCGGGTTGGGGGCACCAGTCTCCGTTCTGAGCAGCGCCGGTGTGTGTGGGGGGGGGCGCATGCGCGGTGCCGCACTCCTGGGACGCCAAATCCTCGTGCTGCTCCCAGGGCAGCGTGACAGGGTCCCCTCTCCCACCGCTCTCCCTGGCCGCCCTCTCCTGTGCTCTCCTTCCTGTGACCCCTTCGAGGACACTGATGGAGGTTTACTTGGATCATCGGTGAGGTGGGAAGAGGCAAGAACCGCGAGTAACTGTCCTAGACTCCAACCTTTGTACACCCTGGGATGCATGTCTCCACTTCTCATGCCATGTGAGGGGCACCCCCCGCCCCCTCTTCTCACACCCGCCCCCACTGTCCTAACTGAACCAGGGGTGACACGAACTGATTTAAAAAGGAAACCTTTGGGAGTTCCTCGGTGGCCCAGTGGTTAGGATTCCAGGCTTTCACTGCCATGGCCCAGGTTTCAACCCCTGGTCAGGGGAACTGAGATCCTACAGGCCGTGCGTCCAAAAAAAAAAAAGGAAACTTAAAAAAAAACACATGATCCAAGGAGCTCATTATGGAAAAGGGGAGCACGTGTAGAGAGCAGAAGCTGGATGGGACTGACCTCAGCCAGGTGATCAAGGCCAACACCAGCAGTGAGGGGTCTTGGGGCCCGTGTGTGCCCTTGATACCTGGGATGAGAGGGCACTGGACCTCTGGGGTCCTCATTCCCCAAATCCCAACTCCAGTCTAATCGTGAGAAAAACCTCAGACAAATCCCAGTAGAGAGGCACCTTACAGAACACCTACCCAGGTCATTACTAACCAGGAAAAGTCTGAGAAACTGTCAGAGCCCAGAGCTGCCTAAAGAGATACGATGCCTAAATGTAACGTGGGATCAGTATTGGTTCATCAGTGCTGACAAATGTTCGACACTAATGTAAGACGTTAATCACAGGGGAAGCTCGGTCTGGGACACACAGGAGCTCTTTGTATCCTATTCTCAACGAGCTTGTAAATCTAAAACTATTGTAAAATATTTTTTTGTGACAACAATGACCGGAGCAAATTGTTTTGCAGTGACCATGAGCGCCACCTTGTGGGCACACGGCTATATTAGCTGTGTCGGGTCTCCTCAGACACGCAGGGGCACAGACTGGGCTTGGGGAGTGGGATAGGCCTGCTTCCGGCCCTGCACTGGCTGCACATCCAGTGGGGAACGTGCAGAGCAAACACAGGACTCGTCATCGCAGCCAACATCTATCTGCACCTTTACCTTGGGCGGGAGACGGAGCTGATGCATCCCATTGTCACTGGTCCAGGCCAGCCCGGCAGGTGTAGCAGCTTTATTTCCTGCTGTCCCTCCAACCTTCTCAGCGTGATGGAGGGAGGGAGCCACCTTCTCATCCTTGGATGAAAAGCCCAGACATTTCCTGTGGTTTTTTTCTCTCCATTCTTAGGAAATTAGGTCCCAGGGTCACTTTAGATTGAAAGTGGTCCCATTTCATGAATTAAAAGTGTCCAGTCCCAGGTAGTAAAGTTTGGGGCTTGATTTAATATTAAATCTCTCTTCTCCCCTGGAGCACTTGCCGTGGGTGTCAGGGACAGGGCAGTTTTCCTCTTCTTTGCTCTTTTCTTCCCCTACAGCTGCTGTCTGTGGCTAGGGCTGCCAGATACAGCCACAGTATCCAGCTAAATATGTATTTCAGCTGAAAAACAGATCATTTCTTGTCAGTGTAAGTAGGTCCCATGCAATATTTGGGACTCTCCATGCTAAAGACCTAGTCATTGTTTACCTGAAATTCAGAATTAACGGGGCGTCTTGTATCTTTATTTGCTGCGTCTGTCCATCCTATTTCTGTCCCCTCCAGGCTCGTGGAGGAGGGAGGAGAGGTGGAAGGTAGGCAGAAAGTTTGTACTTGCCGGATGACAGTTTATTCATTTCCCATTGCTGCTGGAGCAAATTACCACAGATTTAGTGGCTCAAGATGTTCATTTATTCTCCTACAGTTCAGAAAGTCAGAAGTCTGAAATCAAGAATTCCTTCCCTTGCTTTTTCCAGGTTCTAGAAATCCTTCATCTTCAAACCAGTAGGCATAGCATCTTCCAGTCCCTCCCTCCCTCCTTCCTTCTTCTCCCCTCCCCCCCATCATCACATCTCTTTGTCTGACTCTGACACTCCCAATTTTTTTTAAAAAAACGATTTATTTATTTATTTATTTTTGGCTGCGTTGGGTCTTTGTTGCTGCGCGCGGGCTTTCTCTAGTTGTGGAGAGCAGGGCCTACTCTTCGTCGCTGTGTGTGGGCTTCTCATTGCGGTGGCTTCTCGTTGCGGAGCACGGGCTCTAGGCACGCGGGCTTCAGTAGTTGTGGCACACGGGCTCAGTAGTTGTGGCTCGCGGGCTCTAGAGTGCAGGCTCATTAGTTGTGGCGCACAGGCTTAGTTGCTCCGCGGCATGTGGGATCTTCCCGGACCAGAGATTGAACCCGTGTCCCCTGCATTGAAAGGAAGATTCTTAACCACTGCGCCACCAGGGAAGTCCTGTCCTGCTCTCTCTTATAAGGACCTGTGATGACACTGGGCCCACGTGGATAATCCGGGATCATCTCCCATCTCAAGATCCTTAATGTAATCACATCTGCAAAGTTCCCTTTGCCATGTCAGCTCACATATCCCCGCAGGTTCTGGGAATTAGGACCTGGACGTCTTTGAGGGCTGCTGTTCGGCGTCCCGCGGGAAGCACGCTGGCTTCAGGTCATCTGGGCCTGGCCCATGTTTTGAGCTGACTTTGATCTCATGGTCACCTCTGTGCATCCTTGGGAGGCCTCCTTGGCCACTGCAACTCCCCTGACTGGGCACTGCCTGCCCTGGGCTGGCTGATGCCCTGCAGCCTGTTGCCCTGGGGCCCTGGGGAGACTCAGTGTGATTCCAGGCGTCTGCGCCCAGGGTGTGTCTTGAATCCTGTCCCAGATCCTCTTCCTCTGACGGGCTGCTGGGTGGCAGGGTGGTGACTGCCGGGAGCAGAGCCCGCTCCGCTGCCCTCACACCTCAGCTGTGGCATGTGTGACGTGGCCATTGGCTGGAGCTCTCGGAGGGGCACTGTAGCCCCGAACCCCCAGGGCCTGAGGTCAGAGGCAGGCTCCCCCCTCTCCTCCCGGGGAAACAGACTCGGCCCTCCAACAAGTCTCTCCCCAGATCTCCCCTCATCTCCATGACCTTGACCCTTTTACACCTTCCTCCTGTGAGGGGTTGAGCCTCCCTGCAGTGGAGATGTGAGCTCACGGGAGGGAAGAAAGAAGGCATGCCTGGTAACTGGAGAACGGCCGGTGAGGCTGGGAGAGATGCAGACTGGGCGGAACGTTCCAGAGAAAGCGGAAATACACAGGGGACCAGGGGGTTGAGGGTCCCCGGCCTGCAGGCCAACTTCAGAAGAAGCTGCCTTTGCTGGGTCCGTGATGAGCTGAGGGCTCCCCAAACCAAGGTCACAGAGGGACCCTCTGGTCAGAAGGTCCCATTGTACCCATGTAATTTATGACTGTTGATGTCAGCTGTGATCATCTGCGTGCGGTAGCCTGGTCAGTTTCCTGCCCTGTATGGTTCACTCCGGTCTCCATTTCCATTCTGATCTCTCTGGAAGGAAGTCGCCGTGTGCAGCCCAGGCCCAGGGAGAGGGAGTCATGCTCTGCCTCCCCCACTTGGGAGCATCTGCATAAATTACTGGGATTCTTTGGAAAGGGAGAGGTACCTTCTCTTCCACATTTATTTAATCCATCACATATGTATGAACAAGTTTTATTAGCTTTGCTTTCAAGATTGCTTTCATGAAGCAGCAGCTGTATGAGTAGGGAAGGCCTTAAGCCTAAGGCTACGTTTGACAGAGATTCACCCAAATTGCATTACATGCTACAGTCCAGAAACTGAAAAGCCATTTATGCCTCAGTTCCTTTGGGATTTATTCTAAAGGCTTTTAGATTGTTCTGGAGTTGAGAATTTTTAAGCATAAAAAGTCCAAGTGGTCATGTAGAATGTCAGCACTGAAGTAGCCCAAGGCCTGTTTCTTGGTCATGCGCATCACTGTATTGGTGATGTTTATTTCAAATCTATTCTTTCAACGCAGGGGGGGCTGGAGACCCAAACTGCACCCTGAGTGACCTCAGAAAATTCCAGGTATTTCAAACTTGCTCTTGAGTTGAATGCCTGTAGCTGTATCCATGTGTGTTGGGGCCAGATCTATAACTGGTGTTCTCCAAATAAACCCAGTGTTTTAAAAAAGTCTACTTTTTATTGAAGTATAGTTGATTTACAATATTGTGTTAGTTTCAGGTGTAAACTGATTCACTTTTATATATATATGTGTATATGCGTAATGTTTTTTCAGATTCTTTTCCATTATAGGTTATTACAACATATTGAATATAGTTCCCTGTGCTATACAGGAGGTCCTTGTTGTTTATTTTATACATGGTGGTGTGTATCTGTTAAGCCCATGACCCTTTTTTCCCCTTCGGTAACCATAAATTTGTTTTCCTTGTCTGTGAGTCTGTTTTGTAAATAAGTTCATTTGTATCATTTTTTAAAGATGCCACATATAAGTGATATCATATATTTGTCTTTGTCTGACTTAATATGATAATCTCTAGATCCATCCATGTTGCTGCAAATGGCATTCTTTCATTCTTTTTATGGCTGAGTAATATTCCATTGTATATATGTACCACATCTTCTTTATCCATTCATCTGTTGAGGGACACTTAGGTTGCTTCCGTGTCTTGGCTATTGTAAATAGTGCTGCTATAAACATAGGGGTGCGTGTATCTTTTCGAATTATAGTTTTGTCTGGGTTTATGCCCAGGAGTGGGATTGCTGGATCATATGGCAACTCTATTTTTAATTTTTTGAGGAAACTTTGTACTGTTTTCCATAGTGGATGAACCAATTTACATTCCCACCAACAGTGTAGGGGGGTTCCCTATTCTCCATGCCCTCTCCAGCATTTGTTATGTGTAGACTTTTTAACCATGGCCATTCTGACGGGTGTGAGGTGGTACCTCATTGTAGTTTTGATTTGCATTTCTCTAATAATCAGTGATGTTGAGCATCTTTCCATGTGCCTATTGGCCACCTGTATGTCTTCTTTGGAGAAATGTCTCTTTAGGTCTTCTGCCCATTTTTCGATTGGGTTGTTTGTTTTTTTGCTGTTGAATTGTATGAGCCATTTGTCTATTTTGGAAATTAAGCCCTCGTTAGTTGCATCGTCTGCAGAGATTCTTCTCCCATTCTGTAGGTTGTCCTTCCCTCTTGTTTATGGTTTCCTTCGCTGTGCAAAAGCTTGTAAGTTTGATGAGGTCCCATTTTTAATTTTCATTTTTATTTCTATTGCCTTGGGAGACTGACCTAAGAAAACAGTGGTACAACTTATGTCAGAGAATGTTTTGTCTGTGCTCTCTTCTAGGAGTTTTACGGTGACCTATCTTATGTTTAAGTCTTTAAGCCATTTTGAGTTTATTTTTGTGCATGGTGAGAGGGTGTGTTCTATCTTCACTGATTTACATGTAGCTGTCCAGCTTTCCCAACATCACTTGCTGAAGAGACTGTCTTTTCTGCATTGTATATTCTTGCCTCCTTTATTGAAGATTTATTGACCATAGGTGTGTGGGCTTATATCTGGGCTCTCTGTTCTGTTCCATTGATCCATATGTCTGTTTTTGTGCCGACACCACACTGTTTTGATTACTGTAGTATTGTCTGAAGTCTGGGAGGGTTGTGCCTCTGGCTTGGTTCTTTTTCTTCAGGATGGCTTTGGCAGTTCTGGGTCTTTTGTGGTTCCATGTCAATTTTAGGATTATTTGTTCTAGTTCTGTGAAAAATGTCATGGGTAATTTGATAGGGATTGCATTATATCTATAGATTGCTTTGGGTAGTACACCATTTTAACGATATTAATTCGTCTGATCCAAGAGCATGGGTTATCTTTCCACTTCTTTGAATCATCTTCTATCTCCTTTATCAGTGTTTTATAGTTCTCAGCGTGTAGGTCTTTCATTTTGTTGGTTAGGTTTATTCCTAGGTATTTTATTATTTTTTTTGACGCAATTTTAAACAGGATTGGTAAACTCGGTTTTTAAAGAAATGTCATAAAAATGTACAGTTTGAAGCTTATGTAAATATTATAAATATACATGAAAATATATAAATAAAAAATATAAATATTATTAAAACATAAGCTTCTTCAAGCTCACTAATTCTTCCATATGGTCTGCTCTATTTCCAATGCTTTTTTTTTTTTTTTTTTTTTTTTTGCGGTACGCGGGCCTCTCCCTGTTGTGGCCTCTCCCGTTGCGGAGCACAGGCTCCGGACGTGCAGGCTCAGCGGCCATGGCTCACGGGCCCAGCCGCTCCGTGGCATGTGGGATCTTCCCGGACCGGGGCACGAACCCGTGTCCCCTGCATCGGCAGGTGGACTCTCACCCACTGCGCCACCAGGGAAGCCCTCCAATGCCTTTTAATGCATTTTTCATCTCATTGAGTTCTTCAGCTCCAGAATTTATTTTGTTCTTTTTTAGAGTTGAGTATCTTTACTGAAGTATTTCTTCTGTTCCTTAATTTTAGTCCTGAGCTCACTGAACTGCCTTTCTGAGTTCTCTTGTAGCTCTTTAGTTTGTTTATGACAGCTGTGTTGAATCTCTATCAGTTAGATCATAGTATTCCTTGACTTCATGTTTGGTTTCTGGAGACTTGTCATTTTCCTTTTGTGAGATGATGTTATTGTGGCTCTTCATGCTTGATGAGTTGTTCCTCTGTTGGCACTTTTTTTTTTTTTTTTTTGGTACGCGGGCCTCTCACTGCGGTGGCTTCTCCCGTTGCGGAGCACGGGCTCCGGACGTGCAGGCTCAGCAGCTGTGGCTCACGGGCCCAGCCGCTCCACGGCATGTGGGATCTTCCCGGACCGGGGCACGAACCCGCGTCCCCTGCATCGTCAGGCGGACTCTCAACCACTGCACCACCAGGGAAGCCCTGTTGGCACATTTGAAGTAGCAAACAGCTTTCTTCTTTGGGTAAAGTTTTTTTTTTTTTTTTTTTTTTTAATTCTAAGAATTCATCCTGCTAGTAAAAAATAAACCAACCAAACAAAAAAAAACCGTAACAGTAACTGCAGTCCAGCCACTGTCTGCTTTTATATAGCCAGTGAGCTAAGAATGACTTTCATGCTTTAAACAGTTGGAAACAAAATCAGAAGACTAATATTTTATGATGTGTGAAAATTATGTGAAATTCATATTTCTGTGTCCATAAATGTGTGACATAAACAGCCATGCCCAACTGTTCTTCTATTGCCTGTGGGTATTTTGGTGCCACAAGAGCTGTGAGTAGCTGTGACAGAGATGGTATGGCTTGAAAAATCAAAACTATTTACTGTCGGGCCCTTGACAGAAAAAGTCTGCCAACCCCTGGTTTTGTGCTTAGCCCAATAAAAGGCTTTTTCAGGGAGGAGAATGATGTCACTTGATGTTGCTTAGAATTGCTGGCGCTTGGGGATAAAAAGCAGACCGACTTTTAGTTGGTTTTATTGTCGGTATCTCTACAGCCGGGGGGCCCCCGCTGCCCCCCACTGCCTGCACCTGGGACCACCATAGCCCCCTGGCCCCCTGCCCTGGGCGTGCTCCGGCCTCTAGGAAATTGCCTTTTTGCACAGAATGCCACCACCTCGGATATTCCTGAAAGTATACTCACGAGGTTTGCACGCATAAGTACAGGGGATCTTATCCTTCCACTCCCTTGGCTGCAGGCGGCAGAAACCTGAGCGAGCGGAGACGAAGAGCTGGGGTTACTCCCTCGTGTCCAGGAGGGTGAGGGCGCCTGGGCTGCGGAACACTTTGCTCCCACGGGACAGCCTCGGTGCTCAGACCCATCTCTCCACGAGGGCCTGTGCCTTGCGGGCCTGAAGCATCCAGGCAGTCCCCAGGCAGCAGGCAAGAAGGGGCTCTGGCCAGGAAGCACCCGATTGGCAGGAACGGCGGGGACGAGGGTGAACAGAAAGAGTCTGGAAGGCAGTAGTCCCTTGACACAAAAAAGGAAAATGTTCAGATGGCCTCTGAGTTCTTTTTTTTTTAATTGAAGTACAGTTGACTAAAATGTCGTGTTAGTTTCAGGTGTACAGCAAAGTGATTCAGATATATATATATATATATATATATATATATATATTCTTTTGCAGATTCTTTTCCCTTATAGATTATTACAAAATATTGAGTATAGTTCCCTGTGCTATATCGTAGGTCCTTGTTGGTTTTCTATTTTATATGTAGTGGTATATGTGTGTTAATCTCAAACTCCTAATTTATCCCTCCCCTCCCTTCCCCTTTGGTAACCATAAGTTTGTTTTCTATGTCTGTGTGTCTATTTCTGTTTTATAAATAAGTTCATTTGTACTTTTTTTTTCCTTTTTTTAAGATTCCACATATAAGCAATATCATATGATATCTGTCTTTCTCTGCCTGGCTTACTTCACTTAGTATGATAATCTCTAGGTCCATCCATGTTGCTGCAAATGGCATTATTTCATTCGTTTTGTGGCTTAGTAAATTCCATTGTATATGTATGTATATGTGTATATGTACACTACATCTTCTTTATTCCTCTGTTGATGGACACTTAGGTTGCTTCCATGTCTTGGCTATTGTAAATAGCGCCGTTATGAACGTAGGCATGCATGTATCTTCTCGAGTTATAGTTTTCTATGGATATATGCCCAGGAGTGGGATTGCTGGATCACATGGCAACTCTACTTTTAGTTTTTTAAGGAACCTCCATACTGTTCTCCAGCTCTGAATTCTTTTTAAGCCTTGAAGTCTCTGTGTAGTTTTTAATATCCCATCTATTTTCCCGCCGTAGCTTCTCACCGTCCTGGTTTTTCTCCCTCTTATCTTCCCCAGCCTCTCCTCTGCAGCCAGAAACCCCCCAACCATCCCCTGCCCTCAATTTAATCATGCTCCTCCCCACTCATTCAGCAGGTGGAACTGAATGATAAAGGACTAGAAGACTGAGGGCAGGGACTGTAATGCTCACTGCTGTATCACCAGGCCTGGCAGGTGTATAGCAGGTGCTCAGTATGATCTGGGGACCTGTGACCAGCACTGCCCTTGCCCTTGGGACCTTACAGCTGTCCTAGCCCCACAGGCCCAGGACCATCAAGGTCAACCCGTAGTCTGACAAATCAGGCCTGTTCACCCAGCACACTGGGAGCCCTGGGCAGCTCAAACTGACAAAGGCAAAGACAGATTTCATAGGACTTTGTGGAAAGGTGGGGTTTGGGTGAAACTTAAGAGAAGCAGCGTTTCAACAGGCTCAGGGCCAAACAGGGCTGTGTGGGAAGCGGCCAGCATCTGGCCTGGGCTGCAGTGTAGACTCGGCTCCCGTTCCCTTGGGAACCAGAGTTAGGAGGCCAATGGGCCATCATGTCCAGAAACCACTTATATGGATCTGCACGGGGGTTGGAAATCCAGGCTGCTTCTCCATCAAAGTTGACTTAAATTCTCAGGCGGGAGCAGGAAGTTTCATTCTGCGTGATGTAATTTCAAAGAGTGAAGTTTCTGCTCATCTATGATTTTACAGTTCAAAGTTCTTTTTGAGTAAAACAGTCACTACACAAAAAAGGGGGTGATTATGGCACTTTACAGCTGCAGCTGAGTGTCCTTGAGAAATGTTGTTCCTCGTGAACTTGAGGACAGCAAAACCCAGCAGCTGGTTTCATCTGTGTCTGTTACTCTGCTCGATCCTGGGCTGCCATTTCTCAGTCTTGGGGGCAGGAGGAAGATTTCTGTGCTCACTGTTCCATTGGTTCTGGCTGGGAGATGGGTTGGAGGAGGCAAGGAGACTGTTATTGGGGTCTGGCCCAGACAGGGGGCCCTGGGGACATGGAGGGAAGTGGGTGGATGCAGGCCAGATCTTGGGGGTAAAACAGATTTAGTGAGTAATGGAACACGGGGAGAGAAGGAGGAGGAAGCATCCAGGATGGTTCCAGTTCTCTGACTTGGGCCTGGAAGGTGGTGGACGGCCCTCAGGAAGGAAGTAAATAGGAGATGCAGTTTTGGAGGGAAGAGTTTGGATTTGGCTGGGCTGAGTTTGAGATGCAACCTGATGGGCGTTAAGGGTCAGAGTGCAGTCTAGACCACCAGGTGGACGTGCAGGTTTGGGGGTCAGCAGAGCAGACAGGTGGGAAGTGAAGTCACCAGGAAGACAGGAGGAAGGAATTAATCTCAGGGAGGATGCGTAGCGTGAAAACTACCAGGGAGGGAGGGGAGAAAAGGCAGGGCTGAGTGACCTAGATGCCCAGGAAGGAGAGTTTTAATAAGGCTGACTGTGAACCCCTGCATGTAAGGACTGAAAGTGCCCCATGGATTTAGTGACAGAGCCCCTGGGGCCAGGTTTCAGTGGTTTGGGGAGCGAATGGAAGGTTTATAAATCCGGACAACAGTCCTGAGACATTTTGGAGTGAAGCTGGGGTCGAGGGGTTGAGGATGGGATGGGAGAAGCTGGAGAAGGCCTGAGGGTCTAGCTGAGTTTATTTATCCAGACTGGACAGACTTAAGAACGTTGAAATGCCACTGGAAAGGACTGGGGGTCAGAGAACCAAGACAGAAGTGAGGGCTCCCAGGAAGAGAGAGGGGCTGGGCTGCCGAGGGTTAGAAGCGGGGGTGGGGGGTAGGCAGGAGCCCGGGCCCTGGGATGCGAGGCTGCGCCCAGATTAGTTGGGGGAGGGAGAGGGGTGCCAGAGGAGGGTTGCCTGGGTCTTAATCTATGGAGGCCTCAGTAGCGGAGGGTCCCGCGGCTGGGTTACCTGCCTCTCTCGTCTCTCGCTGGGTCTCACTTAGGCCCGCTCTCCTCTCTCCCAGCTCCGTCCTCATCCCGGCCACACCCCGTACTCCCAAGGCCCAGCTACTTTACCCGAGGCCAGACAACCCCTCCCTCCCCAGGTGCTCCTCCCTGGCTCCTCCCGTGAATCCTCAGCCACTCTCTTTCCCAGTTCCGCCTCTAGCGCCTTTTCCAGCTCCTCCCACGGCGGCTCCCCAGGAATCCCACCTCCTTCCTTCCTGCATCCGGCCCCGCCCTTACCCTTCTGCGCCTGGCCGGCTCCCCATGAGGTGCATATCCATTGGCTGAATTCTTTATAAGGCTCCGCCCCTAGACTTCCGCTTCTGCGATTGGGGCAGATAGCCGTCCGTCAGCGCTGTCGCCTGGCAACGGGGTGGGCGGCTCTAGAGGAGCACCTGTGGACCGCAACCGGAAAGGCAGGTCGGGTCGGCTCTGGGGCTGAGGGTGAGGGCTTCGGTGGGAGGAAGGGTGGGGGTGTGGGAGGGGGAAGGTCGTTGGTCAGGAGGCCTGGAGGGAGCAGCCTGGCCAACTTAGGGTTGGGGGCGATGACCCTGGTCCTGGGAACGAATGGTGCCAGAGTGGACCTGGGCCCTGCCCCTCCCTGGCAGCCCGTGCCTCTCTGCCCAGCGGCGGGGTGGGGAGTGGTGGGGGGATAGCTGCGAGGGAGGAAGAGTCTCTCCGCGTGTTGGAGCACAGAATCACTCCTCACATTCTGCTTGCCGTGTGGTTGAGATCGGAGGGTTCCGGCAGATTCTTACCCGAGGGTTCTCAGGGTGGAGGCCCGCTGTCAGAAGGGAAAGCGAGAGAGAGCTGTAGAGACGCAGGAAGAACTGGGGAGCGTCGGCGGGAGGAGGCGAGGCAGGGGGCTGTACTGGAGTGTGTGCCGGGCTGGGGCGGTCTCTCTAATGACCACAGCCTACTCACTTTGTCCCCGGAGAGTGGAGCTGATGGTTAAATTTAGGGCAGAGGGGAGAGAAGAAAGTGCTCCTAGGCTGACACCCTGCAGATGAGCCACTGGGGCTCCCTGGAGGGAGGGAAGCCAGCACAGGGCAGGAGCGGGACAGGTCACCTTCTGGCTAGCAGGGACTCTGCACAGCTGGCGGCTGGCCCAGGCTCAAGCTGACCCTTCGCGGAAGGTTCTGGGATGTAAACAAAGCTTGAAGCAGATGAGGGGCTGGGAGTCTTCGCAGAAGGGGCGTACTGAGGGCCAGATTGCTGCTCCCAGGACTGTGGCACCTTGGAGGTGGAGGGTCCAGGGTGTCCCTCGAGCACAGGAGTCCTCAGAGAGGCTCTGAAAAGAGGTGCCTGAGCCATGCTAGGATGCCAGCAGGAACTGCGGCCGATTCTGCAGAAAAACAGCTCCTGGCTCCCTCCCTAGCCCTGGGGAGCTTGTTCCTTCCAAGCTGAGCTGTTTTGTTCTAAGGCAAGAAACCTTCTGTTGCCTTGGGCTCATGTGTCTCCTCCTCTGGCCTCCAGAAAGCCGAATTATTGATAAATGCCCGATGCTGCCTCATTTAATCCTTTCCCCTCATTACAGGGCTGGTGGCACTGTCCCTGTGTTACTAGGGTTGGAAAAGGCTTCATAACGTGCCCTCAGTCTTAGCACCGACCAGTGTCAGAGCTTGGACTCGGATCTGTGCACCTTTGCTTACACCGCCTGGATGCCAGCACACTTCAGTGCCCACCCTCCCGCTCTGCCCCACGGCCCTGCATCTTTGGAAGCCAGTTTCTCATTCTCAGTCCTACTCACATTTGGGGCCAGGGACTTCTTTGTTCAGGGGGGGCTGTCCTGTGCGTTGTAGGGTATTTAGCAGCACCCCTGGTTGGTATCCTCTAGATGCCAGCAGCACCCCTCTCCCTGGTCGTGACAACCAGACATCATTGCCAGCTGTCCCCCCGGCAGACAGAACCGCCCCCAGTTGAGAACCGCTGGGGTTAGCCATCTTAAAGGAACACTGAGGCGCGTCCTCTTGAAAGAGAATGTGATATACGTAAACCTGCAGGAGACTCAGGCCAGCGCTGGGTTGTTTTATGCACAGCTTGCCCGGAAAAAAAAGCCTGTGGCACATATCGAGGTGCACCCAGGACAGTCCCGTGAGAAAACCATGGCCAGGGACTGAAAGAAAGTTCAGGAATATGCATCTGGGGAGAAGTAAGGACGCATCAAAGGCCTTCAGTTCCTCCCCAAAGTTGATTGAAGAGATTTCAGGCCTGATAAAATGATGCAGTCCAGGCTGGAGGAACTTGGGGACGCTGTACCACTGCCACTACTTCATCCCGCCGTGTGGAGCTCTAACAGGAGCGGGCTGTCCTTGGAGCTGCCTAAAGATGTGTCCTCTTACCAGTGCCCTGCGGACGCCGAGAATGGTGGGCCAGGGGCCTGGGGCATGGTCTGAGAGGCTGCCCTTCCTTCCACCTTTTGTTGACTCCAGGCCGGTGGCTCCTGCTTGAGGGCGTAGCAGTTCCTCCTCCTAGAAGAAAAGCCAGTGTTGCCAGCTGCCCTGCTTCTGGGCCATCCCTGGCATCTCTTCCAGGGGCCGCCCTGAGCCTACCGCATGCATGCCGATGGGCCGCACCTCTCCTGTGCATTTCTGCCCTCCAGTCCTCCCTGTGGGCACCTCGCCCAGCTCTGGTCCTTTCTCGAAGGCATTTGGACCCTGAGGAGGCCAGGCTGCTGTTTCCAGACAACAGTGGAGGAGCCTGTTTCCGGTGGGACAGAGGAGGGGGCTGGGATGGGCTGGAAGTGAGTGGCTGGGTGGAGGCAGATGAGGCCGCCTTGCTCTGTAGACCCCTCTGGCCCCCTCCGCACACCAGACCTCGCCTGGACGATGTCAGTTTCACCCTGCACCTTTGTGTGCACTGTCCCTGCTTCCTGGGTGAACCACCAGTGGGTGCCGGAAAACCCAGCCAGAACATGTCCTTTGGGACATTTTCCACTCTCGCCCCATCCCTGCCGATCCCCGCAGCATTTGCTGGACGGGACGCTCCTGCAGGCCCTGGGCCTTTCTGAGGCTTCTGTCTGCTCTCCCTCTGACGGGGGCCTGGCCTAGGAGACACTGAGTTATCTGTTGGAGGAATTAGACGCATGTGCTGATGTCAGGAAGGCCAGTGTGCTGGAGGGGGCAGGCCCCATGACCTCTCAGTGGCGCTGCCCCTGGTCGCCCTGATTGCTCAGTCATGGAACATCTGGGAATGTCTGAGAAGAGGCATTTACGTGTTGGCAGCCTTTTAGCCCCAGACGTTCCCCTAAAAGAGGCTGGTATCCCCCGGTCGAGCGATTCCTTGGTTTTGAGAAGGAAGGATGTTTTCCCAGGATGTGGGGAGTTTGAGGTGCGGCATGTAGATGGAGCCCCTGTCCTTGCTGTGAGCTCTCCCTGGTGGCCCAGGCCTGGTGGGCCATGGGGTACAGAGGTGGGCCGGGGACTGGTCACGGGTGGTGGAGTGAGTGGCACTGATCCAAGGGCCCCTGAGTGCCTGGGGTCTGGGAGTGAGTCCCCTGGGGCCCGAACGTGAGGGACCCAGGCAAGGCCGACCTCCTGGAGTGAGCACACGGGATCTCACGAGCTGGTGAGAGAACAGGCTGTCCACCCGAGGGGTGGGTGGGGAACAACATAGCTGTTGGACCGGCACGTCCCCGTGCGTGCGTGTACCAGGCTGACTCAGGTGCTGGCCAGGTGGCCGTGCGGCAGTCTCTTTAATGGCATTCAGATTCTGCGGTGGGTGAGTCAGGCGTGCAGGTGTGGGTGCCGCGCAAGCAGAGTGAGTAAGGAGGGCCCTGTGTCCCCGTCAGTTAAGGCAGCAGTCGGTTCTAGGAAAGTCAGGAATGCTGGGTAGTCGTGGAACCTGAGGCTGAGTAGATGATGAGGGGTGCAGAGGTGGACATGAGGGTCCTCTGAGCCAGACAACGGGCAGAAGGGAACTGTCCACAGAGACTGGTGTCTGACGTTCCGAGGGGACCACACGCATCCGCCAGGTCGGCCTTGGGAGCCCACCTGGGTGGGCACGGCTGTCACCGGCCTGGAGGGTCCAGCTCTGATATGCAGCTGTGCTGACATCTCAGAAACCTTTCCCCGCAGGTGTTCAGAAGGCCGCCATCTCTTCCAGAGTTTAGGTGAGTCAGGGGCCTTCTCATGTCACAAACCTTAAGGTTTTCTAGATGAAGTGAAGAAACGTGGTGATCTTTGCTAGGAAGACCCTGAGAACGAAATAGCTTTCACTAGGGTACATTTTAATTCATTTATCATTTCCAGGATTTCAGCAGGATAACAAGGGAGGGACGCAGGGAGAGTTGTGTGACAGATCTTTTGGTGACTTGACAAATTAACACAGATTTTGAGAGAATCTTGAATTTCCCTGGTTGGAAGGGTGTGAATCTAAAAATACTGTTGACTAAAGCCATCGTGATGTATCGCTAATGGAAGTAAAGCGGGGGTGAACCCACTGAAAGCAAAATCATGCTGTGTAGACAGATCAGGTCACTGTGCGGGGACCCAGAATAACTCGCGGCCTGCTTTCTGGTCCACAGAACAGGGCAGCGTCCTTCTTAATTATCACCCTAGCCCTTCTCTGTTCCTCCTGCATCCTCGATGAAAAGGATTAAGCTACCCGGTCACTGAATGGCATCAACCCCTTCTTTGAGCCTTCCAAGAAAGCAGCCCCCTTCACACTCTCACCGAGACCCCGCGCTTCCTCGCTGCCTTGGGTTGGAAATGCAGCTCTGACCACACGCGTACTCCTGCTTGTCGATAGCCAGGGGGCACCGACCTATTTTCTATTGTGATTTCTCTTAGGCGTGGCTTTCAGACACTTAATACTAAGAGCACGGCTTGGCAGTTGGCAGAATATATTAAATTAACTGCAGCGTCAGTGATGTTCGTACCTTCTTTCTGCCTTTGCTTGGCACTCTTTCCTACTCTCTTCCGGAAGTGGCAGGTAGTTAAAAATCAGATGATGATGGCTCGTCTCCTCATCCACTCCTACGTGATCAGGTTGTTTCCTGGGGCTCTTAGAAAAGTTGACAAACAAGACGGGTCTGCCTTGGCATGGCTGCTTGGGCTGTGCCCCCTGGAGGGGACCAGGCACCCGGTGGTGCCACTCGCTGTATCTTAGACATGAAGAAAGCCTCACGCAGGCAGGACCTTGAGCCCAGGGCCAGAAGTTTTCCTTCTTGGCTCTTAGGCTGCTGAAAAACTTGAGAATTGGAACCAGTTAGATCAGGTGGCCCGTGAATGATAGCCCCAAACTGGGCTGCACAAGCACCCGTTTCCAGCAGCCTTTGCAAGTGCGCTACAGCTCCTGTCCAAGGAGCCGTCTGCTGGACGCTTCCTGTTTGGGGCAGATGGGCACCCCTGCCAGAATGGCTGGATTAAAAAGATGGAAAAATAGCAAGAATGTCAGAGAGGATATGGAGAAATTGGAACCCTCATGCTTTCCTGCTGGGAATGTAAATCAGAAAATAGTTTGGCAATTCCTCAGAAAGGGAACATCAGATTATACAACCCAGCAATTCATTCCTAGGTATAGCACCTGCCGCCCCCAAATTTGAAAGCAGGGACTCAGACAAGTACATGTACACATATGTTCACAGCAGCACTGTTCACAACACCCAAAGGATAGAAACAGCCCCCAATGTCCATCAGCAGACGAATGGATAAGCCAAAGACGGCATCTCCATCTACCATAATTATTATTCACCCATAAAAAGGAGTGAAGTACTGATCGTGCTACCATGCAGATGAAATTTTAAAACATTATGCTGAGTGAAAAGAGCCAGACCCCAAAGACCATGTACTGGATGATTTCATTTACATGAAATGTTCGAAATAGGCAAATCCACAGAGAAAGCGCATTAGTGGTTGCCAGGGGCTGAGGGATCGGGGATGGGGAATAACCGCTCATGGGTGTGGGCTGTCTTTTGGGGTGATGGAAACGTTTTAGAGCTAGATAAAGGTGGTGGTCTCACAATGTTGTGAATGTCCCAAATGCCACTGAATTGTTCACTTTTTTTTTTTGGTACCTGGAGTTTATTTTTTTTTATCTTTTGTTTTTATAAATAGATCTTTTGGGGGGAATAATCGCTTTACAATACAGTTTCTGTTGTACACCAAAGTGAATCAGCCATATGCATACATATGTCCCTTTAGCCCCTCCCTCTTGAGCCTCCCTCCCACCCTCCCTATCCCATCCCTCTAGGTCATCACAGAGCACCGAGCCCATCTCCCTGTGCTATGCTGCTGCTTCCCACTAGCTAACTATTTTACATTTGGTAGTGTGTATATATGTCAATGCTACTCTCACTTTGCCCCAGCTTCCCTCTCCCACCCTGTGTCCTCAAGTCCATTCTCTATGTCTACCTCTTTATTCCTGCCATGCAACTAGGTTCATCAGTACCATTTTTTTTTTTTTTTTTAAGATTCCATAAATATGCGTTAGAATACAGTATTTGTTTTTCTCTTTCTGACTTACTTCACTCTATGACAGACTTTCGGTCCATCTACCTCACTACAAATATCTCAATTTCGTTTCTTTTTATGACTGACTAATATTGCATTGTATCTATGTGCCACATCTTCTTTATCCATTCATCTGTCGATGGACACTTAGGTTGCTTCCATGTCCTGGCTATTACAAATAGTGCTGCAGTGAACATTGCAGCATGTCTCTTTTTGAATCATGGTTTTCTCAGGATATATGCCCAGTAGTGGGATTGCTGGGTCATATGGTAATACGATTTTTAGTTTTTTAAGGAACCTCCATACTGTTTTCCATAGTGGTTGTATCAATTTACATTCCCACCGACAGTGCAGGAGGGTTCCGTTTTCACCAAACCTTTCCCAGCATTTATTGTTTCTAAATTTTGTGTTAATAGCCATTCTGACCGGCGTGAGGTGATACCTTATTGTAGTTTTGATTTGCATTTCTCTAATAATTAGTGATGTTGAGCATCTTTTCATGTGCCTCTTGGCCATCTGTATGCCTTCCTTGGTGAAATGTCTATTTAGGTCTTCCGTCCATTTTTTAATTGGATTGTTTGTTTTTTTGATATTGAGTTCCATGAGCTGTTTGTATATTTCGAGATTAATCCTTTGTCTGTTGTTTCATTTGCAAATATTTTCTCCCATTCTGAGGGTTGTCTTTTTGTCTTGTGTACTGTTTCCTTTGCTGTGTAAAAGCTTTTAAGTTTAATTAAGTCCCATTTGTTTATTTTTGTTTTTATTTCCATTTCTCTGGGAGGTGGGTCAAAAATGATCTCGCTGTGGTTTATGTCAAAGAGTGTTTTTCCTATGTTTCCCTCTAAGAGTTTTATAGTGTCTGGCCTTACATTTAGGTCTTTAATCCATTTGGAGTTTATTTTTGTGTATGGTGGTAGGGAGTGTATTTCATTCTTTTACATGTAGCTGTCCAATTTTCCCTGCACCACTTATTGAAGAGGCTGTCTTTTCTCCATTGTATGTTCTTGCCTCCTTTGTTGTAAATTAGGTGCCCATATGTGCGTGGGTTTATCTCTGGGCATTCTGTCCTGTACCATTGATCTATATTTCTGTTTTTGTGCCAGTACCGTACTGTCTTGATTACTGTAGCTTTGTGGTATAGTTTGAAGTCGGGGAGCCTGATCCTTCCAACTCTGTTTTTCTTTCTCAATATTGCTTTGGCTATTCGGGGTCTTTTGTGTTTCCATACGAATTGTAATGGCATTCTAATTCTGTGAAGAATGCCATTGGTAGTTTGATAGGGATTGCATTGAATCTGTAGATTGCTTTGGGTAGTATAGTCATTTTCACAATATTGATTCTTTCAATCCAAGAACATGGTATATTTCTCCATCTGTTTATGTCATCTTTGATTTCTTTCATCAGTGTTTTATAGTTTTCTGAGTAGAAATCTTTCGCCTCTTTAGGCAGGTTTATTCCGAGGTATTTTATTCTTTTTGTTGAGATGTTAAATGGGATTGTTTCCTTAATTTCTGTTTCTGATTTTTCATTGTTGGTGTATAGGAATGCCAGAGATTTCTGTGCATTAATTTTGTATCTTGCAACCTTACCAAATTCATTGATTAGCTCCAGTAGTTTTCTGGTAGCATCTTTAGGATTCTCTATGTATAGTATCATGTCATCTGCAAACAGTGACAGTTTTACTTCTTCTTTTCCAATTTGTATTCCTTTTATTTCTTTTTCTTCTCTGATTGCCGTGGCTAGGACTTCCAAAATATGTTGAATAAGAGTGGCGAGAGTGGACATCCTTGTCTTTTTCCTGATCTTAGAGGAAATGCTTTCAGTTTTTCATCATTGAGTATGATGCTTGCTGTGGGTCTGTCATATATGGCCTTTATTATGTTGAGGTAGGTTCCCTCTTTGCCCATTTTCTGGAGAGTTTTTATCATAAATGGGTGTTGAATTTTGTCAAAAACCTTTTCTGCATCTGTTGAGATTATCATATGGTTTTTATTCCTTAATTTGTTAATGTGGTGTATGACATTGATTGATTTGCATATATTGAAGAATCTTTGCATCTCTTGGATAAATCCCACTTAATCATAGTTTATGATCCTTTTAATGTGCTGTTGGATTCTGTTTGCTAGTATTTTGTTCAGGATTTTTGCATCTATATTCATCAGTGATATTGGTCTGTAATTTTCTTTTTTTGTGATATCTTTTCCTAGTTTTGGTATCAGGGTGAAGGTGGCTTCATAGAATGAATTTGGGAGTGTTTCTCCCTCTGCAATGTTTTGGAAGGGTTTGAGAATGATTAGGTGTTAGCTCTACTCTAAGTGTTTGATAGAGTTTGCCTCTGAAGCCATCTGGTCCTGGACCTTTGTTTGGTGGAAGATTTTTAATTACAGTTAAAATTTCATTTCTTGTGATAGGTATATTTTTTATCAAAAATAGTTATATTTTTTAAGATATATTTTCTAATTCTTCCTGGTTCAGTCTTGGAAAATTGTACCTTTCCAAGAATTTGTCCATTTCTTCGTGGTTGTCCATTTTATTGGCATATAGTTCTTTGTAGTAATCTCTTGTAATCCTTTGTATTTCTGCAGTATCAATTGTGATTTCTCCTTTTTCATTTCTAATTTTATTGATTTGCATCCTCTCCCTTTTTTCCTTGATGAGTCTGGCTAAGGGTTTATCAATTTTGTTTACCTTCTCAAAGAACCAGCTTTTAGTTTTATTGATCTTTGCTCTTTTGTTTGTTTCTATTTCATTTATTTCTCCTCTGATTTTTATGATTTCTTTCCTTCTACTGACTTTGGGTTTTCTTTGTTCTTCTTTCTCTAGTTGTTTTTTTTTTAAATTAATTAATTAATTAATTAATTAATTTAGGGCTGTGTTGGGTCTTCGTTTCTGTGCTAGGGCTTTCTCTAGTTGTGGCAAGCGGGGGCCACTCTTCATCGCGGTGCGCGGGCCTCTCACTATCGGGGCCTCTCTTGTTGCGGAGCACAGGCTCCAGACGCGCAGGTTCAGTAGTTGTGGCTCACGGGCCCAGTTGCTCCACGGCATGTGGGATCTTCCCAGACCAGGGCTCGAACCCGTGTCCCCTGCATTGGCAGGCAGATTCTCAACCACTGCGCCACCAGGGAAGCCCCTCTCTAGTTGTTTTATGTGTAGGGTTAGATTGTTTGAGATTTTTCTTGTTTCTTGAGGTGAGATTGAATTGCTATAGACTTCCCTGAACTGGTTTTGCTGTGTCCCATAGGTTTTGGATCGTCATGTTTTCATTGTCATTTGTTTCTATGTTTTTTTTTTAATTTCTTCTTTGATTTCTTCAGTGATCTCTTGGTTATTTAGTAGCACACTGTGTAGTCTCCATGTATTTGTGTTTTTTACAGTTTTTTTCCTGTAACTGATTTCCAATCTCATAATGTTGGGGTCAGGAAAGATGCTTGATACGATTTCAATTTTCTTAAATTTTCTGAGGCTTGATTTGTGACCCAAGAGGTGATCTATCCTGGAGAATGTTCCATGTGCACTTGAGAAGAAAGTGTATTCTGCCACTTTTGGGTAGAATGTTCTATAAATATCAGTTAAATCTAACTGTTCTATTGTGTCATTTAAAGCTTGTGTTTCCGTATTTATTTTCTGTTTGGACGATCTGTCCATTGGTGTAAGTGGCGTGTTAAAGTCCCCTACTATTATTGTGTTACTGTTGATTTCTGCTTTCATGGTTGTTAGCATTTGCCTTATGTATTGAGGTGCTCCTGTGTTGGGTGCATAAACATTTATAGTTGTTATATCTTCTTGGATTGATCCTTTGATCATTATGTAGTGTCCTTCCTTGTCTCTTGTAACAGTCTTTATGTTAAAGTCTATTTTATTGGATATGAGTATTGCTTCTCCAGCTTTCTTTTGATTTCCATTTGCAAGGAATATCCTTTTTCCATCCCTTCACCTTCAGTCTGTATGTGTCACTAAGTCTGAAGTGGGTCTCTTGTAGACAGCATATATTTGGGTCTTGTTTTTGTATCCATTCAGCCAGTCTGTATCTTTTGGTTGGGGCATTTAATCCATTTACACTCAAGGTTGTTATTGATATGTATGTTCCTATGACCATTTTCTTAATTGTTTTGGGTTTGTTTTTGTAGATCTTTTCTTCTCTTGTGTTTCCCTCCTAGAGAAGTTTCTTTAGCATTTGTGGTAAAGCTGGTTCGGTGGTGCTGAATTCTCTTAGCTTTTGCTTGTCTGGAAAGCTTTTGATTTCTCCCTTGAATCTGAATGAGATCCTTGCTGGGTAATCTTGGTTGTAGGTTTTTCTCTTTCATCACTTTAAGTATATCCTGCCGCTCCCTTCTGGCCTGCAGAGTTTCGGCTGAAAAATCAGCTGATAACGTTATGGGAATTCCTTTGTATGTTATTTACTTCTTTATTTTTTAATAAATTAATTTTATTTATTTATTTTTGGCTGCATTGGGTCTTCATTGCTGCATGCGGGCTTTCTCCAGTAGCGGCGAGTGGGGGCTACTGTTTGTTGTGGTGTGCGGGCTTCTCATTGTGGTGGCTTCTCTTTTTGTGGAGCATGGGCTCTAGGTGCACGGGCTTCAGTAGTTGTGGCATGGGGGCTCAGTAGTTGTGGCTCGTGGGCTCTAGAGCACAGGCTCAGTAGTTGTGGCGCATGGTCTTAGTTGCTCGGTGGCATGTGGGATCTTCCCGGACCAGGGCTCAAACCTGTTGTCCCCTGCATTGGCAGGTGGATTCTTAACCACTGTGCCACCGGGGAAGTCCTGATCTCACGGCTTTGGCCAACCATGATCACAGCCGTCTGAGGTTGGGCTGTGATTATTCCCATTTTACAAACGAGGAAACTGGGGCACAGAGAGTTTTGGTCGCTTGCCCAAGACCATACAGCCAGCCAGGTGGAGCCAGGATCACAAAGGGAAAAACATGTCTAATAGCACGTCTGCTCTCTAGGTGATATTTGCAGGGTGTTGATTTTTTTAAAATGTGTGTGATCATCCAGCCTTATAGATTATTTTTTCAACTCAGACTTTTAAAAAATAAATATTTAGATTGAAATCCTGATTCTTCTACATTTTAGTTACATTAGCTTAGAAACTGTTTTCGAATAAAGAAATCGACTTTTGGTTGGCAATTATGAGCAGGCCTCAGGCAGTCAGAAGAATTAGAATTGGGTTTTCCCACTTTATTTGTGTCGACCATTAATTTCTGCCACACTGAAACAACATTACATAGCTCTGACGCGTTGTAGCTGCATTTTGCAAGGAGGTCAGTATTGATTACCTTGACCATGTAATTATCGATGTTTATTTTCTGTGATGATTACCTCTTGATTTCCCTGCTAACTGGGTGTGAACTTTCCTTCTGCAGAGACTCCTGCCAGCTACCAGGACAGATGGGGAATAGCAAGAGCCTCTCGGGGCAGAGTCTCTCCCCGCGGTTTCTTCCTGCGGAGCAGGCCGAGATCGACAGATTGTTTGATGCTCTGTCGTCGGCGGAACTCCGCTCCAGTACCTCGCCCAGATCCTTCTCTCTACAGGCACTGAAGGCAAGAGTAACAGTCAGAAGTTCACGTTGAGTTTGGGGAGGGGTCAGGCCAACATTGGCTGTCTGTTCCCGTAAGACAGGTGTGGGAACACGGAGGGGTGTGTTTTCTAGAAAGGGACAGATAGTACCTATTTTCAGCTTTGTGGGTTCCGTGGTCCGTGTTGTAGCTGCTCTGCTCAGCCTTCGTATCACAGTGTTTGGGGGACTTTTCCCACTTGAGGTTGACTAGAGGGGCTGGCCTCTTCCTGTCTCTTGAACCACTGTCGCCGGTTTCCCTCCAGACGAGTGATAGGCTGCCCTTAGCTGTATTTGTGGGTCCAATAACTGCAAAGTTTCAAGTCCACCTTGGCCTTTAGGATTCGTAAGCGTTTGACGTCCTGGGAGTTTGGTGGTTTTCCTAACAAAATAACGAAGTTTCAGAGTCAAGATTCACCTGACAACGAGTGAGAACTGCCCATTTACCCATCTTTTGGCCCCGTTCCATGGGGCTCTTAGCCACATGTTTGGGTGGTTTGGGTGCTCAGACAGAGCGAGACAACAGCAAAGAGACCTCATCAGCCCATCCCCCTGGGCAGTGGGGAGGCGGTGCAATGTGTGAAGACATTTCAGAGCCTCCTCTTTCAAATTTAGTTTTTTATCGAACTCTAGTTGATTTACAACGTAGCGTTAATTTCTGCTGTACAGCAAAGTGACTCGGCTATACACATATACACATTCTTTTTTATATTCTTTTCCATTTTGGTTTCTCTCAGGATATTGAATATAGTTCCATGTACCATATAGTGGGACCTTGTTGTTTATCCATCCTATGTATAATAGTTGACATCTGCTAACCTGAAACTCCCACTCCATCCCTCCCTGACTCCCCCTCGGCCTTGGCAACCACAAGTATGACCTCTTATGTCTGTGAGTCTGTTTCTGTTTTGTAGATAGGTTCTTCTGTGCCATATTTTAGATTCCACATATAAGTGACATCGTATAGTATTTGTCTTTCTCTGTCTGACTTACTTCACTTAGTATGATAATCTCTAGGTCCATCCAATGTTGCTGCAAATGGCATAATTTCATTCTTTTTTATGGCTGAGTAGTATTCCATTGTGTGTATGTACCACATCTTCTTTATGCATTCCTCTGTCGATGGACACTTAGGTTGTTTCCATGTGTTGGCCATTGTCAGTAGTGCTGCTGTGAACATAGGGGTGCAGGTATCTTTTTGAGTTATAGTTTTGTCTGGATGTATGCCCAGAAGTAGGAGCGTGGGCTCATATGGTAGCTCTATTTTTAGTTTTCTGAGGAGAGCCTCCTCTTTTAGGACATGCAGAATAGGAGCGGATGGCATTGGGGATCCCCCCAACATACTCACGTTATAGTTGAGGAAACTGGCCAGGGAGGTTATTGGGGTTACAGCTTGTGCGTGTGTGTGTGTGTGTGTGTGTGTGTGTGTGTGTGTGTGCATCATGTGTATCTCCACTAGACCAAAAGCACCCCAGTCTGCTGGGTCGCCCACTAAGCTGGAGCAGACAGAACAAGACAGGCCACTTAGGGACTTAACTGCTGAGTTCGTGACAACGTTCACAGGTGTTTATCAAGATAAATAGGGTGGGGCTTCCCTGGTGGCGCAGTGGTTAAGAATCCTCCTGCCAGTGCAGGGGACACGGGTTTGAGCCCTGGTCCGGGAAGATCCCGCATGCCGCAGAGCAGCTAAGCCCGTGCGCCACAACTACTGAGCCTGCGTTCTACAGCTCACGAGCCACAACTACTGAGCCTGCATGCCACAACTACTGAAGCCTGCACGCCTAGAGCCCATGCTCCACAAGAGAAGCCACTGCAATGAGAAGCCCGCGCACCGCAACGAAGAGTAGCCCCCGCTGGCTGCAACTAGAGAAAGCCTGCGCGCAGCAATGAAGACCCAGTGCGGCAAAAAAAAAAAAAAGATAAATAGGGTGAAAAGTTGGTCAGAAAACCTTGGCAACCAAATAAAGGTTCCTTTGGGAACGAATTAGAGGTTTCTCTTCCAGTAGAACTTTGGAAACACCGACAGAAATAGGAATACTCTTTTTGAGCAATGAGGGTGGGAAACTGCTTTACAAGAAATACAGAATATTGATGTTGTCACAGACCGTGTAGACACGGGAAGTTGTTACAGGAGAGTTCAGTTTTCAGACCTCGCTGATTTAGTTCATGGTTTGCTTTCTCTCCCCCTGTATTTATGATCCCTGGACAAAATCAGATTTGATGTTGGAGTCAAAGAGAAGAGGATATTTACAGAACGTTACTGGCAAGACGATTAAGAACTAGATTTTTTTCTTTTAATTTTTTGGCCTTGCTGTGTGGCATGTAGGATCTTAGTTCCCTGACCAGAGATTGAACCCATGCCCCCTGCATTGGCAGCGTGGAGTCTTAACCACTGGACCGCCAGGGAAGTCCCAAGAACTAGAGTTTTAAAATTTTTAAAAATTTTTATTGGAGTGTAGTTGATTTACAGTGATGTGTTAGTTTCTGCTGTACAGCAAAGTGAATCAGTTACACATATATCCACTCTTTTTTAGCTTCTGTTCCCATATAGGTCATTACAGAATTTTGAGTAGTTCCCTGTGCCATACAGTAGGACCTTATTCGTTATCTATTTTATATATGGTAGTATGTATATGTCACTCCCAATCTCCCAATTTATCCTCCCCCCCCCTTTCCAATGCATACTGAGCACAAAGAACTCGGATTGATAAAGCTAGCTAATATATTTGGAAGTCCATAGTATAGAGCATGCCAATTTAGCACTACACAGACCGTATGTTCCATATGGAAATGAATTTAGACATGCAAATGACAGCTACTAGAATCTAGAATTGAGGAGATGTTGTAAGCAGAGTGAAGAGCAGACGATGGCCAGAGGCAGGAATGACACAGCCAGTCTGGGAGACTGGGAAGTCTGGAGGGCAGGATGGGAACAGATGATGGAAGAGTCGGACGGCCAAGATGAGCCACGAGCCAGGACGCGTTAGGTGTGTGGGTCCTGCGGTGTCATGATGCCCTTAGGTGGGGAGAGATGGTGCATTTGGGGATCTAGGAAGGTTATGTGCTGGTAGCAGCGGTTGGTCTTTCTCCCTTAGCTATATTTCCATCATCCTGCCTCATTTGACTGGCACCCTGTCTGACCTCTTCACCTACCTGTCCCCGCAGAGCCATGTGGGGGAAGCTCTTCCCCAAGAGATGGTCACCAGACTGTTTGAGGGCATGCGGAGGGTGGACGTGACTGGGAAGACCAAGGGGCCCAGTGAGCGCATCTCCCAGGAGCAGTTCACAGTGTCCATGTCCTACCTTTTGAAAGGAAATGCTGAGGAGAAGAGTCTCGTGATCCTGAAAATGATTTCTGCCACAGAAGGTCCCGTGAAAGCAAGAGAGGTCAAAAAGGTAAGAGGCCACCAGGCCCTTTGCAGCCATCCCAAGCAGCCTTGGTATCCTTTGGTGGGGGACCTAGGACGATTAAGCAGCTGATGGAGGCATTGCGCACAAGTCCACCCCGGGGGGCGGGTACCTAGACCATGTCACTGGTTGAGGTCAGAACTCCTGGACAAAAAGGCACTGGCAATCTAGACCAGCCAAATGTGTCATTGGAAAAATGAGTAACTACCCAAGTTACATGATCTGTTCCAGATTGTGGTCCATCACAGCTGGCCTTAAGGACATGAGACACCCTTCCCCATGTTGATATGATGTAGGTCATAGGTGACAACGGAAATGCGATTAATGGTAAAATTGCGGTCTTCAAGTTTACAGAGGACCTGGTTGGCTCTGTGGCACACGTGCTAAACTACAGACAGGAGCTGAGAGGCTGGACTCAGAAGCAAGGCCCAGGCTCCCTGTCCAGGGTGCAGGTGCTGGCTGCTCAGCTGTGCTCCGAGATGAAGCTTCAAGGCAAGTGCCCTGCCTCCGTCCTTAGACCTTGGCCTTGTAGAGTGGTACCACGCCATCTCCATTACTGTAGGCTTGTACTGAACCTTTGAAGCCAGCAAATGTGGGTCTTCCAACTTTGGAGGACTATTTAGATTATTTAACCGTGGGCAGTCGTTCATAGTATTCCCTTATAATCCTTATTTCTGCAGGGTCAGTAGTGACGTCCCCACTTTCATTTCTGATGTTAGCCATTTGATTCTTCTCCTTTTTTCTTGGTCAGGCTAGCTAATGGTTTGTTCACTTTTTGTTATTTTCAAAGAGCCAACTTTTGGTTTTATGGGTTTTCTCTGTTGTCTAATCTCTTTCATTTATCTTCATCCAAGTCTTTTCTTTCTTTCTTCTGCTTCTTTTAGATTTAGTTTGGTTTTCTTTCCTTTTTTTAAAAAGAAATTTTATTGAAGTATAGTTGATTTACAATGTTGTGTCAATTTCTGCTGTACAGCAAAGGGACTCAGTTATATATATATGTATATATATATATATGAATATATACATTCTTACTCTTTTTAAAAAATATTTATTTACTTTTGGCTGCATCAGGTCTTAGTTGCAGCACGCAGGATCTTTCATTGCAGTGTGCGGGCTTCTCTCTAGTTGTGGCACATGGGCTCAGTAGTTGTGGCACGTGGGCTTAGTTGCCCCACGGCATGTGGGTTCTTAGTTCCCTGACCAGGGATTGAACCAGAGTCACCTGCATTGCAAGACCTGCATTGCAAGTGATTCTTAATCACTGGACCACCAGGGAAGTCCCTATATTATTATTCTTTTCCATTATGGTTTGTCACAGGATATTAAATGTAGTTCCCTGTGCCATACAGTAGGACCTTGTTTATCCATCCTATATATACTAGTTTGCCTCTGCTAATCCCAAACTCCCAATCCTTCCCTCCCCTCCCCTACCTCCCCCTTGGCAACCACAAGTCTGTTCTCTATGTCTGTGAGTCTGTTTTTGTTTCATAGATATGTGTCATATTTTAGATTCCACATATACGTGATATCATATGGTATTTGTCTTTCTCTTTCTGACTTACCTTTCTTAGTATGATAATCTCTAGGTCCCTCCATGTTGCTGCAAATGGCATTATTTCATTCTTTTTTATGGCTGAGTAATATTCCATTATATATATCTGCCACATCTCCTTTATCCATTCATCTGTCCATGGACATTTAGGTTGTTTCCATGTCCTGGCTCTTGTAAATAGTGCTGCAGTGAACACTGGGGTACATGTGTCTTTTTGAATTATGGTTTTCTCAGGGTGTATGCCCAGTAGTGGGATCGCTGGGTCATATGGTAGTTCCATTTTTAGTTTTTTAAGGATCCTCCATACTGTTCTCCACAGTGGCTGTACAATTTACATTCCCATGAACAGTGCAAGAGGGTTCTCTTTTCTCCGCACCCTCTCCAGCATTTATTGATTTTAGATTTTCTGATGATGGCCATTCTGACTGGTGTGAGGTGGTACCTCATTGTAGTTTTGATTTGCATTTCTTTAATAATTAGCGATCTTGAGCATCTCTTCTCTTCTTGGCCATCTGTATGTCTTCTTTGGAGTAATGTCTGTTTACGGCTTCTGCCCATTTATGAATTGGGTTGTTTGTTTTTTTGTTGTTGTTGAGTTGTATGAGCCATTTGTATATTTTGGAAATTAAGCCCTTGTTGGTCATATCATTTGCAAATATTTTCTCCCAGTCTGTAGGTTGTCTTTTTGTTTTGTTTATGGTTTCCTTTGCTGTGCAAAAGCTTTTAAGTTTGATTAGGTCCCATTTGTTTGTTTTGGCTTTTATTTCTATTGCCCCGGGAGCCTGACCTAAGAAAACATTGGTATGATTTATGTCGGAGAATGTTTTGCCTGTGTTCTCTTCTAGGAGTTTTATGGTGTCTTGTCTTATAGTTAGGTCTTTAAGTAATTTTGAGTTTATTTTTGTGTGTGGTGAGAGGGTGTGTTCTAACTTCACTGATGTAAAATGCAGCTGTGCAGCTTTTCCAGCACCACTTGCTGAAGAGACTGTCTTTTCTCCATTGTATATTCTTGCCTGCTTTGTTGAAGATTAATTGGCCGTAGGTGTGTGGGCTTATTTCTGGGCTCTCTCTTCTGTTCCATTGATCTATATGCCTGTTTTTGTGCCAGTATCATGCTGTTTTGATTACTGTAGCTTGGTAATATTGTCTGAAGTTTGGGAGGGTTATGTCTCCAGCTTTGCTCTTTTTCCTCAGGATTGCTTTGACAATTCTGGGTCTTTTATGGTTCCATATAAATTTTATTATTATTTGTTGTATTTCTGTGCAAAATGTCATGGGTAATTTCATAGGTATTGCATTATACCAACAGATTGCTTTGGGTAGTATGGCCATTTAAACAATATTCTTCCAATCCAAGAGCATGGGATATCTTTCCATTTCTTTGAATCATCTTTTAAAAAATAAATAGTTAATTAATTTATGGCTGTGTTGGGTCTTTGTTGCTGCACACGGTCTTTCTCTAGTTGTGGCAAGCCAGGGCTGCTTTTCATTGTGGTGCATGGGCTTCTCATTGTGGTGGCTTCTCTTGTTGCAGAGCACGGGCTCTAGGCATGCGGGCTCAGTAGTTGTGGCCTGCGGGCTCAGCAGCTGTGGCTTGTGGGCTCTAGAGTTCTAGTAGTTTTTGTGTGGAGTCTTGAGGGTTTTCTATATATATTATCATGTCATCTATGTATAATGATAATTTTACCTCCGCCCTACCAAGTTGAATACCTTTTATTTCTATTTCTTGTCTGATTGCTGTGGCTAGGATTTCCAATGCTATGTTGAAGAGAAGTGGTGAGAGTGGTCACCCTTGTCTTGTTCCAGATTTTAGCAGGAAGGCTTTCGGCTTTTCACCATTGAGTATTATGTTGGCTGTGGGTTTGTCATAAATAGCTTTTATTATGTTGAGATACGTTCCCTCTATACCCAATTTTGTAAGGGCTTTTATCATGCATGGGTGTTGAATTTCATCATATGCTTTTTATGCATCTATTAAGACGATCATGTAGTGTTTGTCCTTTCTTTTGTTGATGTGGTATATCATGTAGGTTGATTTGAATATGTTGAACCATCCTGGTGATCCTGGGATGAATCCAACTTGGTTGTGGTGTATGACTTTTTTAATGTGTTGTTGGATTCGGTTTGCTAATAATTCGTTGAGAATTTTTGCATCTATATTCATCAAAGGTATTGGCCTGTAATTATCTTTTTTGGTCGTGTCTTTGTCTGCTTTTGGTATCAGGGTGATAGTGTCTTCATAGAATGTCTTTGGGAGTGTTCCTTCCTCTTCAGTTTTTTGGAAGAATTTGAGAAAGATCAGTATAAGTTCTTCTTTGTATGTTTGGTAGAATTTGCCTGTGAAGCCATGTGGTCCTGGAATTTTATTTTAGGCAGGTTTTGTTTTGTTTGCTGTTTTTTTTTTTTTTTTAACAGGTTTGATTTCTTTTCTAGTGATTGGTCTGTTTAAGTTGTCTCTTTCTTTGTGATTCAGTTTTGATGGGTTATATGTTTCTAGAAAGTTGTCCGTTTCTTGGAGGTTGTCAGATTTGTTGGCATATAATTGTTCATAGTATTCACTCGTGGTTTTTTGTATTTCTGTGATATCTGTTGTGATTTCCCTTCTTTCATTTCTTATTTTGTTTATTTGGGTCTTCTCTCTTCTTTTTGGTGAGCCTGGCCAAAGGTTTGTCAATTTTGTTTACCCTTTCAAAGAAACAGCTCTTGGTTTTATTGATTTTTTTGTTTGTTTTTTAATCTCTCTTATATTTATTTCATTTCTGATCTTTATTATCTTTCCTTTGCTTTATTATCTTTTCCTTTAGGTTTTGTTTGTTCTTTTTCTAATTTTTTTAGGTAGTGTGTTAGGTTGTTTATTTGAGATATTTGTTGCTTTTTTAAAAAAATGTATTTATTTATTTAGTTTTGGCTATGCTGGGTTTTCATTGCTGCGCGCGGGCTTTCTCTAGTTGTGGCGAGCGGGGGCTACTCTTTGTTGCAGTGTGCAGGTTTCTCATTGCAGTGGCTTCTCTTTGTTGCGGAGCACAGGCTCTAGGCACGCGGGCTTCAGTAGTTGTGGCACACGGGCTCAGTATTTATGGCTCGCGGGCTGTAGTGCACAGACTTTGTAGTTGTGGCACACGGGCTTAGTTGCTCTGTGGCATGTGGGATCTTCCCGGACCAGGGCTCGAACCCGTGTCCCCTGCATTGGCAGGCAGACTCCCAACCACTGCACCACCAGGGAAGTCCCGAGATATTTGTTTCTTAAAGAAGGCCTGTATCACTATGAACTACCCTCTAAGAACTGCTTTTGCTACATCCCATAGTTCTTGTATGGTTGTGTTTTCATTGTCATTTGCTCAAGGTATTTTTTAATTTCTTCTTTGATTTCATCATTGACCCATTGGGTTTTTTAAATTATTTTTATTTTTGGCTGCATTGGGTCTTCGTTGCTGTGTGTACGCTTTCTCTAGTTGTCGTGAGTGGGGGCTACTCTTCGTTGCAGTGCACGGGCTTCTCATTATGGTGGCTTCTCTTGTTGTGGAGCAGGGCTCTAGGCTCGTGGGCTTCATTTGTGGCATGTGGGTTCAGTAGTTGTGGTGCATGGGCTTAGCTGCTCTGCAGCATGTGGGATCTTCCTGGACCAGGGCTCGAACCCATGTGTCCCCTGCCTTGGCAGGCAGATTCTTAACCACTGTGCCACCAGGGAAGCCTGACCCATTGTTTTTTTAGTAGCATGTTTAGCCTCTATGTAATTGTTTTTTTCTTGTTTCTTTTTCTGTGGTTGAGTTTTAGTTTCATGCTTTTGTGGTCAGAAAAGATGCTTGAAATAATTTCTTTACTCTTAAATTTGTTGAGGCTTGTTTTGTGCCCAAGTGTGTGGTCAATCCTAGAAAATGTTCTGTGTGCACTTGAAAAGAATGTATTTTTTTTAGATGTAATGTCCTGAAGGTATCAATTAAGTCTAACTGTTCTAATGTATGATTTGGGACCTCTGTTGCCTTATTGATTTTCTGTCTCAAAGATCTATTCATTGATGTGAGTGCGGTGCTAAAGTCTCCTACTATTACTATATTCCTGTCAGTTTCTCCCTTTATGTCTGTTAGTATTTGTTTTCTGTATTTGGGTGCTCCTATATTGGGTGCATATATGTTGACAAATGTAATATCCTCTCCTTGTATTGATCCTTTTATTATACAGTGTCCTTCTTTATCTTTTTTTATAACCTTTGTTTTAAAGTCTTTTTTGTCTGATATGAGTATTGCGACCCCTGCTTTCTTTTCATTTCTGTTTGCATGCAGTATCTTTCTCCATCCCCTCACTTTTAATACACGTGTGTCCTTTGCCCTAAAGTGGGTGTCTTGTAGGCAGCATGTTGTAGACTCTTGTTTTTTATCCAATCTACCACTCAGTGTCTTTTGATGGGAGCATTTAGTCCATTGACATTAAGGTAATTATTGATAGATATATATTTATTTCCATTTTAAACCTTGTTTTCCTGTTGATTTTATATTCTTTTGTCCCTTTTTCTTTTGTGCTTTTCTTTTGTATTATGCTTATAGTTTTTTCTTTTTGATTTTTGTGAGTCTGTTGTATGTTTTTGATTTGTGGTTGCCCTGTTTTTCAAGTATATTAACCCCTTCATTTATCTACTTGCTTTAGACTAGTAGTCACTTAGGCTCAAACACATTCTAGAAAAATAATTGTGATTTTCTCTTTCCTATAGCTTCTTACTACTTTTCTATTTAGAGAAGACCTTTCAATATTTCTTTTAGGATAGGTTTAGGATAGGTTTGCTGTATTTTTTTTAGCTTTTGCTTGTCTGAGAAATTCTTTCTTTCTCCTTCTGTTCTAAATGATCATCTTGCCGGGTAGTGTCCTAGGTTGCAGATATTTCCCTTTCAGGACTTTGGATATATCTTGCCACTCCCTTCTGGCCTGCGACGTTTCTGTAGAGAAATCAGCTGACAGCCTTATGGGGGTTCCCTTGTCGTTAACTCTGTGTTTCTCTCTTGCTGCCTTTAGAATCCTCTTTCTCATGTTTAACTTTTGGTATTGGTGTGGGTCTTCCCGGGTTTGTCTCGTTCAGGACCCTCTGTGTTTCCTGTATCTGCATATCTGTTTCCTTCTTTAGCTTTGGGAAGTTTTAAGCCATCATTTCTTCAAATACGTTTTCAGTCCCCTTTTCTCTTTCTTCTCCTTCTGGGATCCCTATTACGTGTAGATGGGCATGCTTTACATTCTCCCATAGGTCTCTTGGGTTGCTTTCATGTTTTTCACTTGGCTTTCTGTCTGATGTCCTGATTGGATGATTTCCTTTACTGTATCTTCCAGATCACTTATTCGTTCTTCTGCATTATTTATTCTGCTATTCATAGCCTTTGGTTCTGCTTTTGTCTCAGCAAATGAATCTCCTAATGTTTCTTGACTCCTCCTTATAGTTTCTAGTTCCTTTTTAGTTATCTGCATTTCTATTGATAGCCTTTCTTAGTTCCTTCAGTATTTTCATTATCTCCTTTTTGAACTTGGTATCTATTAGACTGAAGAGACCTGTTTCATTGTTCTTTCAGGGGAATTCTCTCGATATTTTAATTGGGAGTGGTCCCTCTGCTTCTTCATTTTACTTGTATTTCTCTTGCTCTATGAGTTTAGGAGAAACAATTATCTACTGTGGTCTCGGAGGGCTATTTTTATGTGGGAGCATCCCTGCGTAGCCTGCATGGGTTTAGTATTTTTTTGGTGCAAGGACTGTTTTCAGTATGGATGCCTGCTGCCTCTTTCCTCAGCGTGTGCTGGCTGTTATCCCCTTGATAGGAGGTGCGACTCGTGTTGCGATGACCAGAGCCAGCACTGGCCAGTGAGTGGGGACTCGTCTTCCCTCTGTGGTTATCACTGCCCTGTCCAGGGCAGGGTCTGCTCTCTAGTTGTTGGTGTAGAAGCCCCTAGCTCTGTTTCTGATCTGCAGTGCAAGAATAGGCGGGATTGGAGCGCTCCCACTGGGAGAGGAGCCACTGAGTATTACTGTGCTGGAGCTGTTCCCCTGTGAGTGTGTCACCTTTCACCTGCTGTGCGGGCTGACCGAGTACACTGTTGTTGGCACTGCCCTCAGCCCCACCTCAGCTCTGGGTGTGCTGGCAGGCAGCCCTGGTGCCTCTCAGGCTTTGTTTTCACAAGGCCACCAGCGCAGATCCACTGAAGTCAGGTCCCAGGACTGCAGTCGTTACATACCTGGACCCACTATGGGAGCTGTGGATGCAGCCCAGACCCTGGCCCAGCCCAGCCCCCGCGTGTACGCGCCCACAAAGCCCACAGCTGCTGAGGCCAGACCCGTCCCAGCTGCGGGAGCACCAGTTGTCCGTTTGGTTGTTCCACAGGCATTGAATTTACAAAGTCGGCCGTGGAGGTATAAATCCAAGGTTCACGCAGCCGTGGGGAGAGATTTCAGCTCCGCTTCCTAAGTCACATGGCCTGTGGGCCTCAGCTGTGATTTCAGCCCCACCTGTGCGTATGGGCAACCCACTGCTGTCTGCTTCTGGGGGCACAGGGCAGTGGCTGGGGCACACGAGCCTGCCCAGGCAGGAGGGGACCGGGGTGGCCGGGGTGTGTGACCTGCCTGGGCAGGAGCCTGTCCTGGAGCCTGCGTAGGCAGGAGCCGGTGGGTGGGGAAAGAGGCTGCGATGGCAGCCCCGCCTCTACCTTGGCCACTTAACAGCGGCGCCCGGGGTTCTTAACAATGGCGGCCCGGGGTTCTTCCGCAAACACTCCTGGTTGCTGTGCCCCACGCTCCAGCCCCTTCAGGCGTCTCTGCACAGCCAACAGCAGTCCTCTCCCTGGGTCTGTCCCCTAAACCCCGTATTACAGCCCCCAGCCCCCACCCATAGCAGCGGACGTGCGTCTCAGGCTGGGGCACACAGGGCGGTGGCACAGCTATACGTGTAGGTCTCTCTCTGTCCTGCCCGCCACTAACTGGTTGCCGTGCTCTCCTCCAAGCCGCTGAAGCTCCCTTTCTGTCCCGGCCGATCTCCCCACCGGTGAGGCTTCCCTGGGTGCGGGAACCTCTCCTCTCCTTCAGCTCCACCCCCCCAGGGGCACAGGTCTCGTCCCACTTCCTCTATTGTTTTTTTCCTTTGTCCTGCCCAGTTACTTGGAGATCTTTCTTGTCCTTTGAGGTGTTTGAGGTCTTCTGCTAGTTTTCTGAGAGCATTGTTCCATTCATAGATGTATTCTTGATGTTTTCGTGGGAAGAGGTGAGTTCCACGTCCCACTACTGACCATCTTGATTCTGATCGCTAGTTTGATTTTCTTTTTTTCATTTCTCAAGTTAGAAGTTTAGGTTATTGATTTGAGATCTCTCTTCTTTTTCATATAGGCATTTATGACTATAAATTTCCCTCTAAGCACTGTTTTAGCTGAAGCCCATAAGTTTTGGTATATTGTGTTTTTGTTTTCATTCATCTCAGTTTTTTCTTTCTTTTTTTAAAAAAAATTATTTATTTATTTATTTATTTATGTGGTCGTTCTGGGTCTTAGTTGTGGCAGGTGGGCTCCTTAGTTGAGGCTCGCCGGCTCCTTAGTTGTGGCCTGTGAACTCTTAGTTGTGGCATGCTTGTGGGATCTAGTTCCCTGACTAGGGATTGAACCTGTGTCCCCTGCATTGGGAGTGTGGAGTCTTATCCACTGCGCCACCAGGGAAGTCCCCATCTCAGTATTTTCTAACTTCCCTCGTGATTTCTTCTTTGGCCTGTTGGTTGTTTAGAGGTATAGTCTTTAATTTCTATGTGTTTGTGAAATTCCCAAATGGCCTTGTTACTGATTTGTAATTTCATTACATTGTGGTTGAAGAACATACATGACATGATTTCAGTTCTTTTCAATTTATTGAGGCATGTTTTATGGCCTAACATATGGTCTGTTCTGGAGAATATTCCAGGTACACTTGAGAAGAATATATATTCTGCTATTGTTGGCTGAGAAACAGTATATAATTAAATTTACTTGCGATTTTAAAATACCTTGTGGTGAATCTCTTTGCAAAGTAGATTCGTTTTATAAAAGTGTTACTGTTTTATTATAAAGCTGGATTTTTAAACACAGTTTGAAAAATTAAGTGAGGTATTTGGAACTTGGAAAGAATAATGACATCATATACTATATAATACTGTTATATATATACACACACATATATACGTGTGTATATGTACGTATATACATATATATGAATGAAGTACCGACAGCTCGTCTCTTGGTATCACCTCCATGTCACCTCTGTTCTTAGTAGATAAGAGATGGAAATCAGAACGACGGGTGCTGGTCGGAAACAATTAAGTATAATTTGCAGTTAATGATATCCGTTCTCCCCAGATAAACTAGGGGGGTGCCCAGGAAGTAACCAACCACTACCCTGCCATAGCTGGAGGACAGCACACTTTCTAAATCCTTTGCAAATGATTTTGTTAGCACTAGTGGCTTTTGGTGTAGCCCTCTCAGGAGGGATTGCTGGGGAGTCTTGGGGCCCTGGGGTGAGGGTGTAGCTGTCTCCTGTGTCTCTGAAATGCAGCTTGGAGCAGAGAGAAAAGATAAGAGTGTCGATATTGAATTGTTTAGATGAGCACTGTCGGATAGAGACAGAATGTGAACTCCAAAGCCAACCACATATGAAATTTTACGTATTTCAGTAGCTACATGGAAATACCAAAAAGAAACAAGTGAAATTAATCTTAAGAATATGTCCAAAGTATACTTTAACATTCGCAATCAATGTAAAGAAAAATGAGATATTTTACGTTCATTTTCTTTTTCACGCCAAGCCTTGGGGTGAAATGGGGTGTGCATTTTACACTTACTGTGCATCTCAATGCAGACGAACCACGCGTGCCTCCCCCGCTGGACAGAGCAGGTTTAGGTAAGTAGAGAAAAGGCGATGTCCTCACCCACTAATACTGTTTTCTCCTCCCCTAGGCGGTGAGAAGCCTCTGGGGCCTCAGCGGCTGGAATGTGACCGCACCACAATTGAGGACTGGGTGTTCAGGGCTCCCCACGTGGCCACGTTTCTGAGCGTGGTCATCCACCAAGGCTTCCTCCTCCTGGGCTCGTCCCTCGATCTGGCCACCCTGGTCCCCAAGCGCCAAGTCGACCAGGGACGGGAGTTTGCGAGCGTCCTGGATGTCCTGTCCGTCATCTACATCAACTCCCACCTGCCCAGGGAGCAGAGGAACCACTGGCGCCTGCTGTTCTCATCCGAGCTCCACGGGCACAGCTTCGCCCAGCTCTGCGGGCGCATCACACACTGCGGGCCCTGCGTGGTGCTGCTCGAGGACCACGACGGCCATGTGTTCGGTGGCTTTGCTTCCTGCTCCTGGGAAGTCAAACCTCAGTTTCAAGGTGAGTCTTGGCCACCAAAACCCCACACGGTAGCACCAGTGCTTGTTCCAAGTTCTGGTCAGACGGCTGCTGTGTGGAGACCTCCGAGCCCGCCAGGGGATGTGCGTGTTTCTTCCATCTCCTCCCGCAAGCGTTTTGCGAGACGTGTTTGGGGGGATAGTGAAACGAGGTGTTTCTTTATGATGGTTTAACTTCATGGATTTCCTTATAGATTCTGGCTGCAGGGTCAGGTAAGCAGGACAGCTGTCCTCACCCCTGGCCTTCAGGTGAGGAAACAGCGGATCAGCATTAAACGATGCCAGGTCCTGACCGCGGGCGAGGCTGGGCCGTAGGTGCTGCATAGGGGACTGGGAGATACCGGCTCTTGCAGGTGGAGTGTGTTTTCTCGGAGGACCGTCTTCCTTTCCTGGAACCCCCTGTGTGGGTCTGCTTTGCTGCTTCTGCCCGTAGTTTTTCGGTTTTGTGATTTTGCTGGAGATTGGAAGCTCTTTGCTAGACCTTGAATGCCCTGGATCAAAGGCCCTGATGAAATACTTCCCTTCCTCAAAGAACTACTCTGATAAACGCTCTTAAAGGACTCTTTTTGAAAACGCTCATCTGTCAGTGGGCTGTTCTCGTACTCAGAGGTGAACCTGTCTTCCCAGGATTGATGTCACGGTGTGTCCCCTGGGACCTGCCCCGGGCTGCCCGAGTCTCTGTTCTCAGAAGGTCTCCTGGGGGCCAGCAGCTGTGAGATGGAGGCCTTTTCCTAGTGGCTCTGAGCAGCTGGATACAGGCCTGTCATCACTCCCCTCAGCTAAATGGGGCAGCCTGGCCGACGCAGTTCCGGGGAGAGTCCCTCCCAGTGAGGGCGCGAGGCTAACACCCTCCCTGGCTGGGTCAGTGGAAGGGAGAACCCAGGGTCCTGAGATGCGAAATACGGGGGAGAAAGGCCACGTGCTCCTCTGGGATGGGGGCTGCACATCGTAGCCAGACAGCTGTCAGCTGCATCCACCTTGCCTGCGTCCCCGCTCCCTCTTCTCTCCACCGCACTCTCACCTGCATTGCTGCGGGTGCCTTCTGCCTGGCCCTCGCCTCCTGGTCTCACCCGTCCAGTTCATTTGCCACATCCCGGCCCACCTGCCGTGGTGCTTGTGCCCTGGAGACCCTTGGACGGACCCCCCGTGCACTCAGAATGGTGAATCCTTATCTCCAGCCTCACGACCTCTCCTGTGCCCTGGGCCCTGGGCTCAGTCTCACTGAATTACCCAGAGTTTCCAGAACAGGCCGCGCTCTCATCTCAGGACTGGCACATGCTGCTTTTTCTCCCTCTTCCACCTGTGCACAGTCAGCTCCTTGTCGGGACTCAGCCCAGGGTCACCTCCTTCAGGAAGCCTTCCCGACCACACGAGTGCCAGCTACTCCCCGCGGTCCTCTACGGGACTGCACGCTTCTGGAATTGTTCCCATCTTCCTTGCACCAGGGAAGCTTCTGCTGGTTGGGGAGCCGTGTCCAGGTGCAGAGGTGCCATTACAGGAGGGGTTTTAGCAGTGGTGGGGTGGCCCTTGTCTGGGGTGGGTGGAAGGGATCATGGTGTGAAGGCTGGGTGCCTTCATCCCCGAGATCCTGTTGCTTCCAGGGTTTGGTTTTCTCTAGGTTTTAGATTGTTCTAGATCTTTAATCCAGCTGTTGCTACCAGCCCTGTGTCAGGGTCCCTTAAGACCACCCACATATCAGTGAGTCGCTAGGAGGACTCGGGGACGCAGCACAGCGCTGTCATCACAGCTGATCTATTACAGTGAGAGGATGCAGAGCACGATCAGCTCAGAGGCTGGGTAGGGGTTGGGAGGGTGAAGTCCGGGGGAACCAGGCTCCAGCATCCTCTCTAGTGGGGTCGCACAGGACGCGCTAAATTCCCCCAGCCGCGAGCTGTGACAGCACGTGTGCAGCGTCGTCCATCAGGGACGTGTTAGAGGTTCAGCGCCCAGGGTCTTTACTGGGGGGACTGGTCACACGAGCACTCTCTGCCTGGCATGCACCCAAACCCCAGACTCGCAGGAGGACAGCAGGAGTCCGGCACCAACACCCCCGTCTGTACACACGGCCTAGGCACAGGGAGCCGCTCATCAGTCTTGGGAGGGGGGGACCCTCCCCAAATCCACCTTCCCAGACGCCAGCCAAGGGCTGACCTTGGAAGGCGGCCCTTCTGGGGACCCCAGTCTCAGGCCTGGGCTTCCACACACCCAGGTCTCTCTGTCACGGTGTCACGGGGAGGGGCTCTGGGGGGGTGACGGGCTGGGTCTCTGTGTGGTTGGAGGATGTGGAAAAACCCTGAGAATCATTATTATAGACGGAACTTCCGCTTCTTCCAGCTCCTTTAGTATTAACTCCAGGTCAGCTCTGCTGCGTCTTCATGTTTTATTAACAAGCAGAATTCATCTTCTTGAAGAAAGGTGGAAAAATGAGATTACCATGTTTTCAGACTTGAGCTCATTCTGTTCTGAAGCGTGAGGACAGAATTCCAGCAGGGGGCAGCCTAGCATCACAGATTCCAGTCAAGTTCAGGGCGTTCCTGTCCATTTGTCCTGGGAAACAATCACTCCGAGTATCTGAGCCTTGAGTATTTGAGCCTTGTGACAGCCGCTGGGTCACTTCATTTTCGGCTCTGTCGTCCAGGGGGCAGCTACAGGCCCGCAGCTCTGAGCTGAGTCCGGCTCTGTCCTGGGCAAGTTGCTTACCCTCTCTGGGCCTCCGTTCCCCAGAACCACAGGAATGGCAGCTTGTAACCCACTGGGCGATGGGTGGTGGTGTCACTGTGAGAGTTGGGTGAGGAGCCCCTCTGTGGAAGTGATGTTTTTACGGGTCTTATGACTCCTTGGTCCTTGCCCTGCACCCTCGAGGGTCATCTTCCCCACGGGGCCCTTCTCTCTGGGCACAGACCGGAGGATGGACTAGAGTGGGGTCCGTTGTAGCCAAGGGGCCCATGCTTTGTGGCCCCATCACCTCACTTAGCATCCGGGACCCAGTAAATGTTGGTTGACAGGCAGCCTTAGGATGGCAAGGCAAAGTGATGCTTAGGCCCAGTGCCCGGGGCCACAGGTGGGACCAGGCAATTCCTTGAGGCTAAACCCAACCTTCTGAGGCACATGGACTCAAGCCGGAGTCTTAAGCCTGGAGGGGAGCCCTGTGCCACCTGGTCCCGGTGACCTCCCCAGGCTCACCTCCCCCTTTCCCCAACCAGGGCTCACACCCTGCACTATAGCCGAGGGCCCTGCTGTTTCCCCCATGCCCTGCGGGGTCCCTCCTCCCTGAGTGGCTCTCACCCAACTGTCTGCACCTCAGGACGTCCTTCCCGACTTTGGGAGAGCTAAGTCCCCGCAGAGGCCCGAGCGTCACTGGTCCTGACTCGGCAGGTCCAGGCCCATCTGTGGCAGAGGGCTGTCCTCCCCAAGGCCCCTCTGGGGCTCAAAGCCCCCTTCCTGTCCGCCCTCCACATTCGGGCTCCCTGGAGCTTCCTGGAGCGTCCTTCCCACCTGACGAATGGCCCGACCCCCAAGTACCTGAGCTCGGTCCTGTGTCAGGTGCCCTCACGCTGTCACCGTCAAGGGGCGGTCCTTCCAGCCAAGGTCTCACAGCTGTGGGCCTCATGCTGTCACCGTCGAGGGGCGGTCCTTCCGGCCAAGGTCTCACAGCTGTGGGGAGCATCTCTGGTCTGGCTCTGGCCTAGCCGGGAGTTCCCTTGGTGAGGTGCAGCCTCCGTCCCCTCCCTAGCGAGTGCGTCGGGGAGGGCAGGAGTCTCTGAGATGGAGGGTGCTGTTCATTTCCAGGATTTTGACCGGTACCTTCTCTGAGTGGTGGCATGCCCACTCCTGTGCCCGGGCAAAGGTAGAGGGTCCCCTTTCCCTGCGTGTCCCCGCCCCTCCCTGTGGGCAGCTGTGTCTGCAGGTACCCTGCCTTCTCCGCTCTGCGTGATGTGCCTGCTTGAGGCCACGTGAGTGCCCAGCCAATACGTGGAGTGGCCGCCTGCCCCTTGCTCCTTAGTTGAGGCTGCTCTTGCTGACTCTGGGGCGGTGGGGCAGGGCTCCCATCTCCCCGGGAGAGCGCTAACAGGTGTTCCCAGCAAGCAGATGTCACATTCCTTTGTAACGGTCACCCGGTCACCCGCAGCTCATCCTACGGTCCCGGGCTCCGCCCGCTGGCCGGCCGGCCCTGCCCCCAATGCACAGGAGCCCTGCGCACGCCGAGGACCCGAGGGCAGCCCTTCCTGCTCAGCCATCCGAGCCACGGCCCGTTTCCATTTCCTGCTTTTCCCCATGCCCAGCGCCGATGGCTGACCTTGCTGCTTTTTGCTCTGATCGATTTCAGGGGATGACAGGTGCTTCCTGTTCTCCATCTCCCCCAGCATGGCCGTGTACACCTCCACGGGCTACAATGACCACTACATGTACCTGAATCAAGGGCAGCAGACCATCCCGAATGGACTGGTAAGGACTTGGGCGGGCAGGGCACGTCTCCCCTGTGGTGATGCACTGACCCCGACGTGCCCGGGGATGCTCCGCCCTGCGTCAGGGCAGCCGTACGTGCTCAGTTCGTTCTGCCCGAGTCTCAGGGTGGTGATGCGATGAGCGACAACGAGGACAGAATTTCTCTCATGGAAAAAAGGGGCCTCTATTGGGGCATTTCCGGGGTTTGTGTGCAAATGACGGAGTCGCCCAGTGTTCCTGGCCGTCAGGTGGTTGGTCTGTGGCCTTCGTGGCTGGAGATGCTGCCCTGCCTGGGGCAGCACCCAGGCGCGGGGCCGGGGCTGGGCACCCCAGACCCTTTGGACCCATTGGGGGTTGTCTGCTCTGTGCTCCAGCCGGAGCACAGGAAGAAGAGGACGTGGGGGAAGGCCGGGGGCGGTGGTGGGG
This sequence comes from Tursiops truncatus, assembly GCF_011762595.2. Lineage (NCBI taxonomy): Eukaryota > Metazoa > Chordata > Mammalia > Artiodactyla > Delphinidae > Tursiops > Tursiops truncatus. Next base: position 4,449,877 of record NC_047052.1, read on the forward strand.
ACGGGCGCCCGCACAGATGCTTAGCTTGGGTGAGAAATGTGTGTCCTGGCAGCACCAGCCTATTTCTTTCCCCTGCTTCTTAAAAAGCCCCTCTCGGGAGATTCCAGCCCTGTCTCTGCAAAGCCAAGGGCCGGGGGGGCTGGTCCATCTTGTCGGTGTGGAGAGGGCCCTGTGCTCCTTCCCAGGCTCACTGTGAGGCTCCCACGGGGCCACCTGATGACCCCGGACGCCTTTCAGAAAGGGGCTTCCCTGGTGGCGCAGTGGTTGAGAGTCCGCCTGCTGATGCAGGGGACGCGGGTTCGTGCCCCGGTCCGGGAGGATCCCACATGCCGCGGAGCGGCTGGGCCCGTGAGCCATGGCCGCTGAGCCTGCACGTCCGGAGCCTGTGCTCTGCAATGGGAGAGGCCACAACAGTGAGAGGCCTGCGTACCGGGAAAAAAAAAAAAAGAAAGGTCAGTTTGGTGATGACAGGGGCGAGGGCCTTGGCCTCAGGAGCAGCACCCAGTGGGTCTCGGTGGTGGTCAGTAATCGGCCCGAGGGGAGAAGCAGCCCTGAGGTTAGCTGCGTTTCCTGCCCTGGTCTCTTGCTCTGGCGTTAGCTTCAGGCTCTCCGGGCCCGGGGCGGGGAGGCACTGTTGGAGAGGGAAAGGGATCAGAGAGGTTGAACAGCAGTCTGTTCCCATCGGCCGCTAGCTCAGAGCCCGCCGTGTGCCGAGTGGTTCCCGCCTTCCCGGGGCTGCCTCCTCCTTTCCCTCCCTGCTGTGCTGAGTGAACGACCTGCCTGCTTGAGCACCGGGTCCTGGGCCGGGTACGGATCGGCATCCCTGTCCGGGAAGTGCTGTGTAGACCTCTCCCCTTATTTTACCGATTGGGGTCTCTAGGCCTGAGGGCCTGTATTCTTTTGTCCTCTCTTGTCCCTTGTGTTTCCTGCCAGTGCATCCCCGTGAGAAGGGGCCATGGCGTACGAGTCAGGACACCTTGATGAGTGTTCTAGGAACTTGTCATGGGATACTTAAATTGTATCAATCTGTGAATATGTATTTCACAGTTAAAAAAAAAAGGAAGAAAGGAAGAAAATTGCGTTCACTTCTCATACGCCCCGGTGGCATGACGGCTGGGGTGGGCTTCAGGTGTCTGGTGCTCCAGACCGAGGCGGTGCTATGCCCCTCCCTCCGCAGGGCATGGGAGGGCAGCACAATTATTTTGGCCTGTGGATCGATGTCGATTTCGGGAAAGGACACAGCAAGGCCAAGCCCACATGCACCACGTACAACAGCCCTCAGCTCTCGGCCCAGGAGGACTTCCGGTTCGAGAAGATGGAGGTGTGGGCGGTGGGAGATGCTTCGGTGACACAGCTGGTGAGCATGGGGGCGTTTCTCCCCTTTCTCGGCTTTGTCCCTTTTACTCCTCCATCTGGAGATGGTTTATTCCAGTTTGTTTCCAGCAGCCGTTGCTGGCCAGAGGGATGCCAGTGGGTGGAAGTTTAGTAGAAAGAACCACCCCAGGGAGGTGGGATCCCGGGGGGGGTGGGGACTTGTCTGCAAGATGAGGAGGGTCTGGGGTTCCTTCTAGTTCCAGGGTTTGACGATGAGTCACCGTTGGGGCCCCTGTGTCTTGTCACCTCCCAACGATGGCGTCCCGGGGCGGGGGGACTCAGTGGGGCTCGGGGGAGAGCCTCTACCACATTTCCCTTGTGGCGACAGTAGGAAATTCCCCTCTGATAAACTTGACAGCAGCAGGACGTCACTGCCTGGTTTTGGTCACTGAACACACCCATCCTTCCCTTCTTCCCAAGGCCAAGAACACCAAGAGCGTTCTGGACGTGGACCCTACGGCCCAGGCCCTGCTGGAAGTCAGCGGGCGGATGCGCCACAGCGAAGGGCTCCGGGAGGTGCCTGAGGACCAGTGAGGCGGAGCCCCCAGCACGGGCCTTCCTGGAGCTGGAGCACAGCCTGCAGACTGTGTTTACTTTAATCCAGAGCATGCTGGTCACGTCTAGGTGGTCCTGGAGGTGCCTAATTGAAACAGAGTACAGTCCCTTTGATGCTATATATCGATTGGTGGGTGTGTCTCCCCGAAATATGTCCGATTACCAGCTTGATTCTTGGACTTTGCTCGTTTTGTACAGATGAAATCCAAAGACGATGCTGAGACGTTTGAGGCCGACTGGAATTAGCAGTGGTTGGGGATTTGAGTTCTTGCTGGAGGGGAGGGGGGGGGTCCACTCACTGAGGGTCACTTGGCCTCTGCACAGGCCTCCCAGCTAAAAGCCTCGATGTCCCATTTCTACTGGTAAAGGGCAGAGGTGCTCAGATGGGAATCTCAACCCTTTGGGGAACAGCTTCCTCTGACATGGAATTTTTGTATTTTGGAAAAAAAAAAAGCACAGGAGTGTACTAACGGGGGTAACAGCTGGAGATTTTGAAGATAACAGTGATATAGGTCTTCAGTAAGGTTCAGTATCTGCCTTTCTCAGATGTTTTTAACACATTACTGGCCAGAGACATATTACTACGTCTTTTGTTACCCAAACATCATTGACCAGAGACGTTTCAGTATTCATTTACCTAACAAATCGCCGTCCACAGGCGTTAGTTTCTGCAAAAATCCCCCAGTCAATGATGAGTTAAGTGAGTCTGTGCTATGAGCAAATGGGAAAACCAGGAGGTCTACAGAGAAGCAAAGTTGTGGTTCTCTTACTAATTTAAACGTGGGGCCATTCGGGGCCCTGAGGCTAAGATTCCTGTTAATACACGTATGGCCTGTCGCAGGAATTAGTGGTGAGTAACTAGACTGACCCAGGCTCCTGACCTCCCAGCATCACCCCCACCCCGTGCTGCTTCCCGAGGGGACGTTGGGTACTTTGACAGCATGGACTTGCTTTAAACGAACAGTGATCCTGAAGCGCTAGCACAGATGTTGGTGGGCTGGACCTCAGGCAGAGCTGCCGTGTCCCTTCCAGTCCCTGCATCCCTCGGAGGCGGCCTGAAGAATCTCCGGACACTGAGAATCCTGCTCAGCGGAGCTTTGCCCTTTGCTACCCATTGCCCTTCTGCAGATCTGACGAGATGCTGCCTTGTTACTGAGTTGCCCCCGATTATAAGCCGTAGTAAACCGAGCTGTTTGCATTTCACAGGCTCTGCATTTTCCACCGGGAGGCTCGTCAAACTCTGCGCTGAGCCCTGAGCAGAAGGCCTTGCACATGGGCCTTCGGAAGAGAGGTGCTCAGACAGTGACATGCACGCTCGGTCATGATCGATTTTCCTTATAAAAAGCCAGTTTTTAACAGCTTCTCAGGTACATTTTGTGACTTCTTAATTGATGGGAAGCAGATGCAAGATACTAGGATCCTCACATATCCTTACCGTAATCTGAAGAATTAGGCCCCGAGTCTTCAGTGTGTTACAGAATATTTTTTTAGAAAAATGCAATGAAATAATGCCTCGCTAATAAAAGGTCCGTTGAAGACCACTTCCTACGGCCTCTGTCTGTGGCTGTCAGAGAGGCTGGATGTGTCTGCCGGCCTGTTTTCTGCCTTGTGCCTCTTCTAACAATAGTGCAGGTCATACCTGGGGGCCTGACGGTTTCCTAAGACAGCACACCTCCTCGAGGGAAGCTGGGCGCCGAGCCCAGGCGCTTGGTCACCTGGGGTGTTCGGCCCTCGCAGGGGGTGTGGGGCAGCCGTGTGATTCCCCAGCATGTGTGGTCCCGAGCACACAGACCAGTTTGGTGTCAGCTGTGCCCGGGGCCACAGGACCCGAGGAACCACGCTCCTCCTGGGCCTGAGAAACCCGTGATGCTAGTTTTAACATGTGATGAGTTTGTTCTTTGATAAAATGGGAGTAAGAATTCAGGTTGTAAGGACTAGCGGTCTCCCTGGAGGTGAAGACTCATAAGGGCCCCTGATAGGCGCTGGAAGGAAGGGGTGAAAAAACGCTGTTCATGGTACAGCATGGCTGTTGTTACTTTTCTCCCCCACCATATTTTTTTCTGGAAATTTTTTTCTTTTATTGAATGAAAGAGTCTTTAAATTCTCCAGTGCTTTACAATTTTAAAAGGTTTCACACACGTGGTCTTATATAATCCCATAATCCCCCCCCATATCGCCCCTCCCCACTGGTAACCACTAGCTTGGTCTCTGTATCTGTGAATCTGCTTCTTTTTTGTTTTATTCACTAGTTTGTTGTATTTTTTAGATTCCACATATAAGTGATATCAGACAGGATTTGTCTTTCTCTGACTTACTTCATTTAGCATAATGCCCTCCAAGTCCATCCATGTTGCTGCAAATGGCAAAGTTTCATTCTTTTTTATGGCTGAGTAATATTCCATTATATGTATGTACACACACACCACATACTCATATGTACGTATATATGTGCACACCACATGTTTATCCATTCATCTGTTGATAGACACACCATATTTTTTTTTAATTAAAAAATTAGCTTATGCATACACAGCAAAAAAGGTCAAAATACAAAAGGATGTAACTTGAAAGCTAAGTCTTCCTCCTGACTCCGCTCTAGCATTTTGTTCCCAAGAGGTAATGTGTTGTACACACTGGTGTGTCCCTCACCTTTTTTTGGGTGGAAATTGCTCTGTCTACCCATTTATTCTCATTGTCTATGTGATGTCCCATGAGATGGACGCCCCATCCTTTCTGGTGGTCAGCCATCCCCGGCTGGGGAACGGTCTGTTTGTAGCTAATTGTTACTGGAATGAATTTCGTTTATATACATCTTGGTGTGGTTTTGTCTGGCGAATAAACTCTTTGAAGCTGAATTGCTGGATCAAAAGGTACGTGCTTTTTTATTTAGGTATTAACAAATGAACCTCTTTCAAGCTAGATTTTTACTTTTGAGACCTGGCATGCCTGTTTGCCATGTTTTCACCAATACTATATTAAAATTTAGTTTTTGTTTACCGGATGCTTGAAAACTAATTTTTTTTTTCTCTTATGAATGACAGTGAAGAGCTTCATTTTTCAAGAACGGTGTGTGTCCTATCCCTCACCTGGTTTCCTAGGGTGTGGGTGTTATTGGTTTGCAAAAGTGCTCTTTTTAAAAAAAAAAAAACTTTATTTATTTTTGGCTGCGTTGGGTCTTCATTGCTGCACGCGCAGGCTTTCTCTAGTTGTGGCGAGCGAGGGCTACTCTTCGTTGCAGGGGCTTCTCTTGTTGTGGAGCACGGGCTCTAGAGGTGTGGGCTTCAGTAGCTGTGGCACGCGGGCTGTGTAGTTGTGGCTCGTGGGCTGTAGAGCACAGGCTCAGTAGTTGTGGCGCACGGGCTTAGTTGCCCCGCGGTATGTGGGATCTTCCCAGACCGGGGATCGAACCTGTGTCCCCTGCATTGGCAGGCAGATTCTTAACCACTGCGGCACCAGGGAATTCCAAGAGTGCTCTTTTGAATTAAGCAAAATGGCATTGGCCGCGTGTGGTAAATGTTTTTTCCAGTTTGTCTGCCTTTATTTTTCCATACATAAATTTTGCATTTGATGTCATCATATTTCCCAGCTTCTGAGATGTGTGGTTTGCTTAGGAAGTTTTTCTCCACTCTGAGATTAAACAAAAAGAAATACCGTGTTTTCTTCTACTACTACTGTGCTTTCCACTTATACTTCTGAATCTTTGATCCATTCAAAATGTATTTTAATTTTTTGTTTTTTTGATTCTCTTTAAAACTTTTTTTATTTTATATTGAACTATAGTTGATTTACAATGTTGTATTAGTTTCAGGTGTGCAGCAAAGTGATTTGGTTATACATATATCTGTTCTTTTCCAACTTCTTTTCACATTTATGTTATTATAGAATATTGAGTAGAGTTCCCTGTGCTGTATAGTAGGTCCTTGTTGGTTATCTATTTTACATATAGTAGTGTGTACATGTCAATCCTAAACTTCCAGTTTATCCCCCCATTGCCTTTCCCCTTTGGCAACCATAAGTTTGTTTTCAAAGTCTGTGAGTCTGTTTCTGTTTTGTAAATAAATTCATTGGTATCATTTTTTAAAGATTCCTCATATAAGTGATATCATATGATGTTTGTCTTTCTCTGTCAGGCTTACTTCACTTAGTATGATAGTCTCCAGGTCCATCCATGTTGCTCCAAATGACATTATTTCATTTTTTTAATGGCTGAGTAATATTCCATTGTATATATATACCACGTTCTTTATCCATTCTTCTGTCGATGGACACTTAGGTTGCTTCCATGTCTTGGCTTCTGTAAATAGTGCTGCAATGAACATTGGAACTATGGTTTATAAACTATGGTTTATAGCTTCCGAACTATGGTTTTCCCCAATGTATGCCCAGTAGTGCGATTGTTGGATCATATAGCAAGTCTATTTTTAGTGTTTTAAGGAACCTCCATACTGTTCTCCATAGTGGCTCTACCAGTTTACATTCCCACCAACAGTGTAGGAAGGTTCCCTTTTCTCCACACCCTCTCCAGCATTTATTGTTCGTAGGCTTTTTGATCATGGCCATTCTGACCTGTGTGAGGTGTTACCTCATTGTAGTTTTGATTTGCATCTCTCTAATAATTAGCGATGTTGAGCATCTTTTCATGTGCCTGTTGGCCATTTGTATGTCTTCTTTGGAGAAATGTCTGTTTAGGTCTTCTGCCCATTTTTTGATTGGGTTGTTCGTGTTTTTGATATTGAGCTTCATGAGCTGTTTGTGTTTTAGAGATAAAGCCCTTGTCGGTTGCTTCGTTTGCAAATGTTTTTTCCCATTCTGTGGGTTGTCTTTTCATTTTGTTTATGGTTTCCTTTGCTGTGCAAAAGCTTTTGAGTTTAATTAGGTCCCATTTGTTTATTTTTGTTTTTATTTCTGTTACTCTAGGAGACAGATCACAAAAGATATTGCTGCGATTTATGTCAAAGAGTGTCCTGCCTATGTTTTCCTCTAAGAGTTTTATAGTATCTGGTATTACATTTAGGTCTTTAACTCATTTTGAGTTTATTTTTGTGTATGGTGTTAGAGAATGTTCTAATTTCATTCTTTCACATGTAGCTGTCCAGTTTTCCCAGCACCACTTGTTGAAGAGACTCTCTTTTCTCCATTGTATAGTCTTGCCTCCTTTGTCATAGATTAATTCACCGTAGATGCGTGGGCTTTCTATCCTGTTCCATTGATCTACATTTCTGTTTTTTTGTGCCAGTACCATACTGTTTTGATTACTGTAGCTTTGAAGTATAGTCTGAAGTCATGGGGCCTGATTCCTCCAGTTCTGTTTTTCTTTCTCAAGATTGCTTTGGCTCAAACTGTATTTTAAAATATACCTCTATCTTACCCCCAAATAAATTCCAGTACATTTTATATTAAACTGTGTGTCTCTTTCCCACTGACTTAAAATGCTACTTTCTCACTGAAGGTTTCTGTCTCATGTTTTAATTATCAGAGTTTTGTGATAAAAAGATGTAAGAGCTGGGCTTCGCTGGTGGTGCAGTGGTTGAGAGTCTGCCTGCCGATTCAGGTGACACGGGTTCGTGCCCCATTTCCGGGAAGATCCCACATGCCACGGAGCAGCTGGGCCCGTGAGCCATGGCCACTGAGCCTGCGCGTACGGAGCCTGTGCTCCGCAAAGGGAGAGGCCACAACAGTGAGAGGACCGCGTACCGCAAAAAAAAAAAAAGAGTAAGAGCTATTCCTTTATTACTACTGGGTTTTTTTGCTTGTTTGTTTTGTTTTGTTTTTCCTTCAAATGCTTGCCTGCTTATTTTGTCTGATCTTTGGTAGCACTTTGACTACTTCTAAGAAGTTTGATAGTATTTTCTTTTTCTTTTTGGATAGTATTTTCAAGATGGCATTAAGTATCGATGAACGTAGGCAGAACTGACATTGGCTAATGCTGATTCTTCCAAGAACAGGAACATCTCAGTTTGCTATGTAAATTTTTGTTGTCATTGCTGGCACTGTGGGTGGACTTCCCCCTCCCCCCCACCCCAACTGATGATTCTATGAACATTGGAAAGCTCTTGATTTTTCTACATAGTGTTGTACCCCGTTACCTTACTGAATTCTTTTATCCAGCGGTTCTCGACCTTGAGCCCGCATCAGAATCACCTAGGGGGCTTCTTAAAGTACAGACTGGGGACCTCCACTCCCAGAGTTTGATTCAGTAGTTCTGGGGAGGGACTAGAGAATTTACATTGCTAATACATTTCCAGGTGATGCTGCTGTGGCTGATCTGGGGACCTCACACAGAGAACTACTGCTGTTCATTGTTTCTGATAATCTATGAATTCTCTGGGAGTTTGCAGCTATTATGATTCTTTTTGTCTGAAAAAAATTTTTGCCTTTATTTTATTTTGGCTGCGTTGTGTTTTCGTTGCTGCGTGTGGCTTTTTCTAGTTGCTGCGAGCGGGGGCTACTCTTTGATGTGGGCTTCTTATTGCGGTGGCTTCTCTTGTTGTGGAGCACGGGCTCTAGGCACGTGGGCTCAGTAGTTGTGGTGTGCGGGCTCTAGGGCGCATGAGCTTCAGTAGTTGCGACGCGTGGGCTCAGTAGTTGTGGTGCATGGGCTTAGTTGCTCTGTGACATGTGGGATCTTCCCGGACCAGGGATCAAACCCGTGTCCCTTGCATTGGCAGGTGGATTCTTAACCACTGTGCCACCAGGGAAGTCCTTCCCTTTATTTATTTATTTATTTATTTTACGGTGTGCGGGCCTCTCACTGTTGTGGCCTCTCCCGTTGCGGAGCACAGGCTCCGGACGCGCAGGCTCAGCGGCCATGGCTCACGGGCCTAGCCGCTCCGCGGCATGTGGGATCTTCCCAGACCGGGGCACCAACCCTTGTCCCCTGCATCGGCAGGCAGACTCTCAACCACTGCACCACCAGGGAAGCCCGAAACTGTCACTCTTAATGTGTTCATTCAGTTGGCCCATGTTTAGTGTTTTTGTGGCAGTGTGTATAAATGAGTTGGTCTGTGGTTTCTTGTTTTGTTTTGGTCAGATTTTATGTAAGTCACGCTTTAAAATTGTGCTGGCCTTACAAAAAAAATTTAGAATCTTTCTTTCTTCCAGGTTCTAGAAAATGCAAATGAAAGGAGTTCCTTAAAGTTTGGGTAGAATTCATCTGGTATTTCTTGGTTTGGTGGTGGAGGGAGGGGGTTAATTATTGATAACCTTATCCTTTTTTTTTTTTTTTAATCATCTGGGTTGTCTGAAATCTCTGCTGAGATCAGTTTTGATGATTTTTTATATTTCTTAGTAAATTTTCCACATCATTTAAGTCTTCAAATTAATTTACATAGATTGACTGAAATATTTGAAATTTTTTATAGTTGTAGATTTTTCCTGTGTTTTCCTTTCATTTTTTCCCCTAGGTTAGGTTCTACCAATTTTGTTTTGTAGTTAATATTGTTTTTATATTATTTTTGCTGCTTTTTTATATTTATTTTTCATTTTCATTTTTTGAGTTGATTATTAAATGACTAACTGAAAAGAGAGTAAATGAGAATATATGGGGCTACTACTGTTTTTCTGTGAGCTCTGCTTTACCTTGCGGCGTGACCATTGCATTTACAGATTCTGATTGGCGTGTGTGTGATGAGCTTCCAGGTTTTCTGTAGTTCCATTTTGATTTTTTTCTTGGGCCCAAGAGTTTTACAATTTTGGTGTGCTAGAGAATTTCTCCACAGCTTCTTTTGTGGGTTTTTTTTTTTTTTTTTTTTTTTTTTTTTGCCGTACGTGGGCCTCTCACTGTTGTGGCCTCTCCTGTCGCGGAGCACAGGCTCCGGACGCGCAGGCCCAGCAGCCATGGCTCACGGGCCCAGCCGCTCCGCGGCATGTGGGATCCTCCCGGACTGGGGCACGAACTCGTATCCCCCGCATTGGCAGGCGGACTCCCAACCACTGTGCCACCAGGGAAGACTCTTTTGTGGTTTTGTTGAACAGTGATTAGAGAGGTCGATTGTATCACATCTACTTCCTGGAATCAATCGAGGTTTCAGTGGTGTCCTTACATGGCAGGTTAGTGATGAGTGAGGTCACCTGTATCTACTTTTTGAGGTCAATTTATTTCCTTGCTTGTGGTCAGTTAAGAGTCTCCTAGTGAAGTTTCTGTGTTTTTCCTAAATTTCCTCTACTGTGCTCTATGAATTCGGATGTTGTGTTGGTACATACCGAGGCCTATTAGATTTTCGGTGGTGGTTATGTCTTATTAAATTCCCTTCTTTGTCTCACTGAATGCTTGTGTCCTGGATTTTTAAAATCTCATCTGACGTTAGTAGTGTCACCCCTGTTGCATGTGTTGTTGTCTGCATTTGCCTGGTATATTTTTGCTCAATTTATTTGAGTCTTTTTTTTTCTTTGAACTTTATTTTGAAATAATTTTAGATTGACATAGAAGTTGTAAAAATAGTGCAGAGAGTTCCTGTGTACCCAGCACCCAGCTTCCCCCAATGAAAACATCTTAAATAACCACAGACCAAATGATCAAAACCAGAAAATCAGAGTTAATGCAGTACTATGAACTAAACAGCTCAAACCTTATGTGAATTTTACCAGTTTTTCCATAGTACCTGATTTGAGGCCTACTTGAAGTTAAGGGCACAGTCCTCCAGATAGCAAAGTCTACCGAAGGCTTCTGAAACCAATTGCAAGTTCAGGGAATTCCCCAAACCACCCTCAGGTTGGATAATTTGCTAAAAAAAAAAAAAAAAAAATTCATGGAAACCTATCATACTGATGGTCATATTTATTACAGGGAAGGGATACAAATGAGAACCAGATAAAGGGAAGATTCTGGGAGGGTTCAAAACACAGAGCCTCTGGTTGTCCTCTTCGTGTGAGTCCTTCTAGAGAATCACTGAGCCTGAGGGTAGTCTTGGGGACCCCTGCCACAAGTTATATGAAATTTTATTACACGTGTAGATCAGTGAAACCACCACTACAATTGGGATACAGAACTATCCCATCACCCCCAAACTCCTTCAGGTTCTCCCTCGACAGTCACACCCTCTTAATCCTACCCTTAGCAACCTCAAATCCATTTTCCATCATTATAATTTTGTCACCTTGGGGATCTCTGTAAATGGAACCATTTAGTATGTAACCTTTTAAAACTGGATACTGTCACTCAGCATAATACCCATGAGATCCATCCAAGTTGTTCTGTGCGTGTTCCTTCTCATTGCTGGGGAGAATTCCAGTGTATGGTTGTACCAGTTTCTTTATCTGTTCACCCTCTTAAGGACATTTGGGTTATTTCTAAGATTTGGCTCTTGTAAATAAACCTGCCATGAACTTTCATGCGTAGATTTTTGTGTGGTAAGTCATCTTTAGGATCAATACCTAGGAGTAGGTGATGGGTCACGTGCTAAGTGTATGTTAAAGTTTACAGGATGTTGCCATGTTCTCCAGAGAGGCTGTAGCATTTACATCCGCATCAGCAACATATAAGAGTTCCAGATGCTGTGCATCCTTGTCATCACTTAGTATTGTCAGTATTTTATTTTAGCCACTTTAATAGGTGTGTAGTGTATCTCATTGTGGGTTAAGGTTGCCTTTCCCTACTGGTTAATGATGTTGAACATCTTTTCTTGTGCTTACTTATCGTGGGTATGTCCTCTTTGGTGAAGACTCAGTTCAAGACTTCTGCCCTTTTTGTAAAATTTAACTGTTAAGTTTTGAGATTTAAAAAATATTCTGGCTCAAGTCCTTTGTTAGATATGATTTGAAAATGGTTTTCAGTGTGTAGGTTCTAAAAAATTCTCTTAATTGTAACTTTCATGAGTAAAAGTTTTTAAAGTTGTGAAATTCAATTTATCAGTTTTTCTTTTCTTTTACGGATAGTGCTTTCGGTGTCACGTCTAAGAACTCTTCGCCTAATCCTCAATTCCACAGATTTTCTCTCTTGTTTTCTTCTATGGTTTGGTCTATTGCCCATTTTTGGTTAATTTTTGTAGAAAGTATAAGTTTCTTTTTTGCTATGGATGTCCAGTTGTTGCAGCACATTTGTTGAAATGAATATTTTTTCTCCCTTGAATTGCTGTTGCCTTTTTGTCAAAAATAAATTGGCTATACTTGTGTGGGACTATTTCTGGACTCTACTCTGACATTGATCTGTGTGTCTGTTACTTTACCAGTATTGCCCTGTCTTGATTACTGTAGCTATATAGTAAGTCTTAAAACCAGGAAATATGTTTCTTCCAACTTTTTGCCTCTTTTTCAGAATTGTTTTAGCTATTTGATAGTTCCTTTGTCTTTTCATATAAATTTTAGAATAAGATTGTCTATGTCTTAAAAAAAGATCCTGCTGAGATTTTGATAGAAATTGTGTTAAATCTATAGACCAATTTAGGGAGAACTGATATCTTTACTATATTGAGCCGTCCAAGGCATGAACACAGTATGTCTCCCCATTGTTTTAGGTTTTCTCTGATTTCTTTCATTGGCATTTTGTAGTTTGCAGCACACAAACAGATCCTAAACATGTTTTGTTACTTTAAGTATTTCAATTTGCTTCATTGTAAATGTGTATTATGTTTAAAATTTCAGTTTCCAATTGTTCATTGCTAGTATATAGAAATACCAGTGATTTTTTGTTAACCTTGTATCTGTGGCTTCCCTAGACTCACTTATTGGTTCTGGAAAGGTTTTAGTGTTTAGATTCCTTGGGAGTTTCTGCATACACAGTGTCATGTGAATAGGGACAGTTTTATTTTCCCCTTTTAAATCTCTTTTCCAGTGCCTTTTAATTTTTCTTGCCGTATTGCACTGACTAGGAATTCCAGTATTATGCTGAATAGGAGTGGTGAGGCTGGACATCTTTGCTTTGCTCTTAATGTTATGGGGGAAGCATTCAGTCTTTCATCATTAAGTATGATGTTGACTATAGGGTTTTTTGTTTTTTATTTTTTCTAGATACTTTTCATTTGGTTCAAGAAGTTTCCTTCTATTCCTAGTTCACTGAGTTTTTATCATGAATGGGGTTTGAATGTTATGCTTTTCCTGCTTCAATTGATATGACCATGTGGTTTTCCTTCTCTAGATTATTAATATGGTGGATTGCAGTGATTATTGAATATTGACCTAGCTTTTCATTTTTGGATTAATCCCACTTGCTCATGGTGTCTTGTACTCTTTATATATGGCTGGATCCAATTTGCTAATATTTCATTGAGGATTCTTGTCTCTGTGTTCATGAGGGATGTTGGTCTATGGTACTGTGTTTGTATGGTTTTTTAAAATTTTTTATTATTATTTTTTTTGCCGTACGTGGGCCTCTCACTGTTGTGGCCTCTCCCGTTACAGAGCACAGGCTCCGGACATGCAGGCTCAGCGGCCGTGGCTCACGGGCCCAGCCGCTCCACGTCACGTGGGATCTTCCCGGACCAGGGCACGAACCCGCGTCCCCTGCATCGGCAGGCGGACTCTCAACCACTGCGCCACCAGGGAAGCCCTGTATGGTTTTGATATCAGGGTAATGTTGGCTTCATAAAATGAGTTGAGAAGTGTCCCCTCCTCTTATATCCTGGAAGGGATTGTGCAGGATTGTTATTTCTTCAAACGTTTAGTAAAATTTACCAGTGAAACCATCTGGCTTTGGTGATTTCCTTTTCGGGGGATGGTTTTAATGATAACTTCAGTGTCTTTGCTAGTTATACGACTACTCAGATTATGTATTATTTCATCTTCAGTGAGTTTTAGTAGTTTGTGGTTTTCAAGGAATTGGTTTATTTCATCTAACTTGTTGAGTGCATAAAGGTGTTCTTAGGGTTCCTTTATTTTGGGAATATCTTGAGGGATCTGTATGGTATACCATCTCTCATTCCTAATATTGGTAGTTTGTATCTTTTTTTTCCTTGGATGAACCTCTAGCAAGACTGATACTTCCATTGAGTTTTTTCAAAGACTGGTTTTGATTTTTTTTTTTCTATTTTTGCCTTTGACTTCATTGTTTTCTGCTCTTTCTTTACTGTCTATTTTGGTGAACGGCCCCCTGCTGTTGATGGGTGGAGTTCTATAAAAATAAATGGAGCTAAGCTGCTTAATGGTCCTGTTCTCTCTATTACATCCTTGACGAGAAGAGTGTCTTCACTTGCATGCAGTCCAGTCCATCCTGTATATATAACACTTAGTGGCTAGCTCTTTGTGTCTCATTTGGTAAAAATTTACCTATCCCTATTTTTTCTTTCAAAAGCTTTACTGTTTTACCTTTTACATTTGCAGTTTATCCTGGCTTGTTCTGTATGGTATAAGTAAGGGTTAAGAATACTTTTTTGTTGTTTCTATTGCAAGTATCAGTCGACCCTAGTTATTATTTTAATGAGAAACCTATTGCTTGGGCCAGCAATTTGCTGAAGAATCCTGAAAAGGGAGGGAGCTGCAGGGAGTGTCCCTGACTCAGAGAGAAGCCCCGTAGCAGGCTGTGTGTGTGTGACGTTATTTGGCTTTACGTCTAGGCAATCGCTAAAGGTTGGTAGCTGTGGGCAGGTATCACCCCTGCCCCAAAGGGGTCTTCTCCAGCCAGCCCCTCCCCTCTTCTCGTGGGGATGGCTTTTGTGTGTGTCTCCTCATTCAGCTCTGCTGTCACTGGGGGCCAAGGAGCCTAGTGAGGCTGTGAATCTTACTTTGGAGGAATGCGGGCTTTGCCTGGGAGCTTCAGGGGTCCACTTTGACCTTCTTCACCCTGTCTGGCCTGGGTGTTACCACCCGGGGCAGCCTGTCTCACAGCTCCTGCGGCTGGGTGTAGTGATTCACTTTCGTGTGTCAGTTTGGCTAGGCCATGGTGCCTAGATGTCTCTGGGATTTTTTAGATGTGATTAACATTTCAACCAGTAGACTCTGAATGAAGCAGATGACCTTCATCATGTGGGAGGGCCTCATCCAATCAGTTGAAGGCTAGAAGACTGAGGTCCCCAAGAAGAAAGGAACCCAGACCCGAGCCCTGCCGTACCAACTCCTTCCTGAGTCTCCAGCCTGTCGGCCAGCACTGGAAATGTCGGACTCCCTGGCCCCGACAGTCACGTAAGCCAACTTCTTAACACCAACGTCCTTCTCTTCCTCTCCTCTCCATCCTGTTGGTTGGATTTCTCTGGAAAGCCCTGCGTCGGGGGTGGGGGGGCGTTATAGCTATGGCCTCATTTCATGAAAGGTGGAGTTGCATTTCTGGTTCTCCGTGGTGGTTTTCGCCTGGCCACAGACATCCCCGCTCTGCCATCTTTCAGCTGGAAGGGCGGACACGTGTTAAGAACAGCCCTGGGGCCAGTGGGAAAGAAGCCTCAGGCTGGGGGGACATATTCCGGTTCCTGATTCTGGAGGGCAAGGCCACGCCTTGTTCAGCCTCAAAAGCAGAGGCCTTTGCTTAGGCTGTTCAGGATGTGACTGCCTCTTGCCACATACGTGGTCATGAACATGAGGTTGTGCGTTTCCCACCCGGCCACGTGTAGGAAAGGGCTGATTAAATCCATCAAAATAATCATCATTAAAAATACCGAAAGGCCCCCTTTTACGGCTGAGGAGAGGGGGCCTCAGTTGGGCAGTGCGACCAGAAGCCTGGGTCCTGCCCCCTCCCCCGCCCCCACCTTCCCATCCTACCAGGGGCTGCACGGCGTCAAGCTATGGCACAGATATGTAGCCACACGTGGTTAATAAAAATCATTGTGATTTAATAAATAGTGAGGTGTTTCTGTGCAGGTCCTTCACTGTTTGTCCCAGGGCCTGGCGGGACACAGTGGTGGATGGACGCAAGGCTGAGCCCAAGCTCCCCGCCGGTTTCCCAGGAATAGCCAGGTGAGTGACCTGACGCCACGGTGTCCTGAAAGCACCTCTCGGAAGAGGCGGGGCAGGGGGAGGGCCACAGTCACATAAAAATATAGATTTAGGGGAATTTTACATGGGTCGGGGTCCACTATACATCTTCCTGGTGGATCTGGGCTTTCTGGGCTCTGGAGCAGAATTTTTCACATAGTTTGAAGAGCTCTGACAAAACGAACACGGAGGAGGCCAATCCAGTTAAAAGCAATAGATCTGCCAACAGGTGAAGAGGGAAAAAGGTCAGAGAGCACAAGCTGGCCCCTCTGGTCCCCAGCCCTGTGCTGCCCAGCACTGGAGCCCAGGGGGCCGCGGAGTTCCCCGTGCTTGGTTCGTTCTGAGTCACAGAGGCGAGGGGCCGGGACCCGGGAGCCGAGGACCAGACTTTCCACTGTCCTGATGGGGCAGAGATTTCCCCAGCCCAGCATCCAAAACGCTGCAGAGCCAGCTCCACCAGGACCAGCTGGTCTTTGCAGGCAGCTCAGAGCTGGGGGGCGGGCAGGCTGCAAGCCTCAGCTGTAAGGAGACCCTTCCTTGGGCAGACGCCCGGCCACAGCTCAGGCTCCCAGTCCCGCCCAATTCCGGCTAGTTCTGACCCCTACATTCTCCCCGAGCCTTTTCTGGGCTCCCTGCTGTCAACGGTGCGTGACGGACATGGTGTCCGGCACAGGCCCTGCACTTCCTTTAGACTTGGGAAGCTTCCTGAATTCCCAGTGGATGGAGACATCTGTAAAAAAACATTTTTAGGTTTTTTTCCTTTCTCCGTACCCTCAGGGACCCTGCTTTTTAGATTTTGGGGAAGGAGAAGCTGGGGGTTCCCAGTCTTGCCCAAAGGTTTTCAGTGCCCTTGTCTCCACCACCTCGGACGCTGCTGAGCATTTCAGGATCCTGGGCGGTACCCCGCACTGTGCTCTGCCTTGGAGGCTGCCCTGGGGGGCTGCCTCCCCAGCCCCCTCACCCTCTGGCTCCCCGGTGGGGTCTGGGATTGCCGACGGAAAGCTGGGTCGGCGGTCACCCTGGTGCTCTCCCTGCACTGCTGCTCTCCAGGCCCCCTCCTCCCACTTCTGGTCCCCGTCACCACCGTTTCAGGCACAGGAGGCCAAGCCACCCGGCGCAGCTTCCGAAGAGAAGCCTGCTGAAGATGCAGGGCAGTCCCCGGGGTGCCCCACGTGGCATGTGTGCTTGGGGCCCAGAGAGCTGTGGTCATCGCATGTGGTCCTTTCAGCAGGAAGTGCTTGCTGGCCCACTCCTGCCTCCAGGTAAGCGGGTCCCAGTGACACAGGCCCTGTTAAAACCCCCAACAGGGTAAACTCACTCCTAAGCTGGGGCAGCACATCACAGGCTGAGCCTAGACTGTGGTCCATCCTGGCGCTGCCCCTGGGCCTCGCCGTCCCTGCTCTGAGCCTCCTGCTGTGGGGCGGGGAGGGGGTGGGCCGGGACGTTGAGACCCCTGTGCCCTCCCTTGACTCCTAGGAGGTACCCCCGTGTTTGCCGCCTTCTCCACTCCCCCCATCACATCGCCCCCTCCTACCCAGTGCAGATGTCCAGGAACGAGCCCAGTCCTTTGGGGACAGGAAGGCCCCATGCGGGGACTTCACGGCCCAGAAAGGTCTGCAGCTGCCCCGTGCATGCGGCGAGGACGGCTGCGGTCCCGGGTGACCCCTCCCACTCACCGAGCGCCCCCAGGTTCTCCGTCTGGAAGACCTTCTGCAGGGGCGGCAGGTATATCACCGCTAGCTGCCCCAGGACAGACCCGAGAACAGAGTAGAGGAAGGTGCGGTTCCTGAGGAAGCCGATCTCGGATATCAGCTTGGTCTGCGGAGAAGAAGGTCACAGTTGGGGCACAGGAGCCGCCTAGAGACGCGGGCCGGGAAAGCGTGAGCCGGGGCCGTGGGGGCTCACCTGGGAGCGGCAGGTCAAGGCGTTGAAGAGGTCAAAGAGCACGAAACAGGTGAAGGTCATGGTTGTGGTACGTGGGGTGCTTGCCTTGTCTTCGGGCATCTGGAACATGAGTGCACAGGGTGAGAAGGTGCAGGGGAGGCGGGGACCCCATCCTCAGGACCCCTGTGTGAGAGCTGACAGATCTGTGCCTCTCTCTCCCGCCTGGCTGAGCACACGCGCTGGACAAACGCGGGGCCTCTTCCACCTTCCGGGCCGTTGAGGATGCAAGAGCCCCGCTGCTCCTCGGGGATGGTGTGGGGAACACCTGAGAAAAACAGAGCTGGGGGCTGTCCGGCGCCCCATCCCGCCTCCCGCACATGGGCGAGCTGGGGTTTAAACGCCTGGACGATCACCTGCCTAATTCTCTCTCTAGCTCCCTGGCCATGTCAGCACAGGGGCTGTCTGAACCTGCAGGCCATGGAAAGGTGACGCATAGGAGGAGCCCCTACAGTGAGAACAGACAGCCTCTTCAGTGAGTGGTGTTGGGAAAACTGGACAGCTACATGGAAGACAATGAAATTAGAACACTCCCTAACCATACACAGAAATAAACTCCAGATGGATGAAAGACCTAAATGGAAGGCCAGACACTATAAAACCCCTAGAGGAAAACACAGGCAGAACACTCGGACATAAATCAGAGAAATATCTTCTTTGATCCACCTCCTAGAGTAATGAAAATAAAAGACGACCCACAGAATGGGAGACAATATTTGCAAACGAGGCAACTGACAAGGGCTTAATCTCCAAAATATATAAACAGCTCATACAGCTCAATATCAACAGAACAACCCAGTCAAAAAAGGGGCAGAAGATCTAAACAGACATTTCTCCAGAGAAGACATACAGGTGGCCAAAAAGTGCATAAAAAGATGCTCAACATCACTAATTATTAGAGAAATGCAAACCAAAACTGTAAGAGAGAACACCCCACACCGGTCAGAATGGCCATCATCTAAAAGCCTACAACAATAAATGCTGGAGAGGGTGTGGAGAAAAGGGAACCTTCCTACACTGTTGGTGGGAATGTAAACTGGTAGAGCCACTATGGAGAACAGTAGGGAGGTTCCTTCAAAAACTAAAAATCGAATTACCCAGACAAAGCTATAATTTGAAAAGATACCTGCACCCCTATGTTCACAGCAGCACTACTTACAAAAGCCAAAACATGGATGCAGCCTCAACGTCCATCAACAGAGGAATGCATAAAGAGGAGGTGGTACATACACACAATGGAATATTACTCAGCCAGAAAAAAGAGTGAAATAATGCTCCTTGCAGCAACATGGATGGACCTGGAGCTTATCATACTAAGTTAAGTAAGCCAAAGACAACTATATGCTATCACTTATATGTGGAATCTAAAAAAATGATACAAATGAACTTATTTACAAAACAGACTCACAGACTTTGAAAACAAACTTATGGTTACTAAAGGGGAATCGTTGGCAGGGAAGATAGATTGGGAGTTTGGGATTAATTTATACACACTACTACATGTAAATAATCAACAAGGACCTACTGGGTAGCACAGGGAACTCAGTATTCTGTAATAACCTATAAGGAAAAAGATTCTGAAAAAGAATGGATACGTATATATGTATACCTGAATTACCTTGCTGTACACCTGAAACTAACACAACATTGTAAATCAACTCCACCCCAATATAAAATAAAAATTAAATAAAAAATAAGATCTCGGGCTTCCCTGGTGGCGCAGTGGTTGAGAGTCCGCCTGCCGATGGGGACACGGGTTCGTGCCCCGGTCCGGGAGGATCCCATGTGCCGCGGAGCGGCTGGGCCCGTGAGCCATGGCCGCTGAGCCTGCGCTCCACAACGGGAGAGGCCGCAGCGGTGACAGGCCCGCGTACCGCAAAAAAAAAAGATCTCCCAAACAGTCACCTCCTGAGAATAAGACAGGAGTTTCTTTTACTAGATGTCAGATTGTTTCCTGGGGATAATACAAAGCAGGAGAGGCACTGTGTCCCGTTTAGGAAAAAACCTGCCGCCTTTTCTCTGCCTGTGAGGCCTCACCTCCCTTCCGCCCGGTCCCACCTCTGCAGCGTCAGCTTGCAGTCCCTCCCCACCCTCTGCTGCCCCCTCCCCTGCATGTGTGTTTGTCTCCCCCAGCCACGGCGCCTGCACCCCTGGGGGCCGGGACCACACCCCTGCCCCGCGTCCGCGACCACACAGACCCGCTGGCCAAGCCCATGAGGACTCCCCCACCTCTTTCCAGAAGATGAAGAGGGTCCCGCTGATGATGGTGGCGGCCGACAGGAGGATCTTCAGGATGAGGGCTCTGCCGAGTATCACGTCCTTGACGTTCCGTGGCGGCTGCCTGAGGGTGTCCCTGTCCACCGGCTCTACCCCCAAGCTGCTCGGAACAAAACCAGACGCTTTGAACTAAACCACTGAAAAGACGTGCAGTGGTTAAATGCGCGAGGCCACCGGCAAAGTGACGCACAAGGGTCCACAGTGAAGGCCTGGACGGGCGTGGGCAGTGCCTCCAGGCTGTCCCGGCCCCTCCTGCCTCACGTCCTCTGCTCCGCCGCCACAGCCTGGACCCCACCGGCAGCCTGGCAGCTCCCCCGCCCTCCTGCATCCCCAGCCATGAGTGCGGTGAGAGAAGACCATGCCTGTGGCCGACCACGTGGTCCTGAATGGCGCCCGGTTGTTCCCCATCACCTCGGAGACCCCTGCCCCCAGCTCAGGCCTGGCCTCATCCCCGCTGGCCTGGAGAAATGGGATCCAGGCCCTGCCCACGGAAGAGCCCCCCAGCAACTGAGGGGTCCTGCCTTCAGCCAACTCCAAGGCAGCGGGATCGGGGCCAGGCCCGCAGTGGACGGTGTGGGGCACCCAGGAGGGAGCAGGCTGGGGGATGCCCATGCTGGGCAGATACGGCTGGGTCCAGCTTTGCTCACGGCCCCGTTCCCAGGGAGAGCACGTATAAGAGGTGGCCCTCTCGCTGGGCGTCGTGGGGGGAGCAAAGCCGTCACTGGTGGTGATTAGATTAATAACTAACAATTCAGCTGCACCGAGAGCAACACTGCTATGTGCTCAGACACAGGGAGGTGCCTTGCTTGCTCACATCGGCCTCCCTGCCTCCAGAGCCCATCCTTCCTCCTGCAGCATTCATTCCGTTAGCCTCACGCTCCCTCCTCATTCACCCAGCCAATAACGTCCTGAGCACCTAGTGTGTGCCAGGCACCATTATAGGAGTCTGGGATCCTACAGGGAACAAAAAAGCCTTCCCCCAGGAAGCTGACGTCCTAAAGGGAAGATGAATTATGACCAGATAAACAAGGAAATATGGTCCCCTCTAGACAAAAATAAAGCAGGGTAAGGCGACTGGGAGAGAGGAGGCTGCTGCTAGAGAAATCAGGGAGGACTTCTTGGAGGCAGTGACCTGAATGAAGAGAGGGCTCGAGCCATGCAGGTAGCTCAGGGAGAGCATTCCAGGCAGAGGAGCAGAAAGTTCGGTCGTCCCCCTGCCCGCCCACCAGACGCCTCCTCCTGCGCCTGGTGCATTCCCCTCGCCATCTCCCCTGCACGCTCCCGCCAGCCCACTGCCTTACCTCTGCGCCGGCGGCCCATCCATGATGATGTTGATCCACAGGATCTGCATGGCATTGAGGGGGCTGGGCAGGTTGCACACGGTGGACAGAGTGATGAGGCTCAAGGCCGAGATGCTCCTGCAGGGCACACACAGGGCACTGTCACGAGCTGCTCCCAGACCTGGCACGTGGGGGGACGCCGGCGTCGACTTACGTGCTCAGCTGAAATCGGACAAAGTTCTTGATGTTATGAAAAATCCCCTTGCCTTCCTCTACCGCATTCCTGCAAGAGAGGAGAAAGCATTTATTCACCAAGGCGGCCGGGAGAGAAGGGTCAGCCAGCTCCGTCACCTGCTAAAGGAAGCGACGGTGTCAGCAGAGGTCACGATTCTCCTTGCTGGCATTCTCGGGGAATCACCAGTAGAGGATATGCTCATGTCCTAACAGGTGCCTTCAGCCACTGGGGGCTGGTCGCCAAGCCACGATCGCCCTTCTGTCCAAAGACTGTAGACCATTCTCTCGTCCGAGCCCTGGGACCCCAGCCCTCACCCAAGGCCCCCGAAGTGCCCCCTGCCCCTCGGTGACCCACCAAGGAGACGGAGCCCCCGTGGCCCTGCTTTCCATGGGGGGAGTGGGCCTGGGGACACCGTGTATATACACCACAGCAGAGGAGGCGGCTGCCACCCCAGGCATTTTTGCCACCAAAGAAACACCTAAAGAGCAAATTACATGATGGCTGAGAAGTCGTCGTCCACCAGGATCATGTTGGCGGCCTCCTTGCTGACGTCCGTCCCTGTCCGCCCCATGGCAATCCCGATGTCCGCCGACTTCAGGGCGACCGCGTCGTTCACCCCGTCCCCCGTCATGGCCACGATCGCCCCCGACTCCTGCAAAGCCTTTGGAAAGAGGAGGCCAGTGGAGGCCTGCAGCCTGAGGACCTTCCTTCCAGATCCTTCCCTCCTCCTGCCCCGCCTCTCACACAGAGTGGTCCACGGCAAAGGCCCCTCTCTAGAGGGCACTGGGGTCAGCTGGCCCGGGTCTGAATCCCAGTTCCCCCCGTATGAGCTGTGGGCACTGGGCAAGCCCTGAACCTAACCTCAGCTTCTCTATCTGCAGAGTGGGAGCACGGTCTCTCCTTATCAGGGCTGTTGTGAACCCTAAACTAAGAACACAGAGCGAACAGTGCCCGGCACCGAGCGCAGGCGTGAATGTGTTATCCGTCACCACGCCAGCTAAAAACTACCGCTTGCCGTCTGGTTCTACAAGGTCGAAGTCACTGGCCACTGCAGCCGCTGACCTTCCACACCCGCTGAAAGGGGTTCAGGGCGGAGATCGGGAACGAGGGAAGAACTGGCAGAACAAGCCTCAGATGGTTAGCTGTTTCCAGGAGCAGATTTTATGCGCCCAGATTCGTACAACTTTTCGTATCTAGAAAAGCACTAAAATCACTAACAGAGACGTCTGCTCCTCGTGGCCAGGAGCGGCCTTCTGCCAAAGCACGTGCATGCCTGCTGGTACCGCCTTCACTGGAGTCACATACATACCCCACCCCTACCTCTTCGGAGTGGCCCCTCAGAGACCCTCAGAGCTGAGACGCTGTCTCCCCAGCTGTAGTTCTCTTTTTTTTTTTTTTTGCAGTACGCGGGCCTCTCACTGCCGTGGCCTCTCCCGTTGCGGAGGAGCACAGGCTCCGGACGCGCAGGCTCAGCGGCCATGGCTCACGGGCCCAGCCGCTCCGCGGCATGTGGGATCCTCCCAGACCGGGGCACGAACCCGTGTCCCCTGCATCGGCAGGCGGACTCTCAACCACTGCGCCACCTTCAGGGAAACCCTGTAGTCCTCATTTTGCCCCCAATAAAACTTAACTCACAACTCTCACGGTGTGCTTTCTTTTTCAGTCAACAACCATTAATAATAATCAGCTCGTCCCCTGAATCCATGTGGTACCCAATAAGGATTAATATTTTCTTTGAGGAATGACTGGCACAGAGATTTACTCTGTAGAACTAAAAAACCCCAAAATGACACAAAAGAAAAAACACAAGTGTTAAAGAACAACTTTTCAAAGCATCCACGTGTGGGAACCACACAGGAGTCTCTCGTTCTAGTCGTTTCGTTTTTGATGCGCCATCAGAAGGCACCTGCGGTGGGCCAGGCGGCGGCCAAGGGCTTCACAGGCCCAGCTTCGTTTCTTTCTTTTTTTTTTTTTGGCCGATCCCATGTGGGATCGTAGTTCCCTGACCAGGGATTGAACCCGCACCCGCTACATTGGAAGTGTGGAGCCTTAACCACTGGACAGCCAGGAAAGCCCCCTGGCTTCGTTTCGTCCTCTCCTGCCTTGTGAATTAGCTGGTGTCATTCTGTCATTCATATTATCCCCATTTTACAGATGAGGAAACTAAGGCCTGGAGTTAAATAACAGGAATACGCCAAGGAGCACCCGACTAACGAAGGCTGGCCTCTGCGCTTCTCCCTTTGCACCACCCAATTCTCGCTCCCCGCTTTTGGTACACGTGGCATGGGGCCCCCAGTTCTCCCCTCCCCAGAGGCCAGTGCAGAGGAGGCGGCCACCGCTGGGCTCACCTTGTGAGCAGAGCCGCCACCGCCCTGGGCTGTGCCCTGAGGGACCAGAGAGGCACACAACTGACCTTGATGATTTTGAGTTTGTGCTTTGGGCTGGTCCTGAAGAAGACAGACACCTGCATACGGAGACGGGAGAGGGCCGGGCATCAGTGAATGAGGAGGTGGCACCTTCACCCCGTGCCCCTCGGCGGCGAGCCTCGGGAGGGCCCCACCTTCCCGACGCGCTCGGCCAGCTCGCCCTGCTCGGCGCTTTCCACCTCTTCCCCGGACATGGCGCTCAGCTTCCCGTTGCACAGGCCGATGTTTCTTCCTGCAAGGTGTGGACAGTCCCTTCTGAGGGCCTGAGACTGTGGTCCCTGCACTTGCCCCTCACTCCACCTACCTGACATCAGGCCCCGCCTAGGCCACAGGGAAAAACAAAACCACGGTGGCCCCAGTGAGAGAGCCCCTGCTACGGTATCTGACCTTAATTCCATCCACAGAATGAACTGGCAACCAAGGCCTCTTATCCCCACTCTAAAGATGAGGAAACAGAGAGCGGTGACTTTCCCAAGGTCCTAGGGCTGGTAAGTGCTAATCCTGGAACTGACATGGTTCTTTCTGTCTGATTCCAGAGTCTGTGATCTTTCCATGGTGCCAGGCTGCCTCAAGACAGAGGGGGAAGAAACCCAAGGTGTGGCAACCGTGCTAACAGTAATAAAAAGAGTAGGAGGAGGAAGGTTGCTAGCCCTCTGCTGATGAAAAGCCTGAGGGTCAGAGTGGCTCAATGATTTGCCAAGGGCGCACCGCTGCTGGCAGAAGCCAGACTGGAAGTGTGCACTGGCAGTGATGCTGCCTGTGCAGATGAGGTGAGATCATGGATGGAAGGCCCCAGGGCAGAGAAGGTTCTTGGTGCACGTGAGGTCCTTTCCTCTTTGGGAGAACCTGCCAACATTTTAGAGACAAACACCCACTCGGAAGGTGGGATGCTGGTCCTCGAACCTCAGAGTCTCTTCCAAGCACGTGGAAGGTAGGCGTGAGCTCTCCTGACCAGGTCCCTCGAGGAGTAAGCAGTGGTAGCGACCCTCACCCTCCACCCCATTCCCTGGTTACCTATCGCCAAGGCCGTCTCCAGAGCATCTCCCGTTATCATTTTCACGGACAAGCCCGAATCAGAGAGAACGTGGACCGCTTCCTCCACGCCAGCCCTCGGAGGGTCGATGATTCCGATGAGACCCAGGAAGGTCAGCTCCCCCAGCTCAGGCCCAGAAGCCAGGGCCAGCACTGCGGACAGAGCAAGACCCACAGAAGGTTCAGAAGATTATCGTCCCCAGTCAGCCCCAGCCCCACTGTGTCCCAGACTCTCTTCTGTCCGCGAGGGGCTTGGGCACTAAGTCCCTGGACCACAAAGGGGAGGGATGATCTTTCCGATGGTCGTCAGGCCCGTGCAGGGCAGCGGCTGTTGACGGCTCACCCACGATGGAGAGCAAGGGAAGTAGCAACAACCTGCCCAGCGGGAGATGGGCCTCTGTCTGCTGGTGGTACAGTCCCCACGGGGAGTGGCCACGAGCACACCTGTGGGCTGGCACATAAGGGCACATTTAGGATGGCCTATCTGTCATTGCTCTGCCCTCCTCTGTCATTGCCAGCAGACTGGGGGCGACAGCTACCAAGGTCAAGAAAAACGTGCAGGAGGCAACACGGGTCAGAGGACTCTGTTTCAGGGGCACAGAAGCCAGACCCGGCTCTTGGGGACAGGTGCTCTGAGAGGGGGTGGTGTGAGAACTGACCTTACTGATACTGGAGGGGAGCTATGGCCAACAAGTTCCAGCTGTGACCCCTCAGTCATGACACTGTACCAGTGATGCAGGGGGGTGCGCCAGCGATGCGGGTACCATTCCCCCCTTTCTCAAAGCAACCCTCCCTGCCCTGCCAAGCTCAGCTCTGTCCTGACATGTCCTCACCTTATAGGCTCGTCAGTTTATAATTACTGTCCCCTGAAGGGGAAAACTAGGCCAACTGAAACGAATACAGGAAGCCAACGCTTCTCACTTTCCCCTGAGGGAATACACGTGTTCCAGAGTGTTTTCCGACATTTTCTCCGAAAACGGACGGGCTGACACATGACACTACGGGAAACGTGAGGTTTCATGTTCAGCCCATCGGGGAAGGCGTTGGCCCTGGTGCAGAAAATTGGAAATGGCCAAGGAATGAAACGTCTGTATTAATTTACAAGAGCTTTGGGTTTTCCTGACAGCGAGCCGTGAGCAGGACGACCAGTCGGGAACATCATTGTTTCAGGGGCGGCCTGTCCACCTGTCTTAGAAAACTCAGAACCTCTCCTTGCACGCGTGAGCTGCGTCTGGGATAACGGGTATCGTCTGGCGGCTGAGATGGGTGGGGGTCTCCCTGTCTTTCATCTGCCCAAGAGAGTCCACCCTGGCTTTGCTTGCATTAGCATCCTGCCTGACACCACTCTGATCATCACTGCGTTGACTCGGGACGCTGCGTCAATACACCTGAGAAGTCAGTGTTAGGTGCAAACTTAGAGCTTGGGGCTGGGACCATAGGCACTGACCCCGCAGGCCAAGCGACCCCATCCGCTTCTCCTCCTGCTGGCAGAAGGCTCGCTGCTGGGGCGTCAGCGGCAGGGGGATACCCCCGTGGTTGTACATGGTACAGTAACGAATCACTTCCTCGAAGGCCCCCTTCATGAAGTAGATGTCTTCCTGCTCCTTGGAAAAGACAAAAGGAAAAAAATGGGCTGACACTGGCTGCTTCAGCTCTTGGTGACCGTCACCTCATCCACACAGAGATGTTCACGGCGGGGCTATTTACCCCGGACCGTCACTGTTCACCAATACAGGACAGGTTAGAGAAGTTACAGGAAATCCATGTGATGGAATACCGATCTCTGAGCCAACCCAGGCCTGCCCTACATCGGGCTCCCCGGTTAATGTCACTCAGAGCATCTGCACGTTTCACGAACTGGTCATATCCCAGCCATTGCTGTGTCTTTAAGTGTGTGACTGACCCCTAGATGTCTCTTTCAGGGAGGCTTCCAAGCAAGGCAGGCACCATGAACTTGGCCCATAAGAATGAACCCAAATGAGCAGCTGACCCGTTTCCCGTGCATTTGTGAAGCGCCGTCTCCCTGAGAGAGACCGTAAGCGCCAGGTGCCTTGTCAGTGTGGGTCACCCTGTAACCCCGGCACGAGCACAGCACCTTCCTGCTTGCAGTGAGCAGCGAATGAGCCTGTGCAAACTGACACGGAAAGCTGTCCAAGACAGCACTTCAGGGAAGAGAGCAAATTACACACACTGTATACGGCATGACCTTCTTTTGAAACTACTACCCCCCGTGTTGCATTCGCACATTTAGAACCTGGAACACTCTATCTCTGACTGCTAAGGGGTGTCAGCACGGGTGGGGAGTGGGGAGGGAGAAAAGAGGGGCAGAATTGTCGTGAGCTTGCGTTTTTGAAGTTACATTTCTATAATTTTTTCCAATGAAAATATATTACCATTGCCTTTGGGGGGAAAATAAGATTTGAAGGTATTAAAACATAAAAAAAAAAATCCAAATCCCTTCTTAAGCACCCAGAATTTATATGCCTGTCCACTCATGGCAAAGAGCTGGGATAAGCTGGCCCAGCTACCCGCCACTGTGAACGAGACGGGAAATCTCAGCATGGGCAAGACGTGACATATTCCAGAAAGAGCAGGAAGTTTGGAGAAAAAGGTAGAAGGCGATAAAAATCTCTTAAAAAAAAAAAGTTTCTTCATTGTAGAAAATCTGAAAAGCTACAGAAAAAGAAAAAAGTGGGGGAAAAATGGCTGAATCCCCCCCAGGCACAGCTAGTAGGAATTTGGTACCTGTTCCCCAGGTGGCCTAGAACCTATGGTGCACACACGTGCGAGCCCACCGTCCACACCATCTATGGTGGATGCTGGGGTGTGTGTCCTGGATCCCCCTTCAGGATGAAGGCTCGTTCCCCCGTTACGACAGTTACGTGAGATCATGCGTGTAAAGAACTCAGCACAGGGGTGCGAAAAAAGGACCCTAAGTTAGCAGCGGGGTCAGTGTCATCAGTAAGGACATGCAGTCACTCCAGTGGTAATTACTCAGTCATTGTACTGTAGGCGAGTCTCACACGTGAACTTGCATCAGAACCCCCGGCAGACACAGATGACCGGGTCCCAGCCCTGGAATTTCTGAGTCAGTGGGTCTGGGGTAGAACCTGAGAATCTGCATTTCAAACAAATTCCAAGGTGATGCTTCTGCGGGTTCAGGGACCCCACTTTGAGAACCAGAGATTCAGATGACAATCTCAGAAGAGGACCCGAGGTAAGCAAAGGTTTATACTTTCACGTATTTGGAAGCTCACAGAAGTAGCCAGGAACCTTCTGACGTCTGCATTTTGCTTTGCTGGAAAGGGGCAGAGAGGCAGACTCACCTCATTCCTGGGGCTGCATTGAACCGCCATCCACTTCTGTTCCGAACTGAATGGAATCTCTTTTTTTCGCTTGTATGAATCTTTAATATCATTTAAGCCCATCTAGGAAAATAAAATGGGACGTTTTCAGCGAGTCATCCTAAACCAATCTCTATGCAAAGCTCAGTCTCTTTAAATTATTCATTATTCAAACCACCTCAGGCAGATGAGAAATCCAAGCGTTCAGCACACAGAGAAAAGCCATTTGCTTTCAAACGTCCCACGGGAAAAGAAATCAATCTCTCTTTTCTCTTGTCCCAGGGGCAGAGCCTGATGGCCTCTGCCACAGCTTCTAGCTGGAACCTGTGGGGTTTCTTGCCGGGACGAATGTTTCAGACTTGAAGACGTGGCAAAAGGAGCCCTGGGAAGTGGGGCGCCTGCGGTCACCACCTGGGGTCCCTGCCAGGCCTCACATTCACTCGCTCTTTGATGCTTTCAGGCCAGTTCCTTGACAGCTCTGAGCCTTGGTTTCCCCAGTTGTAAACCAATCCTAACCCGTGCATCCCATCGCCCCCCAAGGGGTGAAAACGGGTTCTTAGGGGGTGAAAAAAATCTCCTTTATGTATAAAGCACAGACACCCATACAGTACAGGAACAGATACATACTATTGGGCTGACAAAAAAGTGCGTTTGGGTCTTTCCATAACATCTGAAGTATTAAAATCTCATGGGGGGAGTAATAAGGGAAAAAACATCTAAAAAGTCTCCTTAGGGGAGTGTCATCGGTTGCACTGTGTCCCTCAAAGACTTACGGAAGGTGTAATTCCCCAGTGCCTGCGAACAGGATCTGATTTGGAAATAGGGTCTTTGGAGGTGTAACGAAGTTAAGATGAGGTTGTTGGGGGAGCCCACGACGGCATGACCGGTGTCCTTCCAAGAAGAGGACAAGGCCACGTGAGGACCTCCCTCACTCAGACAGGACCTCGAATTGTACTGCCAGTGTAGCTCCGAGAGAAGGAATTCCCCACGCAGACGTCACAGACCTCCTACCTTCATTGCCAGGGCCACCAAGGCGCCCTCCGTGGGCTGCCCCATCATGGCGTTCTTTCTGATGGTGGCGTTATTGGCGACACAGCCTGCCTGGAAGGAGAGGTGTCCGAAGGTCGTTTGTTAGTATTTGGAGCTGCACCCGCCGGGGTTCCGGGCTTACTCAGGCACGTGAAAAGGTGCCTGAACGCTGCACCCATTTTCAGAGCTGGGGCTGGCGTGGGGGCCAGGGACAAGTCTACTCTTCAAAATACATCAGTCTCAAAATCCACACGATTAATATTCACTGACTCTGCTGAATGTGGGTCGTCACACAGCTGTCACGAGGAACTACAGTGGGGAGGCAGGCAGACTGGGGGGTCACGCGTGTGGGGTGATGGCCAGTGCCTGATAATGGGGACGGGGTTTCTGATTGGGGCGACGAAGCATCCTGGAATTAGATAGCGGTGAGGGCTGCCCAACCTTGTGAATATACTAAAACCCACTGAACTGTACACTTTAAAAGGGTGAATTCTGTGGTGTGCGACCTACATCTCAATTTAAAATAATAACTGAAAAATGAGAAGTACAAACAAATAGACAAAAAGAGCACGGGGGTGAATCCCGGCTCCCTCCCACTCACTGGGGGACTGTGGGCACTCACGCTACCTCTCTGAGCCCCCGTTTTTCTTTCTGGCCGGCGCTGTGCATGCCAGCATGCCGTATCTTAGTTCTCCAACCAGGGACCGAACCTGTGCCCCCTGCATTGGGAGCGCTGCGTCTTAACCACTGGACCGCCAGGGAAGTCCCAAGCTCCCGTTTCTTAATCTGCACAACTGAGATCATGGGGCAGCCCTCTCAGGGCTCTGTTAATTGTCACCGTGGAGGTGGGACCTGCGCGGAGAGGATGATGGTCAAACTTCCTGTGGGGAGGGGACGTGAGCTCCTGCGAGGACAGGTATGGCTCACGTTACAAGTACTGATGGTCACAACAGGCAGCGTTCATCCCGTGCTTGTTTCCCAACATTCACAGAGCCCCTTCCCTGTCCAGCAAGCAAGGGGGGAGGAAGGGGCTCCCAGCTCTTCCCTTACGTCCCATATTTCCATCTGTATCTGGGCCGCCGTGACAACCTGACCCCTGGGCTGTGGCCCAGTCATCACCGAGAACCAGCTGGTCCAACTGCTGTCTCTCTTTCCGGAGAGAGTCCCCATTACCTCTGTTTTAAATGCATGTTTACTTCCGCGGTGGCGCTTTTGACACTTACCTCCACTAATTTCCCCACTGAGATGTTGGAAAACTGCTTAATGACTTCCTTTGAGGGTAAAAGACAGACAGTCCCTTGGCCGTTGTAGCCAACTCCGCTGACCTACAGGGCAAAGGCAAAAAACGGGGTGTCACTAGGAGGCAAAAAGACGCTTCCCCGGTTGACCCCTATCCCTTTCTGGGGATCCATCCCTAAGGACACGGTCCCACCACGAACACGTCTCCAAGCGTGAAGTGTCCCCTGCAGGATTACGTATTCATCAGACACCTCACCAAGTGCCGTGCTTCAGTAAAATGCAACAGGGCATTCTTCAGCCGGTAAAAATTATGGTTATGAAAACCAAGTATTAGCATACAAGGGTGCTTATGTTCTAGAACCGGGGCGGGCAAGCTCTTTCTTGCAGAGCCGATAGCAAATATCGTTGCCTTGGCAGTAATCTCTGCTGCGATTACTCTGTAGCTGTGATGTGACAGGAAGCACGGACAATGTGAACATCCATCCAATGTGGACATCCTCTGCCAGCCAAAGGGTGGCTGCCTTCCACCAGTCGTGTTCCTTGCTGCTACTGGTAGCAAGGAGATTGTCCAATAACCCATATTTGCTTCTTCCTTACTGTTCTCTGGAAGACTCCGTGTGCTTTCTCTGCGAAGGAAGGGGTCTGGCAGGGCACAACCTGGACTTGAACCTTATAAATTCACACAGGCTCACCTCAGCGTGGAGCCCGTCCGACGTCACAAGTTGGGTGACAGTCATTTCATTGGCAGTCAGAGTCCCCGTCTTATCAGAACAGATGACATTGCAGCAACCTGGCACAAGAAGACACCAGAGTTTATAGGAACAAGAAGTCGTCACCACCAACTCTCAGGCTTAGGAAACACCCAGGTAGAATCAGCACGGCACTAAAATGCCCACGCAGTCCAATTCGTAATCCAACCAGCTGGGTTCCCTCACCTAAAGTCTCCACGATCGGCAGCTTCTTCACAATGACCCGCTTCCTGGCCATCCGCAGCACTCCCAGGACCAGCGTCACTGTGACGACGATGGGCAGACCCTCGGGAATGGCGGCCACAGCCAGGCTGGATCGAAAAGGCCAGGCGGATCACCTCGAGCACGCACTTAACGATGACGTGCATCGCACCTGGCGTTGGCAGCATGTTTACCCGGTGAAGCTTGTCCGTGGTTCCCCCACCTTCTCTGTTCTGTTCTCTGCTGCCAGTCCCATGACACACCTGCCTCCTCCTTCAGCATCCATTGCTCTGAGCTTTCCCCCTGCGAAACCCTGCTTTCCTACCAGACAACCACACTTTAGTGTGAATTAGTCTGTCCCTTGTTTTGCCTATTTAAGTGCTTTTGTCATCTATTAGAGACAAAAGTCTTGGGCCCTATGAAAGCAATCTCCGGAATCAGGCACTAAGTGGGAAGCGGAATTATTAGGTTTAGAGGGTCCTCCCTGGGTCCCTTGAATTTTACTCTAAATTGGTCTAATGGTTTAGACATTTGCTGTGAGAAAACCAGACAAGGAAATGAAAGTTGGGGGAGGTGAAGTGGCGCGGCGACGCCTTTGCCTAAGCAGGCTGTTGTGCTGTCTGCTCATTTGCTTAAGACGCCCCGCACCCCCCACCACTCTTTCTGTACCACGGGGCCCCGCCCTCCCACAGCCAAGGTTGATTGGGTTAGAGGAGAACATATGACTCCAGCTGAACCAATGAGCTCCTCCCTTGGGAATCTGCATTGGGACTGAGCACAGGATCCCCTTCCTGTGGGCAGGGTTTGTGTCTTGCCAGTGACCTCAGGCCGATGGGGGAGGCTGGAGAGTGCGGGGCAGACTGTGCAGAGCTGTGGGGTGAGCATTACCATGCCAAGCCCCAGGGTGGTTCACCCTTTGCAGAGCACAGTGCCGCAGGTAGTCAGTAAATATTTGCTGAGTGAACACACAGGAATGAGTGAACACATGGCAAGTGCAAGAGCCTGGACCCACCCTGGCCTAGCACACAGTGAGCGCTCTACATAGGTTGGTTAATAATCAGAAAGCCCCGCCGCCGCCGCCGCCGCCGCCGCCGCCGCCGCCGCCGCCGCCGCCCCGCCGCCGAGGATGAACCGAAGCCACGCATGGCTACCGTATTTCATCAGATCTAAGGCGCTGCTGATTGGGAAGGGCACCATTATCCTGCGCACCTCTAAAAACATACTGCCCATTAACGGTGCCGGGATGCTTTCTTATCACCTCACTTGTGAGAAGCAGTCTGACTTCAGAGAAGGTAGAAGGTGAAAAAGAATGTGTGTCTTAGAATCAAAGAAATACGGTATATGAATGGCGGCCTTTCACCTGGAGGCCATGGAGCATTCAGGGGTAAGTTATATAAACCAAGGTGACGGAATTTGGTCGAGGGACTGTGCCCGGTTTCTACGGTGACGGCAAGAAGGTTTCCTTGCTTTTATGGCACAGGCTGACAAGGCCAGCTAAGCAAACATTTGCAAAGGGTTCTCACGGGCACTTTCCTTCTACATGGCATGAGAAGGGCATTGTGTGTGCCTGGATGTTTTCATAATAATAAAAAAGTAATTGGCAAACTAATAAAGATTAGAATAGACCAGGAAAAGCAAGTAGACCTTGGGTCATCTTGAATGTCGCTCAAGGCACAGGGAAGTAGGATAAAGTTTCTAAAAGAATGATTCTCTTGCTATTTATTTTGGAGAATCTCTTCCTCACCAGCTATCCTGCCATTTCTACCTTATGACTGAGAGGTGTTGAGTGATTTTCTTCTGCTAAAAACTGAAGAACCTCATCCTTTCAAAGTCACAAGTGAAACGACCACAGTCAGTTTTCTTTCAATTGCAAGTTTCCCATGGACCGAGTGGGATGAGAGAGATGAAAGGGGCTGTTAGACAAGAAATCAGAAATGACCTTGGGGAAGTAGGGATGCGGTGGACACAGGAGCCTTTTCTCTTATTTACCTGGAAATACTTAACAGTCTTTTTGCCTCATGGCACTTTCTGTGGTTTACAAGATGGGATGGAATGCATCCTTATTTGGGGGAGGTTCTCATGCATCATGGCCTCTGAGAGCTCTGCTTTTTCTGGGAGCCCCTCGTGGCTGAGGCTCCACCCTCTGCCACCACCCCCTACCTCTGAAGACCGAGTCACCTGAGCCTTCTTTCTGGGGCTCCACCTTCTTCCCTAGTGCCACCTCTTGCTGGAGCCCCGACTAGGGTAATTGTAGCCATGGCCTCACTGCTCAGAGTGATGCTTCCTGAACCGGCAGCATCACCATCCCTGGGGAGCATGTTAGGAATGCAGAATCTTGGGCCCTCCCCCCAGACCCACTGAGTCAGAGCGCCGGCAATCTGTGTGGGACAAGCTCTCCCAGGGACGCTTGTATGGTGAGGTTAGTTACGGTCAAGTCCAAGACCCCCTGCTCTACGGCGGCCTCCTCTTGCAGGAGGCCCTGCCCTCACCTCAAACGCCACTGTCCACAGCGCAGCCAGCTGCCCGCTGCCCTGTTCCCTCTTCCCCCCTCCCTCCTCAGAGCGAGCCAGGGTTCACCCCTCCCATCACCATTCCAAGAATGGCCAACACTTTTCATCTCTCTGCTCCAAAAGAATAGTAGAGATGGCCTGGCACAGCGTGTTGAGAAGGGTTCTGAGGATGTGATTAGAATTCAGAGAAAAAGGGGCCCATGAGTTTCCGCGTGATCAGCCCCGTCATCTACCCCACCGTCTGGTCTTATCACCCAGCCTGACCACAGCCTCCCCGCTGCTTCCACAGATGCGCTAGGCTCACTCCGCCTCCGCGCCTTTGCCCCTGCCATTCCCCTGCCTGAACGCCCCTCCCACCCTTAGCAGCATCTCTCCAGCTTCACCTCCTCAGAGAAACCTCTCCCGGCCCCCTTTTCCGGCCACATCCCTTCCCACCTCCCTTTTAATCTCTCTCAACCATCGTTCCCTTTGTAGCTTTGATCGTAAGTTGTGATTATTTTGCTAACGTTCACTTAAATTGTTCACGTTTACTTTCCCCACCAGCCTGCAGACTCCGTGGTCCAGCTCCATCAGCACTGGACGATGCAAGTACATAGTGAACAGGTGCTCAAGAAACATGTGTGGGGCAAATAAGCAAACCAAGCGCCATGGCCGGGGAGAGTAGGGAGAGTCCCCGCCCTGCCCGGGAGGTGGCCAGGGGCACTGAGCCGGACCCCGGCTTTGGATCAGAATCGTGGGGTCTGCAGTCTGTCTCCTCCACTCCCTGATCCTGTAACTACAGCCAGATGTGTTGGCCTAACCCGCAGCGTCTCCATCTGTGAAACGGAGACCGGCCTGCCTCTCGGAGCTGTGCCTCGATGAGCGAGGTCACCTGCTGCTCCCGAGTCCTTCCCCCCGACTCCACTCGGCATCAGCAGACCCTGGCTGCGCCCCCTTCACGTTCTCGAAGATTCTAGAACCGCCTCACCTAGCTGGTCAACACTCCGACACTGACACGGAAGGATAAACGGCCAATGAAAGCTCTGGGTCCTATTTTCCTTTATACCATTCACGGCACGTAGCTCAGGATATAAAGTCAGGAAACCCCCGCTCGACTTGAGATCATGACCTCGTCCACTCAAAAGAACGCGTTGGGCTCTGTATCTAGAGCTCTGCAAGCCGTCTGCTGTGGCCACCACCCAAATGTGACGATGATGATCCGGGTGTGTTTCAGGGAAAAGGCCTGAAATCCAGCAGGAACATCTGTACAGCACAATGGCCTGATTTTCATGGTCCCAAAGAGTTTGGGGGGAAGACCCAAGCCCTGGTATCAATCCATTTATTGATAGCTTATATAAAGTGAAAACCTAAAGACAATTGCTGTTAGGGTATCTTTTCTTTTTATACTCAGAATTAGTCTGAGGTGGCGTTTTCCAAATGTTTGCCATTTGTATCTTGCTTTTATGGTTTCTGTCACATAATATTCTAACTGCATAATAGTCTTTAAACCAACGTTTCCTTTTCCTTTTTCATGTCCCCAGGAGTTGGCATTAATGAGATTTTGTTTGTTAAGGACTGGTAGAGCTTCTAAAACCAGACACAGACTTTTCCAGTTTCCATTCAGTCACAAAATAGTCACGGAATAATAGGTACACATCTGCCCGCAGGTGGATTTTGCTGGCCTGCCTCTCAGTGCACACAGGGCATTGACACAGGGCAATGACGCAGTTGAAAGAATGTATATATATATGTACAACTGAATCACTTTGCTGTACAGCAGAAATTAACACAACATTGTAAATCAACTATACTTCAATTTTAAAAAGGGAGGCATTTGGAATTTTACAAGACCTGCATTTGAATTTCTTCTATTGCTAATTGCCAGGTAATGGTGTCCACTCATTTTTACACAGACAGACTTGACTCTGTACCAGAGACGTGTACACTCAACCCCCTAACGCAAGGTTCTCTGGCCCACGTTGGCCGGCCCTGTGGGAAGCAGCTCCCCGCAGCCTCCGTCCTACACTGGGATGCCCCGAGCCATTGTGAGGCGCGTCACTGTAATTTACTGTAATGACAGTTACAACGTGGCTGTCTGCAAACAGTTCACTTTTCATATATAAATTAGAAAGGATCCAAGGATCCTTGTAATAACAGCTTTCCTAATTACCTGCTTTATGTTTTCTTTATTGAGATGTCATTCACGTACCGTAAGATTCGCCCTTTTAAAGTATCTAATTCAGTGGTTTTATATTCAGAGTTGTATAACTATCACTACAATCACTTTAGAGCCTTTCATCACCCCCAGAAGAAACCCCATCACTGTTGGGGTCCCTCCTCGTTCCCCGACCCCAGTCCCTGGCAGTCACTAATCTACGTTCCGTCTGTATGGATTTGCATGTTTGGGGCATTTCATAGAGACAAAGTCACATGGCATGTGGCCATTTCTGTCTGGTCTCCTTCTCCTAGCCTCATGTTTCTATGGCATCCACACCGTAGCACGTGTCAGTGCTTCACTCTTTTTTTCTAATATCTTTATTGGAATATAATTGCTTTACAATGTTGTGTTAGTTTCTGCTGTACAACAAAGTGAGTCAGCTGTACGTATACATATGTCCCCATATCCCCTCCCTCTTGCGTCTCCCTCCCACCCCCCCATCCCACCCCTCTAGGTGGTCACAAAGCACCGAGCTGACCTCCCTGTGCTATGCACCTGTTTCCCACTAGCTAGCTATTTTACATTTGGTGGTGTATATATGTCCGTGCCACTCTCTCACTTCCTGACAGCTTACCCTTCCCCCACTGGCTTCCCTCCTTCTCGTGGCTGAAGAGTATTCCCCTGTATGCTGTTTATCTGTTCACTACTTGACGGGCACCGAAGTTTGTTTACATTGTGGGTTTGAGGTACTAAGTATGTATTTTCGCTCACCGACATTAATCTTCCACGTAACACCTGACCATCTTACAGACAACAACACAAGGGGGCGTCACCCTGAGGAAACCATGAGGGGCCTGACGTGGGTCCTCCACGTCCCGGATTACCGGCTGCCCTTCCGCTGGGACATGCCCCATTAGGGACAATCCCCAGCACCCCGTGTCCCCGAGCAGCCGTGGAAAAGCTGTGGCAACTTCACGCCCCTGCACAGAGCCTGCCTTCTGTCTGCCTCTGCTTCTCCACTGGGACCCAGGGTGGGGCGGTCAGTTATGAGCACCAGCAGGTCGTGGAAGGGCAGGTTCCCGGGGCTTAAAGTCAGGGCCCCGATCCCCAGCCCTGCAGTCAGCCGTGCGGCCTCGGCTACACGGTCTCTGTCCTCTCCTGCAGCTGCCTCCTTAAATCAAGGGCCGAGTTCCAAGTGCGTAATGAGAACACGCACCCCCTGCGCGTTCCGCGTGGCCGCAGGCACCTGCGCAGGGCACCCGGGGCATCCTCACCGCGCCCCTCGGAGGGCTGACATCACACCCGTTTACAGAGGAGGAAAAGAAGGACCAGTAAATGAAGACGCTGGGCCGGGGTCGCATGGCTAGCAAGTGGCAAAGGCAGAATCTAAACGTGGGTTGGCTGGCTCTGGAGTCTGCGCTCAGCCAGGAAGACCCAGACCCACGGGCCAGGGGGACAGTGACAGGGACTCCGAATCGTCAGCTTTCCTTCCTTTTGCAGACATTCGCTGGGCACCCACCTGCCAGACAGTGTGCTACGGGGAGACTGTGGCTTAGGGGGAAGGGCTGCATCTTCCCCCCAATCTCCCCACCTTCTCTTGTACACAGACGAGGGGGGGATGGCCCAGCGCCCTTACCTGACCCCGATGGTGAACATGCTGAGGAGATGCTTCCCTTGCAGCCAGCCCGTGAACATGATCAGGCCTGGGAGGAGATAAAAACATACACGTATGTATGTACACACACACACACACGTGCACACGCACACGCACACGCACGAGTATGTCCTCCAAAGGACGAAGGCATTCCAAACTCATTTCCTTAAAGAGTTTCCAGTAATATAGACACAGGACGGTTATGAATAACCTCAAACACGTGCCACCTCTCCCCTTTTTCTTTTTAAGAAACAACTCCCCTGCCTACGAGAAAGAGGATGGCTTTACTTTTTCAGGAGAAGATCAAGCCAGCTCAAGTAAAAGAAACAGCCAACCAGTTTATTTGGGGCTGTTGTCAACATTTCTGTATTATTCCACAAGTTCCCATGGGCTGCACGCCCCCAGGACTTGCCCCAAGGTGTCTGCTGTGCTCCTGTGACGCACAGATTGGCCGCTGTCTCTTGACTGACTTTATCCTGCGTGTTCATGATTAAATACATTCCTTTTTCCATTTTTCTCCTTCGTCAATCGTTGACCCAACGTCTTCTAAACGCCAGGCACTGTGCTATGCATGGGACACACAGTCAGTCAGAGACGGACCCTCCAGGCACAGGAGTGGCATGAGTCGCTGGGACCCGTGAAAGTGCTGAGACGTTCTGACAATGGGGAAAAGTTCAGGGGCCGCCAGGCGTGGCCTCAGTTTCCTCACCTGCAAAGTGGGTACAATGACCGTGTCTTCCTCAAGGACTTGTTTCAGGATGTAAGATGTGACAATGCACTTGGAGTGCTTAGCACGGCTCCTGGCCCCCAGTAGCACCCAGTCGTGAACTGCTGGGGCCACGGTTACCGGACAGGTGAAGGGAAAAATGTGTGAGGTGAGAGGAGTCGCCTGTTGACACGTCCTGGGAGATTTGCTGAAAAGCACTAGCTTTGTTTTGCAGGGAAAGGGGAGTCAGCGCAAGCTTTCTGCTGGGTAGTAGCGGTGTGCGTGTGTGCGTGTGTGTTGGAGTACGGGGGTCAGAAGAGCTGATTTATTAGGGGCTATTTTCATACTATGTATCTTTCTAATTAATTTATTTATTTTTGGCTGCGTTGGGTCTTCATTGCGGTGCGGTGGCTTTCATCGCGGTGGCTTCTCTTGTTGCGGAACACGGGCTCAAGGCGCGCGGGCTTCAGTAGCTGTGGCTCGGGGGCTCTAGAGCACAGGCTCAGTAGTTGTGGCGCACAGGCTTTGTTGCTCCGCGGCATGTGGGATCTTCCCGGACCAGGGCTTCAACCCGTGTCCCCTGCATTGGCAGGCGGATTCTTAACCGCTGCACCACCAGGGAAGTCCGTATTTTCATACTATGATTAGCAACAGGCTTCAGTAGTCAAATAAAATCTTAGCTGCAATCCAAATGAACCCAGTTGCAAAAGACTGGGTGGGAGGGAACTCTATTAAAAATAGGTGCAGGTCGCACCCACCAGGACCCGCCCCTACCCTGGGGGCCTCCCTGCAGTAGGAGGCTGAGCTTGTTCCCCAGGGGCTCACAAGAGCTGACTGTGCTCATTTCTTCCCAAATCCACGTTCAGTAACTTTGCACTGGTAGCTTGAAATGGGCGGCTGTGACTACTGATACCATGGAAAGGGGCAAACACCGCTTTCCGCTGGAGCTCGCTGTTCCCCTGAATCTCCTCCTTGGACCCTCTGAGGGTTCAAAATTCCCACTCTGCCGAGCAATTCTTCAAATATTTATTAAAAAGAAAACACGTCTGAATGGTATCATGGGCCTGGCCATGCACATGCTAATTTACTTTCTCATTTAACTTGAGGAATAATGGCTTATACGAGGCAATGACCGTGCAGGACCTCTTACTTGGATTTTTTTTTTTTAAAACAAATTTCATCTTGTGGAAAGGCCTGCTAAGAGCATCTATTTGACAATGTGCCTTGAAGCACATCTACTTGGTATTTGCTCTTGGGGCCATTATTACGGCCCAGTCTCCTTCTGGCAACCCCAATGTCTAGAGCAGGTGGTGGAAAGGTCTTCATATAACAGATCAGATAGTAAACAGCATCGGCTCTATGGGCCATATGGTCTGTTACAACTCAGCTTGGCCACTGCAGTGTGCAAGCAGCTATAGATAATACGTGAATGGGTGTGGCCGTGTGCCCATAAAACAGATGTGTGAACACTGAAATTTGAATCTCATATAACTTTAATGTCATAACATATTCTTCTTCTATTTTTTTCAGTCATTTAAAAATGTAAAAAAAATTCTCGGCTTGTGAGCCACACAAAAACAGGTGGCAAACCCGATTTGGCCTGGGAGTCATAGTTTCCATCCCCTGCTCCAGACTGTAAAAGGGTCCTCTGGCCAGCTGGGGCCACGTGGGCATCCAGTCTAGCCCAAAAGCCTGATCAATGTAACCCCGAGGATGGCAGGTGAACGGCGATGCAGAGCCACTTTCCCCTCCTGCGTCCATGACAGACATCACTAATCCATCACAGTTCTCTGCCACCAAGCCCGAGCATGGACTCCAAATCCTCTCACAAGCACAGAGCCCCCTTAGCTGGGATCAGACCTGGCAGGTTAAGATAAAACCCATTTTCCATAACTGCTCCAGGACAAACTAGGGTGGAGAGGAGGGAAGAGGACATAGAGCTACATGAAAACAGTAAAACTACTGACTGAGCAAAGTCTGAGCACTAAATCCAAAGTTGACATTTGGAAACTGGATACTAGAAGGTTGGGATGGGGTGGCCAGGGAGGAAAGGGTGGGCAGGTCTGTCCCCAGCATGACAGAATTGAGAGCTTTGACTTCAG